>NW_027266269.1:7168751-7803751 GCF_022045235.1 Haliotis cracherodii
ATATTTAAAACCAACATATAACAATAATAACCTACCTGATATAAGGCAAGTGATTTTGTCCAACCAATCCACATTTTACACCTCAATATCAACTCCCACTTGGGCTGTGATGTGTATATTCACCACTAACATATACACAATATTGACCCACCTGATATAGGTCATTTTGTCCACACAATCCACATTTCCACAATCCACACCTCAACTCCCACTTGGAAAATAAAATGAATATTCACCACCAACATCTACACAATATTGACCTACCTGATGTAGGTCATCTTGGAATAATCAAAGTCATCCTTGTGGTCATCCTTGTCTTTGTCCTTTCGGAAACTCCCCTTCCTCCGGAACGAGAAGCGCGTGACCGATATCCTCTCCATGTTTCCACGAGATACAGACAAACTCACAGACAATTTGGGAAACTCCACTGACAGACAAGCCTTTCACGTCTTCCCGCAGGTTAAGATTCAAGTCAGATCTCCTGGTACTGGGAATAGTTTGTTTAATTCTGATTCTCACCAATTTCTCCGGGTTCTCAGTGCGAGGTGGAATCCTTTCAACACAGATAACCTGCTTTTAAACTGCTGGCTCCCGAAACAAGGAGGGACAGGATTTAAATGTTAAAGGTACTCGCAGGATCTTCAGATTTAAAAATTCTGATCAAAGCTATTTTAAAACCAAATAAATTCCTCAATGGTGAAAAATACTTGGCACTGGAATTCTTCAAATAACTTCAAACTTCTTACTTGGAAAAATTCCAAAATTTAACTGTTTGATCCTCAGAAATCAAATATGTAAATTGTTCAAGACATGCAGTATCATTTATTTGTGGGAAATGGTAATCTTCCAGAAAGTCTTACCAGCTAATTGACAGCTTGATTAAGAAAAATGTAAAATGTCGAAAAGGAAAAAAAATGAATATTGACGATTTTTCTCAGTGCTCTTTTGGCTTAAAAACAACTTGTAACACTTGAGATTAGTAAAAACAGGATAATGGGGATGTTTCTAATGATGCTCGTGTAAATGAGAACATAAAGATTACGCTTGTTAGCAACACTCTTCACTGCACCGAAGTCTGAAACGGTCGGCGCCAAAAGACTATAAACCACGACAAGCACAGTTCTCCTTGTTTCAAGGAATGGTTGATTCTTGGAGTGGCCCAAGTTGTTCCCAAAGTCAGGTTCTGTGTTGGGTGGTCATTTTGATATATTCGAGGTCTGTGGAGAAAGAATGACATGTGACACAGTTCTAGAGGTGAAGATATTGTTGGCACAGAAGGAAATCAGCGATGACGTATATGTGTCGTGAAGCCTTTCTTGTCTAGATTATAAACCTCAGCCAGTCATCAGTGTGCCACAGAAATAGGCAGACTGTTCCGTGACACTGTGTCCACTGGTTTCAGGATTACAAGACAGCACTGGGCTTGTTATCATCTCAACTTACTCTTGATAAGGAGGGCTGCTGGGGTGGGGGATAGGGGAATGATTTGTTTCTTCAAATGGTTTTATAAAAAGTGAGTGAGTATAGTTTTATGCCACTTTTTAGTAAATATTCCAGCAATATCAGAGCGGGGAACACCAGAAATGGGCTTATGTGGTTATACTATTGTACAGGATACAAAACTGTTGCTATATTTATTTATTTTTATTTTCATTTTTTATTTTTATTTTATTTATTTATTTTTTTATTTTTTTTTATTTTTTTTTTATATTTATTTATTTATTTATTTATTTTATTTTTTATTTTTTTTATTTATTTCTTTTTTTTTTTTTATTTATTTATTTTAAAAAAAGTAATTATTTATTTATTTATATTTAAAAAAAAATTTTTTTACTTACTTAGTTACTTATCATTTTATCATTTCATTTCACTTGTTATATTTTATTATATTTTATCTTCATTGTCATCATGAATTTAACATCATGAATATTATCATCTCATCACCATCATCATCATCATCACATCATCATCATCATCATCATCATCATCATCACCACCATCATTGTCATAATGAATATTATCCTAATCACCATTATACAAGAAAAAATCAAACCAAGAAAAACACCCAAAAAATCAACGCAAATATTTGTATCCCTCTATAAACAAAAATGGCAAGTGACTCCAAGGCATTTGACAGGCTAACCAAGCAAGTTTTATTCCGTTTGTTTCCACAAACTTACAAAAATTAGGCCACACCCAATAGCAAGCAAAGGTTCCCAGATTGGCGGATATTAGAGATGGGATTTGTGCAGGGTTATTGTTCTCATTAATGTCACTGACTTCAAACAATAGTTTATAAAAAAAACATTGTAACTGATTAAATAAGCAGTCTGTGAAGATATTATTGTGGACTTATTTATTTATAAGAATTGAATTTAATATTGTTTCCACATTTATTGAGGTATAACATCAAAAATGGATTGTAGTTTTGCAAGGTGTGATCACCAGTTTTTACGTTTATAAGCACAAAACAATACTGAACAAGTATTTGTCACAAAGTGACGAAATGTCCCCCGCCTGTATATATACCATAGTACCAAATAGGAAGACAATCCAGCGATTAGTTCTTGAGATATTGCGGCAACACCGTTTTCCAACTCCAAAAGCAGATTTGCCTGCTGTGACCTTGAAAATGGGGTCAAGGTCACCAAAACCGACTGGTGTCTGCGAAGTCTGTATATACACCATAGTTCCAAATATGAAGACAATCCAGCGATTAGTTCTTGAGATATTGCGGCAACACCGTTTTCCAACTCCAAAAGCAGATTTGCCTGCTGTGACCTTGAAAATGGGGTCAAGGTCACCAAAACCGACTGGTGTCTGCGGAGTCTGTATATACACCATAGTTCCAAATATGAAGACAATCCTGTGATTAGTTCTTGAGATATCGCGGCAACAAACAGGTGGGATGTACGTACGGACGTGAATACTATATCCCCCGCTCCCCGCTTTCGCGCGGTGGGGGACAATTAAATTCTTAAATAACAAAACCTGCCACTTTCATCTCTCTGTATCCCTGCAGTACCCAACTTTCAAAACCTGATTGAAAATAAAAGCTGTCTTGAGAAAACTCCATCTTTTTCAAATCCTTAAGTGCTACTATCATTGATGGAGACGGCTCCGGAATCACAACCGTAAATAATCTGCCATTAGCATCTTCTCACATCACACCACAAGCAGATTAAACTTCTTAACCACAATGGAATTGTTTGTTTAGAGCCCAAAGAGTAGATCGCCACCATTCCCAGCTGGCGTGTAAATAAACGCTCATTTTCATTGAATACTGGCTTCAATTTTTTGGGAAAAGGGATTAACTTTTTACGGAGTTGTTTCAGATGCTGACGGAGGTTTGAAAGGAGGTGTACAAAAGTCGCTTTGTAAGTATCTTCATCAATTTTCCCTTTTTCTGAGTTGATTTACTGTCGCAAAGCAGACTTAACTCAGTAAACGAGTATTTCGAATTTAAATGGATATGTTGTCTTTCTTTCATACAACCTTAAGCTTGTACATTAGTGAACTTCAAGTTCTGTTGTAGTCTGCTATTTATCATTGTGATCAGAAGCAGGTAAACTTACATTACAAATTAGTCTGCTCATGGGCTAAAAGCTTGATTTTTTTCCTGATGATGTTACAATCATCATCATCATCATCATCATCAATACCACCACTATCTTCATCAACATTTTGGGGGCACGGGTGGCCCAGTTGTCTAAGGCGATTCGCTGTGCTGAGTTGCGTCCCTTGGGCATGCCAGAAACCTATGATCGTGGGTTCGAATCTCGGTTCGCCCCGAGTATGTTTCTAGGTTTGTCAGCACCATACCCATGCTCATAGGTTTCACCGAAGTGGTAAACGTCTCAGACCTACATCACTTCAGGCTTTCTTCCCACATTTAGCTGACACGCTGTGATATAACTACTGAGCTACTGTTAAAAGCGGCCATTAACACAACTCACTCACTCATCAATATTTCATAGAAAATCATCATTATCCTCCTCACTTATATAATGGTTAATATCATCATCATCACCATCATCATCATCTGGTCCAGACTTTATTATTCACAGACCACCATCATGTAGCTGGAATATTGCTGAGTGCGGTGTTGAAAAAAATTATCAAAACACAAACTTGCAACCACTGGGCCACAAGCTGCCCCTGTGAAAGTTGAAAAGAATCCAACATATTTAAAACTGCTGATTCCAGTCAGTGCAGTCCGAGATCCTCTGCCAGACTACCTGTCTCTCTACACCCTGTCTATCACCTCTCTCTGCACCATGTCTATTAACTCTCTCTGCTTAAACACAGAACAAGATGAATGAACAAGCCTTTAATCTGATGGGGTGTTTCCGCAGCCCTCAAAACCTCAATCCCCGATTTCTCACAATCATTAATGCAAATCAGGTGGGGGGGGGGGGGGGGTTCAGATAAAATTTATTACAAACATGCTTGGAGCAGAGAAATTCTAAGGGGAAGGTACAGTCAAGTATTCTGACAATTAACAGACTTTGATAGGTCACACTGGCTGACGTCAAAGAATATCAGTTCCTTTGTACTATTTTTCTCTGGGGAATCATTTGTTACAAGGAAAGTTTATCTATGCTACATTTACAACGGCAATACTGTAAATCTTGGAATAAATGTGTCTCCAAAATAGTACGACTGCTGACCCCTAGCCAAAAATCCCTCTATAACCCCCCAACCCCCCTACCCCCATCCCCAGTGGAATGATACACATCCTTACCTTAATCCAAACTTACCTTAATCCAAACTTACCTTAATCCAATCTAACCTTAATCCAATCTAACCTTAATCCAATCTAACCTTAATCCAAACTTACCTTAATCCAATCTAACCTTAATCCAATCAAACAGCAAATAGCACCACTTATAAGCACTGAGTAAAGCACTTCCGTAAAAACAATAAACAGTGTTTTCCTAAAAACAACACACAGTGTATATGTTTAGTCTGTTGACTGGCATTAAGGAAGTTCAAAGGTAGTAAAATAATTGAACCAACAACAGGTCACTGATTGGTATGCGGAGAAGGTGTCAACAAGCTTGACATGAGTGGGTAGAACTCTTGACCCCAGCAGTGACCACTCACCCGATGCCCATTGTGAAATTCCTATCCTTTAAATGACATTGTTATATACTGTAAAACTTGAAATTAATGTGAGCGTGAATTAAATGCAAAAAAGCGAGTGGTCTTTGCTCGCATTATTAAACAACGCATTTATATCAACAATAAGACATTTTGGATGGGAGAAATACCAACTTAGACATACGCTGAAAACAAACAACTATGTATTCCATATCACTGTTTATTGAGCAGCACTTGTTACAAGTACATAAACAATGTCATTCAAACACTAATTACATCCTGTGAATTGTCACTGCTGGGGTCAAGACAAGAGTTCTACTCACTTAGGTCATCACTGATCACACCTTCAAGTCCAGACAGACGCCACCCACCCAACATGGTGTCTTTGTTCTTTGCGACTGCGTCAAAGGCCGACACGAGCCAGCGCGCATGTATTGTTTTAGCTCAAGTACTCTACTCAGCGCTAATAAGAGGTGCTATTTGGTGTGTGACTGGATTAATGTAAGGTTGGATTAAGGTGAGGATTTTCCTGTAAACCTGACAGAGGACATTTTGTCTAGATATAAATCTACTGATGCTTGAGAGGAGGGGGTGTCGCATTCATATTGAGTCGCATTTTTGGCTAGGGGCCAGCGGTCGCATTCTTTTGGAGACGCATTAGTTTCACGATTTACAGTACTTGTTACAACTGCTGCTCAACAAACTGTGTTTGTATTTATATTCAAGTTGGTACTTCTGCATCCAAAGTGTGCAGTGAGGCCGTCTTATTGTTGATCGTCATTTAGAGGCATAAAAGTAAGTTAAGACCACTCGCATTTTTCGCATTTAATTTATGCTTGCGTTAATTTCAAGATTTACAGTAGCTGGAATATTGTTGAGTAAGGGCGTTAATTTGATTCTGATGGTACTAATTCCATGTGGTACCGATAATTGTCCAGACTTGCACCTGGAGACATTTTCTTGCACACAAACTCAGGAGCTGGTATTCAAGCCCAGGGCATCCAAAGAGAAAGTCCTGGACTTTTGAACTACTTGCGTGTCAACTAAGAGAATTTATGGATGTCAACTTCTTTATTATGTGCGAGTTGGGTTTAACGCCGCTTTTAACATTATTCCAGTTATATCATGGCGTGTCAGCTAAATATACAGAAGGATGGATGGAAGGATGGACTGAACGACGGACAGGATGGATAGGCAGAATGATGGACAGAGGGATGGATGGAAGGATGGACTGAACGACGGACAGGATGGATAGGTAGAATGATGGACAGAGGGATGGATGGAAGGATTGACTGAACGATGGACAGGATGGATAGGTAGAATGATGGAGAGAGGGATGGATGGGCAGATGGACTGAACGACGGACAGGATGGATAGGCAGAATGATGGACAGAGGGATGGATGGAAGGATGGACTGAACGATGGACAGGATGGATAGGTAGAATGATGGACAGAGGGATGGATGGAAGGACGGACTGAACGACGGACAGGATGGATAGGCAGAATGATGGACAGAGGGATGGATGGAAGGATGGACTGAACAACGGACAGGATGGATAGGCAGAATGATGGACAGAGGGATGGATGGAAGGACGGACTGAACGACGGACAGGATGGATAGGCAGAATGATGGACAGAGGGATGGATGGAAGGACGGACTGAACGACGGACAGGATGGATAGGCAGAATGATGGACAGAATGATGGATGGAAGGATGGACTGAGCGATGGACAGGATGGATAGGTAGAATGATGGACAGAGGGATGGATGGAAGGACGGACTGAGCGATGGACAGGATGGATAGGTAGAATGATGGACAGAGGGATGGATGGGCAGATGGACTGAACGACGGACAGGATGGATAGGTAGAATGATGGACAGAGAGATGGATGGAAGGATGGACTGAACGACGGACAGGATGGATAGGCAGAATGATGGACAGAGAGATGGATGGAAGGATGGACTGAACGACGGACAAGATGGATGGGCAGAATGATGGACAGAGGGATGGATGGAAGGACGGACTGAACGACGGACAGGATGGATAGGTAGAATGATGGACAGAGGGATGGATGGAAGGACGGACTGAACGACGGACAGGATGGATAGGCAGAATGATGGACAGAAGGATGGATGGAAGGATGGACTAAGCGATGGACAGGATGGATAGGTAGAATGATGGACAGAGGGATGGATGGAAGGACGGACTGAGCGATGGACAGGATGGATAGGTAGAATGATGGACAGAGGGATGGATGGGCAGATGGACTGAACGACGGACAGGATGGATAAGTAGAATGATGGACAGAAGGATGGATGGAAGGATTGACTGAACGATGGACAGGATGGATAGGTAGAATGATGGACAGAGGGATGGATGGGCAGATGGACTGAACGACGGACAGGATGGATAGGTAGAATGATGGACAGAAGGAAGGATGGACTGAACGACGGACAGGATGGATAGGTAGAATGATGGACAGAGGGATGGATGGAAGGATGGACTGAACGACGGACAGGATGGATAGGTAGAATGATGGACAGAGGGATGGATGGAAGGATGGACTGAACGACGGACAGGATGGATAGGTAGAATGATGGACAGAGGGATGGATGGAAGGACGGACTGAACGACGGACAGGATGGATAGGTAGAATGATGGACAGAGGGATGGATGGGCAGATGGACTGAACGACGGACAGGATGGATAGGCAGAATGATGGACAGAGGGATGGATGGAAGGATGGACTGAACGACGGACAGGATGGATAGGTAGAATGATGGACAGAGGGATGGATGGAAGAATGGAAGGAAGGATTGACAAAAGGATAGACAGGATTGATGGGCAGAAGGATTGAAGGAAGGAAGAAGGAAATACACTCATCTTACGCCTTTAATACCTGGAATCTGTTATTCTAATAAAATCCCATGAACACGGCATTATTTTGTTGATAAGCTCATTAAGAAATGTCTTGAGCATAATATCCTCTGAGGTGTGAAACCTGACTGTCATTTCCACATTACCTCTCACTTAACGAACCACAACCATTGCTCACGTCATAGTGTGGCAAATGTCGAACTGTAGCGAGGGTCAACAAGTGCACAATAATATCCAATGACGATAAAAACGACAAAGCCATACAAGTGGTTTGGCTAATTGACCAATCAAAATTCACAGTAACATTTTAACGAAGTCCACTTGAAATCCATATGACGAGGACACTAACCGAGATGGAATGACATTGGGAGAGCTGCCGATATGCTGCATCATCAACTCCAATGACCCTTCAGTAAAATATTGAATCAATAATTTATCAATTTTATGACGCGAATAAGGTCTTCCGAATCTACTGATTTGTGGAAGGGGCTGAGAACATTATTACTCGCGTGTCATGCTCCAGTGTCCACTGTCAGTGAAGTGGGATAATTTGTGAGACGACAGAGTAAGGTGAAATGGGTTACGTTGCATTCAAAAACATTCCCTCTTGTAGCTACGTGCTTGTGTCAGTGTGGCTGCTTGATTGGTGAGGTGAGGTGAGGTGAAATGGGGTTTATAGCGTCGCATCCAAGATTATTGCACTTATATAGCGACGTGCATGTACGTGTGTGTGTTTGTGTGGCTGCTTGTACTCGTCCGGACTGATGCCGATTTATAGTGCTAGCTCATTGAGATACCATGCCTCAGTTTAACATGAATACCCCACTCAGACACAGCATACTGACTCCGAGCCAACCAGTCCTTGTTTTAGCCCCTTAATGCCGAGTGTCAGACAGGGTAACAACAAGTACCATCTTTTAACGTCTTTTGGTATGATGCGGTCGAGGTTTGAACCCTGGACCTTCCGCTCTCCGGGCGGACGCTCTATCGCTAGACAACGGAGGCGGTCCTGCTAGATTGGATTTTATAACAACTGTTTCATAGTGCTAACTCACTGAGATGTCGTGCCACAGTTTAACATGTAAATGCAAGCAAGGATTATATCCTACCTAAATATAATCCCAGGGGAAGTTTTATTCAAGAGTATAGTATAGGATAGGATTAAACACACTGGTATAGGTTCAAATTCACTAGGG
Organism: Haliotis cracherodii; assembly: GCF_022045235.1. Lineage (NCBI taxonomy): Eukaryota > Metazoa > Mollusca > Gastropoda > Lepetellida > Haliotidae > Haliotis > Haliotis cracherodii. The sequence continues at coordinate 7,177,929 of NW_027266269.1, forward strand.
AGAATCATCCTGACACTAGAGAATTTCATCCCCGGGATAAAAAATTGGGTTGGATATTATTCACTCTTAGATATACCCCACTAAGACACTGACGCGAAGCCAACCAGTCCTTGTTTAAGTGAGTGAATACAATTTGATTCCCGTTTCAGCAATATTCCAGCGATATCATGGTGAGTGAGTGAGTGAGTGAGTGAGTGAGTGAGTGAGTGAGAGTATGGTTTTATGCTGCTTTTGCAATATACCAGCATATATCGCGACGGGGGACACCAGAAATGGGCTTCACACATTGTACCCATGTGGGGGATCAAATATGCCTGTTTAAAATGTACTTGAAACAGTAACTTTCTGAATTTCTTTTCCCACATTATGTTTCTTCAACAAAATTATAAATACATTGGTTAGAAGGAAAGTGTATATGAATATGGCTCTTTAATTTGCGGGGTAACACATATAGTCTCATTTCTGAGATTTGGCTCATCCTGTGGGCCATATCAGAGCCACATCGGGGCCATATATGGGCCATATCAGGGCTACATCGGGGCCACATCAAGGCCACAACGGGGCCAGATCAGCGCCATATCAGGGCCACATCGGGGGCCATATCAGGGCCATATCAGGGCTACATCAGGGCCATATCAGGGCTACATCAGGGCCATATCAGGGCTACATCAGGGCTATATCAGGGCCATATCAGGGCTACATCGGGGCCATATCAGGGCCAGATCGGGGCCATATCAGGACTACATCGGGGCCACAACAGGGCCACAACGGGGCCAGATCAGGGCCATATCAGAACCTAACAGGGCCACAACAGGGCCAGATCAGGGCCACAACGGGGCCAGATCAGGGCCACATCAGGGCCACATCGGGGCCATATCAGGGTCACATCGGGGCCATATCAGGACATATCAGGGTTACATCGGGGCCATAACAGGGCCACATCAGGGCCATATCAGGACCTAACAGGGCCCCATCAGGGCCATATCAGGACATAACAGGGTTACATCGGGGCCATATCAGGGCCACATCGGGGCCATATCAGGGCCATATCAGAACCTAACAGGGCCAAAACAGGGCCACATCAGGGCCACATCGGGGCCATATCAGGGACACATCGGGGCCATATCAGGACATATCAGGGTTACATCGGGGCCATATCAGGGCCACAACGGGGCCAGATCAGGGCCATATCAGAACCTAACAGGGCCACAACAGGGCCACATCAGGGCCACATCGGGGCCATATCAGGGTCACATCGGGGCCATATCAGGACATATCAGGGTTACATCGGGGCCATAACAGGGCCACATCAGGGCCATATCAGGACCTAACAGGGCCCCATCAGGGCCATATCAGGACATAACAGGGTTACATCGGGGCCATATCAGGGCCACATCGGGGCCATATCAGGGTTACATCGGGGCCATAACAGGGCCATATCAGGCTCTTACAGGGCTACATCAGGGCCATATCAGGACATAACAGGGTTACATCGGGGCCATATCAGGACCTAACAGGGCACATCAGGGCCATATCAGGCCTTAACAGGGCCCCATCAGGGCCATATCAGGCCCTAACAGGGAACATCAGGGCCATATCAGGACATAACAGGGAACATCAGGGCCACATCAGGACATAACAGGGAACATCAGGGCCATATCAGGACCTAACAGGGCCACATCAGGGCCACATCAGGACATAACAGGGAACATCAGGGCCATATCAGGCCCTAACAGGGCCCCATCAGGGCCATATCAGGACATAACAGGGGACATCAGGGCCATATCAGGCCCTAACAGGGCTACATCAGGGCCATATCAGGACATAACAGGGAACATCAGGGCCACATCAGGGCCACATCAGGGCCATATCAGGACATAACAGGGCCACATCAGGACATAACAGGGCCACATCAGGACCATATGTCAGGTCAAGGACCTATCAGACAAACACAATCTTAAGTGATCTCCCTCTTCCCAACAAGTATCATGGTACATCAGTTAGGTTACCCGTTGCCATGACGATAATGACAATTATATACATTTGATGAATACACAAGCTCTCCACTGAGACAGCACGTCATTAAGCTTTCATCATTTCTCCAGCAGCGGAATAGTGGGTATTTGAGGGGGAGCGTCATGCAAGACTCTCTATGCTCATCTACTAGCAATGCCAGGAACTAGCGACATTTCCAAAGTTTTGAAGAATTATTCGCATGTCCAGTGAATTTGGCGCAAACTATTTACCAAATTACCATGAACAATTGAGCAAAAAAGGAAATTGAAAAAAAGAAGTGTTTTTTAGTGAGGGATGCAAAAAACCCAATGAACACTGAGTGATCCTCCTACAACAAATTTATCTTATCGATAGGTTTTAATATGATATTGTAAAGAATTAAAACAAATTCAAAATAGTTAGAAAACAGCTGTTCCATTGAGCTGAGTTTAACTAGTGCTAGGTCACATGAGTTGCATTGACATGGAAAAAGCATGCAGCTTTTAGCTTCGGGGGGGGGGGTAAAAAATGAATTTATCAGAAGTTTGTTTGTTTGTTTGTTTAACGCCGCACTCAGCAATATTCCAGCTATATGACGGCGGTCTGTAAATAGTCGAGTCTGGACCAGACAATCCAGTGATTAACATCATGAGCATCGATCCACGCAGTTGGGATTCGACGACATGCATCAACCAAGTCAGCGAGTCTGACCCCCCGATCCCCTTAGTTGCCTCTTACGACAAGCATAGTTGCTTTTCAGAAGTAGAATAGTATATCAACAAGTACTGACAGATCGTACTACGAAACTGATCTGAACTCATTTTTCATTTTTCAATAACCAAACTGAACAAGAAAGAAAATAATATAAACACTGTTGTAACAGGTTGTGGACTTGCCGGGTTCAGCAGCTGAGCTCTTTGATGAGCTTCATCAGTCGAGTCGAACACATCAATTTGAACTATTATATATATACTTTGCCTGACCTTGCATATCATACTGTTACAATGATTTTCATATCAATTTCTAAACAAGAAAACTGTGTTCACTCAATGACCTTCCACTATATTAATTGGCTGTCATCTCTTTTTTTAGATTTAAAAAACAAATGAACTGAACAAAAACTCCCTGATTATTGTGATGCTGTTGGTTCCAAATGTCTGTCTGTCATTCTGTCTGTCTGTCTGTTTTGTTTTGTTTAACGCCACACTCAGTAATATTCCAGCTATGTGACGGGGTCTGTATATAATCGAATCTGGACCAGACAATCAGGTGATTGACATCATGAGCATCAATCCACGCAATTGGGATATGATGACATAAATCAACCAAGTCAGTGAGTCTGACCACCGGATCCCGTTAATTGCCTCTTACGACAAGCGTAGTCGCCTTTAACGGCACACTACTGCCTAGAATCACAGCCATAAGCTAAAACTAAACTAAAAGTATCACTGATTAATATTTTCATACGCAAAAAAACATCATCAATAAATATCTACACACTGACAACAGTGTATTCAGCACTCTCTTAGGGAGCCATCATTATTTTAATTAAAAGTTTGTGCCTAAAAAAATAAAATAAAGTCATCGTCTAGTTTGTTTTGTCCATTTTCCCACGATCTGAAGCATAATTATTTTTACAAGAATCTTCTTGGACAATTTTGTTGGGGGGGGCGAAGGGAGATAAAATCCCCAAGATTATGCAATGGATGGTCCCTTATCAGTTTTCATGGTGTGTTGACGAGCTGATCAAATCATCTAGTGAGACATCATCCATCGCCAGCTTGCTAATACAATAATTTCCAGTCTAGTTAAACGATCAATTGTCTGTGAAAGTTCCCAGGAGACCCAGAAATTGTGTCTCGTTATCAGAAATTTCTCCTTCACTGCCCCTCTTATCATGGATCCTTTAATGTTGGGGGACTGAGGACTGAGGACTGAGGTATCTATTTAACAGTCTCTTACTGAGAATACACTCACTCACTAACTCACTCGGGGAGGTCCAGTCGTGAAAGCCGCCGCGATTCGCTGTGCAGAGTTGCGTCCCTTGGGTACGCCAGAAAGCTATGATTGCGAGTTCGAATTCACGTTCATCCCGATTATGTTTCTAGGTTTGTCAGCACCATACCCGTGCTCGTGGGTTACACCGAGGTGGTAAATGTCTGAGACCTGCATCACTTCGGGCTTTCCTCCCAGATTAAGTGAGTGAGTGAGTATGGTTTTACGTCGCTTTTAGCAATATTCCAGCAATATCACGGCGGGGGACACCAGAAATGGGCTTCACACATTGTACCCATGTTGGGAATCGAACCCAGGTCTTCAGCGTGACGAGCGAACGCTTTAAGCACTAGGCTACCCGACCGCCCCTCCCAGATTAAGCTGACACGCCGTGATATACAGTCGTGCCTCGTTTATACGGACACTTGCGTCATTCCACAATTCGTCTGTATAAACAAATTTCCATATAACTGAAACCAGCTTCTTACCGGAAGAGTTACTTCCCTTCAATTATGCAACTCATGACTCAGAAATGTCCATCTTGCCACCAAAATCCCGAGCTTTCTCTATCAGCATTTCATCATTAACGGGCACTTTACGTCGGGCATCATAAGTCATTTGAATTTTCCGGGAGATTTAGCCACTTCTGTTTGTCTTTTAAAATGTCACCAATTGTCGATTTTCCTATGGTATGTCCAAATTCAAATCCAAAATCAATCAAAATCGAATGGTATTACATGTACAATAAACAAGCTCGTCTGAAACGTAACTCGGTGTCACTTGGTTAATTGACTTCTCACGAATCAAAGGATTACCACCAGCGGAAGTGTTTTGTCCGGATAAGAGAGACAATTTTGTGTGCATTTCAGTGTTTTGTGTATGAAAATGACCGTCCGGTTCCGGAAACTGAATTTCCGTATATACAGGTAAATTTATATAGTAATTATTTCGTTTTGAATGAAAATCGTACGGGAACTGTGGTTTCTGGATATCTGAAGTCCGTATAAGCGGGCATGACTGTAACTGGAATACTGTTAAAAGTGGCATGAAACCCAACTCACTCACTCACTTCATTCACCTTTTGGAATAACAAATTCTGTCTGTTTATCTCCAAAGTACTGAGTGCAGTTGTTACCCATTTGAATTTCTGTTCAATTTTTGTTAAATGTGCAGACTGTACTGCAGAAAGATATGCGCACAAGTTAACATGGTCTGTGCTGCGACCAAAACAAAGAGTGGCGCCAATGGACAAAACCAACTAGAGTGGCACCAATGGACAAAACATACTTGAATGACGCCAATAGACAAAACAAACTAGAATGGCACCACTGGACAAAACCAACTAGAATGGCATCAATGGACAAAACCAACTGGAGTGGCGCTTATTAACAAAACATACTAGAATGGCACCACTGGACAAAACCAACTAGAATGGCACCAATGGACAAAACCAACTAGAATGGCATCAATGCACAAAACCAACTGGAGTGGCGCTTATTAACAAAACATACTAGAATGGCGCCAATAGACAAAACCAACTAGAATGGCATCAATGGACAAAACCAACTAGAGTGGCGCTTATGGACAAAACAAATTAGAGCGGCACTAATAGACAAAACAAACTAGAGTGGCACCAATTGACAAAACAAACTAGAGCATCACAAATGGACAAAACATACTAGAATGGCATCAATGGACAAAACCAACTAGAATGGCATCAATGAACAAAACAAACTAGAATGGCATCAATGGACAAAACCAACTAGAGTGGCGCCAATGGTCAAAACCAACTAGAATGGCATCAATGGACAAAACCAACTGGAGTGGCGCTTATGGACAAAACCAACTAGAATGGCACCAATGGACAAAACCAACTAGAATGGCATCAATGGACAAAACATACTTGAATGACGCCAATAGACAAAACATACTAGAATGGCGCCAATAGACAAAACCAACTAGAATGGCATCAATGGACAAAACCAACTAGAGTGGCGCTTATGGACAAAACAAATTAGAGCGGCACTAATAGACAAAACAAACTAGAGTGGCACCAATTGACAAAACAAACTAGAGCATCACAAATGGACAAAACATACTAGAATGGCATCAATGGACAAAACCAACTAGAATGGCATCAATGAACAAAACAAACTAGAATGGCATCAATGGACAAAACCAACTAGAGTGGCGCCAATGGTCAAAACCAACTAGAATGGCACCAATGGACAAAACAAACTAGAGTGGCGCCAATGTGAGTATATGGTGCCAATTGTCAAGGATGCAATTATTCCAAATCCTCACAAAATAGATTAATAAAACCCTTGCAAAAGTATAAATGACCTTGACAGTCACTCTTAAAACTTGATTATCCAGTTTATCATACCTCCTTTCTCTTATGATAAATTCCCTGAACATGCCCGCTACCAAAGTTTCAGTTGGGAAGCAGCCTCAGCATCTCCATCACTGTATGTAACTCAATTAAATGTTAATGAAATGCTATCAATCCTCAGGGTTTTCTTAGAAAGGACATTATCTCTTGGACAAAATTGAAGCAGAAGTTAAAGTTCGGAATCACCAATCATCTTGTGTTGCTCTTAACATGGAAAGACAGCTTTTTCTGTCAGTGAATCGTAAATCTTGTATGTTGTATTGTAATTCATAAGAAGTTGTTGGTTAGAATTCAAACAAGTTGTAGCATCAGAAAATGCATACAAGATATATCATCAGACAATTCATACAAGATATATCATCAGACATTTCACACAAGTTGCATCATCAGACATTTCATACAAGATATATCATCAGACAATTCATACAAGTTGTATTGTTAAGACAATTTGTGCAAGTTGTATTATAAGACGCTTGATGCAAGTTGTATCATCAGACAATTTATACAAGATATATCATCAGACAATTCATACAAGATATATCATCAGACAATTCATACAAGATATATCATCAGACAATTCATACAAGTTGTATTGTTAAGACAATTTGTGCAAGTTGTATTATAAGACGCTTGATGCAAGTTGTATCATCAGACAATTTATACAAGATATATCATCAGACAATTCATACAAGATATATCATCAGACAATTCATACAAGATATATCATCAGACAATTCATACAAGATATACCATCAGACAATTCATACAAGATATATCATCAGACAATTCATACAAGATATATCATCAGACAATTCATACAAGATATATCATCAGACAATTCATACAAGATATATCATCAGACAATTCAAACAAGATATATCATCAGACAATTCAAACAAGATATATCATCACACAATTCATACAAAATATATCATCAGACAATTCATACAAGATATATCATCAGACAATTCATACAAGTTGTACTAAGACTATTTATGCAAGTTGTATTGATTCCCGGGGAAGGTCAGTCTGCTCTGTGACACATGGACCCCCAGCAACGCAGATGTATAAATATTAAACACTACCTACAGGATCACCACGATAACGATGTAACTGATAATGGACATTAAATCGTCCTGATAAACTCAGGCGTGACACCGATACTGCTTTCCCAGCCACTGCCTGAATTATTCAAACCAATTTGATTTGGATCCAACTTAGCATATACTTCCTTGATGAATGCAAGGGCTGAACGACAAAACACACGTACAGATGTAGCCAATATTACCCAGGGGGCAGTTGGATCAGGGAATTATTTCCTGTGTAATCTCATTGTTGTTGTTTGTTGTTGTTGTTTAACGCCCACTCGGCAATATTCCAGCTATATGACGGCGGTCTGTAAATAATCGACTGGATCAGACAATCCAGTGATTGATATCATGAGCATCGATCCACGCCATTGGGATACAATGACATGCATCAACCAAGTCAGCGAGCCTGATCACCCGATTCCATTAGTTGGCTCTTATATTTACGACAAGCATAGTTGCCTTTTACGGCAAGCATGGGTTGCTGAAGACCTATTCTACCCCGGATCTTCATGGGTTGTAAATCTCATTGGTAAGCATTTGTGGTTCAGGATGATCGTCTAGTTCACGACTACCGTTTCATTACTTACTGAGCATCCAAACAGAAAACAACAAAAAATAACAAAATATGGATTTTCCTAAGAACACACTTGAATACCTCTGAAGTATACTGCGAAAGAATTGGCACATCCAACCCTAAATGACAACCAATTTTTAAGATTGTACAGGACGACATGAAACACAATGGTTTTAATCAAACGGTATATACTACAGTGTCACAAGCATAAACCATCTTTGAGCATTAGACCCCCCAATATTTGTCTGGACCAGGCAATCCTGTGATCGATATAATGAGCATCAATATTATGAGCAACGTTCCACGCCATCAAGGTAGAATCAACCAAGTAACACAGCCTGACCATTTGTCGCCTCTTATGACCAGCATAGGTCGCTGGGAATTACTCTAACCCCGAATCCCCAACAATCTCATTAAAATCAGACCTTAGTTCTCGCTACCGCGAAACAAACATCTCAGGATATCCCATTAGGGTTCACATCAGAACGACCTTTCATCTGACCAATCAGAGCGTCGCTTAACAGATTATGTAAGTGACAGTCGAAATGTGATTTCTAATCATGCAACCCCGAAAACTTTAAAATGGGGTATTCCAAACGATAGTTACGGGCTTAACGACTGAATCCTTACAATCTAGACCATCTATTAACCATTCCAGAATGTTTTTTTGTTCAGGTTTCAAATTTGAAATCGAGAATTTGTCAAAATATGTTTCGAAGCATAATCGCCAATTTAAAATTAGTGCTGTAAAGCACAAGAAAGCTGCCTGCTGATTGGTCATTCCATTGGTCGGTCAAAGTTCATGCAAGGTCGGTCTGACATGACCAATAATGGGATGTCCTCAGATCTTTGTTTAGCGGTAGAGAGAACTAAGATCTGATTTTAATGAGATTGCGTGTTGTATTTAATATTTTCATTTGTTGTGCCATACAGATGGGTGACTGTGTCATCGTACCCCGACAGTTTTCAGATATCCTGTAGTTGTTTCCTCACAATTTGGGCTGTATGGACAAACTGGGCAGAAATCTATCCTCTAGACCACGGAGACAGTTTTGACCTGAAGTCTCTACAGGGACAGGAAAACAAAATTGCACAGCTAATGTTGCACCTGGTCTAACTAACAGATGAATTTGTCTGTTGTTTAATGCCATACACAGAACCTTTCCAGCTATGACAGTGATGATTCGAATGATGTGAACAATGCCGTCCACATGACGTAAACAATACACTGGCGAAATTGCACTAGTGAACGATTTACAGTAGAACACGGATATAATGAACACGGATATAGCGAACAAACGGATAAAACGAACTGTTAAAAAATACCCGATTTATCTCCTATATAATATCATATAAAATTTACGTATATAACGAACTCTCTACAGCGAACTAACGGATACAGCGAACTGATATCTGATCACCGACAAGGCCATCTACCACTAATTAGTGACGTGTATAGCGAACTGAGAAATCTCACTCAGTGTCAAGTGTCACTGACAACTGGCTGTACGCAATCAGCGGCGAATCAACAAAATGGCGGCGAATCAATACAATCAGCGGTAACGGATCAACCTTGTTAAATTTGCATTGTGTTAACCTTACCTGTACATGTAATTTTGTCTGTAAAACAAACATTAAACATAAAAAAATTACGAGATTGTGTCCAAGTGTCAGATCCAGGGGTCCGGAAACCGTCATATGCGCCGGACATGTCCGATTGGGAATCTCAAATGTCCGGTCTAAAATATTGCTTACCGGACATTTCAATTTTTCTGTCGGGACATTTTAAAAAGTATTGTCCGGACATTCTTAAATTTTGACCGGACATGATCAACAGTTTCTGTCTGCAGTTGTAACACAATGAAGATTATCTACACTGACAAGCTTTGTTTGTTTTGATTGCTGTAAATACATCGTACCTAGAATCAGATCACTTGCATATGCTATCATGGTGGGCAATAGTAAGGGGAAAGCTATCAGTTTAGACACGAAATTGAGAATTATTAATGCTGTTGATCCAAGATGGCGGACGTTTCCGAGCAAAAACGTGTATAACGAACAACGGATATAACGAACTGATTTCTCTGGTCCCTTGTAGTTCGTTATATCCATGTTCTACTGTATGTGAATCTCCGGGATCAAGCTATATGATAGTGAGGGGACTGAGGGCATGGCCCCCTGCTACATGCAACTGGGCCCGGGTCTTGAGAGTGACCTTGACTGCTTTATCAACAAGACCACCATACCATGCCACCTTGAGCCTTCAGACCTTGTAATCATGTCACCTCAGCTCCTCTTGAATATTTGGAACATAACTGATTATATTCTAAACTATACAGAATGAGAATTTATCCATACTAACATGAATTCCTAACATCATTTTTATGACATCACTGAGATCACATACCGAAGTTTCAGTTTCATACAGCTGCCAGTAGACTCGAGAAAATTAACAACTCCCAACACCCTGAAGCAGTAAACAGACAAGGCGCCAACAGACTCCAGGAATAAACAGGCCTGGTGCAAACAGACTCCAGGAATAAACAGACCTGGTGTCAACAGACTCCAGGAATAAACAGACCAGGTGCCAACAGACTCCAGGAATAAACAGACCAGGTGTCAACAGACACCAGGAATGAACAGACCTGGTGTCAACAGACACCAGGAATAAACAGACCTGGTGTCAACATACTCCAGGAATAAACAGACCAGGTGTCAACAGACTCCAGGGATCAACAGACCAGGTGTCAACAGACTAATGGAATAAACAGACCAGGTGTCAACAGACTAATGGAATAAACAGACCAGGTGTCAACAGACTCCAGGAATAAACAGACCTGGTGTCAACAGACTAATGGAATAAACAGACCAGGTGTCAACAAATTCCAGGAATAAACAGACCAGGTGCCAACAGACTCCAGGAATAAACAGACCAGGTGTCAACAGACCCCAGGAATAAACAGACCAGGTGTCAACAGACTCCAGGAATAAACAGACCAGGTGTCAACAGACTCCAGGAATAAACAGACCAGGTGCCAACAGACTCCAGGAATAAACAGACCAGGTGTCAACAGACTCCAGGAATAAACAGACCAGGCGCTAACAGATACCAGGAATAAACAGACCTGTTACCAACAGACACCAGGAATAAACAGACCAGGTGTCAACAGACTCCAGGAATAATCAGACCAGGTGCCAACAGACGCCAGGATTAAACAGAGCAGGTGCCAACAGACTCCAGGAATAAACAGACCAGGTGTCAACAGACTCCTGGAATAAATAGACCAGGTGCCAACAGACTCCAGGAATAAACAGACCAGGTGCCAACAGACTCCAGGAATAAACAGAGCAGGTGCCAAAAGGTAAAGAACACCCCGAGACTCTGATGTCTATCTCTGACAGCTTGACAACAGATCCAGCAGGAAAGAGTTTTCAAAATAGCTGGCAATAGCTGTCTAAGTAGGAATTAATTGAATCAAGTATTCTGCATACATTATTGATGGGAACTTTCTTTGATTCCAGGTGATGTGGGCAGCAGGATCTCCCTGAGACATCAGGCCGCTGCCTCCTGCATATTGCAGCAGCTGCACAGCAGACTCCATGTTCCACATCCTCCGTCCTGCATCACTGCAGTATTCAATTTAAGAAGCTAGTTTTGTTTTTGTCATTCCAACCTGTAGAACAGGGAGGGTTGTCATCAAAGTTGGGAATATTTGACTTTCAGTCAGGTGAGCTAAAAATCAATAATTTGGCTCAAATGCCTAAGAATCATGGGAATCGAACCCAGGTTGTCAGTGTGGCAGCCAGCACTCCATCCACTGGGCCAACCAGCCCCAGCTTTGTGTAGTTATTTGTTTGTTAACGCTGCACTCAGCAATAGTCCACTTACATGACGGTGATAGAATTGAGCCTGGACCAGACAATCCAGTGATTGCTATTATGTTTGTTTATTTGATTGTTTGTTTGTTGTTTAACACCGCACTCAGCAATTTTTACAGCTATATGATGGCGGTCTGTAAAGAATCAAATCTGAACCAGACAATCCAGTGATTGACAATATGAATCTACGCAATTGGGAGAAGATGGCATGCATCAACCAAGTCGGCGAGCCTGACCACCCGATCCCATTAGTCGCCTCTTATGACAGGCATAGTCGCCTTTTACAGAAAGGATGGGTTGCTAAAAGACCTATTCTACCAGGATCTTCACGGGTCGATTGCTATTATGAGCACTGATCGATGTCGTTACAGTTCAAAGACATGCAATCAACCAAGTCCCCGAGTCTGACCACCCAATTCAACTGAAGCCCCATAGGACCATCAACCCAGGTTACAACCAGCAGAGGTTGCTAGGACCAGTTGTTATCTAGAATCAACCCAGGTTACAACCAGCAGAGGTTGCTAGGACCAGTTGTTATCTAGAATCAACCCAGGTTACAACCAGCAGAGGTTGCTAGGACCAGCTGTTATCTAGAATCAACCCAGGTTACGACCACCAGAGGTTGCTAGGACCAGTTGTTGTCCAGAATCAACCCAGGTTACAACCAGCAGAGGTTGCTAGGACCAGTTGTTGTCCAGAATCAACACAGGTTACGACCACCAGAGGTTGCTAGGACCAGTTGTTATCTAGAATCAACCCAGGTTACAACCAGCAGAGGTTGCTAGGACCAGTTGTTATCTAGAATCAACCCAGGCTACAACCAGCAGAGGTTGCTAGGACCAGCTGTTATCTAGAATCAACCCAGGTTACAACCAGCAGAGGTTGCTAGGACCAGTTGTTATCTAGAATCAACCCAGGTTACAACCAGCAGAGGTTGCTAGGACCAGTTGTTATCTAGAATCAACCCAGGCTACAACCAGCAGAGGTTGCTAGGACCAGCTGTTATCTAGAATCAACCCAGGTTACAACCAGCAGGGGTTGCTAGGACCAGTTGTTATCTAGAATCAACCCAGGTTACAACCAGCAGAGGTTGCTAGGACCAGTTGTTATCCAGAATCAACCCAGGTTACAACCAGCAGAGGTTGCTAGGACCAGTTGTTATCTAGAATCAACCCAGGTTACAACCAGCAGAGGTTGCTAGGACCAGTTGTTATCTAGAATCAACCCAGGTTACAACCAGCAGAGTTTGCTAGGACCAGCTGTTATCTAGAATCAACCCAGGTTCCAACCAGCAGAGTTTGCTAGGACCAGTTGTTATCTAGAATCAACCCAGGTTACAACCAGCAGAGGTTGCCAGGACCAGTTGTTGTCCAGAAACAACCCAGGTTACAACCAGCAGAGGTTGCTAGGACCAGCTGTTATCCAGAATCAACCCACGTTACAACCAGCAGAGGTCTGGACTCTCAAATGGAATCAAGACAGGATACAGGGATACGAAGAACTGACGAAGAATGCAAAATTCTCCACTTCACAACAACACACAAAACCAATCAGTCGAACAGGTATTTCGAGCAGAACCCTGACGCCTTTCATGAATGAACCAATTTCCTGAAAGCCATGTTCAACCCAGATGAAGGCGCTAGTCCTACAAAACGTGTCTTTGTGACTGAGCAAATTAAAATCAGTTGCTAATTAGTGCCACAATGGACGAGCATGTCAGCGCCTTCAGAACCATGTCTTTATCACAGATCCTTTCACAACTGCTTTTTGCTAATAAGCAACACCTGCAACGACACCAATTTCACCAATTATGAAAATTGCATCTTATAAGGGAAAAAAGCCTGAATGAGTTGCAGAGATATTCTGTGAGGCTGTCACAAGAGACACTGGGTCGATAATAGGGGTGACTATTGGTGTGGAAATCACTATTGCGATAACTATTGATATTGAAAGAAACTATTGCAATAACTATTGATATTGAAAGCAACGTTTGCAATTAATATTAATAGTTTTCAGTGTATCATTTTAGATGGATTTGAGAGTTGAATTAAATCTTGGAACTGAAGTTTCCTTTGAATGTGATAACCATAACAACAAATAAAAAGTAAAGTTTAAGATATGACTGATTTGTTTTTTCTTTACCCTAATAATTTAAGAAAAAGAAACTTCCACATTACCATGTGTACATTACTACCACTCATGATCAAAAGAAAAACAAATTTAAACAGCATGTATTTCATTGTTATGGTAAATACAATCGAAACTATCGATATTCCTAACTGAAATCGATACTATTGATCGGAAACTAATTTAACAATCTATTATTGACTTTAAGTGCTTACCAATAGCAATATATTGATATTTTGATTTATCGTGACACCCCTAGTCGAAAGGCAGGCCTTCTGGTAATATTTGGAGCCACTGAATATTTCCACACAAGTTATCATTCACACTGAATTGGTAGTTTTCTTTAGGTATTCACGACATTACTGAGACCCTTGGGTTGAGAGTCAATTGGGTATTTTAACACCAATATTTATTTTTCTGCTCAAATGGTGTTTCTGGTGCCTTCTGATTTCAAGCTATATGACGGAGGTACGCTTGTTGTAAGAGGCGACGAACGGGATTGGGTGTTCAGGCTCGCTGACTTGGTTGATTGCATGTCTTAGAACTGCAACGATGTGGATCAGGGGACCATGCTTGTCGTAAAAGGTGACTATGCTTGTCGTAAGAGAGGACGAACGGGATCGGGTGGTCAGGCTCGCTGACTTGGTTGATCCATGTCATCAATCCCAATTGTGTGGATCAATGCTCATGATGTCAATCACTGGATTGTCTAGTCCAGACTGGATTATTTACAGACCGCTGTCATATAGCTGGAATATTGGGGAGTGCGGCATTAAAAAACAAACAAACAAACAAAACAAAGAGTAGACATTGTACGAAACAAATCAGCTTAAAATGCTGTTTCTGGTGACTTCTAAATTTTATCTGTTCCTGTGCCTCCCTAAGTGTGCAACAAGTCACTTAAACTCACAACAGCAATAAACAATAAATGTGATGAAACTCCTTGTTCATGCATTATTCACTGCAGTAAAGTTCATGCATTATTCACTGCAGTAAAGTTCATGCATTATTCACTGCAGTAAAGTTCATGCATTATTCACTGCAGTAAAGTTCATGCATTATTCACTGCAGTAAAGTTCATGTATGAGTAATGCCTTTATTATATTGGTTGGTTGGTTGGTTGGTTGGTTTGTTGTTTAAAGCCACACTCAGCAATATTCCAGCTATATGATGGCGGTCTGTAAATAATCGAGTCTGGACCAGACAATCCAGTGATTGATATCATGAGCATCGATCCATACAATTGGGATACGATGACATGCATCAACTAACTCAGCAAGCCTGACCACCCGATCCCGTTAGTCGCCTCTTACGACAAGCATAGTCGCCTTTTACGGCAAGCATGGGTTCTGAAGACCTATTCTACCCCGGATCTTCACGGATCCCTTTATGATATACTTCAGTGTGAAAGACTGAAAGTGCAGTGAACATAACACTTTGACAGAACTATTGTCATACAAGAGTTACCTCCCCGCAAATTGTCTCCCTTTGTGTCTGGCCCACACACAAACTGTTGACTTATTTTTACATTAGTTCCTAGGCAAGGCAAAATAATGACAGATGGTCATTTATGGAGTTAAATTGGCTTCTTGCAGTTATTCTCTTGAAAATGTTTCGCTAAAAACTGTAATTTCTCATTTGACTCGTCAATCGAGACTGTTCGTTTCACATAGCGCCATTTTGTTACTTGACCAGCGTGTATTCCTTCGGTTCCAACTGCAGTCTTGAAGAAGATTTTTTAAAAGTTGATTTTGTATATAATCATATCGAAAAGTATGATAAAGAATTTTAGTGACCTTAAATATTTGTTATCACTTTTGTTTATATTTTTTTAAAGTTTTTGCAAACTCGGAACTACTTTTTAAGTCCCAATTACAAGGGGTGGTGAAACGTCCCTGTATTTTGGTAGGGAGAATTTACATTTCAAGGTTTTAAATTTGTAATGAAAACAATTAATTTTCCGGAACACAAAAAGTACATATACGACATGTTTCTGGTGATATATCCTCTATGCCCTGCATCCGTAAATAAAAACCTGTAGTGAAATAAATATATGCAAGTTAAAATGGGGAAATTATGCAGAGCATTGTAAACAACTGGCCTTTGACATCTTTCATGCATATTTGCATGCAAGCAGCCCAGGCTTAATTGTGATTTATTTTGTGAATTTAAATATATTCAGGGGGACTAGGATATTTAAGAAAATTAAAAATTATCATTAGGATTAACTCCACAAGATAAATAGTTCACTGGAAATGTGGAAAAAACACATACCACATTATGCCTTTCACAGAAAAACAATGCAGTGACCGAAAATGCATCCTGTCTGTGATAACAATCTGAGAGCTCCTGAATGAAAGATGGTGATTCCTAAAGTTTGTTTGTTTAACGCCGCACTCAGCAATATTCCAGCTATATGACAGCGGTCTGTAAATAATCGAGTCTGGACCAGACAATCCAGTGATTGGCATCATGTGCATCCATCCACGCCATTGGGATCGATGACATGCATCAACCAAGTCAGCGAGTCTGACCACCTGATCCCGTTAGTCACCTCTTACGACAAGCATAGTCACCTTTTACGGCAAGCATGGGATGCTGAAGACCTATTCTACCCCGAATCTTCACGGGCCAGATTCCTAAAGATCAGACAGGGTATACAATTTGAAAAGGATGCATTGGCTTATCTGGAGCTCTGCTGATAGACAGAGGACACCTGTTTTAAATGAGTCTGATCAGTTGTTGGAATTTATCTCCCCATTGTCGACTTGATAAAGTGATAGATGGGGCTTATTGATTCAAAGTCAACTGAAATATTGACCAGGAAATTAAAATGACTTATCTCTCATGCTGGACTTGTTCTGAAGACTGTGTGGTTTAACAGTGAGTGGGTTTGTCGTACGCCACTCTGAACAGTGTTTCAGTATGTCAGTGGTGTCAGACCTTTGAATATCCAGGGTAGAACAGGACTTCAGCAACCCATGCTTGCCGTAAAAGGCTACATTGTTTGTCGTAAATGGCGACTTACAGGGCCAGATGGTCAAGCTCGCTGACTTAGTTGATGCATGTCATCGTATCCAAATTGCGTGGATCGATGATCATGATATCAATCACTGGATTATCAGGCCCAGACACGATTATTTACAGACCGCCGCCATATAGCTGGAATATTCCTGAGTGCGGTGTTAAACAACAAAAAAAAGAAACAAACAGTTGTATCATGGTGTTTCAGTTTCTAAACACATGCTCATGACAGTCAGAATAATACAATCGGCTCTGGTTGACATAGTAATGGTTTTGTTGCTTTTTTTTGTGGGAGGAAAGACATAATTTATCACTGTGGTAAAGCCACAGGTATGGTGCTGACAAATCCAGAAATGATAAGGGAAAATCAGGAATTTGAACCCATGGTCATAGGATTCTGGCACGTCTAAGGGATGCAACTCTGCACAGCCAATTGACTCCTGTCCCCTGTATGGCTTAACAAGACTACGAAACAATTATACATGGTACTACAAAACCAGAGCCACAACACAGAAAGAGCCACCAAGAGAGAGCAGAAAAATCGGTTGTTCAATGCCCAGCCTTGTCAAAGCATACGTCAAAAGATGGTACTTGTTGTTACCCTGCCTGTCAATCCTCATTGAGGGGGCTTGTGGGCTCGAAGCCAGTATAGTGGTTGAGTGGGTGAGTTGGTTTTATCAGTATTCCAGTCACGGCGTGTCCGCTTAATGTGGAAGGAAAGCCCGAAGTGATGCAGGTCTCAGACGTTTACCACTTCGGTGAAACCCACGAGCACGGGTATGGTGCTGACAAACGTAGAAACATGATCAGGGTGAACCAAGATTCAAACCCGCAATCATAGGTTTCTGGCGCGCCCAAGGGACGCAACTCTGCACATCGAATCGCTCGCCTTAGACGACTAGGCCACCCACACTCACCAGTATACTGTGTCTGAGTGGATATGTGCCATGATAAACTTGGCTACACTATAAAACCTGCATCAGTCGGGACTTGTACAAGCAGGCACACACATGTGCATGCAAGTGCATGCATTGTTAGTGCAATATATAGCACAATAATCATAACAATCAAACCTTCCCATGAGGCCATTCTGTCAAACTCAATATATCCATTCTAATACCTCTTATAGGATTTCGATACACCTTTATTTGTTTAAACACTGACAACGAGATTGTGGCCCTTGGCACAAACGGAACCAGCATCTTCTTGAGGAATTCAAACTGCGAACATTTCCGTTCAGCTTGCGAGTCAATTAAGATCATATCAGGACGACATATCTGTTGCCATTGGCAACAATTAACACCAGTTCATGTAAACAGTTTTAAAGAGCTCGGATTGGATTAAATGTTTAAAGGTATTGGCATATCTTGTTTATTGCCACTCATCAGAACGAACCGCTCGAACAGACACCCTACTTAGCAGTGAGGTCATTGATTGATGATGGAAGGTTGCTGGGAGGCTTGGGTCGTCGCCACGCCCGTCTGTCATCTGATGCATTGTACAACTTGTTCATCAACCAAGTTAGTCGCCTCTTACAACAAGTAAAGTCGCCTTTTATGGCAAGCATGAGTTGCTGAAGACCTATTCTAACCCGGATCTTGTTCATTTTATTGAGTGAGTGAGTGAGTGAGTGGGTGGGTGGGTGGGTGGGTGAGTGAGTGAGTGAGTGAGTGAGTGAGTGAGTGAGTGAGTGAGTGAGTGAGTGAGTGAGTGAGTGAGTGAGTGAGTATGGTTTTACGCCGCTTTTAGCAATATCCCAGCAATATCACGACGGGGGACACCAGAAATGGGCTTCACACAATGTACCCATGTCGGGAATCGAACCCGGGTCTTCGGCGTGACAAGCGAACCCTTTAAACACTAGGCTACCCGACCGCCCCAGTGAGTGATTGAGTGAGTGAGTGAGTGAGTGATCTACACAGTCAGTAGTATTCCAGCTATATGATGGTGTTCTGTAAATATTCAAGTCTGGACTAGACAATCTAGTGATTGACGTCATGAGCATCGATGCAATTGGGATATGATGAAATGCATCAACCAAGTCAGTTGCCCCTTACAACAAGTATAGTCACCTTTTATGACAAGCATGGAGTGAGTGAGTGAGTGAAAGTGTGAGTGAGTGAGTGAGTGAGTGAGTGAGTGAGTGAGTGAGTGATCCCCACACTCAGTAGTATTCTAGCCATATGATGGCATTCAGTAAGTCTGGACCAGACAATCTAGTGATTGATGTCATGAGCATCGATCTGTGGCGGTTACATGCGTTAGTTACCATTGAGCAACTGGTCAATCATTGAAAGGTGATTAAAGATGCATCACACAGACACTAAGATAAATTCTTAGATTGCTAGAGACGGTCACTGTCAGCCTAGAGTCGATACTACGATAGTTTAGATGTGCATTTCTTCGTTTGTTTAGGATGGGCTGTAGCAAGGAGATTTGTGAACAATCATGCAATCTGACGTTTCTCAATGTAAACTGAAACGCTTATCAGAATATAGATCTTGATTGTCGATCAGATCGTCCTGACCGGGTGCAACCATTTTGTGTGAAGCAAACGCAAGTGATACGAGTGGTGGAATCTGATTGGTCCATAGGAGAGGCTTAGAAGGGACATGACTGGTAATAGCCACTGGTGGTGCTACGATCGAGCCCAGTAATTCCAGCCTAGTTTGGCAAGGGTGGAAACTGGACTTTTAAAGTCAGTTAACTCTCTTGCCTCGGGAAGATGATTTGATTCTGAAGTGTTGAATTTGTTTGCACGCTATTTCAAATGTACCGACAGCTTATTGCCTATAGTTTCATCGTTCCCTTATTTGTTTCCATCAGTATATACGCACCGGTAAAACATTTTATGTAATTAGATTGGTCAGGCAAATATAAAACTGGTGAAATGTATTATAGATCTGTTTCAGACAGAGACGGATTTCTATGTGATATTGACATATGCAACTTTGCCCATTGTCACTACGACTTCCACATGGTACTGTAATTGACATGATGTCAAGCACTGTCAGTCATTGATTGCCTGACAACACTCAGAGGAGAGTTAATTGTCAAACTTCATTCAATGATTAACAGGGAACTTGCGAAGCGTGAAATCAATTATGGCTTGTTTGTTGTTTAACACTGTGTTCAGCAATATTCCAGCTATATGACGGCGGTCTGTAAATAATCTAGTCTGGACCAGACAATCCAGTGATTGACATTATGAACATTGATCTACACAATTGGGATACGATCACATACATTAACCAAGTCAGGAGCCTGACAACCCAATCCTGTTCGTCACCTCTTACGACAAGCATAGCCGCCTTTTATGGCAAGCATGGGTTGCTGAAGACCTATTCTAACCAAGATCTTCACGGGTCACACAATCTATGAGCGTGAAGCCAGCTGTTGCCTAAAGTTCAACAATGACACAACATCATTATCATGAGAACAGTTCCCAATGCATGCCTAAGTAACTCTTAAATCGTGTTAGTGTATTGAGTTATAAATCAGTAAATCAATTCACGAAGGAAATGGGTTTGAAAGATACATTCAGCTTCTATTCTATGACTTTTCTATGGTATTTAATCTCTATATCTCCTCTAATATTTTTCAAAGAGCAAGTGAGTGAGAATGGCTTAGCACTGTTTTTTTTGCAATACTTCAGCAATATCACGTCAGGGACACCAGAAATGGGCTTCAAACATTGTACCCAAAAAGGGAATCAAATTTGGGTTTTCAGTCAACACTTTAACCACTAGGCTACCCCACAGGCCATATTCTGAAAAAAAATCAGGCAAGAAAATAAATTTACTACAAAAACATGTCGTTGTGATGTACCTATTTAAGTAATAAAATGAGTCTGTCAAGGGCAAAATGCAATGTTTGTTGTCACATGCTGTACAGTGCCGTGATTGATGCTATCCACCCAATCTACTAGGTCACTGCCGGACCACCCAATACACTAGGTCACTGCCGGACCACCCAATCTACTAGGTCACTGCCGGACCACCCAATACACTAGGTCACTGCCGGACCACCCAATACACTAGGTCACTGCCGGACCACCCAATACACTAGGTCACTGCCGGACCACCCAATCTACTAGGTCACTGCCGGACCACCCAATACACTAGGTCACTGCCGGACCACCCAATACACTAGGTCACTGCCGGACCACCCAATCAACTAGGTCATTGCCGGACCACCCAATCAACTAGGTCATTGCCGGACCACCCAATCAACTAGGTCACTGCCGGACCACCCAATCAACTAGGTCATTGCCGGACCACCCAATCAACTAGGTCATTGCCGGACCACCCAGTCAACTAGGTCATTGCCGGACCACCCAGTCAACTAGGTCATTGCCAGACCACCCAATACACTAGGTCACTGCCGGACTACCCAATACACTAGGTCATTGCCGGACCACCCAATCCAATAGGTCACTGCCAGACCACCCAATCAACTAGGTCATTGCCGGACCACCCAGTCAACTAGGTCATTGCCGGTCCACCCAATCCACTAGGTCATTGCCGGACCACCCAATCAACTAGGTCATTGCCGGACCACCCAGTCAACTAGGTCATTGCCGGTCCACCCAGTCAACTAGGTCATTGCCGGACCACCCAATACACTAGGTCATTGCCGGACCACCCAGTCAACTAGGTCATTGCCGGACCACCCAATCCACTAGGTCATTGCCGGACCACCCAATCCACTAGGTCATTGCCGGACCACCCAATACACTAGGTCACTGCCGGACCACCCAATCAACTAGGTCACTGCCGGACCACCCAATCAACTAGGTCATTGCGGGACCAACAGTCAACTAGGTCATTGCCGGTCCACCCAATCCACTAGGTCATTGCTGGACCACCCAATCAAATAGGTCACCAATAGACCATCCAATATACAAAGTCACCAATAAACCACCCAATACACAGTCACCAATAGACCACCCAATATACAAAGTCACCAATAGACCACCCAATACACAAAGTCACCAATAGACCACCCAATCCACTAAGTCACCAATGGACCACCCAATACACTAAGTCACAAGGTCATCAATAGACCATCCAATACACAAAGTCACCAATAGACCACCCAATCCACCAAGTCACCAATAGACCACCCAATACACTAAGTCACTACGTCATCAAAAGACCACCCAATACACAAAGCCACCACCCAATACACAAAGTCACCAATGAACCACCCAATACACTAAATCACTAGGTCACCAATAGACCACCCATATATACAAAGTCACCAATAGACCACCCAATCCACTAAATCACCAATGGACCACCCAATACACTAGGTCACTAAGTCACCAATGGACCACTCAATACACCAAGTCACCAATAGACCACCCAATACACTAAGTCACCAATGAACCACCCAATACACTAAGTCACTAGGCCATCAAAAGACCACCCAATACACAAAGTCACCAATAGACCACCCAATCCACTTAGTCACCAATAGACCACCCAATCCACAAAGTCACCAATAGACCACCCAATACACAAAGTCACCAATAGACCACCCAATACACAAAGTCACCAATAGACCACCCAATACACAAAGTCACAGTGGACCATCCAATCCTCTTAGCCACTGCCCCGTGAAGACCCGGGTTAGGAATGGTCCTCAGCAACCCATGCCTGCCACACTTACAGGCAACTACACATATTGAAAGAGGCGACTAACGGGATCGTCCTATCCCAATTGCGTAGATCAGTGAGTATTGCTTTACGCTGCTTTTAGCAATATTCCAGCAATATCACGGCGCTACCATCAAGCCTGAAAATTCAAGCCTAGTTCGGCAAGGGTGGAAACTGGAAATAGTCAGTTAATGCCCTTGACTCAGGAAGATGGCCACTGAGCGGAGGAAGAGTGACTGAGTGAGTATGGTTTTACGCCGCTTTTAGCAATATTCCAGCAATATCACGGCGGGGGACACCAGAAATGGGCTTCACACATTGTACCCATGTCGGAAATTGAACCCGGGTCTTCGGCATGACGAGTGAACGCTTAAACCGCTCCGACTGCCCCCTGGCGACAAGTTCCAACCCCCCATCAACAAGTTCTAAAGCCACATGGCCTAAACAGCATTCATAATATATTGAACAATATTGGCAGAATCTCGTCCGCAGGTGAGTAAGACTGATCCTATCAATTGTCCATTATGCAACGTCCTCGCAGGGAACCACACATACTAACTACTGCAATAACACACGATGTTCAACACCGCCATTACCACCTACCATATTCATCATAATAACCGCATAGGGTGCTCTCAAAATTTGAAATAGGGGGCTCTCATTAGAATAAAATTTTGGTGCGAAAAAAAACAGAGTTGGAAGATAGTAAATTTCGTGGTCTATGGTGACAGCCTGAAATGACACAAAAAAAGTCTGTGCGTATTATACACGACGCATATATTTTTCCAGAATTTAATTGCCCATAATTAAGGGTGCATATAACACACGAATGCATATTATACACGAATAAATACGTCTTGTGTACATTGATCAATCGGAAGGAATTGGAATTGTTCACTTGCCAATATATTAGCAAATATCGCCATGGGCGCTTATTAGTCAGGGCGCTTATTATGTCGAATACGGTACTTCCTATTCAGCTCAGATCAATATTTCATCATATATTCATATCAACCTTTATAGAATTGCCTCGTTATTTCAGAATTATGCAATGCATGACATTTATCCGGTTATATGGATTCCAAATTGCCGATAAGTCGGAGGAACCCAAGAGATTTACACGTGGATCAGGTGCTGTGTGTAGCTTCAAATTGAAACCTTCCAATTATTTAGGAGATAAACAGACCGGTGTTTTTAATGCGGAGCTTGTTTACTGTAGACTCAACTTCTAGATGATTAACAGAAACTGTGATGTAAGACAGGTGGTTGTCTGTGAGCCGGTGTCACATTTATTTGAACTAAAGGTGCATATAACACACAAGTGCGTGTACATTGATCAATCGGATGGGGTGCTAATTGGGATTGTTCTCTAGACTTTCCGTAAGTAATCGAGTCTGGACCAGACAATCCAGTGATTGACATGAGCATCGAACCACGCAGTTGGGATACGATGACATGCATCAAACAAGTCAGCGAGCCTGACCACCAGATCCTGTTAGTCGCCTCTTACGACAAGTGTAGTCGCCTTTTACGGCAAGCATGGGTTGCTGAAGACCTATTCTACCCCAGATTTTTACGTGTCTCATCTAGAAATAATTAATGGTAAAATATAACGTCATCTGAGTCCAACTTGTTGCCTTAGAAACACAAAATCTAAAAATTAAAATTAAAACTGAATACCAGAATGCACCAGTTTAGTTGTAAGATGTGTACAAAGTTTCACAAAGAAAGACTTGTTTTCGAGTTATGCTCAAAAAACACTCCCTACCCTAATTTGAACCAAGTCCAACTTGTTTCCAAAACAAATTTTTTTTCAAAAATTCTGAAATGGCAAAAGGCACCAGTTCATAGCATACCTGATGTATACAAAGTTTCACGAAGAAATATTGCAGAATTTGGCTCCCGAAAACAAACATGACAGGATGGACAAACAGATGGATGAAGACTGTTTCTAAAAAATAATACCCCATAAATCTTCATTTGAGCGGGGAAAAATCACAGATCAATAGGAATTCAAAGTTAAGCCAAATAACATCTGTATTCAGGTGAGCTAACATCCCCCTCCCCCCAATCATCAGTTCTGATGAAGCTGAGCAATATTTCTGTCTAATTCCGACAACACGACCTCCGTAATCCCATCCCAATGATGCATCGGTCTGCTGGAACACTAATGCCATTGTCTGGGATCAATGCCGCCCAATTGGTCAATTAGTGAATACGAATGCATATACACAACTACCCTAAGTTCATGATCGAGGTGTTGATGTATCTAAAACAGCTTCAGGGACCGTCTCAAAAGCTGGTAAAATACAATGGGTGGCTATTAAGTTCGGAGCCTTAAACTATAAAGGGACATAAGTGAGTTGGGTTTAACACCTCTTTTAATAGTATTCCAGTTATATCACGGCGTGGCAGCTTAATGTGGGAGGAAAGCCTGAAGTGATGCAGGTCTCAGACGTTTACCACTTCGGTGAAACCCACGAGCATTGGTAAGGTGCTGACAAACCTAGAAACATAATCGGGGCGAACATGGATTCGAACCCACAATCATAGGTCTCTGGCTTGCCGAAGAGATGCAGCTATGCACAGCGAATTGCGGCGCCTTAGACAACAGTGCCACCTTGCCCAAGTCTAAGGACTTGTAACAGTTCCTTGTGGACTCCCCCATCAGATAGATGGCAACACTGCAGGAGATCCTAAACGTGGACAAGTAAAATTATAAATTTATATCTAATCCTGATCCTGGGTGATCCTAGATTCTATGACATTGAAGAATTCTTGATTCTGATTGGTTAAAATGAGGTATCAAATTTTCGACAGACACCTCTAAATTATACCTTTCCACACAAAACACATACATATTAAACATCAATAGCCTACATATATATTGATCCTTATTAATGGCTGATAACCCATCACATATGCTTACATTCAATATCTGAACATTACTGACGATTTTCTCCTCGACCTTAACCCTGACTGGTTTTATGAGATGACAATGCTTAAAGAAGGTTGGTTGGTTGGTTGGTTTGTTGTTTAACGCCGCACTCAGCAATATTCCAGCGGTCTGTAAATAATCGAGTCTGGACCAAACAATCAAGTGATTGACAGCATGAGCATCGATCCACACAATTGGGATCGATGACATGCATCAACCAAGTCAGCGAGCCTGACCACCCAATCCCGTTCATCGCCTCTTACGACAAGCATAGTTGCCTTTTAAGGCAAGCATGGGTTGCTGAAGACCTATTCTACCCCGGATCTTCACAGGTCGCTAAATGAAGGCATAACGTTTGCATACAAATAATAATGGTCATAAACCTAAAGCGCTCGGTTCCAAATTAAAAATAAGGGGTATCAATTCTACAGTGAATACCTCCAATTTCCTCCAGTTTTTCTCCCAAATGACCTGCTCCTAATGACTTGTTAGCCTCCCTTGTGCGTCACTGTTGAATGTTCAAGGTAGTCACATTACAAAATTAATTCTCTCCGGAGAGATGATTCCTGGTGGTTCGTAAGTTATTGAAGTGAAGCACGCAGCATCTGTCATGGAGAGCTTGTGGGAGAACACTCTCATAACATATATTCAACCATAAATTTGGAATGAATGAATGAATATGGTTTTACGCCGCTTTTAGCAATATTCCAGCAATATTACGGTGGGGGACACCAGAAATGGGCTTCACACATTGTAGCCATGTCGGGAATGGAACAAAGGTCTTCGGCGTGACAAGCAAACGCTTTAACCACTAGGCTACCCGACCGCCCCATAAATTTGGAAATGACTGGATTCTGATTAAGCAATCAGAGGTATTAAATCACTATAAGTACCTCTGATTGACACAGCCAATTTAACAATCCAATCTCTGGGAGTCAGTATGGTTTTAGCAATATTCCTGTAATATCACATCGGGGGTCACCACAAATTGGCTTCACTCATTGTATCCATTTGGGAATCGAACCCGGGCCTTTGGCATAAAGGAGCTTATGCTTTAACCACTAGGCTACTCCATCGCCCCCATCTCTGCATCTTCCAGAGGCAAGAGAGTTAACTGTCTATAAAAGTCCAACTAGGCTGGTATTATGGAGTTACATTTTGGCTGGACTAACGAGTCTATATATGCATAGTCCAATCAAAATCGGGCACCGAAATCGAAATCCGGTACGTAAAGTGTCATGCAGATTTCGGTTGATTGCAGGATTTGCCAAGCATGTGCACCGCTAACTCGTTGTCAACAGATATTTTGTGAATCTTTTCCTGTTTTTAATCAAGGTGCTAAGATTATTTGATGCACTTCACGATGTAAGACTCGTTTTATCACAATATAGATCTTGATTATCGATCAGATCGTCTTGACTGGGCGCCAGCGTTTTGTTTGAAGCAAATGCAAGTGATACGAGAGGTGGAATCTGATTGGTCAATAGGCGAGGCATAGAAAGGACATAACTCGTAATAGCCACTGGTAGTGCTACAATCGAGCCCAGGAATTCCAGCCTAGTTCGGCAAGGGTGGAAACTGGACTTTTAAAGTCAGTTAACTCCCATGACTCAGGAAGATGGCATCTCTGTGGAGGCTATTACAGTGGACCCTTTGATGTAATACAGTGCAGGGTACCCCTTGCCTCCCAAAAATTCATCAAGAATTTCCCTAAAAAAACATGGTCATCCAATAAAATTGATAAATAAACTGAGATTATATTCCCATTTGCTGTGAGCTCGTAACAACTGAAATACCATGTCAACAAATCTGTACTGACGTACGCAAATTAATCCAGTTATTAAACAACTTGGTTATGCAAAATATTCATTGTATGTCTGGACTTATGTTTGTAATCTATATCATTGATTTTATTCAAAATTTCATTCAATATTGTTCAAATTTAATTTCAGCAAAATCGTATGTGAAGTGATCGGTAGATTGCACAACTCACCGTTATTTACAGCAACCACGGTCATGGATACATATATCATAAATGCCATACCTTGACTCGTTAAAAGTAATATTTGTTGTAGTTTGACTTATATATGTCTAGTGGTCAATAAAAACTATCCGCAATAGTAATCAGCTATACCAAGGTGTTACGCTTATGGTTATAATTGTTATATATATATATTTTGAAATATATTATTCCTGATATGATAGTTTTAAATACACTTCCTGATCATTGCATAAAAAGTCTTTAAACTTGTATTATTGTGTATTTTTTAACCAAACCATCGGTAGATTGGGAAAATATGTACACAAAGCTGATTGCTACCTCCAGCTAAGTTTATAAGTAAATACACATGGTATTCTTAATCACTGCATATAAAACAATGTCTATCAGAACACTTAATAATAAAATTTATATGGTAAATCATGTCACATTTTTTCAGTATGACTCATTTCACAAAAATATTCCGATTTACACAAACAGTTTGAATCATCATCACCTACGATCTAGGCCAGATTCATACATTCGTAAGCAAAACATGACTTATCACTGTAAGTCTGTTCTTCTATCAAAACAGTTGGACTTCTCCAACAAGAACTGTACATGTTTATCTACCAAAAGACTATTTCTCTGTCGCAAGAGCAACAAACGGTATGCGGTAGTCATCGTATCTCAATTGTGTGGATTGATGTTCATGATGTCAGTCACTGGATTTTCTGGCCCAGACAAACATCAGATAGCTGAAATATTGCGTTGAGTGTGGCGTTAAACAACAAACAAACAAAAACTATTTCTCTGATAAGAACCCTTTATCTATTGAAAATGGTTGACTTCTCCAACAAGAACTGTTTATCTATCAAAACAGGTTGACTTCTCAAACAAGAACTGTTTATCTATCAAAACAGGTTGACTTCTCAAACAAGAACCGTTTATCTATCAAAACAGATTGACTTCTCAAACATGAACTGTTTATCTATCAAAACAGGTTGACTTCTCAAACAAGAACCGTTTATCTATCAAAACAGGTTGACTTCTCAAACAAGAACCATTAATCTATCAAAACAGGTTGACTTCTCAATCAAGAACCGTTTATCTATTAAAACAGGTTGACTTCTCAAACAAGAACTGTTTATCTATCAAAACATATTGACTTCTCAAACAAGAACTGTTTATCTATCAAAACAGGTTGACTTCTCAAACATGAACTGTTTATCTATCAAAACAGGTTGACTTCTCAAACAAGAACCGTTTATCTATCAAGACAGGTATACTTCTAAAACAAGAACCGTTTATCAAAACAGATTGACTTCTCAAACATGAACCATTAATCTATCAAAACAGGTTGACTTCTCAATCAAGAACCGTTTATCTATCAAAACAGGTTGACTTCTCAAACAAGAACCGTTTATCTATCAAAACAGGTTGACTTCTCAAACAAGAACCGTTTATCTATCAAAACAGGTTGACTTCTCAAACAAGAACCGTTTATCTATCAAAACAGATTGACTTCTCAAACAAGAACTATCAATCTATCAAAACAGGTTGACTTCTCAAACAAGAACCATTAATCTATCAAAACAGGTTGACTTCTCAATCAAGAACCGTTTATCTATCAAAACAGGTTGACTTCTCAAACAAGAACCGTTTATCTATCAAAACAGGTTGACTTCTCAAACAAGAACCGTTTATCTATCAAAACAGGTTGACTTCTCAAACATGAACCGTTTATCTATCAAAACAGGTTGACTTCTCAAACAAGAACCGTTTATCTATTAAAACAGGTTGACTTCTCAAACAAGAACTGTTTATCTATCAAAACAGGTTGACTTCTCAAACAAGAACTGTTTATCTATCAAAACAGATTGACTTCTCAAACAAGAACTATTAATCTATCAAAACAGGTTGACTTCTCAAACAAGAACCATTAATCTATCAAAACAGGTTGACTTCTCAATCAAGAACCGTTTATCTACCAAAACAGGTTGACTTCTCAAACAAGAACCGTTTATCTATCAAAACAGGTTGACTTCTCAAACAAGAACCGTTTATCAAAACAGGTTGACTTCTCAAACATGAACCGTTTATCTATCAAAACAGGTTGACTTCTCAAACAAGAACCGTTTATCTATTAAAACAGGTTGACTTCTCAAACAGGAACCATTAATCTATCAAAACAGGTTGACTTCTCAAACATGAACTGTTTATCTATCAAAACAGGTTGACTTCTCAAACAAGAACCGTTTATCTATTAAAACAGATTGACTTCTCAAACAAGAACCGTTTATCTATCAAAACAGGTTGACTTCTCAAACATGAACTGTTTATCTTTCAAAACAGGTTGACTTCTCAAACATGAACTGTTTATCTTTCAAAACAGGTTGACTTCTCAAACAAGAACTGTTTATCTATCAAGACAGGTTGACTTCTCCAAGAAGAACCGTTTATCTATCAAGACAGGTTGACTTCTCAAACAAGAACCGTTCATCAAAACAGATTGACTTCTCAAACAAGAACCGTTTATCTATCAAAACAGGTTGACTTCTCAAACAAGAACCGTTATTCTATCAAAACAGGTTGACTTCTCAAACAAGAACCATTCAACTACGAAAAACGTATCACTGTTTCAACAAAGGCCATCTGCTAACTAGTGAATTATAGATAAACAAAACAGGCACGTCTGTTCCGTCAATAACTCATTAGCCACTGAAATAGCAGAACGATTTAAACAACTCTCTTTCACCCAACAATCAAACAGGCTTATTCCTTTCTCCAGACCTGTCTCTGGCGGTATCATCTCGTCTCCCCATCTCATCTCCTCATCCCGGGATGTGTACCATCATCCTCAGCCATGTGCACAGAGAGACATGCCTACATATTCTGTCAATATTGAGTGATATAAACCAGTTTGCTCTAAATATGTACAGACGCCAGATCCAGTGATGTATATGTTTAACCATTCAAATTGGCACTTATCTGGTTTTATATTTGGTATTACAGACATCTGATGTGTTAACTGTGCAAGTCATATGGCTTGGATTTCACGAGGCCCCCTTTTTCAAAACCCTTGATCCGACTGATACACATGTTAGAGCTGTCTCTTTGCGCAGTGACTAACAGTGACTTGTCACTAACAGGTGCTCTACAAATGACATGTTTTTAATAACAGAAATGTAGAAAAAATATTACATCCAGTTAAGCGGTATTTTTATTACCCTGGAGCCGGATCATACCCCATTTCATGAGTGACTTTGTTACCTTTCCTTAAAACAGTTAATATTCCTTTACATTTCACCTAAAAGACAACCGCCTCCGTGGTTTAGTGGTAGAACGTCCGCCCAGAGTGCGGAATGTCCAGGGTTCGATTCCCGGCTGCATCATACCAAAAGACGTTAAAAGATGGTTCTTGTTGTTACCCTGTCTGGCGCTCGGCATTAAGGGGCCAAAACAAGGACTGGTCGGCTCGGAGTCAGTATACTGTGTCTGAGTGGGGTATTCATGTTAAACTGCGGCATGGTATCTCAGTGAGCTAGCACCATAAATCGGCATCAGTCTGGACTAGTACAAACAAACACGTACATGCATGTCGCTATATGAGTGCAATAATCTTGGACGCGACGCTAAACCCCATTTCACCTCACCACCTCCCCTAAAAGACAAAAGTAAAGTAAATAATTTGATAAAATACTATTTTCATCCAACTGATGCCATTTTCTTAAAAGAGCAACTAAAATATTTAAATTTTACACTAATTTTATTGTTTTCGTTATTTTGTCCATGGACCAAGAATTTGAAAAAAAATGTGAATCATCAAATAATAATTTCCAACTATAAGATGGTGGTTTGTAAATAATCAAGTCTGGACCAGACAATCCAGTGATTGACATCACGAGCACCGACCTACACAACTGGGATACAATGACATGCATCAACCAAGTCAGTGAGTCTGACCACCCGATCCTGTTAGTCGCCTCTTACGACAAGCATGGGTTGCTGAAGACCAGCTCTGAACCACTATCTTGACAAGGCCGAACTGAGCAGTGAAGTTCAAGGAAGCATCTCCGGCCTGAACTTCATCAATACTTCAGATGGATTTTAAAAGATGCCTGATCTGATCAATATCTCAGATTAAACTTCCCATACTTGTTTTGTCGAACACTTGAAAAGCAAATTCTTTGCATATAATCAATAAGTTTCAGGGAAACTTTGCTATTTAGCTTGAAGACTGAACAAGCTGAACGAACGGCCCTATTGAACATGATGACATACCACTCAAAGAAGTACAACAACACCTGAGTCTTTCCTGTCACTATAGTTAATCTGTCACGCCATCATTGCCATCACAGATTAACTATAGTTATATAAAGAATATAGTTAATCTGTCACGCCATCACTGCCATCACAGATTAACTATAGTTATATAAAGAATATAGTTAATCTGTCACGCCGTCATTCCCATCACAGATTATAAATAGTTATATAAAGACTATAGTTATTCTGTCACGCCATCATTGCTATCACAGATTAACTATAGTTATATAAAGAATATAGTTAATCTATCACGCAATCACTGCCATCACAGATTAACTATAGTTATATAAAGAATATAGTTAATCTGTCACACCATCACTGCCATCACAGATTAACTATAGTTATATAAAGAATATAGTTAATCTGCCACGCCATCATTGCCATCACAGATTAACTATATTTATATAAAGAATATAGTTAATCTGTCACGCCGTCATTGCCATCACAGATTAACTATAGTTATATAAAGAATATAGTTAATCTGTCACGCCATCATTGCCATCACAGATTAACTATAGTTATATAAAGAATATAGTTAATCTGTCATGCTGTCACTGTCATCACAGATTAACTATAGTTATATAAAGAACACATTTAATCTGTCACGCCATCATCACAGATTAACTATAGTTACATAAAGAATATAGTTAATCTGTCATGCCATCATTGCTATCACAGATTAACTATAGTTATATAAAGAATATAGTTAATCTGTCACGCCGTCATTCCCATCACAGATTAACTATAGTAATATAAAGAATATAGTTATTCTGTCACGCCATCATTGCTATCACAGAATAACTATAGCTATATAAAGAATATAGTTAATCTATCACGCCGTCATTCCCATCACAGATTAACTATAGTTATATAAAGAATATAGTTAATCTGTCAAGCCATCATTGCCATCACAGATTAACTATAGTAATATAAAGAATATAGTTATTCTGTCACGCCATCATTGCTATCACAGAATAACTATAGCTATATAAAGAATATAGTTAATCTATCACGCAATCACTGCCATCACAGATTAACTATAGTTATATAAAGAATATAGTTAATCTGTCACACCATCACTGCCATCACAGATTAACTATAGTCATTTGAGTGAGTATGGTTTTACGCCGCTTTTAGCAATATTCCAGCAATATCACGGCGGGGGACACAAGAAATGGGCTTCACACATTGTAGCCATGTGGGGAATCGAACCCGAGTCTTCGGCGTGATGAGCGAACGCTTTAACCACTACGCTACCCGACCATCCCTATATAGTTATAT
The DNA here is from genome assembly GCF_022045235.1 of Haliotis cracherodii. Classification (NCBI taxonomy): domain Eukaryota; kingdom Metazoa; phylum Mollusca; class Gastropoda; order Lepetellida; family Haliotidae; genus Haliotis; species Haliotis cracherodii. Next base: position 7,211,189 of record NW_027266269.1, read on the forward strand.
GAAAGAATATAGTTTGTCTGTCATGCCATGCAGTGTCAGAAATATACGGCCTGCCCACCTGCCCGTGACTTGTAACTTTTTTGTCGGACTGCATGAAATTTTTCTCCACCTGCCTGACTGTCTTAAGACTACTTATATAGTCAAAACCTGGTTTGTCCATCAATCCGTATTTTGTTTCCAGAGCAATTAACTTGAAAGCTGTGAAAAGAAATTCATCAAACTTGGAACGTGAATTAACCAGAGACTGAAGTGGTGCCTTATACTATTGTGAGAGCTGGGGGATTTGTCATCTTCTGATGACTCTTGTTATTCTCAAGTAGTTTGCATTATTTCATCTGCATCAAAACAGTTCGCCTCCGTGGTCTAGTGGTAGAGCATCCGCCTAGAGAGGGGAACGTCCAGGGTTCGATCCCCGACCGCGTCATACCAAAAGACGTTCAAAGATGGTACTTGTTGTTACCCTGTCTGGCGCTTGGCATTAAGGGGCTAAAACAAGGACTGACGGCTCGGAGTCAGTATACTTTGTCTGAGTGGGGTATTCATGTTAAAATGCGGCATGGTATCTCAGTGAGCTAGCACTATAAATCGGCATCAGTCCGGACTAGTACAAGCAGCCACACAAACACACACACGTACATGCACATCGCTTTATAAGTGCAATAATCTTGGACGCGACGTTAAACCCCATTTCACCTCACCACCTCACCTGTAAATCAAAACGCGATTTGTCTCTTATTTTGGGTAGTTTTTCTGAATGAGGGCAGGTAACTTTCACAGAAACACACAACAGCAATATTCTAATAATAAGTGAGACCTAGCGCCATTTTTAGACCCAAGACTTAATGCAGGGGATATAGTCATCATCTGGTCCATCCATCCGTATTTCGTTGCCGGAGCCTAACTTGAATACTGTGACAAAATTTTCATCAAACTTGGTACATGTATTAACTAGAGGCTGAAGTGGTGCCTTTTCTTATTGTGGGTTCCGGGGGGATTTGTCATCTTCTGATGACTCTTGTTATTCTCAAGCAGTTTGCCGTTTTTCAACTGAATCAAGATGTGATTTATCTCTTATTTTTTGTGTGATTTTTCAATATTTATAATGTCTGAATGCGGGCAGGTAACTATGAAGATGGGCAGGCAACACTTACGGTCACCTGCCAGACTGTCTTGATAAGAACTATTTCAAACACTGATGTCATGGCAGATTATATATAGCTCCTGAAAGCTCCTTTAACTTATTTTGAGAAGTATATATTCGAACAGAATAATCGTATCTGATTCTGTTGTAACTTATCCATTTTGAGTTGTTTGTTATTATATTAATTGCTTATTGTTATATTAAATCAGGCCTCCAGAGAGTTTTCCAAGCCATTGAGTATTTATTTACTCACGTCATCAGTCACACTGGGTATTGATAGTTTTATGATAGTATATTTTCACTCCCTTGGGTCATGTCTGTTGTGTATCCATGAACCAATAAAAATCACTTTTTAAATTTTTTTACGTAAAGTGCTGTTTCAGGTTACAGTTTTCGTATTATTTCTTTACATAATTCATGTAGATGTGATGCCTTCATTCGATCGGCAAATAAAGATCGTAAAGATATATAGGCACTCAAACTAAAAAGGTTCTTAGGTAAATACACAAAGTGTTATAACAATATTTTTTTGACATTTTTCATGCATTTGTACATAAGCAACTCCAAATAAATTGGGTGTTAGTGATGTATTTTGCATATTTTTCTCAAATACACAGCTTATTTCAAGACCTTATTTATAAAAAAGTTGAATTGAGAGGATATTGTTTTACAGCGCTTACAATATTCCAGCAATATCATGGCGGGGGACACCAGAAATGGGCTTCACACACTGTACCCATGTGGGGAATCGAACTCGGATCTTTGGCATGATGAGTGACCACTTTAACCACAAGGCTACCAGACTGCCCCATTAGGAGTTTAAGCCTCTGGGTTTGTTTGTTTGTTTGTTTGTTGTTTAACACCACACTCAGCAATACTTCAGCTATATGACGGTGGTCTGTAAATAATCGAGTCTGGACCAGACAATCCAGTGATTGACATCATGAGCTTCGATCCATGCGATTGAGATACGATGATATGCATCAACCAAGTCAGTGAACCTGACCACCCGATCCCGTTTGTCGCCATTTACGACAAGCAGGGGTTAGACCTATTCTACCCAGGATCTTCACGGGTTTAAGCCTCTGGGGTTTCTATACTTCCAGGGAGTTGAGAATACACAGATCTGTTGCCATGGGTAACAATGTTTTCATGTTAAAGGTGGTCAATAAGTCTCAAAATATCAAAATATGAGATATGATTATTATCCTTCTACGAGAAAAGCTTCACTTCACATGATGAAAAAACAGAAACATCCTAAAAAAATACCCCTTCAATTCAAAATATGACACCTTAGAACAATTACAAACTTCTGTAAAATGGATAAAACTGCAAAGTGCAATTTCTAGAAACTTAATGAAAATCATTACTTGAATCAAGATGAAACATTTCATTCTAAAAGATTATTGACAATCAAACATGAAGATTTTATCAATTATTTCCAGAAAAAGATCAAAGGGTTTCTTACATTTTTCAAAGCTGGAAACTCCACAATTCACAAACAGATCAATGGGAATATTTCCAATCCAAAAATCCACATCTGCAATGAACTCATCAAACACACCGTGTGTGATCCACCGCTGTTAGTGAAACACCTTCCCAATGTGGTGTCAGCGAGAGCCTTAGTTCAATTGAACCGTTTGTTCACCAGGCACTTGTTCACGAGAGCACCGCAAACTCAATCCCATCCAATGCTATGACAATGCAAACGACCAAGGCTATAGCAAGGGAACCAGCGATGCTATACGAGCGGCGAATGAGTTGTCGAGCTTTTGTAACAAGCTATCGCACCGTTCGCTACACCTGTGGATGGAGAGCTGGAACTGTGTGAATGCTACGGAGGCTGCAGTAACTGAAGGCATAGAGAATTGGTCCATGCCACAGCTTGTGATGGATCAATACCTGTAGCTGCTTCTGATGCTGGTGGGATGAGGTGTGAAACTGCAAGCTTTACGGCATCTCGGTCCAGTGTCAAAATCTACTTCAACGACACGTCCAGGCTTCACACATGGGGCAGATCTTTCAAGGTGGCAACTGTTGCACTTGTGAATGTGGTTTAAATTGGAAAACTTAAATCAAAAAGTGGTTTAAATGATGGGTTGTATGCTGGGTGTTTCCTGAAAGTGTTTTATGAAAACACTGTTAAATGTGTATGTCACTTCAAAGAACACCTAGTTGAGATTCAAGCAGGGGGAACATGTTTTTCGAGGTGGTTTAGATGAAAGGATAAAACACGACTCCGAGGTTTTAGTTCCCTGATGCGAACACGGACTGACCTGGTAAAACTGAGGCATTGACGTGATGTTTTACTAGCGAGGTCATACTTATAAAAAGTGAAACTCTATACTTGTTCTTACTAAGAACAAGTAAAACTTCATACTCTTACTTATAAAAAGTGAAACTTCAAACATGGTCTTACTAAGAACAAGTAAAACTTCATACTTGGTCTTACCAGGAAAAAAGTAAAACTTCATACTTGGTCTTACTTATAAAAAGTGAAACTCTATACTTGTTCTTACTAAGAACAAGTAAAACTTCATACTTGGTCTTACTTATAAAAAGTGAAACTTCATACTCGGTCTTACCAGAAAAAAAGTAAAACTTCATATTCTGTCTTACTTATAAAAAGTGAAACTCTATACTTGGTCTTACTAAGAACAAGTAAAACTTCATACTCTTACTTACAAAAAGTGAAACTTCAAACTTGGTCATACTAAGGAAAAGTAAAACTTCATACTCGGTCTTACCAGGAAAAAGTAAAACTTCATACTCGGTCTTACGAAGAAAATGTAAAACTTCATACCAGGTCTTACTAAGAACAAGTAAAACTTCATACTCAGTCTTACTAAGAACAGGTAAAACTTCATACTCTTACTTATAAAAAGTGAAACTTCAAACTTGGTCTTACTAAGAACAAGTAAAACTTCATACTCGGTCATACCAGGAAAAAGTAAAACTTCATACCAGGTCTTAGTAAGAAAAACTAAAACTTCATACTGCTGTCGAAGTGTTTCATCTGACTTATGTACTGTATATGAAACTACATATACAAACATGTATAAATATTTGTTTAATATCATGTGTAAAAGAAGGTTATGACAGTCAAAAGAAACCCTCATAAAATACACATGGCAAGGAAATGTACGCTAAACATGGTACCTTCTAACGAACCACCTATCTTCAACCAGATGGTCTAGTGGGTAGTGTGCCTGACTACTGGCAGTAGGTTGTGGGTTTGATTCCGTCATTCATAATGAAAGCATTTCATTTCTTGTCTTCCCTTTTAGAAAAATGGACGTTTGAAACACAAAGTCCAAACTTAATCTGGTTCTTTACTCATCATGTCTTAACAGGAAAAAGTAAAACTTCATACTCGGTCTTACCAGGAAAAAGTAAAACTTCATATCCGGTCTTACCAGGAAAAGAGTAAAACTTCATACTCGGTCTTACCAGGAAAAAGTAAAACTTTATACTCTGTCTTACAAGGAAAAGAGTAAAACTTCATACTCAGTCTTACGAGGAAAAAGTAGAACCAGGAAAAAGTAAAACTTCATATCCGGTCTTACCAGGTAAAAATTAAAACTTTACACTCAGTCTTACCAGGAAAAAGTAGAACCAGGAAAAAGTAAAACTTCATACTCGGTCTTACCAGGAAAAAGTAAAACTTCATACTCGGTCTTACCAGGAAAAAGTAAAACTTTATACTCAGTCTTACCAGGAAAAAGTAGAACCAGGAAAAAGTAAAACTTCATACTCGGTCTTACCAGGAAAAGTGTAAAACTTCATACTCGGTCTTACCAGGAAAAAAGTAAAACATACTCAGTCTTACCAGGAAAAAGTAAAACTTCATACTCAGTCTTACCAGGAAAAAGTAAAACTTCATACTCGGTCTTACCAGGAAAAAAGTAAAACTTCATACTCAGTCTTACCAGGAAAAAGTAAAACTTCATACTCGGTCTTACCAGGAAAAAGTAAAACTTTATACTCAGTCTTACCAGGAAAAAGTAAAACTTTATACTCGGTCTTACCAGGAAAAAAGTAAAACTTCATACTCAGTCTTACCAGGAAAAAGTAAAACTTCATACTCAGTCTTACCAGGAAAAGAGTAAAACTTTATACTCAGTCTTACCAGGAAAAAGTAAAACTTTATACTCGGTCTTACCAGGAAAAAAGTAAAACTTCATACTCAGTCTTACCAGGAAAAAGTAAAACTTCATACTCGGTCTTACCAGGAAAAAGTAAAACTTCATACTCAGTCTTACCAGGAAACATTGGGAGCAGCACTGTAAGTTTCCTTAATGTGATTTTATGAAAACACTGTGAAATTCATCTGTCACTTCAAAGAGCTTTTTTTGTTTTAATGTGTTTATTGTTTAACGCCACTATCATGTTCTGACTAAAGAGGGTAACTCAGCCAGGTAGAACAAGAGATGACTAGTACAATATACACGGATTTATTTACATAAATATCATATATATATATAGCTAACAAATATATATATCAATGGTGAGCATACATAGACTTCCCAAGGACCGAGCATCTTCCTAGGAAGGCGAGAGCAAGTCTATAGACACTTACTTACTTACTTACTTACTTACTTTGGAGATTTAACGTGTGCTTTCCGACTGATGCGTATTTCGCAAACTGGCCCGGCCAGGCCATTTAATGTGTTTCCGAAAGGGGCGAAAGTGGTGTGTGCAACCCAAGAGGGGGCTTTAGGGGTTGCTTATATAGAATTTGGGAATTTTGAGATTTGGAATAGATGCCGATGGGGTTGGGGAGGAGAACTAAGGGAGCTGGGTATGGTGGATGTTTGTTTGTTTATGTGATTTTGATTTGGTAGGTTATTTTGTTTTTAGATGCGTTTTATTAGTTCCGTTTTGATTAAGAATACGCCTAAGGCCTTGAAGTTTTCTAGTTTTTTTTGTGGGTTTAGTATTGCTTCTAGAGTGAGAGCCTTGTTTAGATTGAGGGTGGTTTGTAATGCGGTTCGATGTGTTAGGTAGTGTGTGCAGTGGATGAGTGCGTGTTCTGGGGTTTCTAGTAGTTTGCAGTGTGGGCAGTTACCTGTAGTGTTTTTTTATTTTTTTTAGGTGGTTATTAAGGTTGATGTGTCCTGTTTGGAGTTTACTGATTACTCTGTCGATTTTTTTTTATGGATGGAGTGAAGACACTTCTTCCGGACCGATATTTATACTAACTTATATGTGGTATACCATGGGTTTGGGTAAGTTGACCAATCACAAGGTTAGGTTCTGTTTACCGACCATATTAAGGATCAACATTTATGTCAATGTTATTATAAGGTTTGGAACTATTTGGATGTGTATCCTTTGACGCTACTATTGTTTTAGATGATTAGCACTAGGTAATTAGGGTGCTGTCTAGACTTATTGAATACAGAGGTAATTAAGTGGTAGAGACAATGTTATTTTAGGGTTATGTTTACTTAGTTGGATTATGGGGATTAAGGTTTGTTTTCATTGATACTTAGACACCCAAATTAAGTCATAGCTTACATGGCATTTAGATTAACAATATTTCAATAGGGATAATTACTGAATGTTTTGGTTTAAGTGACAAGTATTTATGATTTAATATTTAGGTGATTTTGAACATTGCAATGATATTATATTTTGATATTTTTTGCATTAAAGTATATTTTATGAATAACTACCATTAAAGGTTTTCTAACAGTTGTTTTTAGTAAATAGCATCATTACAAAACTTAAGTACATATTTAATGCCACACTCAGCAATATTCAATCTATATGACGTCGGTCTGTAAATAATTGAATCTGGACCAGACAATCAAGTGATTGATATCATGAGCATTGATGCACACAATTGGGATCCGATGACATGCATCAACCAAATCAGCAAGTCTGACCACCTGATCCCAATTAATGCCCCTTACTAAAGCATGGGTGGTTGGAGACCTATTGTAACCAAGATCTTCACGGGTCCACTTCGAAGAGCACATTTCTAGTCTGTTAACTCCCTTGACTCGGGAAGCATGGGTTGCCGAGGACCAATTCTAACCAAGATCTTCACGGGTGCACTTCAAAGAGCACATTTATAGTCCGTTAACTCCCTTGACTCGGAAAGTATGGGTTGCTGAAGACCTGTTCTACCCTGGATCTTGTTGGGGCTATAAAAGTAGGTATGTTCTCTGATCTGACTGGTTTAGAAGCGTTATCGAACAAGCATAACATCACATAATGGTTTGGCCTTATACCCTTACACTGTTGTTTTAAAATGCTAAATACCCATCCCAGCCCTAATGCACACTGCAACTATGCCTAACTTCAGTCAGGCAGAACAAGATTTTTGCAAGGTGCAACTCTTGCACTCCTGAATGTGGTTTGACGCTCGGATCAATCCTTGGAGCTTCTTGAGTGGTTATCAAATCACTGTTATACTGCGTGCGTCACTTCAAAGATTTCGATGAATTCATGTGTATATCATTCATCCAGCCTTTCCATTCTTGAAGAACTTTCCCACAAGCTTTCTTTGATGAGAGCTTGATCTCAAAGGTCATGGCAGAGGCATTGATGGACTACAAGCTGAGAAAGGCCTCTATCTCTTTCAAGTGTTAAGAATAAAATCACAAAATCTTCAAACATGGCTGACTAATGCCCAGGAATTGCAAATTTCCAAGTGCACAATATCCAGAAAACAAAATCTATCACTTTGATTAGAGTGAGCGAGTGAATGTAGTTTTGAGCTCTGGTCACCATAATTCCAACTATCATGGTTGTTTGTTTGTTTTGTTTGTTTGTTTGTTGTTTAACTCCGCACTCAGCAATATTCCAGCTATATGACGGCGGTCTGTAAATAATCGAGTCTGGACCAGACAATCCAGTGATTGATATCATGAGCATCGATCCACGCAATTGGGATCAATGACATGCATCAACCAAGTCAGCGAGCCTGACCACCGATCCCGTTAGTCGCCTCTTGCAACAAGCATTGTCGCCTTTTACGGCAAGCATGGGTTGCTGAAGAGCTATTCTACCCCGGATCTTCACGGGTCCAACTGTCAAAGCCCCCTCCTAGATTAATGCACTGAAAGAGATATTAAATGTTTCAGCATTTAAGTCGCAAAACATCCATTCAAAAACAATAAACAACAATTTTGCTTGAAAAAGGCGACTAACAGGATCGGGTGGTCGGGCTCGCTGACTTGGTTGACGCATGTAATCATATCAAAATTGTGTGGATCGATGCTCATGATGTCAATTTTTGGATTGTCTGGTCCGCCGTCATATAGCTGGAATATTGCTGAGTGTAGCGTTAAACAACAAACAAACAAACAAACAAACAAACAAACATCATCTCTTGTTCTCCCTTGCTAAGCTTAACCAACCCCCTTTCAGTCAGAACATGTGATAGAGGTACAAACGTAAAAAATGTTTTGCACACTGTGTAAATCAGCTTAGCACAGTGGATTTATTAAAAATGTGCATACTGCTTTTTTTACAAGCACACCAAAAAAATGAGCTACTCATATTCCCTGCCAATATCACATGTCCGGCTGTGTGCAAGACAAGAAATATTGTCCGGTTTTCAAGGCCTGCTCCAAAAATGAGAACTTCTGCCATTTTCAGTCTAAGTCAAAGTCGTTGCCATGGAAACTTCCAAACTACCAAAAGGCAAGTTCATCACTAGACCTATCTATGTGCCAAGTTTGGTTAAGATATCTCTCATGGTTTTTTAGTTCTGCTGAAACAAAACGTGACGGATGGATGGACGGAAAGACGGACAGACAGCATCCATTCCTATATCCCCTTCCACTTCGTGGTGGGGGATGATAGTGAGTGAGTGAGTGAGTGAGTGAGTGAGTGAGTGAGTGAGTGAGTGAGTGAGTGAGTGAGTGAGTGAGTGAGTGAGTGAGTGAGTGAGTGAGTTGGGTTTAACGCCGCTTTTAACTGTATTCCAGTTATCATGTCAGCTTAATGTGGGAGGAAAGTCCAAAGTGATGCAGGTCTCCGACGTTTACCACTTCGGTGAAACCCACGAGCACAACCTAGACCTAGAAACAGAATACGGGGTTCGAACCCACAATCATAGGTTTCTTGAGTGCCCAAGGGGCACAACTCTGCAAAGCGAATCGCTGCACCTAAGACGACTGGGCCACCCGTCCCCCGGTGGAGGGATAATAAATACGTACTCTGATTATTGTAGAATGGAAGAAGAGAAATTTATCTTCAACCTCATTTAGTTGACACAACTGACAGATTCTATATTCTCAGGGGCTTTCAGAAAGAGACCAGATTCTACTAACAGACCTTAGACCAGCAATGGAAGGTAATTGGTTTCTATTGGGACCAATTCTAACCTGGGTCCTCACAGAAAAAGTCATTTTTTTAAATGCCAGCAGTGATGTGATGACATCGACATGACTGCTATCCCTTAATTATTGAAAGAAAAGCACTGAAAAACGTATGTGAAAATATCGTTCATACATTTTACTGACCAAGGATTATCAAACATGAAAACAGTAATATTTTAATATTGAGTGAATGTATGAATGTATGTCAGTCTTCAAGTTTACAACATTATAACAATGTCAAAAAGGAAACAACGCCATCATAATCCCCCGCTGCTTTGAGTGAGTGAGTGAGTAAGTGAGTATGGTTTTACGCAGCTTTTAGCAATATTCCTGCAATATCACGGCGGGGGACACCAGAAATGGGCTTCACACATTGTACCCATGTCGGGAATCGAACCCGGGTCTTCGGCGTGATGAGCTAACGCTTTAACCACTAGGCTACCCGACCGCCCCAGAGACAGATGGTGAGGTGATATGGGGTTTAACGTCGCGTCCAAGATTATTGCACTTATATAGAGACGTGTAATTGTGTGTGTGTCTGCTTGTTCTAGTCCGGACTGATGCCGATTTATAGTGCTAGCACACTGAGATACCACGCCGCAGTTTAATATGAATACCCCACTCAGACACAGTATACTCCGAGCCGACCAGTCCTTGTTTTAGCCCCTTAATGCCGAGGGCCAGACAGGGTAACAACAAGAACCATCTTTTAACGTCTTTTGGTATGACACGGCTGGGGATCGAACCCTGGACCTTCCGCTCTCCGGGCGAACGCTCTACCACTAGACCACGGAGGCGGTGTCCCAGTGACAGAAGCGTTCACTAGGTCTGCCGAGTGTCTAGATCGAATTCCCCGGTTGACTCACGGCCCTTTGTGTTGTTTATTATATGTGTGGGTTTAACCAGCTGGGGACACTCCTGGGAGTGATTGAGTTGGGTTTAACCATGAGTCAGCCAGCTGGGGACACTCCTGTGAGTGAGTGAGTTGGGTTTAACGCCGCTTTTTCCAGTTATGGTTTAAACATACTTATTTTCACAAAAGTGTGAAAATGGATTGGTAAACAAGCGAAGCCCTTATGTTAATACCCCTCCATTACACATGGGAGATATTACAATAAATACATCAATGAAGGTTAGATGTAACAAATAAATTGTACATGTCAAGCTAGATGTGTACTTATAATACATCTATTATTTTAAACAATCATTTAACTGAAAATCTGCCAGTTTTTAATATAAAGTGTTGAATAGAAACTAATATTAGCATTTGCTGGTTGTTCGCTATTCCAGTTATATCACGGCGTGTCAGCTTAATGTGGGAGGAAAGCCCGAAGTGATGCAGGTCTCAGACGTTTACCACTTCGGTGAAAACCACGAGCACGGGTATGGTGCTGACAAACCTAGAAACGTAATCAGGGCGAACCGGGATTCGAACCCGCAATTAGGCCAGTGAATAAGGGCAAAAAGGATTCTTGAAAATAATATGAATGTTATAAATCTCAAAAGTGAAATGTTTAACAAAGTATAAAATTGAGAAATTCAACAATCACCCGGAAGAAAGCCTTAGTAGTCACTGTCAATTTACTACATATTTTACCTGCCCCTAAGGACTAACGGGATCGGGTGGTCAGGCTCGCTGACTTGGTTGATACATGTCATCGATCCCAATTGCGTGGATCGATGCTCATGATGTCAATCACTGCATTGTGTGGTCCAGACTCGATTATTTACAGACTGCCGTCATACAGGTTGAATATTGCTGAGTGCAGCAACAAACAAACAAACAAACAAACAGACAAACAAACAAACCTATTCTTCAGCCTACCTTTCCCTTAAGGAAGCTCCAAACAAACAACAGTAAACTGTCTGGTTTTGAGGGGTCTGAGGGATTCTCCAATGTACTGGTGGCCACAGTGGCAGGGCATCTGGTATATACATCCTGGGGGTTGGGACTCGCACTGCTTGTGCCTCTGCCATTGGCTTGTAGATGGGCCTTGATGGACTTACAGCAAGAGAAGGTGACATCTATGCTGGCTTTGTTCTTGATGAGGCGGGAAATCGGATGAGTGACATGGCCTTGGTAGGGTATGGTGATTCTGGTGAGCGATTAGGTCTGGGATCAGAGTTCTTGAGGGTCCTGCGGATGGTTTTGGAGACTAGGTGATACCCCTCAACACCAGACTCAAAGAACATCAGACCTCTGTCAACAAACTAGACCTGAAATCCGAACACATCTTCAAGAACCAGCTCGGTAATTAGCACCGACAAAGATCAACACAGACCATTGCAATAAGTCCGAAGCACTAGGTAGATATTGGGGAAAACCTCCGACCCCTCAACATCAGACTCAAAGAACATCAGATCTCCTTCAACAAACTAGACATGAATTCCGCTATTCCAGAACACATCCTCAAGAACCAAGACCATAACATCATGTGGAAAGCCACCAAAGCCCTGTCTAGGTTATACTACACCAAATCAGAACCTGTTTGGACAGTGCGGTTTTCGTAGGGAGCCTTCAGTGTAGATCGAGAGATATCTGCAGGCTGTGATTGGAGGATATTCTGTAAGATTTTTATGTCTTTCAAATGTACATCCATCCAGTTATTAAAACTGACCATGTTTTTCTATATTTAGTACTGTCTTTTTCAACATGATGACTTATGCTGAATGTGACCACAGCTATTTTCAAGTAGGTGACATTTGGTGCGAAACTGGGGGTGGCGTGTTTAGCTTACGGTACTTGGAAAAGGAGCTGACTAAGCTAGTCATTTTTATTTTTTTTATTGCTGCTCTAAGGCCAAACTGTGCACACACATACAGGTAATAGCTGTTGAGTGCTTAGTTATTTAAAAAAAAATCATAACGTTACTATAGAAGTCTATGGGAAAACATTTGGTTGTGTGTAACCTCTACTTACAACAACAGACGACTAAGAAAACTACAAGAAGCTCTTGACATCAGGAGACACCAGTCAGCCATGAACCTTGACCATGGAACCTAGTGCTTGAGATATATTAATTGATCGGTGCTAATAATCTAGGTGGCCTTCATTTGGCCATTGCTATTTCCATTCTTTTAATTCAACCCCATCCCCACCCCCGCCTCCAGTCAGCCCATTGTCCATTGCCAATTACCAATCAGTGTGATTATTAGTCCTGTCTCTGTCTTCCAGCTGCACTATCAGCGCTAGTTACTGTAAATTGTTGGCTTCCATTGTCTAGTGCTAATCAACTATCAGCGCTAGTGACTGTAAATTGTTGGCTTCCATTGTCTAGTGCTAATCAACTATCAGCGCTAGTTACTGTAAAGTGTTGGCTTCCATTGTCTAGTGCTAATCAACTATCAGCGCTAGTGACTGTAAATTGTTGGCTTCCATTGTCTAGTGCTAATCACCTATCAGCGTTAGTTACTGTAAATTGTTGGCTTCCATTGTCTAGTGCTAATCACCTATCAGCGTTAGTTACTGTAAATTGTTGGCTTCCATTGTCTAGTGCTAATCACCTATCAGCGTTAGTTACTGTAAATTGTTGGCTTCCATTGTCTAGTGCTAATCACCTATCAGCGCTAGTTACTGTAAATTGTTGGCTTCCATCGTCTAGTGCTAATGAACTATCAGCGCTAGTTACTGTAAATTGTTGGCTTCCATTGTCTATTGCTAATCACCTATCAGCGCTAGTTACTGTAAATTGTTGGCTTCCATTGTCTAGTGCTAATCACCTATCAGCGCTAGTTACTGTAAATTGTTGGCTTCCATTGTCTAGTGCTAATCACCTATCAGCGCTAGTTACTGTAAATTGTTGGCTTCCATTGTCTAGTGCTAATCACCTATCAGCGCTAGTTACTGTAAATTGTTGGCTTCCATTGTCTAGTGCTAATCACCTATCAGCGCTAGTTACTGTAAATTGTTGGCTTCCATTGTCTAGTGCTAATCACCTATCAGCGCTAGTTACTGTAAATTGTTGGCTTCCATTGTCTATTGCTAATCGCGTATCAGCGCCAATCATCTGTTGGCTTCCCTTGTTAAGTTTCCACCTTTTGTTATCTCATTATTTTCGTTGTTCTTAGAGGTACATACATAATTATCATGCTCCCTGCCTCATAGCATTCGACCTGTGAAGATTCCGGGGTAGAATAGGTCTTCAGCAACCCATGCTTGCCGTAAAAGGCGACTATGGGTGGTCAGGCTCGCTGACGTGGTTGATACATGTAATCGTATCCCATCCGGATTGTCTGGTCCAGACTCGATTATTTACAGACCGCCGTCATATAGCTGGAATATTGCTTAATGCTGCATTAAACAACAAACCAACCAACCAATCATAGCATTCATTCACCTGATGAAGGAGTAAGCATTTACTCCAAAATGTGTTCCTCATGATAAAGAAGTTGACATCCATGAATTCTCTTCTTTACACTTTTATTTTGTTTGCTATATTACAAGACATAATAAGTTCCCATTAAAGTGGAAATTGAAAATTATGATGAAAATCCTGTAGAATATTCCATCCAGAAATTCTCTTCCTTATGTGTATCACTTCTCAATGCCTTTCAAAGACTCCAAATCAGAGGTAGTTATTGTGCTTTAACACCTCTGATTGACCAATGACAATTGAGTATAAATTCCCAAATTCATGGTAGAATGTCTGGTCATGGTGTATAAAAGGGTTGCAATGGAGACACCATACTAATTCTATGCCATATGTTATTTCCTCAGAATACATACGAATCAGATTCATCACAAAGAGAGTCGGTGAACATCTATAATCCACTGGGGGCACTGGTGGCCCTGTCGTCTAAGGCGCTGCAAATCGCTGTGCAGAGTTGCGTCCCTTGGGCAAGCCAGAAACCTATGATTGTGGGTTCAAATCCCTGTTCGCCTGATTATGTTTCTATGTTTGTCAGCACCATACCCGTGCTCGTGGTTTGCACTGAAGTGGTAAACGTCTGAGACCTTCATCACTTGGGGCTTTCCTCCCACATTAAGCTGACACAACGTGATATAACTGGCTTACTGTTAAAAGCGGCGTTAAGCCCAACTCACTCACTCACTCGCTATAACCCACCGATATAATCCAGTCATGAAAACAACTTCCAAAATGTCTTCACCACTTGTAGAAATGGGACCAGTATCAATCTAATCTTTGTTGCTGGAACAGCCATAAATAAAAGCAACAAAACCCTTTCCATATTCAAAAGATTGTACTATTCTGACTTTATCCTGAGCATGTGTTTATGAATCACTATCAAAGAGTGATGATACCAGGTGTTCGCGAAAAGGTGAGTGTATCCTGCCCCACCGGTGGCACCTGTCACAAACACATGCAAAGGCAAGTCAATTGTTCACCTGAAAAAACACAGGAACTTATGGTACAAGTCAAAATAGGGAATTGCATCGGACACATTTTTGTCACTGATGCGTCAAATTTGGAAATGTCCTCCATGGCTACCATAAAACTGTTTGAAAGCTTTACTGAGACCTTGAATGTTGTAACCTTCATCAAACAGCTTCTGAGTAAGGGTCGTGTGACGCTCTTTAAAACACCAAGCCTGGCATACACTGCTGTTATCTCGTACTATTATCATAATAAGTCATTATTAATATTCATAGATAAAATGTGGCATGGCTGGAGAGACAACAGCAACACAGTGTTTATAAAAGCAGAGTTTTACTTACATCATAAACAACTACGTTCGATAAAAAAAATGTGCCAGGTCAGCAGATCATGGGGGTGGTGCCCTTTGAGCATCTTGCCTAACCCGAGCTCAGCTTGGGGTGAGAGCTTTTACGTGAACACTGTCTCTCTGTGTCCCTTACTGTTCCTCATTCAATCTGAACCAAGACCTGTATAGTCAATTTACCAGGACCAAAAAAAAATAATTAAAAATAAATAATATTTAATGAAAAAAGATTTTGTAAAAATTAAAATAAAATTGGTAAAAATATAAAGAAATATTTTTTTTTAAATCTAAAAATTGACAAAATCACAAAAAAAGACCAGGATTAAATCAATTACATAAACATGCCCTTTGCGCATCTTGCCTAACCCGAGCTCGGCTAGGGGTGAGAGCTTTCACCAGTCCTCATTCAATCTGAACCACGACCTGTATAGTCAATTAACTAGGATAAAAAATAAATTAAAGAAAAAAAAAATATTTAATGAAAAAAGATTTTCTAAAAATCTGTAAAAAAATATTGAAAAAAAAAATTTGTGGAGGGGGGTAAAAATATAAAGAAATATTTTTTTTTAAGTCTAAAAATTGACAAATTCACAAAAAAGACCAGGATTAAATCATTTACATAAACATTCCAAATCTATATTGACATAGTTTTGGCCCAGCTTGGTGGTCTGACAGTAAAGGTACAAGACAATGCACAAGGCTGACACAAACTCATACAGGGCTTAACGAAGTGATTGACGAGTAACTTACCTTCTCCACATTAAGATGGCATGGCCACAGGATAAATTAACCTTTTAATATAAGTGTTACATTAGCCAGTGAATGTCAAGGATACCATGATGGTTGTATCCTCGAGTGCCGGACTTACCTCAGGTCAGTTAAAAAGATGTTTCTGTTGTCACGACAGGGGAGGGTGTGTTGTGTGTAGGAGAAACCATGTCTCCGAGGGATTACTGGAGATTGTAAACCCTCACATGAGGGACGTTCCCGAATGTGAGGGTTTACAATCTCTAGTAATCTCGAAGAGACATGGTTTTTCCAACTTATTAACCGACTCATCGCATAGACAACGTTTTTAATTAAATAACTGTAATAAAAACTCTCAAATGTATAACCTGTATCGGAGACAAGCAAGGGATATGTGACCCAGGACTCTCCACATGGAGACAAGCAAGGGATATGTGACACAGGACTCTCCACAGAGACAAGCAAGGGATATGTGACCCAGGACTCTCCACATGGAGACAAGCAAGGGATATGTGACACAGGAATCTCCACATGGAGACAAGCAAGGGATATGTGACACAGGAATCTCCACATGGAGACAAGCAAGGGATATGTGACACAGGAATCTCCACAGAGACAAGCAAGGGGTATGTGACCCTGGAATCTCCACAGAGACAAGCAAGGGATATGTGACACAGGAATCTCCACAGAGACAAGCAAGGGATATGTGACACAGGAATCTCCACAGAGACAAACAAGGGGTATGTGACCCAGGAATCTCCACAGAGACAAGCAAGGGATATGTGACCCAGGAATCTCCACAGAGACAAGCAAGGGATATGTGACCCAGGAATCACCACAAAGAGATAAGCAAGGGGTATGTGACCCAGGAATCACCACAAGGAGACGAGCAAGGGATATGTGACCCAGGAATCACTACAAGGAGACGAGCAAGGGATATGTGACCCTGGAATCACCACAAGGAGACGAGCAAGGGATATGTGACCCTGGAATCACCACAAGGAGACGAGCAAGGGATATGTGACCCAGGAATCACCACAAGGAGACAAGCAAGGGATATGTGACCCAGGAATCTCCACAGAGAGACAAGCAAGGGATATGTGACCCAGGAATCACCACAAAGAGACGAGCAAGGGGTATGTGACCCTGGAATCTCCACAGAGAAACAAGCAAGGGATATGTGACCCAGGAATTTCCAGAGAGACACAAGCAAGGGGTATGTGACCCAGGAATCTCCACAGAGAGACAAGCAAGGGATATGTGACACAGGAATCTCCACAGAGAGACAAGCAAGGGATATGTGACCCAGGAATCTCCACATGGAGACAAGCAAGGGATATGTGACACAGGAATCTCCACAGAGAGACAAGCAAGGGATATGTGACACAGGAATCTCCACACAGAGACGAGCAAGGGATATGTGACTCAGGAATCTCCACACAGAGACAAGCAAGGGATATGTGACACAGGAATCTCCACAGAGACAAGCAAGGGATATGTGACCCTGGAATCTCCACAGAGACAAACAAGGGATATGTGACCCAGGAATCTCCACATGGAGACAAGCAAGGGATATGTGACACAGGAATCTCCACAGAGACAAGCAAGGGATATGTGACCCTGGAATCTCCACAGAGACAAGCAAGGGATATGTGACCCAGGAATCACCACAAGGAGACGAGCAAGGGATATGTGACCCTGGAATCACCACAAGGAGACGAGCAAGGGATATGTGACCCTGGAATCTCCACAGAGACAAGCAAGGGATATGTGACCCAGGAATCACCACAAGGAGACGAGCAAGGGATATGTGACCCTGGAATCACCACAAGGAGACGAGCAAGGGATATGTGACCCTGGAATCACCACAAGGAGACGAGCAAGGGATATGTGACCCAGGAATCACCACAAGGAGACAAGCAAGGGATATGTGACCCAGGAATCTCCACAGAGAGACAAGCAAGGGATATGTGACCCAGGAATCACCACAAAGAGACGAGCAAGGGGTATGTGACCCTGGAATCTCCACAAGGAGACGAGCAAGGGATATGTGACCCTGGAATCACCACAAGGAGACGAGCAAGGGATATGTGACCCTGGAATCACCACAAGGAGACGAGCAAGGGATATGTGACCCTGGAATCACCACAAAGAGATGAGCAAGGGGTATGTGACCCAGGAATCACCACAAGGAGACGAGCAAGGGATATGTGACCCTGGAATCACCACAAGGAGACGAGCAAGGGATGTGTGACCCTGGAATCACCACAAGGAGACGAGCAAGGGATATGTGACCCAGAAATCACCACAAGGAGACAAGCAAGGGATATGTGACCCAGGAATCTCCACAGAGAGACAAGCAAGGGATATGTGACCCAGGAATCACCACAAAGAGACGAGCAAGGGGTATGTGACCCTGGAATCTCCACAGAGAAACAAGCAAGGGATATGTGACCCAGGAATTTCCAGAGAGACACAAGCAAGGGATATGTGACCCAGGAATCTCCACAGAGAGACAAGCAAGGGGTATGTGACCCTGGAATCTCCACAGAGAAACAAGCAAGGGATATGTGACCCAGGAATTTCCAGAGAGACACAAGCAAGGAGTATGTGACCCTGGAATCTCCACAGAGAAACAAGCAAGGGATATGTGACCCAGGAATTTCCAGAGAGACACAAGCAAGGGGTATGTGACCCAGGAATCACCACAGAGAGACAAGCAAGGGATATGTGACACAGGAATCTCCACAGAGAGACAAGCAAGGGATATGTGACCCAGGAATCTCCACATGGAGACAAGCAAGGGATATGTGACACAGGAATCTCCACAGAGAGACAAGCAAGGGATATGTGACACAGGAATCTCCACACAGAGACGAGCAAGGGATATGTGACCCTGGAATCTCCACAGTGAGACAAGCAAGGGGTATGTGACCCAGGAATCTCCACATGGAGACAAGCAAGGGATATGTGACACAGGAATCTCCATAGTGAGACAAGCAAGGGATATGTGACCCAGGAATCACCACAAGGAGACGAGCAAGGGATATGTGACCCTGGAATCACCACAAGGAGACGAGCAAGGGATATGTGACCCTGGAATCACCACAAGGAGACGAGCAAGGGATATGTGACCCAGGAATCACCACAAGGAGACAAGCAAGGGATATGTGACCCAGGAATCTCCACAGAGAGACAAGCAAGGGATATGTGACCCAGGAATCACCACAAAGAGACGAGCAAGGGGTATGTGACCCTGGAATCTCCACAGAGAAACAAGCAAGGGATATGTGACCCAGGAATTTCCAAAGAGACACAAGCAAGGGGTATGTGACCCAGGAATCTCCACAGAGAGACAAGCAAGGGATATGTGACACAGGAATCTCCACAGAGAGACAAGCAAGGGATATGTGACCCAGGAATCTCCACATGGAGACAAGCAAGGGATATGTGACCCAGGAATCTCCACAGAGAGACAAGCAAGGGATATGTGACACAGGAATCTCCACAGAGAGACAAGCAAGGGATATGTGACACAGGAATCTCCACAGAGAGACAAGCAAGGGATATGTGACCCAGGAATCTCCACAGAGAGACAAGCAAGGGGTATGTGACACTGGAATCTCCACATGGAGACAAGCAAGGGATATGTGACACAGGAATCTCCACAGAGAGACAAGCAAGGGATATGTGACACAGGAATCTCCACACAGAGACGAGCAAGGGATATGTGACCCTGGAATCTCCACAGTGAGACAAGCAAGAGGTATGTGACCCAGGAATCTCCACATGGAGACAAGCAAGGGATATGTGACACAGGAATCTCCATAGTGAGACAAGCAAGGGATATGTGACACAGGAATCTCCACAGAGAGACAAGCAAGGGATATGTGACACAGGAATCTCCACAGAGAGACGAGCAAGGGATATGTGACCCAGGAATCTCCACAGAGAGACAAGCAAGGGATATGTGACACAGGAATCTCCACATGGAGACAAGCAAGGGATATGTGACACAGGAATCTCCATAGTGAGACAAGCAAGGGGTATGTGACCCAGGAATCTCCACAGGGAGAAAAGCAAAGGACATCTGTCTTAGGAATCTCCACAGAAAGACAAGCAAGGGGTATGTGACCCAGGAATCTCCACAGAGAGACGAGCAACGGGTATAGTGACCTGTTCCTTCCCAACGAGAGATCTCTCCATCACGGAATCCCCAAAGGGGTCAGCTCCAGACAGCCTCCAGTAAACAGATCTTCTCTGAACCAGTGACCAGCCATGTCCGGTGTTAAAAAACACACCACTTTACTGTCTGACAAGACGTTAATTGGCCAATTTCCTGGACGGGAGGCTATTCGTGGGATGCTTCAGCACTTTGGTTTGGTCATCGATACAGAAGACAGATACTCTAAATACTAACACATACAGTGTCAGTCTCCTAAACTAAAGGCTCCAAGTACAAAAACAACTTTCTTATACAGCAACATTTTTCTCTAGTCACATATTCTACCTACCTAGAAGAAACAAATCATCTCCTAAGAAAAATATGTTTGTTTTTTAGCCACACTCAGCAATAGGATGGTGGTCTGAGATTGATCAAGTCTGAAAAAGATAAGTCAGTGATTGATATTATGAATGACAATCCACAATGACCAGTACTGGAAGTCCTCATTTGGTGTGTTTGACTCCTACTGTAGCATTTTGATCAGGTGAAGTGAGGTGAGGTGAGGTGAGGTGAGGTGAGGTGAGGTGAGGTGAAATGGGGTTTAACGTCACGTCCAAGATTATTGCACTTATATAGCGACGTGCGTGTATATGTGTGTGTTCGTGTGTGTGTTTGCTTGTACTAGTCCGGACTGATGCCGATTTATAGTGGTAGCTCACTGAGATACCATGCCGCAGTTTAACATGAATACCCCACTCAGACACAGTATACTGACTCCGAGCCAACCAGTCCTTGTTTTAGCCCCTTAATGCCGAGCGCCAGACAGGGTAACAACAAGTACCATCTTTTAACGTCTTTTGGTATGACGCGGCTGGGGATCGAACCCCAGACCTGGAACTCCGGGCGAACGTTCTACCACTAGACCACGGAAGCGGTCTTTTTTTATCAGGCATGTTATTACTATGCATTATCATCATCATTACCATTATATTACCGTTGAGATTATGTCCCATATCCTTGGCTCATTTACGTAAACTGTGGAATGCCTTGTTTTTATTACTATTTTTTACAGATTAAAATATAAAATGCAGCAAAGAGGGTATGGGTGATCCGGGCACAGTCAGGCTGGTTAGGCTCATCATCAGCTCGGGGCCCTAATATGCCCCCTCTACACGCAGCCCAGACAGCGAATGGGACTTCTCTGCCTAGTCGAACCCACCCAGAACTTTTCGGAGAATGTGAAGACTCCCCAACACTGCAGCCTTCTGCATTACCCAGATTGTAGGAAGGGCTGTATTCCTGGCAGCAAACCCGGGTACTGTCCCAATGTCAGTCAACAGATTGGGAGGTACCAAACCTAAGGCACCGAGAACAATGGGGAGTCGGACAACTTGGTACTTGGGATGCAAGCATGACATTGTGAAAGCGCGGTCCGCATATTGGCCATGTTTTTCCTCAATCTTGTCAATCACATTTGTGTCAAAAGGTATTGCTAAAAATCGACAAGATCAGGTTTGTTGGCCTGGACAGGTCTGAGGCTGTATATGGGCCTATTCGAAAGAATTTTGTATTTAGCACCTTTCTTGCATTATTATTTGAGTGAATGGATGATTGAGACAGCTATTCTACTCAAAAGAAAGGCATGGCATGACATATTCATTATAGTAATATCAAAGAATCGGGTGGTCCTTAACTTCTTTTGAGGAGAATACCTGTCTGAACCATTCAGTCACTCAAGAATTTGAAAAGAAAATGTCCAGGTATTCATCTAAAACCTTAGAAAAGTGTGAGTGAAAAAAATTGTTAAAATTTGATATTTAACATCACATCAGCACTATTCAGCTATATCGAGGCGAAGAAGCAGTCTTTAGGGAAATATCATCTTTTATGTTACAAAACACTTCTCATCACCATAGTAACAACATGAACACACTCAACCATGGCCATGGGGATCGAAGACTTCGGACAAAGTAATTAATAAATCAATTCTCCAATAACATCTTTTTATTTCAGACAAAAAAATAGTGAACATATGAAATCGAAAAAAATTCAAGTAGGGTCACCATGATCGTATAATTCCAACAAAAAGTAAAAAGGAAGAAATATAGAAGGTGTCTCAAGAAAAATATCACCTGAAATGAAACAAAATAACTGTTGGTATCACTGTGGCATTGCTGCCAACTTTCCCAAGTGTGTGAGTGAGTGAGTTGGGTTTAACGCCGCTTTTAACATTATTCCAGTTATATCACGGCGTGTCAGCTTAATGTGGGAGGAAAGCCCGAAGTGATGCAGGTCTCAGACATTTACCACTTCAGTGAAACCCACGAGTATGAGTATGGTGCTGACAAACCTAGAAACATAATCGGGATTTGAACCCACAATCATAGGTTTCTGGCATGCCCAAGGGACACAACTCTGCACAGCGAATCATGATACCTTAGATGTCCTGTAAACCTGGAAATTGATGCGTCTTCAAATTAATACGACTGACCCCTAGCCAAAAATTATTAGCACTGAGTAGAGCACTTCCGTAAAAACAATAAACAGTGTTTTCCTAAAAACAACACACAGTTTACATGTTTAGTCTGTTGACTGGCATTAAGGAAGTTAAACTGTTAATTGAACCACCAACAGGTCACTGATTGGTATGCGGAGAAGGTGTCAACAAGCTTGACATGAGTGGGTAGAACTCTTGACCCCAGCAGTGATAACTCACCGGACGCCCATTGTGTAAATAGAGGATTAACCACTGTGTTCGGTTGTTACCGAAAAATCTACACACGAGTGATTAATCTGCCACGATTAGAACGAGGCTTTGCCGAGTTCTAATCGTGGCAGATTAATCACGAGTGTGTAGATTTTTCGGTAACAACCGAACACAGTGGTTAATCCTTTTTCTCCCATAACAATACGCCATAAAATATCGAGCTCGTAGTTGAAGATTTCCTGTGTTCAGTAACCACTCGGGATTCCCCCGAGCCTCGTTTTCAAATATGCCCAGTAATACAACTGCACCGAAATCAAGTAAATAGGCTCTAGCGACGACAACCCACAGGAGTCTTCCCGTGACAGGCAAGGCACTTGTTTGCATTCATTTTACGGGCTTTGTTAATTATTAAAAGATGATGGAGTAACGTTTTGAGAATTATTAATGTGACTTGATATCTATAAATGGGTTTGGATTAGAGTCTACCCGGCCAATAACTATTTGTATTCATCTCGTCGCGACTATCAGTCCCAATGCGCAACACTAAATAGGTCCACCTTCGAGTGTATGTAAACACGTCATACGTTTATTTGTCCGCTGGAAACTAATGTTATAAACCCAAATAAGAGGAAATTAAATTATTTTTGTTGTTGTAAAATATTGATAACGAAAAACAAGGGCTCAAGGAACTTATCAGGCTAGATTCTATAAATACCAACTCAGGCAACTGATCAGCTGATTGTTGCTAGGTGAATCTTCTCAACTCCATGAAAGAATTGAAATATTTGTAAACGAATTTTGCTCTTTAAACTAATTTCACAGTGAATAATTCAATATTTGACTTTTGAACATACTATTTACCATCACAACACCAAAAATGTTACTAAATGAGTTGTCTAATTTTCCCACATTTGAGAATGACAAGAAACAATGAATTTGACAAGCACAATAGTTTATTGTGTGTGAAACATAAAGACATAGGATATATGTAAACAATAAAATATCATTTCAACAGTTATCAAATATTTACAACATTTAATACATTGTCTTTAATACTGTTGATTCTGAAAATAATTAACTGTGATGTTGTATGTGCCCCCATATATATTGTTGAACATTCCCTGCACGGGATCTACACCCCTGGAGACATTGACTGTGTGGCTCTCCCTCTGCTCAGAACTTGTTCTGGACATCTGGCTGGACACCATGGTGCTCACAGGATCTGGTATGGGGCTCACAGGACCTTGTGTGCTTTTGGGTCTTTTTGCTTGTCCACCAATAATCTTAGATATGGTTCTATGTTGGTTGCTGTTCAGTGAACTGTAGTCATTTAGGCTTTGCACATTCTTGTGGCCAGATATCTGCAATCAATAAGCTTAATAAATAATACATTTTTATGAGATATGGGGTATGTCAATTTCATTCCTAAAATTTAGTTATAAGTATTTTCTTTGTATCACGTTGACATAAAGAAGTTGCACAGATCTTTACAAGTTTTCAAACATTGAAATTTGATTTTTTAACTTTGAATATTCACTGATTTAGCACTTAGTGAAGCTCCTAACCTGCATCACTTGGTTGCTAGGAACACCAGCATCACACAACTTTTGGACAACATATTTTCTCGCACTATGGTTGGTCAACCTTTTGGCTTGTGGTCCTCCATCTGTCAAACCTGAATCATAACGGTTTATTCGAAAACTTTATTACATTTGTTATATTAAATCTGCATTTAGTAATTAAGTCAAGTTATCATCACTGTAGTGTAAACATTATCATGTATTGATATGAACAATTTACATGTTCTCTTATTATATTGATATTTAGATCATATAGTTCAACAGATATTACCTGCTGCTTTCGCCATAGATTTCATGAAGGAACCCAACTTGTTGATCCCTACTGGCTGTCCCCTGAACCACTTCTTGGACTTATTCATGTCTGTACAAGTTGATATATAAAAGGGATCAGTTTCCTTCATGTAGTGTGTTGGCCTCAATTCTGAATACTTTTTGAACATCCTTACAGGACAACGTTCTGGGTTCTCCTTGGTAGCCCACATCTTTGGCTCAACTTGTCTGTAAGACAAACACATGATAGATAGAAATAGTGAAAGTATCTTTCACATCATTGATGATCTATTTTACTGATTAATTACAAAATTATTTGTGTAAGGTCACTCATTATAATTCATAAGAGTTACATTTCTTTCATCCATAAAACATACCAGAAGATGATTTCAAATTACATTAAAATCAATTTTATTGAAGTATATTTTAAACAATTGAATATTTTGGTTTTGTTGCACATTAAGTTGTATTTATATAATATTCACAATACTCACAAATCATCACCAATTTATTTTCCTTACCTGATATTATTTGGATCTGCTCCACCTCTTGTTTTTGTAGATCGCTCACAGAAGGCGACATAATCGTCGCCATTACCGTCCTGCTTCAGTTTCAAATCGCCCCACTTCATATCATGGTGCTCCTGCACTCCTCTCATACCAAAGTTTATGGTATTGTTAAACCATACAGTGTGCAGGAGCGCCTCCGGTGTGTGTGATCCCAGTTGACCTGAAGAGAGAGGGAGACTTTATATCAGTAAAGAGAACACCTGCCAATTATACATTACCTACAGACCTTTTATAACATACATGTGAAGAGCACCACTTCGCTCGTTACAAAAGTTTTAGCTGTTTTCATATGTTTTTTCATAGCTAAAGAACTAATTGTCACAGAATATTTGGATGTTAAGAGCTGAATAAATTTATCATAACATGGATTTACCTGATGAGTAAAGCCTGTCAACTTCATCCTCTGTGAGGCAATCCGCTTTACGAGGTCTGTTTCCTCTCCCACTTCTTTTCAGTTCCATTTGTTTGGAAGCAATGACCATATTAAGCTGGGAGAACTCCTCGCTCCTAATGAGACAGTAGGCGTAATTGTGTTCCCTCAGATGTCGGTTAAATGATGATAACATTCCTGTAAGTAAAATGTCTTTAAGAACTTGAAGATAAGCATGCTTCATACTTTTAGTAATAAGCAGACTGTTCTAAATAATAATTTGATATTAAGTGTATTATCCTAATGTAGAATAAACCAAAATTAAAATCATCATAACAATATATTTAAATTTAGATTTGTATAATTACTTTGAAATTTAAGATGTTCAAATATTATGTGTCATCTATTAAACTAACTGTAATCAGATTGTTCCTAATTTTGGAATATATACTATACATTGCTATCAGAATGACAGTAAGTGAATGATGTGGATGTTTACCAAAATATTAAACTTCAATTTCTTTATCATGTTTGTTAACATCTGTGAATGTAATAGTGAAAAGTTGCCAATCTGAGGCCCATGTTTTTGTAATATTGGATATTACTTTAATAATGTTTCTAAAGTGCGTAATTTTACCTTTAAGGGATGATGGTTCATAGTTTTCACCGTTACTTTTCCTGGCATCCATAAAAAACTTGCAAAGGTGACTGTTAAGTCTGTGTGGAGGGATGGATTGAAGGGGTCTTGTTTCACCTCTATTTTTCTCTAACCACTTGGCAAGTGTTGTCATGTTTGAATTAGTTTTCTTGGCGGTGTTCTTATTTTCTTGTGCCTTGATGAATTGCTGAATTTCCTCCTGGCTACATGACATCCAGTTGTTGAACTCTTCATCAAACTCATCATCTGAACCATCTAGTCTAACATCTACAAATAAACAACATGAGATTTAATAACAGTTATTCATCGATTTATGTGTGTATATTTTATTGTATATATTTATACTTGTGGTAAGTCATGGTTAGGTACTCGGCAAGCCTCGTTCCTATGGCTAAGTTCTCGGCAAGCCTCGAACCCAACCAAAAAAACAAATTTTTCAGAATTTCCAAAAAAAAATTATATCATAATTTTACCTCTGAATGGAGAACTCTCTCTTGATCTTTTCTTTGACCCATTCCTTTCTTTCGCTCGTGAGTTTCTACCTAAAATAATAGTATGAAATTATTTTTTCACTGCTACCTATAAGAAATCAAAATAGTTAAGAAAAAATATAAATACATATATTACTTTCTTGAGTTTTCAGAGATCAAGGTACTTATAACTTAATACATTCAAGTTTAAATGTGGTAATGTTGTTGTTTTTTTATTAAAGAAATGAGCTTCATAATTTTCCTGAAATTGTATGTTTCAATTATTGAAGTCTTCAAGGTAAAAAAAACCCCAAATAAATATAGGCCCAAATAGATGAATTATATTGATCTGGATAAACTCTACCTGTTGTAAGGGGAGACAACTGCTGTGGTTGCAGTACACCCTGGTCGTGCGCTGTACGGTCCGGCAAAGTATGATCGTTTCCTTCATGAAAATGAAGTATTGCGTTAGATACAAATTATTTGAGTCTTTATTTTCTTGAAATATGAAGTTTATGTCTCTATTATTGTCAAATAACTATGAAATATGCTTTGGACGCTGGGTTACACAAACGATCGATCGGCTCCATATCAACACTTCGTTTATAACGTGACATTGCTTATGTGTTTGATGGTTAATTTTTTAAAATACCAAAAGCAATATGGTAGTTTATTAGTATTTTTACATAAATTAATTAAGTATTTCATTAGCTGTTTTATTATCATTGAAAACGCCCAGTGAAGAATCTACCGGAATGGCTCACCTGGTCCCGTAATATCGAAGCGGTATCTTGCTTCGGTCACCGTCTTCCCATTCTGCGACTTAATCTCGTACATCGGGAAGCCGAAATTCTCAGATACATCTCCGCATATCACACCCCTTCCTCCTCCACAAATTTTCACTTGATCACCAACTTTCGGTGATTGAAACATCGTCACTACGGTGGGGCCTAATGTTTTGACAGCTGAGTATTTCCTGCACCAGACGACCTCGGGAATCCCCGATTCGAAAATAGTGCCGGAATTTATTTTTAGACAGCCAATCAAAACACGATGACACAGCTCTCCACTCTCAGCCAGCCAATCAGATTGCGTAAATAAAAATAAACCACTACGAATAAACCACTGCTGGCGATTGGAGATCAAGCCCTGTTATGGGAGAATTCCTATTCTTTTAATGACATTGTTATATACTTGTTACAACTGCTGCTCAACAAGCCATGCATATATTCAAGTTGATATTTCTGCTATCCAAAGTGTGCAGTGAGGCCGTCTTATTGTTGATAGTCATTTTGGAGCCATAAATGCGAAGTTAACTCAAAGACTATTCACACTCGCATTTTACACATTTAATTCACCCTCGCGTTAATGTTGGGATCGGGACATCCAAGCCTGATGAAATGAATTGCGACAGTACAGCCGTCTGTCAATGTTCTCCTCCTTCTCCCCCTTAACACAACAAACAAAACACAACCAAACACAACAAACAAAACACAACAAACAAAACACAACAAAACACAATGGGATGCTGTACGGTGCAGTGACTGACCGCAGTTTATCTTTCAACACATATCCACATCATCATCATCATCATCCACATCACGAACATCACCAGCATCATGACCATCAACACATCAATTTACATGAATATAAACTCGATGCTTCCAACGTATATAATATACACAGGCATCGACACCTTATTACATATTCTAATGGCTCGTCACCGCATACTCATCAGAGTACCGTATTCGACGTAATAAGCACCCAGGGCGCTCTTAAAATTAGAAATAGGGGGCCCTTATTAGAATATTATTTTGGTGAAAAAAAAGAGTTGAGAGATAAATTTTGTGGTTTATGCTGACAGCCTGAAATGTTTATGTACGACAGATCTATATTTCCATAATTTAATTGCCCATTATTAAGGTGCATATAACACACGAGTGCGTATTATATGCGAATAAATAAGTCTTGTGTACATTGATCAACCGGAAGGGGTGCTAATTGGGATTGTTCACTAGCGAATATATTAGCAAATATCGCCGTTGGCGCTGATTTGAGCGGGGCGCTTATTATGTCGAATATGGTATATTCCAAATCCATACTCACACAACTGGAGTGTTCGAGATTTCAACTATGCATACGACCATCTCACAATGTATTATCATGGCTCGCCAGCACAACTTGTAAAAAAACGTATAACATCCTGATCATCATATGGAGAGCAGCAACTACCACACAAATAAATAATAAACAAGAAAAAAAAGTGAGCATGGCTCACTTATACCCCCGACCCACCTAGTGTGTCAGTAGTTTCAAATTAAATAGCGAGGATAGGGTTAGGGTTTGAAAAATTAATAAAAAAATGGAAAATTAATAAAAAAAATAATTTTCTTTTGCCTGCCCCCCTCCATATGACACAGATTATATGTACTAAGTTTGAGATGAATCCACTGAATAGTTTAAGAGAAATCGCGCGGACAAAGCTTTCTGAGGGACGTTAGGGTTTGAAATATTCATAAAAAAATGGAAAATTAATAAAAACAATTTTTTTCTTTTGACTGCACCCCTCCATATGACACAGATTATATGTACTAAATTGAGATGAATCCACTGAATAGTTTAAGAGAAATAGAGCGGACAAAGTTTTCGGACGGACGTTAGGGTTTGAAAAATTCATAAAAAAATGGAAAATTAATAAAAACAATTTTTTTCTTTTGACTGCACCCCTCCATATGACACAGATTATATGTACTAAGTTTGAGATAAATCCACTGAATAGTTAAAGAGAAATCGCGCAGAAAAAAAAAGTTTTCAGACGGGCGGACGGACGGACGGGCGGACAGACGGGCGGGCGGACGGACGGAACCTTGGTATAACTATATTTTCCAAAAATATGAGTGGAGTGTCTCAATTGGACCACTATAAATAGACTTCATACCAGTCGAAAACAACATGTTCGTAGCAGACGGTGTAAGGCTTCTTCATGCACATCCTTTACCGGCATCTGTGAAAATTTAGTTCTTGTGATTTTTTTGGGGTAGAATGGCATATTATTCATTTGAATTAAGAAAGAAACTGTATTTTCATATTTTAGTTGCAAATTTAGGAAAGTTGGTACTTATGCCATGGTAATTGCATGAAAAAATCTGCAGACATGACCATTCTTAAAATATACGTATCTCAGACAAATAATTTAAGACAACAATTCTCAAGAAATCCAGTATTAATAAAATATAAAAAAAGAAAATATGAAATATAAAATCAGTCTCTTGGAAAATATCATCTATTATTAACAAACTAGCTTTTATCACCATAGTAACAGCATCAACAAACTTGTGATGATATCATTCAAACATAAAGTCAAAAATAAAAAATACAGAGTCTCGATAAAGACGCAAAACACGACTCTTTCATCAAGACAGTATTTGAACGACCCCTTGTGATCATGTACATCAGACAAAAATTCAAAATAGAATTCTTTTAAGAAAACAAAACCTTGTTAGCACTGCAACAGCATGTGTCATGACCTACGTGATCACATATGTCAAACAAACATAATGTCGTACGACTAATCACATTGTCAATAATTACGTACAAGGATGTTCATCAGTGTCAAAGCTGATGAGAGCGTCGGCTACTTACATCAGGTAATAGACAATGTTATCAATACTTAATTGTCTGCGTTCGGTCTTTTAGAAATAAGTATCTGTAAATGGCACCCTGTCCGACAGCAGGCCTTCTAGAACACTCGGAGAGACAATGGCGCCAATATCGGTTTTCGTCCAGGATTGATTAATCTTTACTGATCAAACACACAATGTCAGCCGATGTTAACAGACATTTGTTGAGACGTGAAGGTTAAGCTTTTATATCAAAATACTGTTGTCCGGAAGTACATTATTCTGAGCTGTATTCTCGTAAGCAACAGCAGCTTTTTTCTTCATAGTGCTCAGAAATCCACATGCAGCCTGTTTCCTTTGTGGCGGGGTATAAGAGAATTATTCTCCTGCTCAGAAATATATTTTTTCCCAGAAAATGTTTTAAAATGATTGACATTTAAAAACGCAAAAAGGAAATTTGACTTTTTTATTCTCAATCTACTGATTCAATATTCACTCCAAGACAACAAAGTTCAAATTTAAGATTTTAGATAGCGAAACACGAACATAAACTAATGATGGAACAACAGATCCAAGGATTGCTGCGATGCATGGGCGATACATCATTGACATGGTGAAATATTATCAAATATTTAATATTTAATAAATAATT
The DNA here is from genome assembly GCF_022045235.1 of Haliotis cracherodii. Lineage (NCBI taxonomy): Eukaryota > Metazoa > Mollusca > Gastropoda > Lepetellida > Haliotidae > Haliotis > Haliotis cracherodii. The sequence goes on from NW_027266269.1 coordinate 7,242,156, forward strand.
AATATTAAAACTTGAAAGTGTTTGTGTAAACAACATACCAATACCAGTCGGCCCCGTTATTATCAATGCTCATTTCCTTGTGTACCGTGTTGCTTTTTAAACAATAGGAGTGAGTGAGTGAATGAGTATGGTTTTACGCCGCTTTTAACAATATTCCAGCAATATCACGGCGAGGGACACCAGAAATGGGCTTCACACATTGTACCCATGTCGGGAATCGAACCCAGGTCTTCGGCGTGACGAGCAATCGCTTTAACCACTAGGCTACCCGACCGCCCCTTAAACAATAGGAAGCAATCACAGTGTTCACCGTTCGTCACATCACAGGAAACAGTTGATCACATGTTTTCGCAAATGGTGAACGGAATAACTCGCCATTTCAGTTGTTTATTTGCCTCTTTCAATAAAGGTAGATACTTGTTCACTATCAATTTATGAACTTTGCAAAATGTACGCAATAGCTTTTGGCGATTATCTGTGGATTATATATTATATCTGTGGATTATATTGTTATATGTAAAGATCGTGGAATTTATGAAGAACGATAAAACATTCAATTGAAAACTTATGGTCAGAAATAGTAACATAAAACATTTTAATAATGACAACATAGGGGCACAATAATAACTTTATTGATCATTTATAACAATAATGGCTCTAGTCGTGGCAACTTCCAAACTTTCGGGAAGTTGTAATCTATCGGACCGTCATTCAGGCGATGTTTCTGACAGATCACGATCTGAAAAATACTATCATGAAAGTGTATCCCGTGGATAAGCCGACCCCTTTCTACAGAATGTTTTTTCTGGTCTTCAAAATTTGGTTTATTGCGAACATATACAGTAGATAATCCTGATACTGCATGGTATTATTGATAATCTATGCAACAAATATGAAAACAGATACCAATTGACTGCATAATCGGTTTTTATTCTCCTTGAAGAACACTATGCTTGACGCCACTTTTCCAGAGATTCCAAACTTAGTGCCCCTGACAGGCACTCAACTCAATAATATGAAGGTGAGGCGAGGTGAGGTGAGGTGGGGTGAGCCGAGGTGAGGTGGGGTGATGTGAGGTGAGGTGGGGTGAGCCAAGGTGAGGTGGGGTGAGCCAAGGTGAGGTGGGGTGAGGTGAGGTGAGCCAAGGTGAGGTGGGGTGAGCCGAGGTGAGGTGGGGTGATGTGAGGTGAGGTGGGGTGAGCCAAGGTGAGGTGGGGTGAGCCAAGGTGAGGTGGGGTGAGGTGAGGTGAGCCAAGGTGAGGTGGGGTGAGCCGAGGTGAGGTGGGGTGAGGTGGGGTGAGCCAAGGTGAGGTGGGGTGAGGTGAGGTGAGCCAAGGTGAGGTGAGGTGAGGTGGGGTGAGCCAAGGTGAGGTGGGGTGAGGTGGGGTGAGCCAAGGTGAGGTGGGGTGAGGTTAGGTGAGCCAAGGTGAGGTGAGGTGAGGTGGGGTGAGCCAAGGTGAGGTGGGGTGAGCCAAGGTGAGGTGGGGTGAGCCGAGGTGAGGTGGGGTGAGGTGGGGTGAGCCAAGGTGAGGTGGGGTGAGGTGAGGTGAGGTGGGGTGAGCCGAGGTGAGGTGGGGTGGGGTGAGGTGGTGTGAGGTGAGGTGAGGTGAGGTGAGGTGAGGTGAGGTGAGGCAGAGCTCTAGATAAGCTTTTGGTGTTGTGGGTATTTTACCCATGCATTTTAAAATCATTGGGTATCAGTAATTCTATCTGGGTATTCAAATTTCTGTAACCCACTAGCTTTTACACATGTGGGTGTTTAAGTTAAATATTTAAAAACACTATTCATCTAGTCCCTGCAAACTGGTGTCGCGTCGGTTTGAGAGCTTTAAAGGACTAAAAAAACCACTTCCACAAGAAAGTGTGATGGCAAATGATCATGATGTAACTGTCATCGTGGAGTTTGGCAAGGTTGACGGAATGCCCGTTTATAATTTCAAAATAAGTTGCTGATTTGCTAATCGAATACGCAGGGTTACTTCACAATATTTTGATGATACGCACAAGTTTTATTTTTGTAGTGTATCTGTAATGTTCATTGCGTATTTGATACACTTGGATTTTATTTTACTGCATATTTCCGCATTTCTGATGCATATTTTACGGAGATACACAGCTTATCTGGAGCTCTGGTGAGATGAAATGAGGTTTAACGTGTCACAGCTTCCAGTGATCAAGCCATAAACTTTCAGAACAGCCAACCCTCAGAATTGCCCCTCAAAATCTCCAACCCTCAAAATGTCACAGCTTCTTGTTATCTAGCTACAAACTTGCCCCTCAAAATCTCCAACCCTCAAAATGTCACAGCTTCTGGTGATCTAGCTACAAACTTGCCCCTCAAAATTTCCAACCCTCAGAATGTCACAGCTTCTGGCGATCTAGCCACAAACCTGCCCCTCAAAATCTCCAACCCTCAAAATGTCACAGCTTCTGGTGATCTAGCCACAAACCTGCCCCTCAAAATCTCCAACCCTCAAAATGTCACAGCTTCTGGCGATCTAGCCACAAACCTGCCCCTCAAAATCTCCAACCCTCAAAATGTCACAGCTTCTGGCGATCTAGCCACAAACCTGCCCCTCAAAATCTCCAACCCTCAGAATGTCACAGCTTCTAGTGATCCAGCTATAAACTCAAGAAACAGCCAATCCTAATGTCACAGCTTCTGGTGATCTAGCTACAAACTTGCCCCTCAAAATCTCCAACCCTCAAAATGTCACAGCTTCTGGTGATCTAGTTACAAACTTGCCCCTCAAAATCTCCAACCCTCAAAATGTCACAGCTTCCAGTGATCTAGTTACAAACTTGCCCCTCAAAATCTCCAACCCTCAAAATGTCACAGCTTCTGGCGATCTAGCCACAAACCTGCCCCTCAAAATCTCCAACCCTCAGAATGTCACAGCTTCTAGTGATCTAGTTACAAACTTGCCCCTCAAAATCTCCAACCCTCAAAATGTCACAGCTTCTGGTGATCTAGCCACAAACCTGCCCCTCAAAATCTCCAACCCTCAAAATGTCACAGCTTCTGGCGATCTAGCCACAAACCTGCCCCTCAAAATCTCCAACCCTCAAAATGTCACAGCTTCTAGTGATCTAGCTATAAACTCAAGAAACAGCGAACCCTAATGTCACAGCTTCCGGCGATCTAGCCACAAACTTGCCTCTCAAAATCTCCAACCCCTAGAATGTCACGCACAAATGTGATTATTCACAACAAACGAAGCATATTTGGTTTAAATAGACCCGTTGAGAGCTTCAATCTGTCCCTTGATCCCCTGCTATCCCACACAGACAAGTAATCCTCACATACCGAAAGCCGTGGAAGGATTTACCATAATGAAGCAAGGAAATGAACACCTGTTTTTAGACATTGTCTGTCCACAGTTAATTTCCAGAAGCGGTGATTCAGAAAATTGAGATTCTGTGCTCCCATCCGACGTATTTCTCTGATGTATTGACACAAACTTGGGTCATGTTTGATGGGCGATAGGTGACATGATCAAAATATTGTTCTTGGTCATCGCATCACAAAAGAATAAAAACATAGGCACTGTAGCTCACCTGGACATGTACTCAACAAAGACAGCCACTTAAAAGTTACTGTCACAACTGATATCCTAACGTTTTCAGCCTGATAACTTGGAACTAGTTGATGAAAATAAACATCAATTTCAACAATGCTTTATAATTTGCCAAACAAACAGCATTTTTATCAATTTCCTTATTTAAAGCGTTATAAATCAACAAAATAATAAATATATATTTTGTTGACTTTGGAAATTTAGTATAGGTTAGACCAGGAGGAACTAATATTTAATCGTTTAACTGACCATTTCAATGATTAAACATCTGAATCTCTAATGTTTGTTTGTTGTTTAATGCCGCACTCAGCAGTATTCCAGCTATATGACAGTTGTCTGTAAATATACAAGTCTGGACCAGACAATCCAGTGGTTGATATCATGAGCATCAATCTAAGCAATTTGGATCTATCATTGGTATACCTATTTAAACCAAGGCTTACATTCATTCAAAGAAGCCTAGCACCTAAAATGTTTAAACAACATTGTCTGATTACCGTATTTAAAAAGATATTCGAGAACAGTGTGAGTCACTCGTGTGTGAAGCACATGAAATGTGTTTCCTAGGCCCTTAGCACATGTTCCTTTTTCGTGACTGGTTATTCATGCACGTCCCATGGCAATTACACAATTCATAGTGGACCAACTCGACCACATTTATCAATCACATAAATATAAATATTATTTGCGAAGTTTGAGGTGTCTGTTTTGAGCAATCACAGCCCTGGTCAAGAAATGAGTGAATGAGTCTGTTTTTTCGCCGCTTTTAGCAATATTTAGCACAACAGGGGACACCAAAATTGGGCTTCACATATTGCAACCATGTGGGGAATCGAACCCAAGCCAACAGCATGACAGGCAAACGCTTTAACCACTAGGCTACCCCACCGCCCAGATCAAGAAAGGAGTAATTCTAACAAAAGGTTACCAAAAGACACGTACGTTTAATGTACACAATAACATACCGACTAAATCACAATTATACCCCTTCATAAATGGAATAACTATTTGTCTTGCGATCAACAAATATGTCATTGGGAATTCTCCAAGATTTCTTCAATGACAGCCTTCGGTGTGGACTTCACTGATTCGAATCCTGCTGTGACACGGTTTTCATGAATTGCATATCCCAGAGGTGAGGTGAGGTGAGGTGAGGTGAAATGGGGTTTAACGCGACGTCCAAGATTATTGCACTTATATAGCGACATGCATGCACGTGTGTGTGTGTGTGTGTGTGTGTGTGTGTGTGTGGCTGCTTGTTCTAGTCCGGACTGATGCCAATTTATAGTGCTAGCACACTGAGATATCATGCCGCAGTTTAACATGAATACCCCACTCAGACACAGTATACTGACTCCGAGCCGACCAGTCCTTGTTTTAGCCCCTTAATGCCGAGCACCAGACAGGGTAACAACAAGTACCATCTTTTAACGTCTTTTTGTATGACGTGACTGGTGATCGAACCCCGGACCTTCTGCTTTCCAGGCGGACGCTCTACCGCTAGACCACGGAGGCGGTCCGCATATCCCAGAAGCAAGGGAGCTAACTGACTGTAAAAATCCAGAATCCACCCTTGTTGAACTAGGCTGGTATTTCTAGACTTGATCACAGCTCAAAGAGTGGATATTATGAGTTATGTCCCTTCAATGTCCCTCCTACTGACCAATCAGATTCCACCTCTCATATCACTTGCATTTGCTTCAAACAAAATGGCGGCACCCAGTCAAGACAATCTGATCGATGATCAAAATCTATACTGTTATAAAACGTGTCTTACATCAAAGTGCATCAAACTAGGTGAGCACCTTGATTAAACACATGAAAAGATTTGGAAAATATCTGAAAATACAAGTGAAATGGTACACATGCTTTGCAAATCCTGTAATTGACCAAAATCTGCACAGCAGCTTACGAACCAGAATCGATGTCGTTACGCGATTTGGATTGGACTATGCATAGACCTGCTAATCCAAACAATATTATTCCATAATTCAAAACTAGTTCGGCAAGGGTGGAAACTTGACTTTTACAGTCAGTTAACACCCTTGCCTCAGGAAGATGTGAAATTGTTGCATCATCAAGATAAATTTTTAAAAAAAGAAAAAAGTTCTATCATTGCTAAGTGGTGTCTAACCAACAATTCAGTGAGTGAGTGAGTTTGGTTTTACACCGCTTTGAGCAATAATCCAGCAATATCATGGCGGGGGACACCAGAAATGGGCTTCACACATTGTACCCATGTCGGGAATCGAACCTGGGTCTTCGGCGTGACGAGCAAACGCTTTAACCACTAGGGTACCCGACCGCCCCTTAACAATTAAGTAAGTTAATATAAAGTCAAAGACGAATGAGTCATGGTCTAAGCTCATTCATCCCTGACAAAATGATATTTGTTACTACTTTTCTTTCTGCCAATTCCTTGAAACACTGCAAAGATCCATAATTGTTTTAGCCTTTGCAAAAACCATGTGAGAATAGCAGAAAAACATATTTGGCTAATTCCCACCAAAGAAACAGACAGTCTTGAAGTCTGCAAGTCAGCATAGGCAATAATTGTCATAAATATACCACTTCCCCGACAACATTCAACTGATGCCACTTCAGAAGGTGAGGAGCCTGAGCGTAATGTCACCTACTTTCAAAAGATTTCTGAAAAAAACTGCCGGTGTCTGATCATATGTCATCGGCCAAGGCTTTTAATCATAGCGTCTTGGGCTTAACGAGAGGCCAATCTCGGAGTCAGACAAACAGCGGGGCAAGATCATTGCAATATGTTCACTTGAGGTCCCCGTGATATCCTGTAAGTTAGTTGTGGTCAGCTAGTGGTGTGGAATACGCTATGTGATTGCCAATTGACCACCTTTGAATCTCACAGATTGACAGGGTTGCATAGTATTGGGGGCCGTGTCATGAGTTTTAGGGAGTATTTATCCAGTACCAAATGAGTGGTTTAATGAACCATCCGTCTACTTATTTATTATTGATGAAGTTTCTTTCAATCCCCAATGACGACTGACCAATTTGACTCCTTGTATTTAAGATTCACCAGACTGATTTTTTTACCTGATTTCGAAAACAAATATGAAAAATGTGGATTTTTCTTGACATTCATGAGTCCACTGACATATTTGACCAATTGCCTTTTATAATAATAATAATAATAAGAAGAAGAAGAAGAAGAAGAAGAAGAAGAAGAAGAAGAAGAAGAAGAATTTCAGAGTATTGACACCCTCACACGAGGAATCATGTCCGACAATAGATCCCACCCCCCTCGCTCTTCCCTCAATCGCTTATTTTTACCAATTATGATGGAGGACGGGGTTTGATTAATGTGGACGCTCTTCATGATAGAATTGAATTGTGCACTTTTGCTCACATTTATTTGTCTGATGATCCTCTTATGAAGCATGGCAAGACTTGTGATGAAAACAAGGCATTCCACAGTTTTCTAAAACGAGCCAAGGGTGTGGGACATAATCTCAATGTCCGTGTTGACTTTGTTGATGGTTCTGACTGCTGGACGGTACAGAAATGAGTGTCAACCAAGTGAAGTGCCATATCAAAATCGGCCCAGACTCAGGAGAGCAAGGAAAGGCTATCTAAACGACCACTGCATCGAGTTTATGTGCAGTATGTTGAGAAGATCAGCAACCCTGCAGAGTCCTTCACTTGGATGAAGTCGGCTGGCCTGAAAAGTGAAACAGAAGGCTTTCTGTTCGCTGCTCAGGACAAGTCACTTCCCACTCAAAACCATCAATGTATGATTTTGCATCAAAATGTAAATATGAACTGAGATTATGTAATGAATTTAATGAGACAGTCCAACACATTGTCAGTGGATGCCCATTTTTCGCACAAACACAATATCTTAAGCGACATGGAATGGTTCGATCATTTTCGGTTGTGTCGAACCTCTGATAATGCAAAATATTTACGTAGGTCTTTCAACTTCGACACACGGGCAGTCGGGTAGCGAAGTGGTTAAAGCGTTCGCTCGTCACGCTAAAGATCCAGGTTTGATTCCCGACATGGGTACAATGTGTGAAGTCCCGCCGTGATATTGCTGGAGTATTGCTAAAAGCGGCGTTAAAGCATACACGCTTACTAACTCACTCAACTTCGACACAACAGTGTTAAACTATGCTATCATTGGGTACAACTTAAAATGAATTAAAACACAGGCCACTGCTGCATGATATTGGTGTACTGGAACTTGTTGATTTATTTCAGTTGAAGACTTTTAACATGCACACTCTTCTGTCTCTTCTATTTATTTTCAGAATTTCTCTGACTCCCCTGTTGTAGGTAGGGACCCCATATTTTAACCTGGCAGCCCCACAATTAACGGCTTGACCCTACTCCCTCCCAAAAACATTATTGATGGTAATCCCTTCAATTCCCATTTAAGTCTCAAATTTCTTTAAGACAGAGTACTAAAAATCTACCCAGTGGGATTCCGGTTGGTTTGTTTGTTGGTTGGTTGGTTTGTTCTTTTCCACCGTAATATTCCAGCTATATGACGGCAGTCTGTAAATGGCACGGACTATGAATTACAATGTACTATCCCCAACTATCTGATCCAAATTCTTGACTGGTGATTGTGTCGTGCAATAAAATGTCGAGGGTTGGTTGGTTGGTTTGTTGTTTAATGCCGCACTCAGCAATATTCCAGCTATATGACGGCGGTCTGGAAATAATCAAGTCTGAACCAGACAATCCAGTGATTGATATCATGAGCATCGATCCACGCAATTTGGGTCGACGACATGCATCAACCAAGTCAGCGAGTCTGACCACCCGATCCCGTTAGTCGCCTTTTACGACAAGCATAGTCACCTTTTACGGCAAGCATGATTGCTGAAGACCTATTCTATCCTGGACCTTCACAAGTGTGGGATTCCGGGTTGGAATTGGTCCCCAGCAATCTTAAGGTGGCCTCATGAATCAGATGGTCAGGCTCTGTGACTTGTTTGACAGCGAGTCAAGACCCATTTATTCAGCAACCACATGCTTGCCACAAAAGGTGACTATGCTTGTCGAAAGAGGCGACTAACAGGATTGGGTGGTTAGGCTTGCTGACTTGGCTGAAGCATGTTATCGTATCCCAATTGCGTGGATCGATGCTCATGATGTCAATCACTGGATTGTCTGGTCCAGAATCAATTATTTACAGACTGCCGTCATATAGCTCGAATAGCAGCGTTAAACAACAAATAGACAAACAAAAATTATAAATATGAATCGTAAATTTAAACAGAAACACTACAATTATCTTACATTAAAACTTAAGAGTAGCACAAAGGACACTTTACAGAACAGGGACTTGTCTTCCATTGCTACCAAACAAAACAGCGTCCCTTATTTGACTCGATGACTGTTGAGACGGTCCCTGATCAAGTCGGCACTGAGAGTCTGGCTGACAATGTGCTTGATCCTCTTTCATCACTGCATCTACATACAACATTTGTATTAGACAGGCCTTCCTGCTGCTGCCGCACAACCGCACAACCTCAAACAATATCTCAACGAGAGAAAAAAAAAAGGTACATTCATTTTTTTCACCATGATCTTCTCCAGAAATACATTTCAAAAGGCCTGTCGCTGATGAGTTTTTGTGAAGAGATCAATGAAAGAGTTTAGGCCTTGAGTCACAAAGAGACACAAAGGGTCCAGCAGAGGAAACACTATGACACATCTATTGTTAGGTGGATCTGGCATCAGATAATAAATTCAGAAAAAATAATTTCGGATATATATGCCCTGATACAGTTCACGAACCCGTGAAGATCCGGGGTAGAAGAAGTCTTCAGCAACCCATGCTTGCCTTGAAAGACAACGATGCTTGTCATAAGAGGAAACTAACGGGATCGGGTGGTCAGGCTCGCTGAATTGGCTGATGCATGTCATCGTATCCCAGCTATATGACGGCGGTCTGTAAATAATCCAGTCTGGACCAGACAACCCAGTGATTGATATCATGAGCATCGATCCACGCAATTGGGGTCGACGACATGCATCAACCAAGTCAGTGAGTCTGACCACCCGATCCCGTTAGTCGCCTCTTACAACAAGCATAGTCGTCTTTTACGGCAAACATGGGTTGCTGAAGACCTATTCTACCCCGGATCATCAAGGGTCAAATATCCAGGGAAGAGTAGGAATATGGTCAATGCTGTGAACACGAACATGTTATGTTCAGTCAGCACAAAAATCACTGAATATATTTGTGAATTTTTACTTTATTAAGGTCAACTTCAGAAAATGGTAATAACTGAGAACATGAAACTTTATCAAATTTAACAGCACAAGTCGAGTACAAAATTATATATACTTGCCTGCAGGACAAGTTACGTTTGTGATTCTTTTCCAGCACTGCAATATCATTATCAGTCACTGGATTGTCTGGTCCAGATTTGATTACTGTAAATCGTGAAATTAATGCGCCTCCAAAAGAATGCGACCACTGGACCCTAGCCAAAAATGTTACTTAATATGAATGCAACACTCCATCTTCTCAAGCATCAGTGGATTTTTATCTAAAGATGTCCTCAGTCAGGTTTAGAATCCTCATCTTAATCCAACCTTACATTAATCCAATCACACACCAAATAGCACCGCTTATTAGCGCTGAGTACTTCTGCTAAAACAATACATGCGTGCTGGCTCGTGTCGGCCTTTGACGCAGTCGCAAATAACAAAGACACCGTGTTGCGTGGGTGGCGTCTGTCTGGACTTGCAGGTGTGATCAGTGATGGCATACCGTAAGTGAGTAGAACTCTTGTCTTGACCCCAGCAGTGACAATTCACAGGACGTAATTAGTCTTTGAATGACATTGTTTATATACTTTATATACAAGTACTGCTCAATAAACAGTGGTGTGGAATACATCAGGGTATGTCTAAGTTGGTATTTTTGCTATCCAAAATGTCTTATTGTTGATATAAATGCGATGTTTAAAATGCGAGCAAAGACCACTCGCATTTTTCGCATTTAATTTACGCTCGCGTTAATTTCAAGATTTACAGTGTTTACAGAACGCCATCATATAGCTGGAAAAGTGACGAGTGCGGCACTAAAAACAAACAATCTTCAAGTGGGCAAGTGTTCTGAAGCCCCAGGTGCTGAGATCGTATCCCGCTAGTGACCAGGTCTTTATTCAGCCTATGGACCGACAATGTTTACAGGTCTTTACAGTGTTGTCACTACCCCTAGTGTACAGTACATTCACCGTGCACACTCAAAAGAACCCACTCGTCCGATGGTAGATGACCAGATGGTAGAAACACCAATACGTACATACACCCGAAACACAAGTGTCAAAATTTGTGGTATCACCCTCAGCAAGTGACTTTGTTCAAATGAGATGGTCGGGTAGCCTAGTGGTTAAAGCGTTGGTTCATCATGCCGAAGATCCAGTTCGATTCCCGACATGGGTACAATGTGTGAAGCCCATTTCTGGTGTCCCCCGCCATGATGTTGCTGGAATATTGCTAAAGGCGGCGTAAAATCAAACTCACTCACACTCACTCACACTCACTTAGTTCAAATGTGCCTCTGTATACACAGCAGGGAATGGGTACCCGATATGTGAGGTGGATATGAAAATCCTTCAGTGCCCGTAGGCAGCTTGGGTTGTATACTCCCCAGGGAGTTGAGAATAATACCTAAAACAATCCTGTCAAATGACAGATTAACTATGGCAATGTGAAAGAAGTGGGAGGTCCTTAAGTGAGTGAGTATGGCTTTACGCCGCTTTTAGCAATATTCCAGCAATATCACGGCGGGGGACACCAGAAATGGGCTTCATACATTGTACCCATGTCGGGAATCGAACCCGGGTCTTCGGTGTGACGAGCGAACGCTTTAACCACTAGGCTACCCGACCGCCCCTGGGAGGTCCTTAACTTTTTTTTAGCAGCATACATTGGTTAAATTGGCAGCTGACCATTTTTATCACAATTTTAGTGAATATGTTTTTTGCATACAGAAGGACAACTCAATTTTTCATTTCTATGCTAAGAAAAAATTCACATTTGGAAAAGACTAATTGCTTTACATCAATAGCTTTTAAAATCTCCATCAGGAACCAAGAACTTACCGTATTCAACGTAATATGCGCCCAGGGTGCTCTCAAATATTATTATTATTATTTTGGTGGAAAAAACAGAGTTGAAAGATAAATTTCGTGGTTTATGCTGACAGCCTGAAATCTTCATATAAGACATATATATTTTTCCAGAATTTAATTGCCTAATAATTAAGAGTGCATATAACACACGAGTGTGTATTATACGCGAATAAATAAGTCTTGTGTACATTGATCAATGTAATTTCAACATTGAAAAGGGGTGCTCAATGGGATTGTTCACTAGCCAATATATTAGCAAATATCACCGTGGGTGCTTTTTAGAGTGGGGCGCTTATTACGCCGAATACGGTATGTTAACCATTACATTAGCGCTCTAATACAAGGGATGTTGAACCCTCAATTGTGATGACATCACTGAAATGGCTGCTGAGGCAGACATATTGGAAATATATTTGCACAAACTTGAATGCAACGGCTGCTTCCATTTATTACCAATGACTTCCTTCTGAAGAATCAATAAGTCAATATATCTGGATAATATGCTGAGATGAGATACAATGCCTTTCTGACTCTGTAGAAACTTGATGAAAATCGAACACAAGGATTTCAAATCACATCTTCTGTCTGCAGTCTTTTTATTGGATACAAGCAGAGACCTCTGACATACATAAAACATCTATTATTCAAAGAACTATTAGGAACCCAAAACAGAATTAGTGAATACTTTCAATTCTTCTTCAAAAGGGGGATTTAACAAAGGTTGCCATTTTATTATTGATGTTGTTGCCATGGAGATCTGTAAACACAAATTCACACAAGATACGGTTTCAATAATCCTATTTCTGCAATCAAATTAAACTCACAAACCAAGGTACAAAGGCAAAGAAAATATTATCAGGAATTATTTCATTCCACTTGGACAAACAAACAATTATCACGGATATTATGATTCAATTAGTTGTCTCTATTATATAGTTGACACTTTGTGCTTCAGAAATGACAAGAAAGAATCCATCACAAGATCACAATGACTGTGAGGTACCGTCGTCAATACATCGCAGGTTTTGTATACACTATAATATAGTTCTCGGTTCACACTCGGTGCAACAGAAATTACATCAAAGAGTCCATCACAAGATAGAGTCTTTGGGTCTGGGAAACAAAATTATGCACATCTGTGAGCTATAAACAACCTCATTATATTAGCTGACTAAACACGCACAGATGCACTATTACTCTGCAGTGTTTGTTTGTTTGTTTAAAGCTGCACTCAGCAATATTCCAGCTATATGACGGCGGTCTGTAAATAATCAAGTCTCAACCAGACAATCCAGTGATTGACATCATGAGCACCGATCCATAGAATTGGGATCGATGACATATATCAACCAAGTCAGCGAGCCTGACCACATGATACCGTTTGTCGCCTCTTACGACAAGCATAGTCACCTTTTACGGCAAGCATGGGTTGTTGAAGACCTATTCTACCCCGGATCTTCAAGGGTCTAGAGCAAGGTTTCATGCTGTTGGGGTACGAATCAACCAGGTCAGCGAGTCTGACCACCCTATCCATTTAGTTGCCTCCTACCACCAGCAAAGGTAGTTAGGGACCTATTAGAAATCTCCACAAGGTTGTAAAATTAAAATAATGATGTCTCTATGTTATGCAGTCTAACACGGGGCAGACCAACAGAGAACAGTTTGACACAATATACCGTATTTGACGTAATAAATTTATAAACAGGGCGCTCTCATTAGAATATAAGTTTGTTGAAAAAATACACAGAATTAAATGATCGTAAATTTTGTGGTTTATGCTGACAGCCTGAAATGATACAAAAGAAAAGTCTGTGCGTATTATACATGACAGATATATTTTCCTGAATTTAATTGCCCATAATTAAGGATGCATATAACACACGAAGGTGAGGTAAGCTGAAGTGAGGTGAGGTGAGGTGAGGTAAGCTGAGGTGAGGTGAGGTGTGGTGAGGTGTGGTGTGGTGAGGTGTGGTGAGGTGAGGTGAGGTGTGGTGAGGTGAGGTGAGGTGAGGTGAGGTGAGGTGAGGTGAGGTGAGGTGAGGTGAGGTGTGGTGAGGTGAGGTGAGGTGAGGTGAGGTGTGGTGAGGTGTGGTGTGGTGTGGTGAGGTGTGGTGAGGTGAGGTGAGGTGTGGTGAGGTGAGGTGCAGTGAGGTGTGCTGAGGTGAGGTGAGGTGAGGTGAGGTGAGGTGTGGTGAGGTGAGGTGAGGTGTGGTGAGGTGAGGTGAGGTGAGGTGAGGTGAGGTGAGGTGAAGTGAGGTAAGGTGAGGTGTGCTGAGGTGAGGTGAGGTGAGGTGAGGTGAGGTGAGGTGAGGTGAGGTGAGCTGGTACTTGTTGTTACCCTGCCTTGTGCTTGGCACATGGACTGGTCGGCTCGGTATACTGTGATATGGAGGTGGGCATCCATGTCAAACTGCCGCATGCTATCAGTTGTTTGCACAGTAGACTCAATGAAGGTCCGAGGGATGCGATTAACATAGACTAGACACATCACACCTGCATAATGAAGAGTGATGTCTCACTGCACAAGCCTGTAATCTCCTCCTCTGTGAAACAGCTACTACATCATGAAACAAGACACTGACAGGAATGCCACACATTACTCACAGCAGATGGACATGAAGCCTGTATTATATGTTAATGTCTGCTGTACTGCCAGAAATATATCATATTACCGCCAGCTGAGACTGGTGTAGTGTGTGTGAATGATAGTCTGGGAGCTGTATGACACACTGCTTCAGCACACACTGCTTCATTACACACTGCTTCACCACACACTGCTTCACAACACACTGCTTCATCACTCACTGCTTCATCACACACTGCTTCATCACTCACTGCTTCATCACTCACTGCTTCATCACTCACTGCTTCACCACACACTGCTTCACAACACACTGCTTCACAACACACTGCTTCATCACTCACTGCTTCACCACAAACTGCTTCACAACACACTGCTTCATCACTCACTGCTTCATCACACACTGCTTCACCACACACTGCTTCACAACACACTGCTTCATCACTCACTGCTTCATCACACACTGCTTCATCACTCACTGCTTCACCACACACTGCTTCACCACTCACTGCTTCACCACACACTGCTTCATCACTCACTGCTTCATCACTCACTGCTTCATCACACACTGCTTCATCACTCACTGCTTCACCACACTGCTTCACAACACACTGCTTCATCACTCACTGCTTCATCACACACTGCTTCATCACTCACTGCTTCACCACACACTGCTTCACCCCACACTGCTTCACCACACACTGCTTCATCACTCACTGCTTCAGCACACACTGCTTCACCACACACTGCTTCACCACACACTGCTTCACCACACACTGCTTCATCACACACTGCTTCACAACACACTGCTTCATCACACACTGCTTCACCACACACTGCTTCACCATACACTGCTTCACCACACACTGCTTCAGCACACACTGCTTCAGCACACACTGCTTCACCACACACTGATTCATCACTCACTGCTTCACCACTCACTGCTTCCACACACTGCTTCCACACACTGCTTCCACACACTGCTTCACAACACTGCTTCCACGCACACTGTCGGAGTCTGCTGAAACACTACATCCTCCCAGCAGACTGACCAGAGCCTGAGGTAGTAGCACTGGACTCATACTGTCACTTTATCTGTATAGGAACTGACCTGATAACGTCCTGGTCTTCCTCTGTCTCATGTAATGGTTTTACATCCAACACAATTTTGTGTCATGACCCATTTAAAGGAACACAATTGGAAGCACTGAGAAACTCCTATAACTGTGTGGTTGTTGTGACCTTGAGAACAGGTGAGGTGAGGTGAAATTGGGTTTAACTTCGATTCCAAGATTATTGCACTTATATAGCGACGTGTATGTGTGTGTGTGTGTGGCTGCTTGTACTAGTCCAGACTGATGCCGATTTATAGTGCTAGCTGACTGAGATACCATGCCGCAGTTTAACATGAATACCCCACTCAGACACAGTATACTGACTCCGAGCCGACCAGTCCTTGTTTTAGCCCCTTAATGCCGAGCGCCAGACAGGGTAACAACTTTTAACGTCTTTTGATATGACGCGGTTGGGGATCAAACCCCGGACCTTCCGCTCTCCGGGCGGACGCTCTACCATTAGACCATGGAGGCGGTGCTTGAGAAGAGAAACTCTATCTCAAGTTTGTCATCATCATCATCATCATCATCATCATCATGTTACAGTCTTACTGTGTGTTACAATGTTATATGGTGTGTGTGGGTGTGTTTGTTTGTCTGTGTCCGTGTGTTCATCTGTGACTGTGGGTCTGTCACTAGTGTTAGAGTAACTTTGTCTCTGTTTGTATGTGTGTGTGTCTCTCTCTCTATGTGTGTGTGTGTGTCTATGTGGTTTTGTCTGTGTGAATGTGTGTGTGTGTGTCTGTTGTCTGAATCTGTGTGTTTTAGTCTCTGTGAGTGTCTGTGTTTTAGTCTCTGTGTGTGTCTGTGTTTTAGTCTCTGTGAGTGTCTGTGTTTTAGTCTCTGTGAGTGTCTGTGTTTTAGTCTATGTGAGTGTCTGTGTTTTAGTCTCTGTGAGTGTCTGTGTTTTAGTCTCCGTGAGTGTCTGTGTGAATGTGTGTGTGTGTGTCTGTTGTCTGAATCTGTGTGTTTTAGTCTCTGTGAGTGTCTGTGTTTTAGTCTCTGTGTGTGTCTGTGTTTTAGTCTCTGTGTGTGTCTGTGTTTTAGTCTCTGTGAGTGTCTGTGTTTTAGTCTCTGTGAGTGTCTGTGTTTTAGTCTCTGTGTGTGTCTATGTGTTTTTGTCTGCATGTCTGTGAATGTGTCTGTGTCTACATCTGAGTCTATGTGTCTTATGAATCTGTGTCTGTGTGTGTGTCCATGTGTTTTTGCCTGTGTGTGTGTGTGAATGTGTATGTCTGTCCATGTGTCTGAGTCTGTCTGTCTGTCTGTATCTGACCCGTGAAGATTCCGGGGTAGAATAGGTCTTCAGCAACCCACGTTTGCCGTAAAAGGCGACTATGCTTGTTGTAAAAGGCGACTAACAGGGTCGGGTGGTCAGGCTCGCTGACTTGGTTGATCTCCACAATATGATGTGCACCATTCAGAACAGACAGTCATCCATCACAATAAAAAAAACATCATGATGGACAATTTCATTATATTGATTTTTACTAATATAGCTCAAAATAAAAAGATGACCAATCATCCACAACAAAAGCTTGTAATTCCACTCACAAGGAACAATGTTCCCTGAAAAGAACAAAACTGCAATCATATGTCATAAGTTCTACAGTTTTAGAACAGAATGTCTTTGTTTTTCATCTCTGACATTTTCAGTACCACGACAAAAAGTGTGAATTATTTCGGTTCTCCTCTTATGATACAACATAATTAACAAGGTCTTTACTAGGATTAATTAGCTGAGCAGCTGAATCCAATTTACACAGCATTACATTAATAAAATGGCAAATTGACAAATTGTTCAAATCATAAATCAGATTAAGAGCAGCTATTTCATTGTGAACTGTCTCAAGGAAAATAGCACATCAAACAACTCATTACTTGGCTATATTAAAGTGAAAATTACAATTCTGTACAAGACTTATGGGCAATTAGCAGCAAGATCCTAGTTACAACTTGGTCTTCAGCAACCCATGCTTGTCTCCCATGAAGATCTGGGTAACAATTTGTCTTCAGCAACCAACGTTTGTCCACCATGAAGATCTGGGTAACGATTGGTCTTCAGCAACCCACGCTTGTCCACCATAAAGATCTGGGTAACAAATGGTCTTCAGCATCCCATGCTTGTCTCCCATGAAGATCTGGGTAACAATTGGTCTTCAGCAACCCATGCTTGTCCCCCATGAAGATCTGGGTAACGATTGGTCTTCAGCAACACATGCTTGTTTCTCCTATCAAGATCTGGGTAACAATTGGTCTTCAGCAACCCATGCTTGTCCCCCATGAAGATCTGGGTAACGATTGGTCTTCAGCAACCCATGTTTGTCCCCCATGAAGATTTGGGTAACAATTGGTCTTCAGCAACCCATGCTTGTCCACCGTGAAGATTTGGGTAACAATTGGTCTTCAGCTACCGACGCTTGTCCCCCGAGAAGATCTGGGTAACAATTCGTCTTCAGCAACCCATGTTTGCCCCCCGTGAAGATCTGGTTTAGAATTGTGATATTTCAGCTATATGGAGGTGGTCAGTAAATAATCAAATCTGGACCCATTGATAAAAAGTTGCCTCTCAGGGCTCGATTTAGCAACATAAAACTTGCACCAGTGCAAACTATTATTGTAAATGCAACCTAATATCAAATCAAATAAAAATTCAAAACTGTGTCTGACACAATCAAACACAATCAACAGCCCTGCCTGTTATGACAAACATGTATTGCTGAAGCTTAATTCTAACCCAAATGACCTGTGAAGATCCAGGTTAGAATATGTCTTCAGCAACCCATGCTTGTCACAAAAGGAGACTGTGCTTGTCGAAAGCGGCGACTAACGGGATCGTATGGTCAGGTTCGCTGACTTGGTTGATTCATGTCATTATATCCCAATTGCGTAAATCGATGCTCATGATATCAATCACTGCATTGTCTGGTCCAGACTCGATTATTTACAGGCCGCCGTCATATAGCTGGAATATTGCTGAGAGCAGTATCAAATCAAAACCAAACAAACAAAGCAATTGCTTGGACAGAGGCTGACGTTATCGATCACAGGATTGTCAGGACCAGACTCCATCTATGTACAGACCGCCGTCATATAGCTGCAATATTGCTGAGTGCGGCGTTAAACAACAAACAAAGAAACAAACAAACAAATCTAACCCAAATCTTCACATGGAGTCCAAGGTATTTATCACAACACAAAGGAGTTGCAATACCCTGGATAACTGGTGGTGGTGAAATAACAGACTCGCATCTTCATCCCAACAGCAACAACTCCAGGGGATGGTCCCTCAGCCTCACATTAACGCACAATAAGCTAAGCTGCGAGAGTGACGCAAATGCATTTCAGATCAGGCCAGTAATAGAATTATATCTGTAACTTTGTCAGCACTGATGTGATAAGAGCTGCGTAATCCGTGCGATGCCCACATGGTGAGTCTCGATGCAACGTAATGAGGGTATGTCTCTGTCTTCAAGAACAGCAGGTGTTATCTCGTTATTCCCTTCCGTTATATAATCCATTATTTCCTAATTTATCATGAATTTGTTATTCCTTCCGTTATATAATCCATTATTCCCTTCTGTTATGTAATCTGTTATACCCAATCCGTTACTTCCTTCCATTAAGTAATCCGTTTTTTCTTTCTGTGATGTAATACTTTATTCCCTTCTTTCATGTAATCCGTTATTTCCCTTCTGTTATGCCATCAGCTATTCCCTTCCGTTAATCCCTCTGTTATGTAATCCATTATTCCCTTCCGTTATCCCCTTCCATTATGCAATCCGTTATTCCCTTCCGTTATGTAATCCGTTATTTCCTTCCGTTATGCAATCCCTTATTCCCTTCCGTTATGTAATCCGTTATTCCCTTCCGTTACGTAACCCGTTATATAATCTGTTTTTCCCTTCCGTTATGTAAATCCGATATATAATCTGTAATTCCATATTGTAGTGTAATCCGTGTAATCCTCCCACCAGCACCATCTGGATCTCTTCTCTTCATGTGACGGCGACCGAGTGTGTTTCTGTATCTCAAATATCATACATAAGAAAAAAACTGTGTACTATGCAAGCCTTTGATCAAGTGACTGGTCTGTGTCTTTAAATATTTTGCAGGGATAAAAATGTTTTCTGTTTTCAAGTGTGCACTGCCGCACTCATAAAGTGTGCCCATGGAAGTGAAGTGCCGACAAGAATATTTTTTATCCATGCTGGAATTTCATTTCAACATGAGCTAGGCTATAAGCAGCTGTACTTTAGAAAGTTTGCAAAGTTGAGATTGGTAAAAAATTTCCAATTTCTGAAACCCGTTTATTTCGTGAATCATACAGTATTTTCCACTTGGATAAAGTCTGATATTTAGAGTTTCATATTGTCTGTGGAAAATTTCTTTTGTACTCAATCTCATTAAAATCAGATCTTAGTTCTGCTAAACAAAGATCTGAGAACATCCCTTACAGTTCACGTCAGACCGACCTTGCGTGAACTTTCAACGACAAATTGAATGACTGACAAGAAGTCGACATTAGCCAATCAGAAGAAGGCTCTCTCGTGCTTTATAGCACTAATCTTAAATTGGCAACTACGCTTCGAAACATATTTTGACAACTTCTCAATTAAATATTTACAACCTGAATAAAAGAACATTCTGGAATGGTGAAAAGGATTTCGTGGATTCAGTCGTAAAGCCCATAACTTTGTTCGGAATACTCTGTGTTAAAGTTTTCGAGGTTGCATGATTAGAAATTACATTCCGACTGTCACTTCCATGATCTGGTAAGTGACGTTCTGATTGGTCAGATGAAAAGTCGTTCTGACGTGACCCTCAGATCTTTGTTTAGCGGTAGCGAGAAGTAAGATCTGATTTGAATGAGATTGTTTTGTACTATTCTACATATTTCCTCTCAACAGGTATTACTTGACAAGCACCACATCAGCAGCCATGTGTGATGGAGATGCAGACAATTGACACTGTCCATTGACAGACATGAGTGACCAAGACTGACATACAACTGTCCACCAACAGACAATGGATGACCACTTCTGTCCAGCGACAATCGAAACTGATTACATTTATGTCGTGTAACACAATCCTGTCTACAAGCTGCCCAGGGGATCGTCCAACTGCTCCTCAATTACAGAATCCTACAGAGACAGTGACACAGCATTTGTTTCACCAGCAAGTTATCATCGATAAGCTTTGTCCCTTGTGGATTCACTTATATGTGAGGTATGGTCTTATCTCAATCAATATGTGAAGCATGGTCTTATCTCAATCAATATGTGAGGCATGGTTTTATCTCAATCAATATGTGAGGCATGGTCTTATCTCAATCAATATGTGAGGTATGGTCTTATCTCAATCAATATGTGAGGCATGGTCTTATCTCTATCAATATGTGAAGCATGGTCTTATCTCAATCAATATGTGAGGTATGGTCTTATCTCAATCAATATGTGAAGCATGGTCTTATCTCAATCAATATGTGAGGTATGGTCTTATCTCAATCAATATGTGAGGCATGGTCTTATCTCAATCAATATGTGAGGTATGGTCTTATCTCAATCAATATGTGAAGCATGGTCTTATCTCAATCAGTATGTGAGGCATGGTCTTATCTCAATCAGTATGTGAGGCATGGTCTTATCTCAATCAATATGTTGGCATGGTCTTATCTCAATCAATATGTGAGGCATGGTCTTATCTCAATCAATATGTGAGGCATGGTCTTTTCTCAATCAATATGTGAGGCATAGTCTTATCTCAATCAATATGTGAGGCATGGTCTTATCTCAATCAATATGTGAGGCATAGTCTTGTCTCAATCAATATGTGAGGCATGGTCTTATCTCAATCAATATGTGAGGCATAGGCTCATCTCAATCAATATGTGAAGCATGGTCTTATCTCAATCAATATGTGAAGCATGGTCTTATCTCTATCAATATGTGAGGCATGGTCTTATCTCAATCAATATGTGAGGCATGGTCTTATCTCTATCAATATGTGAGGCATGGTCTTATCTCTATCAATATGTGAGGCATGGTCTTATCTCAATCAATATGTGAACCATGGTCTTATCTCAATCAGTATGAGGCATGGTCTTATCTCAATTAATATGTGAGGCATAGGCTCATCTCAATCAATATGTGAGGCATGGTCTTATCTCAATCAATATGTGAGGCATGGTTTTATCTCAATCAATATGTGAGGCATGGTCTTATCTCAATCAATATGTGAGACATGGTCTTATCTCAATCAATATGGGAGGCATGGTCTTATCTCAATCAATATGTGAGGCATAGTCTTATCTCAATCAATATGTGAGGCATGGTCTTATCTCAATCAATATGTGAGGCATGGTCTTATCTCAATCAATATGTGAGACATGGTCTTATCTCAATCAATATGTGAGGCATGGTCTTATCTCAATCAATATGTGAGGCATAGGCTCATCTCAATCAATATGTGAAGCATGGTCTTATCTCAATCAATATGTGAAGCATGGTCTTATCTCTATCAATATGTGAGGCATGGTCTTATCTCAATCAATATGTGAGGCATGGTCTTATCTCTATCAATATGTGAGGCATGGTCTTATCTCTATCAATATGTGAGGCATGGTCTTATCTCAATCAATATGTGAACCATGGTCTTATCTCAATCAGTATGAGGCATGGTCTTATCTCAATTAATATGTGAGGCATAGGCTCATCTCAATCAATATGTGAGGCATGGTCTTATCTCAATCAATATGTGAGGCATGGTTTTATCTCAATCAATATGTGAGGCATGGTCTTATCTCAATCAATATGTGAGACATGGTCTTATCTCAATCAATATGGGAGGCATGGTCTTATCTCAATCAATATGTGAGGCATAGTCTTATCTCAATCAATATGTGAGGCATGGTCTTATCTCAATCAATATGTGAGGCATGGTCTTATCTCAATCAATATGTGAGACATGGTCTTATCTCAATCAATATGTGAGGCATGGTCTTATCTCAATCAATATGTGAGGCATAGTCTTATCTCAATCAATATGTGAGGCATGGTCTTATCTCAATCAATATGTGAAGCATGGTCTTATCTCAATCAATATGTGAGGCATGGTCTTATCTCAATCAATATGTGAAGCATGGTCTTATCTCAATCAACATGTGAGGCATGGTCTTATCTCAATCAATATGTGAGGCATGGTCTTATCTCTATCAATATGTGAAGCATGGTCTTATCTCAATCAATATGTGAAGCATGGTCTTATCTCAATCAATATGTGAGGCATGGTCTTATCTCAATCAATATGTGAAGCATGGTCTTATCTCAATCAGTATGTGAGGCATGGTCTTATCTCGATCAGTATGTGAAGCATGGGTACATCTTACACAATATGATTCATGAACACACAATGCCATTTAAGGAGTGGTCAAATGTAACAAATGTTATATTTGGGATAACACTTTCTTAGTAAAGTACAGATTCTCAAACTTTTTTGGGTTGAGTCCCATTCAGAATTCAAACCCACACTGCCAGAGTGAGGCACCTAATCACCAGCACACAAAGTCAGCGATCTAACCCACTCAGCACCTAGGGTTTCCACAAATATGTAACTGGAAATCTAGATCACATACTTTAAGTACCCCTCTGACAAGTGTAAATTGGCACGGCTCCCATGGCTGAAAACTATGAACACACAATGCCATACAGAGAGTGGTCAAATGTAAGAAATGTTATATTTGGGATAACATTGTCTTTCTGCGAGACTCATTCAGCAGACAAACTGACACAGGTTAACAGTGATTTTACAGGTGCCTCCATCCCTCGAAGATAACAGCTCAGCACCAAATAAAATAAAACTCCTTTGTAGCAATGGAGTGCACCTCGCACCCTCCATATCATTACTTACAGCTTAATTACTCCTGGCAAATGTAGACGCTGAAAAATGTTGTACTTTAGATGTATGTTAAGTGGAGCTGAAATAAAACACTAAAGTAAAGGTGTTCCATCTATTGTGATGCTGTGTCAAGGAAGGTATAATATACAGTAGGGCTGGGACAGGTAACTCGGGAACTTGGGTTTGTTTGTCTGTTTGTTTGTTTGTTTGTTGTTAAACGCCGCAGTCAGCAATATTCCAGCTATATGACGGCGGTCTGTAAATAATCAAGTCTGGACCACAGAATCCAGTGATTGACATCATGAGCAGCGAACCACGCAATTGGGATCGATGACATGCATCAACCAAGTCAGCGAGCCTGACCACCCGATCCCGTTAGTCGCCTCCTACGACAAGCATAGTCACCTTTTACGGCAAGCATGGGTTGCTGAAGACCTATTATACCCCGGATCTTCATGGGTCGGGTACTTGGTTACTGAGTAGGAACCGGGTACCCACAGTTCTACCCGGACCCGTGGTTAGTCACGTGATATATTGTTTAATGACAAAAAGTATCTAAAACTCTATGTTTGAACTACAAGTCACTAATGTTCGCAGTTCTTCCTGACTACTTCACCAATTCCTTCTGACTTTTATATGTTTGAATAAAAATATAACTTCAGTCAACTTGTATACACCATATCATTTCATACATGTATCTAAACACATTTTACCAGAGCCACAAACTTTTCCCAATCGAACAGTTTGTACCTACCTCTTGAGAGCTACAGCGGGTACCGGGTAGGGTCATGTAATAGGGGGGTGGGTACCCGGGTAGTAAATTCGGACTCGTCCCAGCCCTACTATACACATTAACATATAAATAAATGATTGAATGAATCCTAAGTTCAACACAGAGTGACCAGTGAAGATCCGGGTTAGAAAAGGTCTTCAGCAACCAATGCTTGCCATAGGAGACGTTAAAAGATGGTACTTGTTGTTACCCTGTCTGGCGCTCGGCATTAAAGGGCTAAAACAAGGACTGGTTGGCTCGGAGTCAGTATACTGTGTCTAAGTGGGGTATTCATGTTAAACTGCGGCATGGTATCTCAGTGTGCTAGCACTGTAAATCGGCATCAGTCTGGACACACACACATGCATGCACGTCGCTAAATAAGTGCAATAATCTTAGACGCGATGTTAAACCCCATTTCACCTCACCCATTAGTCGTCTCTAACAACAAGCATGGGTCACTGAAGACCATTCTAACCCGGATATTCAAGAATGAGGTGACAGCAAGGATATATGTAATATCACTTACTTTAAAAACTTGAGGTCGCCAATTTCAGTCATGGTTGAGATGCTTCTGTTGAATAGGATTCCACGGCTCACTGACTTCAGCGTCGACAGCAAAACAGCTGTAGTTCTCATCTGTTATTTCCCTTCAGGATATGTGTGCTGAATCTGAAATAATTGCTTACCATGGAAACATGAAACTAATCAGCCGCGTGGATTAAACGATTGAATGCAAACACTAAATATGACACTGTAAATATGTTGGGACACAATCAATTGATATTTACACTAAGCGTGCCATGATAATCTTATACAAAGAAAAACACAAGCAGTGACACTGCATGATTCTAACAGTTCACTTCTTTTTGTTTAAGACTGTTCCAGCTATATGACGCCGGTCTGTAAAAAATGGAATCTGGAACAGACAATTCAGTGATTGACATCATGAGCATCGATATACGCAATTGGGATATGATGACATGCATCAACCAAGTCAGTGAGGCTGACCACCCGATCCCGTTAGTCGCCTTTTACGACAAGCATAGTTGCCTTTTCGGCAGGCATGGGTTGCTGAAGACCTATTCTACCCCGGAATCTTCGTGACTTGTGAAATGGTAGTTACGCTTAGCATGCTTATGTGGTGGAACATTGACATGAATGATAGATGGTTTGTGTGTAGATATTTCGTTAATCAAGTCATGCATCACTGTTGTGAGTTTATGAGACATGATGCTCACTTGGGGCAGCTCATGAATAGATGAAAATTAGAAGTGAAATGAAACGGCATATTTACCAATTAATGTATTTAAAAAATATCTTGGTTCTTTGGTTCAAAAATACCCAGTTGACTGGACCCAAGATATATCAAAATATTGAATACCAAAATAAAATTAACAGTATTCCAGTTATATCACGGCGTGTGGGAAGGAAAGCCCGAAGTGATGCAGGTCTCAGACATTTACCACTTCGGTGAAACCCACGAGCACGGGTATGGTGCTGACAAACCTAGAAACATAATCGGGGCGAACCGGGATTTGAACCCACAATCATAGGTTTCTGGCATGTCCAAGGGACGCAACTAAATTGGGCCACCAAAATAAAAACTATCAACGTGAATGATAACATGTGAGTAGAAATACTCAATGGCTTCAAAATAATTCTGCAGCCCTCATAATATCAGCGACTGGAATGAGTTTGATCGACAGCAACACATCCCTCTGTTGATATACATAAACAAACCATTGCGGAAACATGTTTGTTTGTTTGTTTGTTTGTTGTTAGTTTCATGGATTTATCTTGACCTGCTCAGAGGCCAATATATAGCCCAAGTCTGCAGCAAATGTCAGAAACAACTATAAATTGGAATTAAATATTTTCCAGTTCATGCTGTTATGGTTAAAAATAATGTCATGTCTTTGTGTGTGGGGGGACTTGTGTATCAATGATAACAGGACCAATATAGAAGAAGAGGCTTTAATGCTGGGTTTAACATAATTGCATCGAATGCGATGTTAAAATTCAATGTTAAAATACCTCTGAAATTTAGAAAAAGAGAACTAAAAAATATCCCAACTTTGAACAAATGTTGAATAGCGATCCTCCCAATTTCACTTAGTTTGCAATCTTAGATAAATCCCCAACAAAGTACTCAGCAATATTCCAGCTATATGACGATGGTCTGTAAATAATAAAACCTGGACCAGACAATCCAACGATTGACATCATGATCATCGATCTACGCAATTTGGAAACAATGTCAAGCATCAACCCTGTGAGCAAGCCTGGCCACCAGATCCATTTAAACACCTCTTGTGACATAGGTTTGTGGGGACCTATATTCGTACCAAAAATCCCCAGAGGTGGAAATATATGTTAAGTGTGTGTTGTTGAATTATATCCGGACATATGGGGGCCTCCTTGTGTCAGATGGATACCGCAACTGTATACAGGGTCCTACCACCTGACCCATGAAGATTACGGGGTAAAATAGGTCTTCAGCAACCCATGCTAGCTGTAAAAGGTGACTATGCTTGTCGTAAAAGGCGACTAGCGGGATCGGGTGGTCAGGCTCGCTGACTTGGTTGATGCATGTCATCGATCCCAATTGTGTGGATCAATGCTCATGATTTTAATCACTGGATTGTCTGGTCCAGACTTGATTATTTACAGACCGCCGTCATATAGCTGGAATATTGCTGAGTGCGGCGTTAAACAACAAACCAAAATCCTACCACAGGTAGATTCTACATACCCCATCTTTTCCCATGATATTAATCGAGAACTCACGTTTCAAAATCAGACTATCAATTTCTCCCTTTAAGGCCACCTACTGCAGTAGCCGATGTTGAGAAAAAACACGACACTGAAGTTATTCATTGCAGCTAATACCAGGTTTAGTAACAACACTATACGCTTTGTAGTTTTAACTTCCTTTACTCACTTTAAGCTGAAACTGTTTTAAGAGGCCTAACATGGTGCTGTCAGATCACAATTATTCACAATGGCCTTTCGATGTGTTAAATGCAAGAAGAATGTCAGAAAAAAAACATGCTGTATCCTGTGATAACTGTGTGTAGGTGGAACCGGACTTTCTGTGGCCAGTTGTAGAGAAATTTGCCGGGACTGAAGAAGACTTCCCTTTCCGATGTTTGACATGGGGGTGTCACGATAAATCGAAATATCGATATATTGCTATTAGGAAGCACTTAAAGTGAATCAAATGATTGTTAAATCAGTTTCCAATCAATAGTATCCATTTCAGTAAGGAATATCGATAGTTTCGATTGTATTTACCATATCAATAAAATACATGCAATGCTTTACAAATTTGTTTTTCTTTTGATCATGAGTGGTAGTAATTTACACATGAAGTTTCTTTTTCTTAAGTTTTTAGGGTAAAGAAAAAACAAATCAGTCATATCTCAAACTTTACTTTTTATTTGTTGTAATGGTTATCACATTCAAAGGAAACTTCAGTTCCAAGTTCAGTTCGCAATAGTTTCTTTCAATATCAATAGTTATCGCAATAGTGATTTCCAGACCAAAGGTCACCCCAAGTTTGAGATGTGTAGATATATTTATATTTTATAAAAGTTTTGTGCTAAATAACTGTTGAGTATTTATTTGCTAGTGCCACATTTAAAGGAACACTAATCACTGGCTTCTCCCCGGCTGTCTAACAATGCCCGCTAGCTATAATTCCTCTTGTTGATCAATGTAACAACACTCCCCTATACTATCAACAAAAGTGACAAATCCAGGTCTAATTAGCGCAGCACAGGTTATGATCTAGTCGAGATTTCATCCGTGTATCCACAGGGAAAAACAATAACAAAGTCAACAACCCGACACAGTGAATTGTCAGACATCAGTGCCCATTTACTGTGAATTATGTTTGTGATGTTCTGATTTATTTGTATACAGGTTTATCAATAAGCTGAAAGCTTAAATTTCGCTAAGGATAATGAAGAGTTATCTTATCTTATACTGCTGGAATAATTGCGTAATGACGGTGACCTGTATATTTGCTTATTTGTTGTTTAACGCCATACTCAGCAATATTCCAGATATATGACGGCGGTCTGTCAATAATCGAGTGTGGACCAGACAATGGAGTGATCGACATCATAAGCATCGATCCACGCAATTGGGATACGATGACATGCATCAACCAAGTCAGCGAGCCTGACCACCCGATCCCGTTAGTCGCCTTTTACGACGAGCTTGGACCAGATAATTCAGTGATTGATTTTATGAACAGCATCGGGACACAATGACACGCCATCAACCACAAAATTTAGTCACCGACCCTGATCTCACGGTTTATATAAAACGGGCTTGCAATTTCATGAAGCACTTGCTCCGACCACACCCATCAAGGTTGCATGCACACTTTCCGTTTTGAGGGTAAACTTCTATCAACAGTGCACGAAAACTGTATCACCTGGCTGACGGTCAAGTTCATCTGCAGCTATTTCACTATATTCAGAGTGACAGCTTAAACCAAGCTTTCCGTAGATATGATAATGTGTGATTGAAAACATGTACTTTAATATTTCCTGACAATTTCATTCACAAATTTGCTAATCACCTCGGTTGCAGTAGATGTTCCGAACTTCCAATGTTGTCAGCACGTAAATCTCGATAAGCAGCGACACCTAGCGGGAATTCCCTTGTAACGTAGACTTGCGAGGGCTGTTTTCGCCGGAGGTTGGGTAAACAGCTAAATGAAAAATAACTCACTTAGCTAGTTTGGAATTTGTGAAAATCCCTCAGAATAGATAAGCACCTTGGCGGAATAATTAACTAAAATTGAAATGAGTCAGGATGAGGTCCCTTTTTGGTAAACTTGGACAGTTTGAAAAACTTGTATGAAATTTCGAGACACGTAAAATCATGTCTAGCACCATGAAAAAATACCACTCAAAAGACCCGTTTCTGTATGATACAGTCTCACCGGCCCACCCTCCCCTATAATACATATATCGGTCCCCCCTTACCATGAAAGATGGATATCACACATGCTTATAGTTGCTTTTTACCGTATGTTTCTACTCTCGCTGTCTGCATCTTGGACCGACATTTCCTCACGTTTTAGCATTTGAAAACCTTTTCCTGAAAAATCCTAAAATCTGCCTTTTGGATAAATTTCTGCTTTCTCGTCACATCTTCATGGGTTCTTTGTCGATGGTATGGTGCTAACCCCGGCCTACGTCTGAATAGTTCGTGCTGATGTGTTGTTGTTG
Source organism: Haliotis cracherodii (assembly GCF_022045235.1). Lineage (NCBI taxonomy): Eukaryota > Metazoa > Mollusca > Gastropoda > Lepetellida > Haliotidae > Haliotis > Haliotis cracherodii. The sequence goes on from NW_027266269.1 coordinate 7,271,476, forward strand.
TTGTTGTTGTTGTTGTTGTTGTTGTTGTTGTTTAACGCCGCACCAAAAATATATAAGCTATATGACGATGCGCTGTTCATAATCGAGTGGACCAGTGATTGACATCGTGAGCAATACGATAACCACCCGATCCTGTCAGTTGCCTCTTACGACAAAAATAGTCGCCTCTTAAGACTGGTAAGGTAAAATGGGGTTTAGCGTCGCCACGTGTGTGTGTGTGTGTGTGTGTGTGTGTGTGTGTGTGTGTGTGGTTGCACGCGTGTTTGTGTGCTGCTTGTACTAGTCTGGTCTGAAGCCGATTAATAGTGCTAGCCCACTGAGATACCATGCCGCAGTTTAATCTCGTAGCATTTACATGCACAGACATATTCTGATGTCGCAAGGTAAGGACAAGCTTCTTCTATCACTAAGCTGATTCTTCTGGGCATCTGAAAGATACGCTTCAGGATTCCAAATGTAGCTTGTTATCATTGCAATTTGGATAATTTTTTTTATTAATTACAATTATTGCTTGCAAGGGGCCGGCCATTTGATATCCGGTGTGTGTGTGTGTGTGTGTGTGTGTGTGTGTGTTTTTCTCTGTGTGTGTCTGTCTGTGTATGTGAGTGTCTGTGTGTCTGTGTGTGCGAGCCAGAATATTTATTTTGTTAAACATCTTGGAACAATGTCATGTTGGTGGCAGCCAATTTTTTTACAACTGTCTGAAGCATATTTTGTTCTGTTCAAGCATTCATTTTCTGGGACAATTTATTTTTTCCATAAAATCGTCGTACCGCTAAGATCGCTTTGTGAAACGGGACCCTGAGGTGGTACGGTAATTAGTAGAATCCTCTCCCTCGCATTGCTAAATTTGTAAAGCCCCTATCCGGAATAGTTAAAAACATGTATAATAAACCTAAAAGTATTTGTAGCCTTAGTATGATTGTGATACTGTTACACAAACTAGGTCTTCAGCAACCCATGCTTGTCGTAAGAGGCGACTAACGGGATCGGGTGGTCAGGCTTGCTGAATTGGTTGATTCATGTTATCGTATCCCAGTTGTGTAGATCGATGCTCATGATGTTAATCACTTGATTGTGTGGTCCAGATTTGATTATTACAGACCACCGTCATATATATGGAATGTTGCTGAGTGCGGCGTTACACAAAAAACAAACAAACAAACAAACAAAACACATTTTCATCATGGTATAATGACGACATTAATACCACTCTTCTATTTATGTATTTTGTATGGTCTAACGTGTGTCTCAGAGGGTATGAAGCCGGATGTTATATTTTATATATTGTTTAATGGTGTTGTCATGTATATATATATATATATATATGTATACCCATGAGTATTAAAAAAGCACCACCAATTTTTAGGATAGTGCTACTACTAAAAGACAAGAAAACGTTTGTTGCGATATTTTAACATGGCGGCAAACTCTTTGTTACTAAAATCATATTTACAATAAAATAATTTTCCCATATTTAAAAGATATTCAAACGAATTACTTGAAATTTGTTAAAGAAATCCCTCCATCAAAAGGACGTTGTCGTATAAATAGTATGAATACTTACAAAAATTGTTTATGGGAAATTAAGGTAATAAATATTAGGGCTTTCAAACAATCTAAAATTCGTGACGTAAATATCCTGGCTTATTAAATCTATAAGGGAGTTATTCCTACACAATTTCTTCAGTTAAATACCATCTATAGCAAAGCTGTTGTATTATATGCAACCTATATTTTGAATTCAGCTACATGTCTTACTTGAGTTGGTTGGTTGATTTGTTGTTTAACGCCGCACTCAGCAATATTCCCGCTATATGACGGCGGTCTGTAAATAATCGAGTCTGGACCAGACAATTCAGTGATTGATATCATGAACATCGATCAACGCAATTGGGATTGATGACATGCACAAACCAAGTCAGCGACCCTGACCACCCGATACCATTAGTCGCCTGTTACGACAAGCATAGTCGCCATTTACGGCACGCATTAAACTGGTTTTATTATGTTGTTTGTATGTATTTAGAACAACTTATACACATCTCTAGACATAGTGGGGCGGTCAAGTAGCCTAGTGGTTAAAGCGTTCGCTCATCACACCGAAGACCCGGGTTCGATTCCCGACATGGGTACAATGTGTGAAGCCCATTTCTGGTGTCCCCCGCCGTGATATTGCTAGAATATTGCTAAAAGCTGCGTAAAACCATACTCACTCACTCTAGACATAGTGGATATGACGTTCCTTCATAAAATTTTATAAATGTGCACATATAAAATGTGTATACTAGCTATTTGTTAACGTTGTCGACGAAAGAACATTTTAAGTCATGACAGCTAAGAATGAACGTGTTATTGCTTGCCAAATGTTTTTCCCTCATATGGATAGAATGTATATTTATATCAGTGAGTGAGTGAGTGAGTGAGTGAGTGAGTTGAGTTTTACGCCGCTTTTAACAATATTCCAGTTATATCAGCTTAATGTGGGAGGAAAGCCCGAAGTGATGCAAGTCTCAGACGTTTACCACTTCGGTGAAACCCACGAGCACGGGTACGGTGCTGAAAAAAAAGTAACATAATCGGGGCGAACCGGGATTCGAACCCACAATCATAGGTTTCTGGCGTGACCAAGGGACGCAACTCTGCACAGCGAATCGCGGCGCCTTAGACGACTGGGCCACCCGTGACCCCTTATTTATATCAGAGAGGATCAATATTTTGACAAGAGGAAAAGCGAGCGCTTCTATAACGCCTTCATTTTAGTGTAAGCAGGTAGAGTAAGAGTTATCCTTCTTGTTTGAATCAGTTCATATCATATCCCGACACGGAAACCTTCGCGAAGGGCACGACTTGTCCCGGAAAGACACGAGTTGGTCACGAATAAGTCAGGAATTTCGTTGCGTATGCCGGAAACAGACGAAAACCTATGGAACACTAGGCAATAAAAGAGTGCGATTTGAAGTTACATTACTGAAAACATACATAAAATATAAAATATATAAAGGAATGTGTTACGTTCGCCATTATTTTCTTAGAATGTTGAATTTACCAAATACGATTTTTTCGCGCCTCCCGTACCACACTGCTGAGTCCCGAATAACCTCTAAATATACCCCCCGAATCCCGCGTACCAAGACCACCTCCGTGGTCTAATGATAGAGCGTCCTCTCGGAGAGCGGAAGGTCCGGGGTTCGATCCCCGGCCGCGTCATACGAAAAGACGTTGAAAGATGGTACTTGTTGTTACCCTGTCTGGCGCTCGGCATTAAGGGGCTAAAACAAGGACTGGTCGGCTCGGAGTCAGTATACTGTGTCTGAGTGGGGTATCCATGTTAAACTGCGGCATGGTATCCCAGTGAGCTAGCACTATAAATCGGCATCAGTCCGGTCTAGTACAAGCAGTCACACACACACACACACACACACGTGCACGCATGCACGTCGCTATATAAGTGCAATAATCTTGGACCCCATTTCACCTCACCTCACCTCACCTCACCTCAACCGTGTACCAAAAAGGGGTTGGTAGCCAATGTCAATGTCTCCCTTCTTATTAAATCGGTAAACCGTCTGGCAAGTGTCATGCATTTCAGGGTTTGAACAAAACTAAAACTGAACAACTAAGAATCTTAAGAGCTACGAGACCAAATGTGACGTGGCGTGGACTTTCTATTCGATTACCCATAAGGCCATATTTCAATTCCCCATAAGTTCCTTACACGTTTTAGAAAACTAGTACAAATATAAAATGAAGTTTTTCAGACTGTTATATTAACACAGGCACATTTAGAACAAAAATAATACGAATGCAATATCCGTTCACTAGTTCCACTTTTATATGTTACACTATTCGTTTTGCCATCATATGCGGTTACCTCCCCTACTGAGTTCATTTACACCGTTGGAGCCCCGTGGAATATGCACCGTAGACTATACAGGTCCCTTTCAAAATTGTAAAACACGATTCAAAAACATTTTATGAATTTAGTTTTTTTTGTTAAAACTAAAACTAAACACTTACAACATAATGATAATGTGTAAAACCCTTGTACACAAACTTAATTGTCACAGACAATTGTAGACATTATTTCAAATGCATGCATTTTCAATTTAATTTCCCATGATATGCCTCCAGACATTTTACAGAACTATTACAATACAGAGCGCTACGGCAAGGCCTCCGCGAATGACTCGTGTGGTTCATTGTTCGAAAAACCACAAAAGGGCAGTAAACTGACAAACAGAAGGCATGGCACTACCGTCACACAAATCCGGGGTAGAATAGGTCGAGATATACATACAAATATCTATTAAAAGGTGAGGATCCTCCATTCATAGGTCTCCATAGGTCTTCAGCAACCCATGCTTGTCGTAAAAGGCGATTATGCTTGTCGTAAAAGGCGACTATGCTTGTCGTAAAAGGCGACTAACAGGATCGGGTGGTCAGGCTCGCTGACTTGGTTGATGCAAGACATCGATCCCAATTGCGTGGATCGATGTTCAAGATGTCAATCACTGGATTGTCTGTTCCAGACTCGATTATTTACAGACCGCAGTCATATAGCTGGAATAGTGAGTGCGGCGTTAAACAACAAACAAACAAGAGCAAAAGTGAGCGTGGCTCACTAATACCCCCGACCCTCCAAGTGTGTCAGTAGTTTCAAATTATATGCCTAGAAATAGTGCCACGCGTGGTCTTGTAGCTCACCTGGAAATACCATGTTTCAGTGAGTGAGTGAGTATGGTTTTACGCCGCTTTTAGCAATATTCCAGCAATATCACGGCGGGGGACACCAGAAATGGGCTTCACACCATGTTTCAGTGAAATAACTGAAAAGGTAAAAAAGTAAGCAGAGCTTACTAATATCTCCAACTTCAACCTTTTCAGTGTCAACTCTGCTTTAGTCATGCAAGCTATTTTCACAGTACTAATATAAATTAATACAAATCAGATCGAGCCTACAAATAACCCTGATTGTTAAACTTTAATACATAAACCCTGCTAATGTAAAAATTGGATTGGGTTAGGGTTTGAAAAAATCATAAAAATAGGAATATTAATCAAAACATTTTTTTTCTTTTGACTGCACCCCTCCATATGACACAGATTATATGTACTAAGTTTGAGATGAATCCACTGAATAGTTTAAGAGAAATCGCGCGGACAAAGTTTTCGGACGGACGGAACCTTGGTATAACTTAGTATAACAAACAAACAAACAAACACACAAATAATGATTTGGCTGGTTGGTTTGTTGTTTAACGCCGCACTCAGCAATATTCCAGCTATATGACGGCGGTCTGGAAATAAACTAGTCTGGACCAGACAATCAAGTGATTGATATCATGAGTATCGATCCACGCGTTTGGGATCGATGACATGTATCAACCAAGTCAGCGAGCCTGACCACCCGATCCCGTTAGTCGCCTCTTACGACAAGCATAGTCGCCTTTTACGACAAGCATAGTCGCCTTTTACGACAAGCATAGTCGCCCCATAGAAAGGAGCACGTCATACACAGTGAACACTGAAACACAGGCGGAAGTCAATGAGTGTGAACTCCCATGAATCGATCCAGCTAGATCCGCTAAGTGAGTGAGTGAGTGAGGTTTTACGCCGCTTTTAGCAATATTCCAGCAATATCACGGCGGGGGACACCAGAAATGGGCTTCACACATTGTACCCATGTCGGGAATCGAACCCGGGTCTTCGGCGTGACGAGCGAACGCTTTAACCACTAGGCTACCCGACCGCCCCAGATCCGCTAAGTACCTCGGCGCATTTGTTGATCCATTGGTGGGCGCCACATGCTGGCGATCCCAGAGCACCTCTCAAGCCCCGGAGGAGGCACGGGTGGCCCAGTCGTCTAAGGCGCCGCGATTCGCTGTGCAGAGTTGCGTCCCTTGGGCACGCCCGAAACCTATGATTGTGGGTTCGAATCCCGGTTCGCCCCGATTATGTTTCTAGGTTTGTCAGCACCATACCCGTGCTCGTGGGTTTCGACGAAGTGGTAAACGTCTGAGACCTGTATCACTTCGGGCTTTCCTCCCACATTAAGCTGACACGCCGTGATATGACTGGAATACTGTTAAAAGCGGCGTTAAACCCAACTCACTCACTCACTCACACACACTCAAGCCCCGGCAGAAGGTGTGCCTCCACACCAAGTATACAGTCCCACGTTGACTGTATTCCCTCTCGACAGTCAGGCATTCAGGTGGGCAACTCAGCAGTCTGGACACCATCATTGGAGGAAAAGTCAAAGAGTGTTACCATCTCCACTCAACTGTTGCGTTAGACTTTTTGTACACCTGTTCAAGAGATGGGGGTCTGAACCTCCCATGTCAGAGATACATGGTGCCCCGGAAAAATAAGCCATATCGAGAAATTATACATTTTTAATACATATATTTAAACTAAATAAAAACCTGCTATCGATGGACAGTAAAATTACAAGAATATCATATTTAAAACTAGCATACAACTATAAAAGATGTCACTATAAGCAACGGTACAATATAAAAAAGGGCTAAGATCACTGAAGGTAGATCACCATGCTAGGGTCCATGGGGACTTACAGTACTTTTGCTACCTGCATTGACCCCAGCCGGATTTACATCATCCCTTCCGCTGTTTGCGATTAATGACAAATTTAGCCAAAGTTAAATGAACATATATAGTACGATTAAAATCGTGGGGGAAAAGAAATTACTTTGAATGACGTGGTCTGACATACCCTCTCTAGGGGACAATCATTTTACACTACTTCAACCCCCATCAAGGGTTAAGCCACTAACAATCTCAGTTAACAAGTTTCTTTCTACCAATTCTAAAATATTTATTAATTATATATATTTCAAAATTTATTTGATAATTCTATTTCTTTTAAAAATGAATAAATTAAATGATAACTTACCTGATAAAAAAGATCCTTGAGTGATAAACGTTGAAATAGTTATCCCTTGTGGTGGAAAAATCAATAGTTAAGCAGGATAGGCTTGACCGTGATTCTTTTATCACAAGAGGTGCAGAATGGAGGATCCTCACCTTTTAATAGATATTCGTGTTTATATCTCGAATGGCCAATACGACGTCGTCTTAATACGACTTCTTCAAATCTGAACTGACAACCCATGTAGGTATAACCGATATTTCAACGGATCTGGAGGAACTAGGTGGAGAGGCGTGCCTCACTCAATTCCGAGTGAGTGAGTGGGGGCTTCCAGAGTGTGCCACGAAACCAAATGGATAGTCGATCTGACGTTGGTGGAGGGGTGAGTAACGGAAAGACTGGTATGTAAACCACAGCCAAGGACTGTGTGCACATCTTCTACGGAACTCAAAAGACGGTTGAGACACTTAATAAGTCTGAATTCTCACTGGCACTGAAGATGCGGACCAACACCTTCCCCACAAAGGAAGCTGTCAATCGAGGCAAGGGATGCTCAGTGAGGCGGTGTGGATTTTAAGACGGAGACGTTGGGACATATCAGTGGTCACTGTACGTGGTGCTGCAAAAAGGAGTAGAATCAAACGCCACAACATATTGTACAGTCATATCGGCCGTTGCTGCTGATACAGACCATCCTCGAACGGACAGAGTTCGGGTAGAGTAGAGTAGACGTCTTCATGTTTGCTATAAGAGGCAATTATGCTTGTCTTCAGCGGCAACTAACTGGAATCGGGTGGTCAGGCTCACTGACTTGGTTGATGCATGTCATCGTATCCTAATTGTGGGGGTAGATGCTCATGTCTGTCACTCGATTGTCTGTTTCAAACTCGATTATTTACAGACCATCGTCATTTGGTTAAATATTGCCGATAGCGACATTACAGAACAAACAATAATATTCGTTTTCGAAATACAGAACGAGACATTGTCCTAATGCTAGGCTCATGACCAAAATTTAGAAACCTCGAAGCTGATAGGCTGATTATTGGGGCGAAGATATTTTGGACTGTGGGTAGCAATACACATAAGGAAGAGAATTTATGCATGTCAATTTCTTTATTATGTGGAACACAACGTTTCAGAGTACATGATCATCTGATGACTGAGTAAGCATGTACTACAAAACATTGTGTTAGTCAGAATAAAGAAGTTGACATCCATAAATTCTCTTCCCTAATGACATGTTGTTTCCAAACATGAATAACTTTGCACACACCCAACCTAGAGTCAAATGCTCAAATGATATTAATTACATGAACATAAATTATTTAGCTTAAAGTTACATGTTATTTATCATTCTATGAAGTAAGTAGTATATTGTGTCACATATCACCATAGCCCTAAATTCTAGCTGACTGACATCATTCATACTTAAGTGAGTGAGTGAGTGAGTGAGTATGGTTTTACGTCGCTTTTTGCAATGTCACGGCGGGGGTCACCAGAAATGGGCTTCACACATTGTACCCATGTCGGGAATCGAACCCGGGTCTTTGGCGTAACGAGTGAACGCTTTAACCACTAGGTTACCCGACCGCCCCTCATTCATACTTAAACTCACTATTGTTTTCAACCTTTCAATATATCTTCCTGCATAACTCTCTTCCATCTCTGGAACATGTAAAATGAACTGCTGATTGCACTGTTTACATCTGCAATAATTTTTGTCATATTTATATACTATACTACACACAAAAATTATGGGAACACCCCTAAATTGCATAGCTATGTATAAAACTTAACGTGGCTTGGTCATTTATGAACTTCAGTAAATGCAACTTTTTGTGTGCACCGAGGGCACTTTAAATGACGTGTTGTCATGCATTTTTGCAAGTGCTTCATTTTTTTAAGAATTTGGTCAAATTGATTAAATGCTCAAACAGGAAAAAACTTAGGTGCAGAAAGACTCCCTCGCCATGTCAGATTCAAACGCCAAAACACAACAACCTAGTGCACGTGAAAGTAAGAATTCCCATGCAGTTGGTGGCAACATTTCTTTATAAAGAAGCTTCAGACACTGAAGTTACACATTTCCTTAAACATGCCCCAGCGAAGACCATTAAGCATTCACGACAGGGGTAGGGCCATAGCGTGGCTACAAGATGGTGCATCCACAAGGAACGTTGCCCGTCGTCTTCAAGTGTCACCGTCTGTCATTCACAGACTGAGGGAACGGTTCCAGACAACAGGGAGAGTGCAGGACAGACCGTGTTTTGGTAGACCCAGAGTAACATCTAGGGCAGATGATCGATACACAGCCAGTGCTTTGAGACTGCAACTCCGACAAGCAACACACACCTACGTAAGCGTATCGAGTGAGTGAGTGAGTGAGTGAGTGAGTTAATATTTAACGTCACATCGGCAATATTTCAGCCATATCGTGACGAAACAAAATTTGATATGAACAATATATATTAAACTACATAAAATTCTGCTGACAAAGAGCAGTGCAATAACTAGAACATCACAGAATTTCGTAAAACTAGTTTGAGAACAAGTAAAACTAGAGAAATAACTAATCATTTAACAACACATTATAAAAACAGGCTATAGATCACCACCAACTGAAGGTTGATCACCGCGCTGGGGACCATGGGGACTTACAGTACTTTTGCTACCTGCATGGACGTAAGCGTATCGACCATCAGGAACCGCCTCAGAGCTTCTCATTTAAGGTCACATCGTCCAGCTGTACGTCCTCATCACCGAGCCGCAAGACTTGCCTGGGCCAGGGCACATTTGAGATGGGATAATCAACAATGGTCCAGAGATCTCTTCACTGACGAGTCCCGTTTCTGTCTTGAGCATAATGATGGAAGGGTAAGGGTAATGGGACGTCCTGGTGAACGTTATGATGATGCCACTGTACGAGAAAGAAACAGGTTTGGCGGTGGCTCTGTGATGGTATGGGGAGGCCTCAGTTTGCATCACCGAACACCTCTCTATCTTGTTCAAGGCAATTTGAATGGAGTGAGGTATCGTGACGAGATTCTGCGCCCTCTTGTCCTACAACATTGGTCCAGGAGCAATCCTGCAAGATGACAATGCCATACCACATCGGGCTAGAGTCGTTAGAGACTTCCTGCAACAGAACAATGTGTCTGTGATGCAGTGGCCAGCATATTCACCGGATTTGGCTCCGATTGAGAACTTTGGGATGTTCTGGGACGACGCGTCAGGGACAATCAATAGCAGGCGATTCCACAGGCTACCCTTTGCACTCTTGCAAGATCCACGAGGCCAAAATGCACCGAATGCATCTATCAACGTGGAGGGCACACTCGCTATTGACTTACTTACTTACTTACTTACTTTGGAGATTTAACGTGCGCTTTCCGACTGATGCGTATTTCGCACACGGGCCCGGCCAGGCCATTTAATGTGTTTCCGAAAGGGGCGAAGGTGGTCTGTGCAACCCAAGAGGGGGGTTTTAGGGGTTGCTTATATAGAATTTGGGAATTTTGAGATTTGGAATAGATGCCGATGGGATTGGGGAGGAGAACTAAGGGAGCTGGGTATGGTGGATGTTTGTTTGTTTATGTGATTTTGATTTGGTAGGTTATTGTGTTTTTAGATGCGTTTTATTAGTTCCGTTTTTATTAAGAATACGCCTAAGGCCTTGAAGTTTTCTAGTTTATTTTGTGGGTTTAGTATTTCTTCTAGAGTTAGAGCCTTGTTTAGATTGAGGGTGGTTTGTAATGCGGTTCGATGTGTTAGGTAGTGTGTGCAGTGGATGAGTGCGTGTTCTGGGGTTTCTGGTTGTTTGCAGTGTGGGCAGTTACCTGTAGTGTGTTTTTTAAATTTTTTTAGGTGGTTATTTAGGTTGGTGTGTCCTGTTTGGAGTTTAGTGATTACTCTGTCGATTTTTTTGGATGGATGGAGAATTTTTGGTTTGGTTAGTGGTTTGCTGAGCACTTTTTTGATTTGGCTATTTGAGTTTAGATATAGGTTATGCCATTTTTTTGTGATTTTTTGCTTGTTTACACTTTTAATTTCTGATTTTGAGATGGGTAAGTTTAAGCTTATTTCTGGGATTTTGAGGGATAGTTTAGCTGCTTTATCGGCGTTTTCATTACCGTATATTCCTACGTGGGCGGGTATCCACAAGAAGGTTATTTGTTTGCCTGCCTTAGTTAGGTCGTTGGAGCTTTTAAGTATTTGATTTATTAATTTAGGTCGGTTTTTGGTGTCGCTATTGACAGTGTGATTTCCATTTTGACCCCCACTGTCTTATTTGAAAGTGTGCTTTTCAATGACAGCTACCTGTTTTTGTTTTTTTTAAGCTTGATAATCTGCTAATGCACAATTGTAATGATACGATCACATGTCATTAAATGTTCCCATAATTGTTGTGTGTAGTATATATACGTGATTGAATTTACTCACATGTTGGTTTCAAAAGATTTGATTACACTGAACACAGTTTACATGATCATGGAAGGCATTAGCTATGAGTTGATTTGACTGTAAACAGTGTTGCCATTACCCCAGAAGTTACATAAACACAATATCTGTTAATTCCCTGCAGATTGGTACAAGCGAGGTTAAACCGTCTTATATATACACTAATTCCTATTTAGATTGGCTATGAACCTCATTAATCCTTACCCTATTGTCTCACTATTTGTACATTGTTGCAGCCCACCCAAAATGTGAGGTTTTACCACTTCACACCAGAGATAAGGATGAGAGGTCGGTATGGAGATTACAAAGAGGCGCATGTAATCCTGAAGAATTCTCCAAACGGCATAACAACTCTTACAATGCCACACGATTTTAAACCTTTGAAAATGGGATTCAACATGGCCACACATGTTTCGTGTGCACCGGACAGATCACTGAGACTGCAGCTCGAACAGCAAAGTAAGTATATTACAGTTACGTTCTCTTTGGAAACAACATGAAACAAATATAACTTCTGTCTCACACTTTTTTCATATACATTGCTCATAGTGTTGAAATTCATGTACCATTAATCTACATCAAAAGAGACCCGTGAAGATTCCGGGGTAGAATAGGTCTTCAGCAACCCATGCTTGCCGTAAAATGCGACTATGCTTGTCGTAAAAGGCGACTAACGGGATCCCAATTGCGTGGATCGGTGCTCATATTGTCAATCACTGGATTGTCTGGTCCAGACTCTGATTATTTACAGACCGCCGTCATATAGCTGGAATATTGCTGAGTGCGGCGTTAAACATCAAACCAAACCAAAACTACATCAAAAGATTATGCACACAACATATACCTTTCATTACCTTTGATGTTACCTGAAATGTTTTTAGGCATTATAGATTGGTCATCACATTATGATTATTCTTCTAATAGATAAACTAATCAAAATCATCAAACAGTGAACGCTTTCCAGGGAATATATGTTAGTAGAAGTATTTGAAGGAAGCTATGACTTAATTATAAAAACTGATCGAATTTCACAACAATGCTATTATAACCAATGAGACAAACATACATAATCTGTGTTTACAACAAAGACATTCATGTAATATTCTGTGAAATAAGGTTTTAAGTCAACAATGATTTTATTTTTGAATTGTGTATTTATAGATATTTGCATAATTGCAGGTCCTATCCACCATACAATTCAACATCGAAGATGGTATTGTTGAAAATGATCAAAACCCCCTGTCACAAGCATCCAAGATGCACTGGGTGCAGCAACGAAATCGCGTATTTCTGTAAAAGGCAAAGTGATCTCGGTACGTAATATTAGACAGTCATATAATGCTCCAAGTGTCTTCACTTCTAAAACTCCATATAATTGACTTATATACATATATTGCTTTTAAAAGACCTGCTTACTATCACATATTGGCATAATTTATTGGCATAATTTATTGTGAAACCTTAGAATATCAGTCACCTTCTTCAGTCTTACCAACATCTTCAACTCCCATTTCCTGATTTTCTATACATATTACTATATAAACCATACATTGAAAATACAACATTCCAATAATATACAACTATCTAACACATTATATCCTATAAAAAATGAATAGCAATATATTTCTTCAATTCCTGTTGAAATTAATTGAAACATCTGCATAGTTCCCAAATTGTTCTTAATTCAGTATCAAACTAATTCTTAATGATAAGTACTTTCTGACAACTCTTTTATATATTTGAATTATGATTATACAAACCAGTTACAACAAACACTGCAACTTCATACAAATACGTTCATATAATTCAACAAAGTTTATCTTTACCTTCAAGTTATATTATGCGTGTTTAATAAACTATGACAATATCATTTAAGAAGAGTGTGTCTTTCATTAGCCGCAGACTTCATTAATGTAAAAATGATATCACCTAATCAGCAGAATAAACATGACCCCTATGACCTGGAAATATAACAGATTACAATTTTAATACCAATATTACATAATGAAACTAATTGCTGTACCCCAAAATATTTATGTACCTCATAGTCTTATGGGAACAGAAGTTACCCCAAAATATGTTTCATTGAATATGTCTTGTTTTTGTCCCCATTTATGTCACATTTTAAACATACTTTCCACACCATTTAAAGGGCCACTTCATTTCCCAGGTCAGTCCAGTCAAAACTGCGTTAAAAGGACTCAAAATAGTTGTGCTGGAATATGAGTCAGAAACTATCAAGCTAAAGTTATGGGACGAGTCAAGCTCACTTGAAACACCATTACAAAAGACGGTAACAGTGGGTCCGGTAACTGTTGGGATGTTCCACGGAACAAGAGATGTAAACTCTACACGAACCACCACAATAAAGGTGAGTTCCCATTTTGAACAACTGCATGCTTCAAGAATTCGCCAACATGCAAACATAAACAATACATTTGTAACACCTTAACAACATATTAATCTTTAATACTTCAAACACTCTGGTATAACATAGAAAGCCATAAGACATCATTGCACACATGAGTGAGTGAGTGAGTGAAAATTTAACATAAAACTCAAGTTCATATCAAGAAACAATAATTTGTTGAAAATGTACATATAATTATATAATGTCTTTTCTAGGTTCAAGCAGGAAGATGAAGGCAGCCAGAGACGACAGGCTTTGAAGAGTAAGTATATGTGAAGCTAATTTGGTAAACAGACAAAAAACTTATATTAACACCACTCCAGTTGTCATATAACTTCATTATTTACGATGTATAGTAACAAACGAAAAAAAGCTTCTCTATCCACAACCCACAGTTTACACTGAAGGCTATTACTGAAAAAAAGATTGTCACTCTGCATTGATTTAAGCATATATTCCTGGCCACAACTATTGTGTCAGTAGTTAATTCACAATACTTCAGGATATATCTCTCTTATAGAATTTGCACAACTTGCGAAAGCCCATCCATGAAAATATCCTTCATCTTTACATTGTAATTAGAAAAGAGGTGAAGTGAGGTGAAATGGGGTTTAACGTCACGTCCAAGATTATTGCACTTATATAGCGACGTGCATGTACGTGTATGTGTTTGTGTTTGTGTGGCTGCTTGTACTAGTCCGGACTGATGCCGTTTATAATGCTAGCTCACTGAGATACCATGCCGCAGTTTAAAATGAATACCCCACTCAGACACAGTATACTGACTCCGAGCCGACCAGTCCTTGTTTTAACAACTACCATCTTTTAACGTCTTTTGGTATGACGCGGCCGGGGATCGAACCCGGCCCTTCCGCTCTCCGGGTGGACGCTCTACCACTAGACCACGGAGGCGGTCTAATTAGAATCGAAAACATCCGTGTACAAGTATAATGTATCCACTACATCATGTCTTTTCAGCAATGAAGAAATGGTGGTCATAGAAGACGAAATCTATCACTGTGACAGGCGTATCATAGATGATGTATTTCCAAACCAAACGCTCAGGGACAACTTATTCGACATCAACGTTCAAGGAGATGTTGTGCTGTCAATGTAAATACACATGTAACATTCGTCTTTCAAATGATGTTAATGCATAAATGATATGTCAATGACAGGAATTGTGAAACATTCTGGTTTGGTTTGCATAATCTAGCCGCACATTGTTCTGAATGGTGGTTTCAAGAAGTGCTACCCACATAAATATTTCAAAATTACTTTATTATCTCATTGTAATTACTACAGCTTATTCAATTATCCAAGTGTCAATGTATCAATAAAAAACATAACATCTCTGCACATCTGTATGTACCACTAGATTCATTTAGAAATGGTTTAAGTTAATGTTGTCCACAACAAATACCCAACATTTAACATAAAATGCTCCTTTACAGCTCACCAATAACAGAAGAAGTCTGTTCAGGAGAAGGTTTGTTACATAATCTTTACAAAATGCATCAACCAAGTCCTGAGCCTGACCACCCGATCCCGTTAGTCGCCTTTTACGACAAGCACAGTTGTCTTTTACGACAAGCATGGGTTGCTGAAGACCTATTCTACCCCGGATCTTCATGGGTCTTGACTGATTGAAATAGAAAATACTGACCTCTCTGATAATCCATTTACAAACTTATGGACTAACTTATGGACTATCTTCTAGAGCATAACGATGACTGTAATGAGGGTGTTAGATATTGAGCTTAAGATTTCAAAATCAGTCCATAGGATAGATACCATTGCTTTCCTAGATAACTGCATCCATAAACAATTTGCACAAATACACATAACAGACAAATATTAATTGTTAAAATATACAATCTCTTACAGTTTTGTATATTTCCATACTACTTAATCTGTTCGTGCATATGTTGTTTGTGAGATGATTTATCATTACTGATGATTCTATTATTTTGTTTTCAGCTTTGTTGGCAACAAGCGAAGAAGAAATTTAATGAAAGTCTCGTTTCTATGGAAGAGTATTCATGGATGTCAACTTCTTTATTATGAGAAACACAAAATTTCGGACTATATACTTACTCCATCAGGTAATGGATGTTGTGTTCCTCATACTAAAGAACTCGACATCCACAAATTCTGTTCCTTATGTACATCACTTGTAAATGCCTTTTAAAGACTTAACTGGTTTGTAAATGTTGTAGATAGAGTAGAATGTGTGTTTAAATGTGTATCTCCATCAGAATCCACTATTGCTAATCTTGGGCTCTGGACAATGATCGGCTATATCGATAACTGTAAACTTCAGCTGCTTGGCCGCTTATGTAACTTAACCTGTAACAGTTTTGTTAAACATCTTTTTTGTGCATACATTGCAAATCCAACTAATCCTAAATCTGTATGTGGAGATTTATTATCAGTTCTTAACAAGTATAACCTACGAAACAACCTTTGTACATATATAAGCTGTGGTGTATTTCCTACAAAGAGAGGGGGCACGGGTGGCCAAGTCGTCTAAGGCGCCGCGATTCGCTGTGCAGAGTTGCGTCCCTTGGGCACGCCAGAAACCTATGATTGTGGGTTCGAATCCCGGTTCGCCCCGATTATGTTTCTAGGTTTGTCAGCACCATACCCGTGGGTTTCACCGAAGTGGTAAACGTCTGAGACCTGCATCACTTCGGGCTTTCCTCCCACATTAAGCTGACACACCGTGATATAACTGGAATACTGTTAAAAGCGGCGTTAAACCCAACTCACTCACTCCTACAAAGAGCAACTGGTTAATAAAGCCATTCATGAATATGAAGAAAATATGTGGCGCAGAAAAGTTGCTGTCAATACAGGTCTTTCACGCTTCATGCTAATACACACAAAGCTTACTCACCATATAGTATGGCAACTAGCATCTTTGTACCCAGAACAGAGGTCAAGTTTAACATTTTGTGTTAGAGTTTCATCACGAAACAAAACTTCCAGGGACTGTTTATTGTGTAACAAGCATGCCTTTTATTATGATAATCACATCATATTACATTGTGAAGCTCTACTGCAGGAAAGAAATGAACTGTTTTCAACTTTTATTGATCTGCTTGATGTTGAAACCTATGTTCAGTTGGAATTACAAGATGAAGAAGATATGTTGTCCTTTTTCTTTGGTGCTGATACTCACTTCTCACAATGTATTGATATAGTTACATGGGAATCTGTTATACTGATGTTTTCTGCTTATGTACTTACACTGAAGCCTTACCTTGATTATGTCATCTGATCTAACTTTTTGTATTGTGTGAATGGCATAACACTGGTGATACTGTCTTGTATTGTATATATGTACAGGTAATATGAGCTTGTGTGAATACGTTTGATTAATTTTGTATAATCTTCGGATTAACTTCTGGAGGAAATAAAGAATCCTCCCTCCCTCCCTCTCTTCTTCATCAGATAATGGACCTTGTGTTCCTCAGACTAAAGAACTCGACATCCACAAATTCTGTTCCTTATGTACATAACTTGTAAATGCCTTTTAAAGACTTAACTGCTTTGTAATTATTGTATATAGAGTAGAATTTAGGTTTAAATGTGTATACTAGATACTGAAATAAAGCATAATGTAAATACAAGATTCTTGTTGTTATTATGAACTATTGAACAATATAAAAGTTTGCATGATATCAAACCTCGATGGAGAGAGAAATGATACATAATTCTTTAAACCTACTGCTCCTCACAAGATGGTCATGGACAACGCACGAAGAACGGACTATAGAAATATCTTTACGCTTGGGCTGGTATCTTCAACATTTCTTCTGCATAGAAAACAGTTGGGTTGGTTTGTTTTTTAACGCCGCACTCAGCAATATTCCAGCTATATGATGGCGGTCTGTAAATAATCGAGTCTGGACCAGACAATCTAGTGATTAATATCATGAGCCCCAGTCCACGCAATTGGGATCAAGGACATGCATCAACCAAGTCAGCGAGCCTGACCACCCGATCATAGAAAACAGTGCAACTTGGTATAATATATCAAAATCGTAGTTTTGGTTATGTGGATGCTCATATCTGCATTGCCGAGTATTCACAATACACATTGTCAATAGAGTTAAGCAAACAAAGAATGCCAAAAGCGGGTTAAATTAGCTGTTGGTAGCAGGTTCATTCGAGAGCCGCGTGTGGGGTGCTTCAGTCAAAACATGACCTACATCCCGCCCGAGGTGTTACCTCCTTCATAAATGCTGTTCAGGCTGAGGGATTTACGGTAGGTTTGTGGTTGAAAGTTTGATATCGCTGAACTCTTATTGGTTGGTTGATTGGTGTGTTTTTTTTAACACCGCACTCCGCAATAATCCAGCTATAAGACGGCGGTCTGTAAATAAACGAGTCTGGACCAGACAATCCAGTGATTGATATCATGAGCATCGATCCACGCAATTGTGATCGATGACATGTATCAACCAAGTCGGCGAGCCTGACCACCCGATCCTGTTAGTCGCCTTTTACGACAAGCATAGTCCCCTTTTACGGCAAGCATGGGTTGCTGAAGACATTATCTTATCAATTTGTAAACGTCTAAGACCTGCATCACTCCGGGCTTTCCTCCCACATTAAGCTGACACGCCGCGATATGACTGGAATACTGTTAAAGCGGCGTTATACCCAACTCACTCACTCTTATCAATTTACTATCTTTTAAACGTACTTGTCATAATTTTGTTACCACAACTTCAAGTAATACCAGACCGGTTATATGTTGTTTACGTCATTTTTCGACGTTTGCGATTTCTCTTGTCTGTTTCTGTATGGATTTTCTTCACGCTGTATGTAGTACTCTCTGCCAGTGGATTGAGTGAGTGAGTGAGTTGGGTTGAACACCGCTTTTAACAGTTTTCCAGTTATATCACGGCGTGTCAGCTTAATGTGGGAGGAAAGCCCGAAGTGATGCAGGTCTCAGACGTTTACCACTTCGGTGAAACCCACGAGCACGGGTATGGTGCTGACAAACCTAGAAACATAATCGGGGCGAACCGGTATTCGAACCCACAATCATAGGTTTCTGGTTTGCCCAAGGGACGCAACTCTGCACAGCGAAAAGCGGCGCCTTAGACGACTGGGCCACCCGTGCCCCTGCTCTGCCAGTTGAAAACACGCAGCTTCGCGCACATGCACGAATGGAGGATACATCCACTTGTGTGTCAAACGCTTAACAGAACCAGACACCTTGTACGACATGACGTATGGAGAGCATTGATGTTTTCAGTATCTATACCAACATCGTATTATTTGTTAGTTAGTGGCGCACAGCAAAGCTCATATCTGCATACACGCTGTCACTAGAGTTAAGCTGACAAAGAATTGCCATATGACACAGTTGAACCAATCAACTCAACTCGAAAGGGTGCACGGGAATCGCGCACGCACGAATACGGTGTTAGAGTTGGGCGCCTCAACGTGCGTGGTTCCCGTGCACTCTTTCGAGTTGAGTTGCATGGTTCAACTGTGTCATATGGCCCCGTGACGCAGGGGTAGCATTATGCAGATGGCTGTTACAATGAATGCTCGTTCAACCCGTGACGAACAGGTCTGGTTGTTGATGAAATATAGTGATAGCTATATAGAAAGATTTTTATTCATGCACCGATTGTCTTAAAATGTATCCAGTTATGTATGACTGTGTAATAATCATATACCATCTTTGACTGGAGTTGGTCAAATAGTTTTTCAGATATTGTATTAAACGTCGGTACCTTAAATTAACTTCCAGACTATAAGCTCCCTGTAGATTGTGTTAAAGGCACTGAAACACTTATTCTTTCAGCCGGCACTGATAATAGGTAAAATAGAGGATAGGAGAGCAGTATAATACTCGGCTACAGATGTTGATACTGTTGTAATGGCGGGTAATGAAGGTCCCAGTTGCCAACGGGACGAATAGTCACCACCCTTAATAATGCCAAACTGGACCTGCTCCAAAATGGACTGTTTTTCTGAGTCAAAACGGATAAGTGACATGTCACAGTTAATAAAGGCTATATTATAATGGTACACAATACTGCACATATCTTTCCTGATACCGGTAGTGACATGTAAGTCAACAGGAAAAATGCCCAGTTTTAGAAGGCCCACAGTCCACACTTCTGGCGCTTGATAGGGTGCTAATAATCACCATGACCTTGAATCATTAGTGTCAAAGTGTCTCTATTGCGTTTACAGCTAATCCTCTTTTAAACTTTGATCACAAAAGCTTGAAAGACTGGGGTTTTCTTTACCAAGAAGATGACAAGAGGTGACCGACATGTGTTGTTACTGTTAGATAATGTCCCAAGCCATCTAGAATAGGTCTTCAGCAACCCATACTTGCCGTAAAAGGCGACTATCGGGATCGGGTGGTCAGGCTCGCTGACTTGGTTGATGCATGTCATCGTATCCCAATCGATGTTCATGATGTAAATCACTGGACCGCCGTCATATAGCTGGAATATTGCTGAGTGCGTCGTTAAACAAAACCCAAACACCCAACAGAGTGTGAATGACATACGTGCAAAATCAAAAGGCAAGCAATCATATTGATCAGCTACCCACTTCTTCTTGATGAAGAAAAATCCCTAGTTACTTTGTTTGTAGTTTATCGCGGGCTGAGCTATATTCCAGCCATATGACGGTGGTCTGTAAATAATCGAGTACGGACCAGACAATCCAGTGATTGACATCATGACCATCGATTCACGCAATTGGGATCGAAGATCCGGGGTAGAATAGGTCTTCAGCATCCCATGCTTGCCGTAAAAGGCGACTAACAGGATCGGGTGGTCAGGCTCGCTGACTTGGTTGATGCATGTCAATCCCAATTGCATGGATCGATGCTCATGATATGAATCACTGGATTGTCTGTTCCAGACTCGTTTATATTACAGACCGCCGTCATATAGCTGGAATATTGCTGAGTGCGGCGTTAAACAACAAACCAACTTCTTACATTACAGTTAACGCCTATCAGACATTCCTGAACACTCATGGCAGAACGGCCTCCCGTCGGGACTTCCACATGTCCCTTCTCCACTCACTCGTCGGGCACGCTCACGTGAAGAGGAGAAGTGGTGACAAAATGTTCATCAAGTTCTGTGACTTGCAAAAGTGTTTTTGGCAGCCTCAACGGTTTTTGCATTGACACTAACATCTCCCCTTGCCATCCGCTTAACACTGACTATTTCTGTAGTGATCTTAGCCAAGGCTCTAGCCAAAGCACGCTGTGTCATAAGTTGACAGAAGGTCGTTGAACCATCATCATATTCATCTACATCGGCTTTGACGATAACAGTGGTTAAAAACCAAAAGTAAGATCAGACCATGCAGTTGGAGGGACAGTATTTGGTTGCTTGGCAACACAGGCTTTTTTTAGAAGTACCATCTGGAATACGACCGATTCGTTTCCTCCCTGAGTGAGTGAGTATGGTTTTACGCCGCTTTTAGCAATATTCCAGCAATATCACGGCGGGAGACACCAGAAATGGGCTTCACACATTGTACCCATGTCGGGAATCGAACCCGGGTCTTCGGCGTGACGAGCGAACGCTTTAACCACTAGGCTACCCGACTGCCCCGTTTCCTCCCTGAAGCCACCACTTTAAATCCGTCCTCACATTCCATTCTGTTGTCAGCCATTGCCGAGGACAATCCCCAACAACTGACTGTAACAAACAGCAAACTACAAATAAAAATGAAAAGTTTGAATGCACTCCACCACAAGAGAAATCAAAAGCCAAAAGACAAGTTACTGAGATGCAAAAGACGTCCGAACTCGACGGCAGTCAAGACCGAACTTGAAATTGTGGTAACACCTCGCAGGAGGGCTTACAATCATTGTAACCCCTAGATAGAACAAAAACTACGAACAGCCTACGTGACGCACGTGCAGATTTCGTGCCATTGCGAGACGCACGTGCAGATTTCGTGTCATTGCGAGACGCACGTGCAGATTTCGTGTCATTGCGAGACGCACGTGCAGATTTCGTGCCATTGCGAGACGCACGTGCGATTTCTGCACCGTTGCGAAACCCACGTGCTGAGGTCACCGGTTTCATTGAACCGAGTTCACGACGACTGCAGGAGGTATTTCATCTCCAATACAGGTTATACATTTGAGAGTTTTTATTACAGTTATTTAATTAAAAACGTTGTCTATGCGATAAGTCGGTTTATAAGTTGGACAAACCATGTCTCCTCGAGATTACTAGGGATTGTAAACCCTCATGTGAGGGAACGTCCCTCATGTGAGGGAACGTCCCTCATGTGAGGGTTTACAATCTCCAGTAATCCCTCGGAGACATCGATGGCTCTGCAGGAAAGGTTGGCTGGTGTGTTGTTTAACGCCGCACTCGGCAATATTCCAGCTATATGACGGCGGTCTGTAAATAATCGAGTCTGGACCAGTGAATGATATCATGAGCATCGATCAACGCAATTGGAATCGCCTTTTACAGCAAACATAGGTTGCTGAAGACCTATTCTGCCCCGGATCTCCACGGGTCTGCATGAAAGGTAAGGACCTCTTGTGCTGACCGCCATGTTGGCCTCTGTCAGTATCCCCCAGCTGATCACATCAAGTGGTGGTGGTGAAATGGGGTTTAACGTCGCGTCCAAGATTATTGCACTTATATAGCGACGTGATCACATCAAGGAGTGACAGGCTGAATGTACTGGCATATGATGTAACAAGGGTCGTCATGTGTACATAGATCATTGTTTGGAGATGATCCGCATTGATTTCGGGGCATTGAATTCTTGAACATGACATCGACTGATAAAAGTGAAAATCTATAGAGTTTTTACCGTACTGCTTCAGAGAAGTAAGAAAGAAAACAGCGGTTGTATTGTACATTCTGCACACGTGAGGCGTTGACTTTGCAGTACTACACAATGACACAAGGTGGTCCGTGAATATCCGGGGTAGAATAGGTGTTCAGCAACCCATGTTTGCCGTAAAAGGTCTCTGAGTATGGTTTTACGCCGCTTTTAGCAATATTCCAGCAATATCACGGCGGGAGAAACCAGATATGGGCTTCACACATTGTACCCATATCGGGAATCAAACCCGGGTCTTCGGCGTGACGAGCGAACGCTTTAACCACTAGGCTACCCGACCGCCCCTGCCGTTAAAGGCGACTATGCTTGTCGTAAGAGGCGACTAACGGGATCGGGTGGTCAGGCTCGGTGACTTGGTTGAAGCATGTCATCGATTTAAATATTGTGTGGATCGATGTTCATATGAATCACTGGATTGTCTGGTCCACACTCGATTGTTTATACAGACCGCCGTCATATATCGGGAACATTGCTGTGTGCGGCTTCAAACACCAAACCAAACCAAGCAACGACTGTCATTCATTTTTTCAGATGAACGTCAACATGTCACGTTATTACGATGTCAATCGAGCGAGGTCATTTTACGACGATGTCGTATTGGCCATTCAAGATATATACACGAATATCTATTAAAAGGTGAGGATCCTCCGTTTTGTATCCCTTGTGATGAGAGAATTACAGTCAAGCATGTCCTACTTGACTGTATTGATTTTTCCATTACAAGGGATAAGTATTTCAAAGTTTCGTCCATCAAGGATCTTTTTAGTATCAGTGCTCATTTACTCATCGGTTTTTTAAAAGAAATAGAATTAATAGATAAATTCTGATTATAATATGTATAGTATATAGAAAGTGATTTTATTTTGGTAAATTGAATTCATAACTTAGATTGTTAGTGGCTGTATCTTCAAAGGGGGTTGAAGTATCATAAAACAATTGTCCCCCTGGGAAGGTACGTAAGTCAGGTATCTTTTCATTTTGCTGTGATTTTAATCGTAGCATTTTTGGTGATTTTAACTGTTTGGCTAATCTTTCTGATCATCGCCAGTAGCCCGAGGGATGGTGTAAATCCTGCTGGGGACCATGTAGGTAGCAGAGGTACCGTAAGTCCCCATGGTCTTTATACTGTGTCCCCATGGTTTTTATACTGTGTCGTCTGATATAATTTGATCTTTTTATTGCGCTAAAATTAGTTTTTAAAATTATAATCTGTGATATATTGCTAATTGTTGTACTGTCCTTCGGCGACAGGTTTTTATATATAATATAAATGTATATCTTGTTCAAGTCACGATATGGCTGAAATACTGCCGATGTGACTTTAAATAATAACTCTCTCACAGAACAACTTTACCGGAATTCCTCAATGTCTAAAAATTAAAAATCATTAGGGAAACTGACGACATCGATTCATGCTGTGAATGATGCAGACCTTGGGGCCTGACAGATCATGTATATGTCGGGTCACCGAAATGAAGCGTCCATTCCAAGCTATAACAGAGAATGCTCGACTTACCAAAAGAAATCACTGAGTTCCTCACTGTCTTTGTTTAGTTTGTTGTTTTACGCCGCACTGAGTAATAGTCCAGCTATATGACGGCGGTCTGTAAATATTCGCGTCTGAACCAGACTATCCAGTGACTGATATCATGAGTATGGATCCACTCAATTGGGATCCATGACATGCTTCAACCAAGTCAGCGAGCCTGACCATCAGATCCTGCTAGTCGCCTCTTACGACAAGCGTAGTCGCCTTTTACAGGAAGCATGGGTTCCTAAGACCTATTCTACCCTGGGTCTTCACGGGTGAATCCCGATTATACCTGTAATATTCTCAGGTTGTCGTATCAGCTAAGAACTGCATAACGAACGTTGGGTTTGGTTAATCACTGTTTACTGATATACTAAGAGACTTCTGTAAAGGCTGACGGCTTCCTGGGACTCACGCCGCGCATGCGTATAGATGTGCAATGCTGATAGTCTAAGATGCTAGTATCCTGACGGATAATTATGGATCATATGTTATTATAGGTATATAAATGTCAATCTGTTACAATACCCATCTCGCTGTAAGTCGCCCCGAGAACTGAGATACCCATTTTAGGTGCGCACACAAATACTATTGAAGGAGTTTGACTTTATACAAAGCGACTGCCGTATATTGCTTCGGGAAAGCCAACCGCGCCGCCTAGGGCGGTAATCCCCGTCACCAGCAGCCGTAGTATGACCCAAACACACATCAAAAGTAGCTGCTATTTTCTGCCGTTTGTAAAACCAAGGGATGTTCACTCCAAATGGATCTAGTTATTTTACTGTCCCTTGTTGACAGGTTTTTATGGTTTACGTGTATTTATTATATATAACTTTTGAAAGTCACGATATGGCTGAAATATTGCCGATGTGACTTAAAATCTTAACTCACTCACTCACTCCTAATGGAATGTTTAGGACGGATGACGTCACGACTCTCCGCATTGCTACGGTTCGCTTCAAATAATTTAAGTTTTTATAGTTAATGGATAGTTTTGATATGATTTGATATGATTTATGTATCGGTCAAAATAAGGATTGAAGTTGTATTTGATGAAGACAGTGCCCCTCACGTGACTTGACTGATTGAATTGGTTTTGGTTGGTTTGTTGTTTAACGCCGCACTCAGCATATTCCAGCTATATGACGGCGGTCTGTGTAAATAATCGAGTCTTGACCAGACAATCAAGTGATTGATATCATAAACAACGATCCACGCAATTGGTTGGTTGGTTGCTTAACGCCGCACTCTCCACGCTGTTGGTTGGTTGTTCTACGCGACACTCAACAATATACCAGCTATTTGACGGCGGTCTGTAAATAATCGAGTCTGGACCAGTCAATCCAGTGATTGATATCATGAACATCGATGGGATCGAGGACATGCATCAACCAAGTCAGCAAGCCTTTTACGACAAGCATAGTCGCGGCAAGCATGGGATGCTGAAGACCTATTCCACCCCGGAATCTTCACGGGCCCCACTCTCTTTTGACCCCGTCCTGGTTTCTTCGTAGCTGAAGGTATTGCAAGAATATTTCAAAGACTGATGGAACCTGGTCGGATGAAGTGGTATCTGCAATATTCTTGACAGAAACTTCAGGGACACAAGACTTCTTTATAACTAGCCAGATGTTGAACACTTCACCGTTCTCCAAGTCATACCCCTCTCCATAACGCTTGATGAAGAGTTGTGTCCTCTCATCCCCCAGTGCAGCCTGAAAAGATGTGGTCGGGGGTTCGTGGGCAGAGGTAGGTTCTAGGTCAGGAGATGAAGGTGGTTCAGATGCTTCTTTTGTATCAGTGAAACTTCCGGATGGAGTTGTCGGGGCATGTGCCGTCTCGGAAACAGGAACAGCAAGAGGTAGCAGTGGGTGGGGGTACCACTGGCTTCATGTGTCAGGATAGAGGACTGGCCAAGGACGCTACAGACGGATTAAAGGGGAATATCCCAGCATCCCTGAATCCCTGAATCCCTTTACAGCTATGTCGATAGTGGTTCACTTCTGCCATGCTTGGTGGAATACTCGGGCAAATGTTACCTTTGTCACGTAATCACCTCCATGTTCTGTTTGATACTTTCTTACAGACTGCCGTCATGTGTCCTTCAATGAAGACCCATGAAGATTCCAATTGTGTGGATCTTTGCTCATGATATCAATCACTGGATTGTCTGTTTACAGACTGCCGTCATATAGCTGGAATTGGAATATTGCTGAGGGCAGCCTTAAACAACAAACCAACCACTCCCCCCCCCCCCAAAAAAAAAAAAAAAAAAAATAAAATAAAAAAACATATAAATTAAAAAAAAAAAAAAAATGAATAAAAAAAATGAATAATAAAAAAAAATAATGAAATAAATAAAAAAAAATAAATAAAAAAATATGAAAATTTAAAAAATCGTCTGACAGATGTTGATGACAAGCATGAAGAAGACAACTGGTTGATTAACAGAATTACAGCGTACAAAGTGGCTACTGCCCCTTCCAGCTTGTACAGATGTTAGTAGTATATAACGATACCCTAGAACAAGACGCTGACCTGGGACCACTGGCACCCTGGCATCCATCCTACATGGCGGCACTTCTGGTAAAAAAAAATGTCGGTACTTCCGGTTAAAAAAGGGCGGGGAGGGTGGGGCTCTTTTGGGGTTGTTGTTTTTTGTTGTTTTTTGGGGGAGGGGGGGTTTGCAATGTTCTTTCGGGAGAGTTTGGTAGCCCTGAAATCGCCGTTGGAAAAAACTGGATACTGGAAACGAACTATAGAAACTGAAAACCAAAAAGGGCCGTTTGATCGTGAGAGACTACCCCACTCTCCCGAAAGAACGCTTTCATCAATGCTTTGCCAACCAACAACACATACTCCTCCTCCTCACTCTGTTTGCCAACCCTGATGCTCTTGATCACCTAACTGGCTTCTGTGGAGGATTTTACCCGCGCTTCCGATGGCTTGACAGTTGTAGCATGGACCATATTGTTTACCTTGACTGCTGCCTGCTGTCCTTGGTTTACCTTGACTGCTATTCTTCGTCTTCGTACAGACATAGCTGCGGTGACCTTGAGTGAGGTACTCTGTACTTTTCACTTCAGGACAGTACAGGTAACTGTGACTGTTGGTCTGACACTTCAGACAGCTGTATCGAGACGACATGGTTTAGAACCCACTTGTTAGTTGATCTTGATAGTTGATGTCCATACTAGATAATAATACGATCCACCCCAACAGTCCGCGTTGTATAGGCCGTTGTAATGTTGTAATAGCCTCAGACTTTTTCTTAAACAAGTACGGGCTCTGTGATAAGATCGTTTCCGATTCGGGGGCACGGGTGGCCCAGTCGTCTAAGGCGCCGCGATTCGCTGTGCAGAGTTGCGTCCCTTGGGCATGCCAGAAACCTATGATTGTGGGTTCGAATCCCTGTTCGCCCCAATTATGTTTCTAGCTTTGTCAGCACCATACCCGTGCTCGTGGGTTTCACCGAAGTGGTAAACGTCTAAAACCTACATCACTTCGGGCTTTCCTCCCACATTAAGCTGACACGCCGCGATATGACTGGAATACTGTTGATGCTCATGTTATCAATCACTGGATTGTCTCGTCCAGACTCGATTATTTACAGACCGCCGTCATATAGCTGGAATATTGCTGAGTGCGGCGTTAAACAACAAACAAACAAACCGACCTGGTGTTTCTTTTCTATAGTAAAATGTATTTTCATTGTGAGAGAAAGCACAACATGGGTGCTGTCTTCTGATTCTTAGTTTCTTGTGATATATAGCCCAATTTTATCTATTGTAATGTTATGAATTGTCATATTTTATGGTTATGTACTAGTTATAAACATATATCTATGATAGTCGAGTTGTTTTACTGTCCTTCGTCGACAGAATTTTATGTTGTCACGATATGGCCGCAATATTGCCGATGTGACGTTAAATACTCACTCACTCACTCACTCACTCACTCACTCACTCACTCACTCACTCACTCACTCACTCACTCACTCACTCACTCACTCACTCACTCACTCACTCACTCACTCACTCACTCACTCACTCACTCACTCTTCTGATTCTGATTGGTGCATTTACGATCCTGTCTTTTGGGGTGTGCATTTCGATCCACATGTGTGGCTATGACATCATGCATTGGGGGCCTTTCTCTGAAGGAAGGTCAGTGGGTTCACATGCTTTTATGAAGTCTCCACATCTCATAGGTTCGGCACATACACTACGTGTATCTCCGATCTCGAAAACAGGTGGGTACGTACTCGATGTGCTTGCAAAGTGGTGGGTTTCAAGTCCAAGAACAGGTACGTGTAAGGCTCTTTGGTAGCGTCAAACAAGTTCTGAGTGAGATACAACTGGTATGTGTTTCTGTGATGAGTTTCTGTGATGACATTTCTTGGTGAACCATTGCAACACTTCAGTTTCTTCTTCTTTTGTAGGGGCGGTCGGGTAGCCTAGTGGTTAAAGCGTTCGCTAGTCACGCTGAAGAACTGGGTTTGATTATCGACATGGGTACAATGTGTGAAGCCCATTTCTGGTGTCCCCGCCGTGATATCGCTGAAATATTGCTAAAAGCGGCGTAAAACCATACTCACTCGCTCATTCTTCTTTTGTATTGTCGCCCAGCACATCATCAATGACTAGCCAATGCACTATGAACTTCTTTCATACTATGCACAAACTCAAGACTGACACGTGAGCGGTCTGTCATATTTTCCAACTCATGATATGGCTGAAATATTGCCGATGTGACGTTAAACTTTAACTCACTCACTCACTCCAACTCATGATGGAGCGGTTGCCATTCTCGGTACACCAACACAATACGATGTGGCAAGGTATCAAACACCTCAGGATGATGCATGTGCTCCATACATGATTGGCGCAGCAGTTAACTTTTTTTACCGGAAGTGCCGCCATTTTTTAAACCGGAAGTGCCGCCATTTTTTAAACCGGAAGTGCCGTCATCGTTGATTGATACCAGGATGCCGGTGGTCCCAGGTTAGCGTCTTGTTCTAGGGTATGGTTACATACTACTGATGTAAATGAAGCTATTACTGGCACTGACTATTCTACCAGTGTGATCACTGGATTGTCTGGTCCAGACTCGATTATTTACAGACCGCCGTCATATAGCTGGAATATTGCTGAGTGCGGCGTTAAACAATAAACCAACCAAATGCGTGGATCGATGCTCATGATATCAATCACTGGATTGTCTGGTGCAGACTCGATTATTTACAGACCGCCGTGGCGTTAAACAACAAACCAACCAACCAATCATTCATGCCATTTGTTTACGCCCTAGCTGGCTGTGATACAACATCACATGCGGTTCATTAAGTCGCCTCTTGCCAGAAGCAGAACTTGCTGGGGACATATTTCAATCCGACCGCCTCTGTGGTCAAGTGGTAAACCGTCAGGTCGGCGAGCGAAAGATCTGATGTTCGATCACCGGCCGCGTCAAACCAAAAGACGTTAAAAGATGTTACTTGTTACCCTGTCTGGCGCTCGGTATTAAGTGGCAAACACAAGGACTGGTCGGCTCGGAGTCAGTATACTGTGTCTGAGTAGGACATTCATGTTATGTAGCATGGTATCTCAGTGAGCTAGCACTATGAATCGGCATCAGTCCGGACCAGTACAAGCAGCCACACTCACGCACGCACGCACGCACACTCACGTACGCACACGCACGCACGCACACTCACGTCGCTATATAAGTGCAACAATCTCGGAAGCGCCGTTAAAACCAAATTCACCTCACCTCACATATCCAGAATATACATACGGTTTTCAGTGAAGGTTTCAAAAAGACAAGGTTGTGTTTTTGTTTGTCTGTTTCTTTTTTTTAACACTATTTCACGAGGAAACATTTCGCTAACTTAAGAGTGCTAGGATATGTGTTTATCTTTTATCTCAAAAGACCCGAGAACTGCGGGGTAGAATGTCTTTAGCAACCCATGCTTGCCGTAAAAGGCGACTATGCTTGTCGTAACAGGCGACTAACGGGAGCGGGTGGTCAGGCTCGCTGACTTGGTTGATGCATGTCATCGATCCCAATTGCGTGGATCGATGGTCATGATATGAATCACTGGATTGTCTGATCCAGACTCGATTATTTACACAGACCGCCGTCAAAATAGCTGGAATATTGCTGAGTGCGGTGTTAAACAAGAATCAAACGCATTTTATCTCAAAACATTCTTATGGAAAAAAATAAAAGAGGACAAACAAGTATTAATGTGGTTTTTAGATTTATTTTCTCAGTCTGTGGCAATCGTTGAGTCACCTGAAAAGACAAATCTCACATTATTATATAATTAAGATGATACATATTGGCATTTATCATAAGTATATTAAAAGTAAAGGATAAGACACACACTTTGAAGATGTAATCAAGATGAAGAGGATAAACCTCTCCAAGTGTTTACAATTTGAACCAACTCATTGCCGAAAAAAACCCTGAGACAACATTTATCAACAATTTCCAACACGCTTTCCACAAACCTTGTGAAGCGAAGTAAAATATCTCTTGCTGGCGTACGTTGAATCATAACATTGGTTGCTCAGGCCCAACTCTACACCACATTCGTCTTGGAAGACAATAAAGGGGAACTTGGGGTCTACTGCACACTACATTCCCACGAGAAGACAAGCATTATATCTACTGTACACCACATTCCCACGAGAAGACAAGCATGACATCTACTGTACACCACATTTCCACGAGAAGACAATCATGATATCTACTGTACACCACATTTCCACGAGAAGACAATCATGATATCTACTGTACACCACATTTCCACGAGAAGACAATCATGATATCTACTGTACACCACATTCCCACGAGAAGACAAGCATGGTATCTATTGTACACCACATTTCCACGAGAAGACAAGCATTATATCTACTGTACACCACATTCCCACGAGAAGACAAGCATGATATCTACTGTACACCACATTCCCGCGATAAGACAAGCATTATATCTACTGTACACCACATTCCCACGAGAAGACAAGCATTATATCTACTGTACACCACATTCCCACGAAAAGACAAGCATTATATCTATTGTACACCACATTCCCACGAGAAGACAAGCATGATATCTATTGTACATCACATTCCCACGAGAAGACAAGCATGATATCTATTGTACACCACATTTTCACGAGAAGACAAGCATGATATCTACTGTACACCGCATTCCCACGTGAAGACAAGCATGATATCTACTGTACACCACATTCCCACGAGAAGACAAGCATGATATCTATTGTACACCACATTCCCACGAGAAGACAAGCATGATATCTACTGTACACCACATTCCCACGAGAAGACAAGCATGTGATACTGGAGATCTACTGTACACCACGAGAAGACAAGCATGTGATACTGGAGATCTACTGTACACCACATTCCTACGAGAAGACAAGCATGTGATACTGGAGATCTACTGTACACCACGAGAAGACAAGCATGAGATACTGGAGATCTACTGTACACCAAATTCCCACGAGAAGACAAGCATGAGATACTGGAGATATACTGTACACCACATACCCACGAGAAGACAAGCATGTGATACTGGAGATCTACTGTACACCACGAGAAGACAAGCATGAGATACTGGAGATCTACTGTACACCAAATTCCCACGAGAAGACAAGCATGAGATACTGGAAATCTACTGTACACCACATACCCACGAGAAGACAAGCATGTGATACTGGGGATCTACTCCACACCACATTCCTACGAGAAGACAAGCATGTGATACTGGAGATCTACTGTACACCACGAGAAGACAAGCATGAGATACTGGAGATCTACTGTACACCACATTCCAGCGAGAAGACAAGCATGTGATACTGGGGATCTACTCCACACCACATTCCTACGAGAAGACAAGCATGTGATACTGGAGATCTACTGTACACCACGAGAAGACAAGCATATGATACTGGAGATCTACTGTACACCACATACCCACGAGAAGACAAGCATGTGATACCAGAGATCTACTGTACACCACGAGAAGACAAGCATATGATACTGGAGATCTACTGTACACCACGAGAAGACAAGCATATGATACTAGAGATCTACTGTACACCACATACCCACGAGAAGACAAGCATGTGATACCAGAGATCTACTGTACACCACGAGAAGACAAGCATGTGATAATGGAGATCTACTGTACACCACGAGAAGACAAGCATATGATACTGGAGATCTACTGTACACCACATACCCACGAGTAGACAAGCATGTGATACTGGGGATCTACTCCACACCACATTCCTACGAGAAGACAAGCATGTGATACTGGAGATCTACTGTACACCACGAGAAGACAAGCATGTGATACTGGAGATCTACTGTACACCACATTCCTACGAGAAGACAAGCATGTGATACTGGAGATCTACTGTACACCACGAGAAGACAAGCATGTGATACTGGAGATCTACTGTACACCACGAGAAGACAAGCATGTGATACCAGAGATCTACTGTACACCACGAGAAGACAAGCATGTGATACTGGGGATCTACTCCACACCACATTCCTACGAGAAGACAAGCATGTGATACTGGAGATCTACTGTACACCACGAGAAGACAAGCATGTGATACTGGAGATCTACTGTACACCACATTCCTACGAGAAGACAAGCATGTGATACTGGAGATCTACTGTACACCACGAGAAGACAAGCATGTGATACTGGAGATCTACTGTACATCACGAGAAGACAAGCATGTGATACTGGAGATCTACTGTACACCACATTCCTACGAGAAGACAAGCATGTGATACTGGAGATCTACTGTACACCACGAGAAGACAAGCATGAGATACTGGAGATCTACTGTACACCAAATTCCCACGAGAAGACAAGCATGAGATACTGGAGATCTACTGTACACCACATACCCACGAGAAGACAAGCATGTGATACTGGAGATCTACTGTACACCACGAGAAGACAAGCATGAGATACTGGAGATCTACTGTACACCAAATTCCCACGAGAAGACAAGCATGAGATACTGGAAATCTACTGTACACCACATACCCACGAGAAGACAAGCATGTGATACTGGGGATCTACTCCACACCACATTCCTACGAGAAGACAAGCATGTGATACTGGAGATCTACTGTACACCACGAGAAGACAAGCATGAGATACTGGAGATCTACTGTACACCAAATTCCCACGAGAAGACAAGCATGAGATACTGGAAATCTACTGTACACCACATACCCACGAGAAGACAAGCATGTGATACTGGGGATCTACTCCACACCACATTCCTACGAGAAGACAAGCATGTGATACTGGAGATCTACTGTACACCACGAGAAGACAAGCATGTGATACTGGAGATCTACTGTACACCACGAGAAGACAAGCATGTGATACTGGAGATCTACTGTACACCACATTCCAGCGAGAAGACAAGCATGTGATACTGGAGATCTACTGTACACCACATTCCAGCGAGAAGACAAGCATGAGATACTGGAGACCTACTGTACACCACATTCCCACGAGAAGACATGCATGAGATACTGGAGATCTACTGTACACCACGAGAAAACAAGCATGTGATACTGGGGATCTACTCCACACCACATTCCTACGAGAAGACAAGCATGTGATACTGGAGATCTACTGTACACCACGAGAAGACATGCATGAGATACTGGAGATCTACTGTACACCACATTCCTACGAGAAGACAAGCATGTGATACTGGAGATCTACTGTACACCACGAGAAGACAAGCATGAGATACTGGAGATCTACTGTACACCAAATTCCCACGAGAAGACAAGCGTGAGATACTGGAGATCTACTGTACACCACATACCCACGAGAAGACAAGCATGTGATAATGGGGATCTACTCCACACCACATTCCTACGAGAAGACAAGCATGTGATACTGGAGATCTACTGTACACCACGAGAAGACAAGCATGAGATACTGGAGATCTACTGTACACCACGAGAAGACAAGCATGTGATACTGGCGATCTACTCCACACCACATTCCTACGAGAAGACAAGCATGTGATACTGGAGATCTACTGTACACCACGAGAAGACAAGCATGTGATACCAGAGATCTACTGTACACCACGAGAAGACAAGCATGTGATACTGGAGATCTACTGTACACTGTACACAAACGCGAATGCTGAATTTTTAGTTTACAAACATAACGGGTCTTAGTAAATGTCTCCACTCTAATTTACAATTCATACCGAACAATCCCCATTTTCGACGTATGACATACCTCATCGTTTGACTGTTCAATGCAATGTTTCGCCTGCAGCCATACTGTCACCTGAAAATAGACAATACAGCAAAACCTCGTTAATCCAGACGGTGCCATTCCTCGCCAAATAAAATCAGGACTGATGTTCAATTGAATATTTATGAATTAAACATTCCAATTGATTCAATGGCGTTTGATTGGCTAACCAAGCAATTATGTTTGCGTTTATATTCCGATAAACTTTGAAACGACCCCGCCGTCCGCATAAGGTGACATTCATTAAGAAAACAAGTCGCCGCGCCTGACCACTCGATCCCTTAAGTCCTGTGAAGATCCAGGTTAGAATTGGTCTTCAGCAACCCATGCCTGTCGTAAGAGGCGACGACGGACCCGTGAAGATCCGGGGTAGAATAGGTCTTTAGCAACCCATTCCGGACGTAAAAGGCGACTGTGCTAGTCGTAAGAGGTGACTAACGGGATCGGGTGACGCTCGCTGACTTTGATGCATGTCATCGTATCCCAAATACCTAGATCGATGCTCTTGATGTCAATCACTGGATTGCCTGGTCCAGACTTGATTATTTGTTTGTAGTTTAACGCCGCACTCAGCAAATAGTCCAGCTATATGAAAACGGTCTGAAAATAATCGACTTTTGACCAGACAATTCAGTGAGTGACATCATGAGCATCAATCCACACAATTGGGATACGACATACGTTAACCAAGTCAGCGAGCCTGACCACCCGATCCCGTTAGTCGCCTCTTACGACAAGCATAGTCGGCTTTTACGGCAAGCATGGGTTGCTGAAGACCTATTCTACCCCGGATCTTCATGGGTCCGCCGTCATATAGCTGGAATATTGCTGAGTGCGGCGTTAAACAACAAACACAGAAAGGTTCCTGGGGACCAATTCTAACCCAGAATCCCGACGTGATCATTTTTTTACTCCCCGCTGAACTATGAATGCTTACGTTGATCCACTGAGTTCTGCTTGTATTTTGTCATGATAGGGTCGTCATCCGCGTTCAGTATCATGGAAATATCCCGTTGGGACAAACGTGTCTTCTTCAGTAAGTCTCTTAACACTTGGCATTTGTTGGTGTTGGTGGGGCTGGGACGTTGTCTCACTAGCCTCAGACGTCTTCTGTTCCACCATCCCTCGCCACCCTCCAGAAACAGCAGCATCAGCAGCAGGACCAGCGCGTGTCTCAGACGTAACGTCATCCTTTGAAAACAAAAATTCATGTGTTTGTTTGGTGTTTAACGTTGCACTCAATATTCCAGCTATGTTACGGCGGACTCTAAATAATCGGACCCGTGAAGATCCGGGTTAGAATAGGTCTTCAGCAACCCATTCTTGCTGTAAAAGGCGACTATGCTTGTCGTAAGAGGCGACTAACGGGATCGGGTTGTCACGCTCGATGACTTGGTTGATACATGTCATCGTTTCCCAATTGCGTGAATCGATGTTAATGACATCAATCACTTCATTGTCTGGTCCAGACTCGATTATTTACAGACCGCCGTCATATAGCTGGAATATTGCTGAGTGCGGCGTTAAACAACAAACCAACCAACCAAATCATACTCCGACTCTTACCCTAAGGTCCCCATCCAACCTGTGCTGTCGTAAGAAGCGACTAAACGGTCAGTAATATTGTTTGTATCTTTAGTCACGTCAATATTCCAGCAAGCCTGACCACCCGATCCCGTTAGTCGCCTTTTACGGCAAGCATGGGTTGTTGAAGGCCTATTCTAACCCGGATCTTCACGGATGGAATTGTGGATGCAGGGGTGCGCAACCAGACACCATTTTGAAACATTATTAAATTTAAAAAAAAACCAGAACAAAATCATTTGGTGACGTAAAAATAAATAAACCAATATTTGATTAAAAACTCAATTTCCCCCCGATTTATTGAGTAATTGAAAAATAAGTAAAGTATAGCCCACTTCTTCCCGAAGGGTTGTATCGGCGCTTGCTGGAATATTGTGTACTGTTAAACAATACAGTAAACTACGCTTATAACGAACTGACGGATATAACGAACTATTTTTTTTATCCTGTCTATATGCTGTATCTGTTCCGTACATTTGCTTATGACGAACTACGGTTATACCGAATTAAAATTAGTGATCCCTTTGAGTTCGTTATAACCGTAGTTTACTGTAAATAGACGCTACAAACTTACCTTGATACTTGTTTCGGAGCGGGACTGTCTGATGGTGTGAGTACAACGTTTATCTGTAACTGACTATCCACTCTACAATCATGGCACAGTGTGAAAAAAGTCATTGGTTGAGAAGAGTTTGATGAGTTCCGGGCGACAGCGTTGTGTACCGCAGTTCACACGGTGCGTGAAGTGAAGCATAGATACAGCACTTCCTGGTCGATGCCACAATCACGTCTATGTGTCAAACATGTTACCTATGAAAATCACAAACGTGTATTGAACCAGTGCTAACAACAATTCATAAGGTCTTACGGTGTATATTTTAGGTTTGCGGACCGCAGGACTTAAAAATCGAAAATTTTGAAAATTTTGAAATCCAAATGATGTTCTTTTTGAACCGCCGAATGTAACAAAAAAAAAACTAACAAAGAAACGCAGCTGATATGTTTTGTATCACCTACCGATCCAAATCGAACATTAAGATGACTGGACCCTTGAATATCCGGGGTAGAATAGGTCTTCAGGAACCCATGCTTGCCGTAATAGGCGACTATACTTACCGTAACTAACGCAACTAACGGGATCGGGTGGTCAGGCTTTCTGACTTGGTTGATGCATGTCATCGCATCCCAATTGCGTGGATCGATGCTCATGATGGATGATGTTCTCGCTCATGGGTTTCATCCGAGTGTTAACGCCTTCTGTTTCGTTGCCGTAAGATACCCGTGCTCTTGGGTTTCATCCCAGTGTAACCGTCTACTGTCTGGGCAACGTTGGTTGGTTTGTTGGTTTGTTTCTAACGCCGCACTCAGCAATATTCCAGCTTTATGACGGCGTTCTGTAAATGATCGAGTCTCTGGACAAGACAATCCAGGGATTGATATCATGAACATCGATCCAAGCAATTGGGATCGATGACATGGTGACGTAAAATACCCATGCTTGTGGGTTTCATCCCAGGAACCGTCTCCTATCTGGTCTACATAAGATACCTGTGCTCATGGGTTTCATCCCAGGAACCGTCTACTGTCTGGCCAACATAAGATGCCTGTGCTTGTGGGTTTCATCCCAGTGTAACCGTCTACTATCTGGTCTACATAAGATACCCGTGCTCATGGGTTTCATCCCAGGAACCGTCTACTATTTGGGCGATGTAAGATACCTGTGCTCATGGGTTTCATCCCAGGAACCGTCTACTATTTGGGCGATGTAAGTTACCCGTGCTCATGGGTTTCATCCCAGAAACCTTCTACTATCTGGCCAACATAAGATGCCTGTGCTTGTGGGTTTCATCTCAGTGTAACCGTCTACTATCTGGTCGACGTAAGATACCCGTGCTCATGGGTTTCATCCCAGTGTAAACGTCTACTATCTGGTCTACATAAGATACCCGTGCTCATGGGTTTCATCCCAGGAACCTTCTACTATCTGGCCTACATAAGATACCTGTGCTTGTGGGTTTCATCCTTGTGTAACCGTCTTATTGTCTCGACGACGTAAGATATACGTGCTTGTGGGTTTTATCCCAGTGTAAATGTCTACTGTTTGGACGACGTAAGATATACGTGCTTGTGGGTTTTATCCCAGTGTAAATGTCTACTGTTTGGACGACGTAAGATATACGTGCTTGTGGGTTTCATCCCAGTATAAATGTCTACTGTTTGGACGACGTAAGATATACATGGTTGTGGGTTTCATCCCAGTATAAGCGTCTACTGTTTGGACGATGTAAGATATACATGGTTGTGGGTTTCATCCCAGTATAAACGTCTACTGTTTGGACGACGTAAGATATACATGGTTGTGGGTTTCATCCCAGTATAAACGTCTACTGTTTGGACGATGTAAGATATACGTGCTTGTGGGTTTCATCCCTGTGTAAACGTCTACTGTTTGGACGACGTAAGATATACATGGTTGTGGGTTTCATCCCAGTATAAACGTCTACTGTTTGGACGACGTAAGATATACATGGTTGTGGGTTTCATCCCAGTATAAATGTCTACTGTTTGGACGACGTAAGATATACATGGTTGTGGGTTTCATCCCAGTATAAGCGTCTACTGTTTGGACGATGTAAGATATACATGGTTGTGGGTTTCATCCCAGTATAAGCGTCTACTGTTTGGACGACGTAAGATATACATGGTTGTGGGTTTCATCCCAGTATAAGCGTCTACTGTTTGGACGACGTAAGATATACATGGTTGTGGGTTTCATCCCAGTATAAGCGTCTACTGTTTGGACGACGTAAGATATACATGGTTGTGGGTTTCATCCCAGTATAAACGTCTACTGTTTGGACGACGTAAGATATACATGGTTGTGGGTTTCATCCCAGTATAAACGTCTACTGTTTGGACGACGTAAGATATACATGGTTGTGGGTTTCATCCCAGTATAAACGTCTACTGTTTGGATGACGTAAGATATACGTAGGTTACATATACACACGGGTGTCAGTACAGAAGACAGATGTGTATAGCGTTGCATATACACACAGTGTGTCAGTTTTGAACACAGCAAAATACGTATACGTCATGTGTGTGCACATGTATATATATATATATGTGTGTGTATGTGTAATTTATTTGCATGTGTATGTGTGTTTATGTATATATGTGTATGTTCAGGTATAATGTGTGTGTGTGTGTGTGCATGGGTATGTGTGTTTATGTATATATGTGTATGTTCAGGTATAATGTGTGTGTGTGTGTACATGTATATATATTTGCATGTGCATGTGTGTTTCGGTAAGGTTGAGAAGAGGTGGGTTAGTTTAGGCTCAAGACTCTACTGGACTCTACTAGACATAGGACATTCATCATGCAGTATTGATGGACATACCCTGCATAAAGGAGGATGAACCCATAATTGTTTCACACAATTTATAAATGGTGCAAACTCAATTTCTCCCATCCCTACAGCAATGTCATGCCTTCATACGCTTTGCATACGTTTCACAATAATCTATGCTTCCATATTATGTTCAAACGCTGTGACACCCGTGAAGGCCTGGGATAGAATAGGTCTTCACTAACCTACGCTTGCCTTAAATGGCGACACTTCTTATCGTAAGAGGCGACTAACGGGCTCGGGCTCGCTGACTTGGTTTATGCATGTCATCGATCCCAATTGCGTGGATCGATGGTCATGATATCAATCACTGGATTGTCTGGTCCAGACTCTATTCTGTACAGACTGCCGTCATATAGCTGGAATATTGCTGAGTGCGGCGTCAAACAACAAACCAACCAACCGAAAAATCTCCAATCTACGCTTCCACATTATGAGTGAGTGAGTGAGTATGGTTTAACGCCGCTTTTAGCAATATTCCAGCAATATCACGGCGGGGGACACCAGAAATGGGCTTCACACATTGTACCCATGTCGGGAATCGAACCCGGGTCTTCGGCGCGACGAGCGAACGCTTTAACCACTAGGCTACCCGACCGCCCCTCCACATTATGACCAAACGCTGTGATATGGATGAACTACTGTTCTAATCTATAAACTGGTGTCACACTGGATGGTGTGTGAGACAATCAGCTGGCACCATCACTCTCCACATGGATGACTAGTTCCATGTGTTCCCAGCTCTACATCATCATCTGGTGCATCACTCAACACAGGAACTATGCTCCGTGACTGGACAGAACTGACCTACCCTCGATTAGATTACACAACACACACCTGGTCCTTCCTGTGTTTAACGCAACACTCCGACATATTCCAGCTACAAGAGGGTCCTGATGGGTGGGTCCCATAAGCAGAAAGCAGTAAAATTTAGGGTACTTTTTCATTAAGCAGTAATTTTTCTTCTTTTTCAATAAAATCGTCGCGAAAAATTCCTAAATCGGCCATAGAGGGACATGGATCTTTTAATTCTGCTTTCGTTTCATCCTGACAATTCATATTTTTAATACCTGGTAAAATCTCAAATCGCTAAACATTCTAGACTGGTCCCCTGCGTCAGTGGCAAAGCATTTGGGTCTTGAAGACAGACTGTTTTTGACCATTTCAATCATTTTACTTTAAGCAGTAAATTATTTATTTACGTTAAGCAGTTATTTTTTGGTATTTTACGATAAGCATTTACGATAAAAAAAGATGAATTTTACGTTTACGATAGTGTTTGAAGTGTGGTTTACGTTAAACATTAAAACCCATCACGACCCTCCTACATGGGATAAGCTGTTATGTGAAACTAATAAGCTTTTGTTGCTCTCGGTATAGATTTGTTTGTTAGTTTGTTTGTTGTTTAACGCCGCATTCAGCAATATCAGACAGACAGACAGTTTATTTCAGTAATTTAGGCATCAAGGCCCATAGGTCACGTGATGTACATGATCAGATTTTAAATCAAGTAACAAATTCCTCGTTATCAAGACATGTTTTAAGAATACAGAAACAGCATTGATCATATCAGGATTTTCAGAGTTTAGCAGATTTATCATTTAAATGACGGTCTTTAAAAATACCTTGCAACATGGGGAGAAATTTAAACCTTAAATGGGAATACGTTTCACATATAAGTAAGACATGGTATTCATCCTACAATGTCACTGACTTTGGACCTGCGACATATACTTACATTAAAATTATGCAATGAAATTCTAAGTTTACAATAAGCTCTGAATAAACTTTTATCATTTAAACAAGTTAAATATCTTTCAGTTTGTAACAATGATTTTACTTTGCTGTACTTGCTAAGATAAAGTGATTCAGAAATACTTTGGTGCCACTGTTGACAAAATATATCCTCCAGTCTTTGCTTAAATGAATATTTAAAATCTTGAGACCTCCATACATATGAAAAGCCACTAACAAATAATAGATTTCTCACATCTGAAAACCAATAATTTTTTCCATTATCATCAAGTACCTTTGACATTTTATAACACTGATATGGGTATCTATCAGGCATCATTCAAAGTAACTTAATCCAATACTTAATTACCCTTAAATTTCTGGCTACAAAAATATCAATATCCAAGCTGTGTGACAGCGGTCTGTAAAATAATCGAGTCTGGACCAGACAGTCCAGTGATTGATATCATGAGCATCGATCTACGCAATTGGGATTGATGACATGCATCAACCAAGTCAGCGGGCCTGACCACCCGATCCCGATAGTCGCCTCTTACGACAAGCATAGTCACCTTTTTCGGCTGGTATGGGTAAAACAACAAACCAATCAACCAATCAGAGTGGGGCAGGAGCCAAGCTGCCGAAACGCGGTCACCCATCCGGGGACTTCCTGGGACCGACGTCACTGAACTTCACCTGATTTGTGATCTGTGCGCTATGCACAGGAATACGTACCACCACGGGGGCGGTCGGGTAGCCTAGTGGTTAAAGCGTTCGCTCGTCACGCCGAAGACCCGGGTTCGATTCCCGACATGGGTACAATGTGTGAAGCCCATTTCCGGTGTCCCCGCCGTGATATTGCTGGAATATTGCTAAAAGCGGCGTAAAACCATATTCACTGAATCACTGCTAAGTGTGTCCTTTCACAAAGGTTTAAATCTTATAAGACAATAAAGGTGAGGTGAGGTGAAATTGGGTTTAACGTCGCGTCCAAGATTATTGCACTTATATAGCGACGTGCAAGCGCGCGCGTGTGTGTGTGTGTGTTTGTGTGGCTGCTTGTACTAGACCGGACTGATGCCGATTTATCGAGCTACCTCACTGAGATACCATGCCGCGGTTTAACATGAATATCCAACTCAGACACAGTATACTGACTCCGAGTAGATCAGTCCCTGTTTTAGCCCCTTAATGCCGAGCACCAGACAGGGTACCAATAAGTACCAGCTTTTAACGTCTTTTGAAATAACGCGACCGGGGATCGAACCACGGACCAAGACAATAAAGGAAAACAGAAATAACAGGCTGCATGCTTTATGTTTATTTGTCAGTCTGTGGCAACTCGTGTCTCCGGGACATCTGAA
Source organism: Haliotis cracherodii (assembly GCF_022045235.1). Lineage (NCBI taxonomy): Eukaryota > Metazoa > Mollusca > Gastropoda > Lepetellida > Haliotidae > Haliotis > Haliotis cracherodii. The sequence continues at coordinate 7,314,085 of NW_027266269.1, forward strand.
ATAAAAAGGAATAAGTTGAAATGAAGAAATGGTCGTGTTTTTATGGATCACACTGGGAATTTTCAGAAACACAAAAGCGAAAACTTCTTTCTTTATTCTTTGATTGATTTTTAAGTGTACTGCTGACTCTTTGGACTGAAAATGGGCTCCAAAAGCTTTATATGTGGCAAGTATGCAGTCTGGCCATCAATGAAATGACTGCTTATTCTCCATTATAAAGGGGGTGCTATTAACATTTATATAATCATAATTACAGTTGCCATGTGAGGATATTGTCACAGGACGACGCATTGAAATGGTTACATATAATACTTATACGACAACTCAAGACAATATATCTTCCTATGTAGCAAATCCCCCGGGGGCGCGGGTGGCCAAGACGTCTAAGGCGCAGCGATTCGATGTGCTTAGTCGCGTCCCTTGGGCACGCCAGAAACCTATGATTGTGGGTTCGAATCCCGGTTCGCCCCGATTATGTTTCTTGGTTTGTCAGCACAATACCCATGCTCATGGGTTTCACCGAAGTGGTAAACGTCTGAGACCTGAATCACTTCGGGCTTTCCTCCCACATTAAGCTGACGCCGCGATATAACTGGAATATTGTTAAAAGTGGTGTTAAACCCAACTCACTCACTCACTGTCGCAAAACCCATTAATTCAATACCTATCCAACCTGAACCGTTAGCCAACTTTGTAGCCAATACCTTGGTTCACTTATATTTCTATGCATCTAACAAAGCTACAACAAGTACAAACATGATTCAACATGAACATCGAAAATCGCAAGCAGATCTTGCCGTGAAGATCCGGGGGTAGAATAGTGAGTGAGTGAGTTTAATTAAAGTCACGTCGGCAATATTTCAGCCATAATGTGACTTGAACAAGTTATACAATAGACATAAAAACTGTCGACGAAGGACAGTATAATAACTAGCAATATATCACAGTTTAAAACTAGTTGTAGAACACTAAAAATATCTGATTATTAAGGAACGACACAATATAAAAATGGGGCTATAGATCGCCAGCAACAAGGTTAAAATCACCATACTGGGGACCAAGGGGACTTACGGTACCTCTGCTACCTGCATGGTTCTCCAGCAGGATTTACACTTCCCCAAGTTAGTGGTGATTATTGCGAGTTTAGCCAGATATTAAAAGTTAACAAATATTCTGCAGTTAAAATAGAGGTAGATATAAATATACTTTGAAAGAGGTGGTCTTACATACCCTCTCAGGGGGACAATAATTTTTGGGGTAGAATAGGTATTCAGCAAACCATGCTTGTCGTAAAAGGTGACTATGCTTGTCGTAAGAGGCGACTAACGGGATAGGGTTGGTTGATGCATGTCATCGTATCCCAATTGTGTGGATCGATCCTCATGATGTCAATAACTGGATTGTCTGGTGCAGACTCGATTATTTACAGACCGCCGTCATTTAGCTGGAATATTGCTGAGTGCGGCGTTAAACAACAAAGAAATAAACGTAATCCCTCACCATGCACACTGACCACGCCGACTTTGTGTAAGAGTCGGAGGTGAGTGAGGGAGGCTTAGGTGTACATAAACCAACTATTTTTGTTCGACTTCAACATTTGCCATTAGCTATACCAACAAAGACATTGAAAGCCATGGTAACAAGGTACCAAGTTCCAGGTTGACAACATGAAGTGTACTCACTGAGGATGGATCGTCAGTCCAGGCTACGACCAAACTGTTGCAGCACCTTCTTTCCGCAGTGACACTGGTTCCTGTTCTGCGAGCGAGTAGCTGCGGAATATTGAAAAGAAGAGAATTACTGACTTTCATTACTGATGAAAGAGTCATCACCTATTTCCAATTGGTTGGTTTATTGTTTAACGCCGCACTCAGCAGTTTTCCAGCTATATGACGGTGATCTGTATCTAATCGAGTCTGGGCCAGATAATCCAGTGATTGATATCATGAGCATTGATCCACGCAATTGGGATCGATGACATGCATCAACCAAGTCAGCGAGTCTACCCTAATCGATTCATATAATTTTTACTTTTACCCCCAATGGATTTGGTTTCGAGATACTAAGGTTTCCCCAGACATCAGGAAAGCGTCAAATAAAATCACAAAATTACTTTTGCCTAACGACCCGTGAATTTCCGGGATAGAATAGGTCTTCAGCAACGCATTCTTGTTGTAAGAGGCGACTAACGGGATCGGGTGGTCAGACTCGCTGACTTGGTTGATGCATGTCATTGTATCCCAATTGCGTGGATCGATGCTCATGACGTCAATCACTGGATTATTTACAGACTGCCGTCATACAGCTAGAATTTTGCTGCATGCGGCCTTTAGCAACCAGCAATCGAGCATAATACAACTCGATTCTAACGTAGGTGATTTTTATATTATTTCGAAAACTGTTCTCTCCCAAAGTATATACACATTTCACGTAACAAAACAAAACAGCTGCATCATTTTAAAAAATATAAATTCACTCGCTTCACTTACCTGCTCGTTTTGCAGCATCGTACAGCTCTTCTTTAGCAACCATCCCGTCACCTGTAAATATTGTGCACGTATTATATTAACAATATGCAACTTGAATTATTAATGCTCGAATCATGTTTCACATTGTTCGCACTTTAACAAAAGAGTTATTTTTCCTTGTCTAAATATTTCCCCCATGGTGATAAGACAACAGACAGGGCGAATCTAGAGTTTGATACCACGCACACAGGTGTTTAAAACGCCTCTGAGCACGGCGAATTGTGTCGCATCAGACAAGAGGGTCACTAAGCCCTTTTATCTGAGTATAGGACACAGTACACTTGTCAGGTAGCTAGATTCATAAACTACTACATATATTTGTGGAATTATCAGGTAATGCTCACGTTTCTGCATCAACTCTGCCAGGAGTGGGTCGCCTTCATCAACATCGAGAATCGTGGAAACGTCCCGTCTACCCAGTTTCTTTGCCCTCAAGGCTCGCAACAGGTCCAGAAGTTCCTTGATGGTTGCGCCGCAGTGGCAGTTGTTGGTGTTGGTATGATGGCTTTGCTGTATCACGACCCTCCGACGCCTCCTCCTCCTCCTCCTCCTCCGCCAACCGTCACTCTCGGGCATCAGCATCGCTACCACCAGCAGCAGGACCAGGGCGTGGCTCACTCGCAACATCGTGTTTGACGCTAAACTCGCAAAAAGTTTTGGATTAAAGACGTTTTGTTTGTCTGTTGTAGAACTTCGCACTGGACAGACTCCCACCCCCCGAATCCTCTTGCACACACTCAATCGCGCACTTTTCCCCTCCAAAAAGTTAGATATTTATCAACACATTTTCACAAGGGGAGTTCTGCTCAACCCCTCCTCCCATTGGCCAATATCTACATTCATAAAGGGTATTTGCTGCGCAAAGGAGAATAAGATTAACAAAAATTATAAACATATATGTTCAGATTTAATAATATGCGTTTTTAGTCCGTGTTTTGAAGTGAGTGAGTTAAAGTTTTACATCGCGTCGGCAATATTGCAGCCATATTGCGATGAGAACAAGGTAGTTACTATAATTAAAGACCTGTTGACGAAGGACAGTAAAACGGTCAGATGAATATCACAGTTTATATATAAAACAAACCTAAGCAATAATAAAACAAAGAATTTTTAGTAGATTAGTTCCTATAAATTAAAACCAGGCTATAGACCACAAGCAATAGACCACAAGTGGGAATGATGGGGACTTACAGTGCATTGCTTCCTGCATGACTACCGGCAGGATTTATGCCATCACTTTGGTCACCAGTGATTGTGTGTAATACTAACCGATATTAACAATAGAAGCCCAGTCAATTCATTAAAACACTAGTTGATATTATACACTCCAACATAGATGGACTCACGTGCCACTTTTAGGGGGACAATAATTTTACACTACGTTAACCCCCTGAGTGGCACAGCCTTCAATAATCTCAGTTGTTAATAACATCATAGTAATTTAAAAAAATTCAAACCCCAAAATTTATCAAATAATCCATTTCTTTAAAAAAAATGAGAATTAAACGAGCATTGATATTTATAAAAAGATCCTTCAAAGAAGTTGAATGGTAATAATTATTACTTGCGATAGAAAAGTCGACACAGTCAAGCAACATATGTTTAACAGTGAACCTTTCATCCCAAGGGACACAGAATGGAGGATCTTCGCCCTTCAATATATATTCATGGTTAAAACGTGTACATTTTTTTAATGTTGTAAGTGTCATCAGACAGAAAAGAAACGTATGGGTAAAATGCTGAACACGTATCACACAGAGACTAAAACCCACTTTCGAAATCAAGTTAAGTTACAGAAGTCTAATTAAAACGGGAGGATCGGTCGACCAACGGGATCGGGTGGAATCGCTGACTTGGTTGATGCATGTCATCGTATCCCTACTGCATGGATCGATGCTCATGATGTCAAACAATGGATTGTCTGGTCCCGATTCGATTATTTACAGACCGCCGTCATATAGTCGGAATATTGCTTAGTGCGGCGTTGAACATCAAACAAACAAACAAACAAACAAACAAACAAACAAACAAACAAACAAATATCCTTAAACTGCTTGTATAACAAACAAACAAACAAACAAACAAACAAACAAATATCCTTAAACTGCTTGTATAGACGAATGGTTGCTGGTATGAATTATTGCCGTATTGTTTTCATTATGGACATTCACAGTCGGCACCCGGAAGGGAGAAATTCAACTGTGAAAATATAAAATACATGTGTACTGTCATTTAATGTCATTCACTGTCTAAGAGTTTTCTGCTCCTAAAAATCCCAATGTCGTCACACGAGAAGCCAATGATTTTAGAAGTATTGATAACTTCGAATAATTTGTCTTTATTGCAAACAATAATACTATACCATACCAGCCAAGAAAGGTAAACGTTAAAATGCTGTGAATAAATGTTTTGTGAAACAATTTCCTGAAACTGCTAAAACAATCTAATTTGTGAACGTCAGTGTGAGACAATCCAGTGATTGACATCATGAGCATCGATTTATAAGTGTTCATATCTGTTCATTAGCAATATAAGTAAATGCTTATGTGAATGCGTTCACATCTGTTCATTAGCAATATAAGTAAATGCTTATATGAATGCGTTCACATCTGTTCATTAGCAATATAAGTAAATGCGTATTTGAATGCGTAAGAATGTGTTTCCTGCCCTAGCTTTCTTGGTGGCTCTCATCAGCATACCATGGATCATACCTGGGTGCAGCCCTAGTCGGCGGAGGTCGTGGCTGTCATAACAGCGTTCCCGTAAACTGTAAGTTGAGCCCGAACGTACTCACTGCACGTTAGTTGCCCATTATGCATCATATTATATTTTTTAGTATTTCATTTACACTTAAACGTTTGTGTATAGGATAAATAATATTGGTGAAAGGACACAGCCCTGTGTTGCCCCAGTAGATGTTTCTAATGTGGATGAAGCAATAGAGTGCCAAAACATACTTTAACCAAGGTCCCGAAAGTGTAATCACAGATTTCATTAAATAGCATTTTACGACAAGCAATAGAGTGTCAGGAACACATTGTAACCCAGGTCCCAAAAGTGTAATCACTAAAGTGTAATCACAGAATCCATTAATTAGCATCTTACGACAATTATAGAGTAACTCCTGCAAGTTAAACCGGGGAGTGAATTTTAACACTGCCCTGTGTAGCCCCAGTAGATGTTATTACGCGTACTGTTGATGAAGTAATAGAGTGCCAGGAACATATTGTAACCCTGGTCCCGAAGGTGTAATCACAGATTCCATTCAATAGCATCTTATGACAAGCAATAGAGTGCCAGGAACATATTGTAACCCTGTTCCCGAAATTGTAATCACAGAATCATTCAGTAGCATCTTACGACAAGCAATAGAGTGCCAGGAACATATTGTAAACCTGGTCCACTAAGTGTAATCACAGAATCATTCAATAGCATCTTACGACAAGCAACAGAGTGCCGGGAACATATTTTAACCCTGGTCCCCTAAGTGTAATCACAGAATCATTCAATAGCATCTTACGACAAGCAACAGAGTGCCAGGAACATATTGTAACCAAGGTCCCCTAAGTATAATCACAGAATCATTCAATAGCATCTTACGACAAGCAACAGAGTGCCAGGAACATATTGTAACCAAGGTCCCCTAAGTGTAATCACAGAATCCATTAAATAGCATCTTACGACAAGCAATAGAGTGCCAGGAACATATTTTAACCCTGGTCCCCTAAGTGTAATCACAGAATCATTCAATAGCATCTTACGACAAGCAACAGAGTGCCAGGAACATATTGTAACCAAGGTCCCCTAAGTGTAATCACAGAATCATTCAATAGCATCTTACGACAAGCAACAGAGTGCCAGGAACATATTGTAACCAAGGTCCTCTAAGTGTAATCACAGAATCACTCAATAGCATCTTACGACAAGCAACAGAGTGCCAGGAACATATTGTAACCGTGGTCCCTTAAGTGTAATCACAGAATCATTAAATATCATCTTACGACAAGGAGTAGAGTGCCAGGAATATATAGTAATCCAGTTCCCAAAAGTGTCATCACAGAACCCATTAAATAGCCTCTTACAGTAATTCCTGCGAGTTAATCAGAGGAGTGAATTTTCAACATCGGAAAAATAAGGGCGATACTTACTCTACTTCTTCGTTCTGCTGTGCGGCTTCCTGCTGGAGTCTCCCCTTCCTGCTTGGGCTGCCGTCATTTATACCATCCTGATGCTGTGGGTGTCGCATCATTGGCTGAAGGGGTGTCATGTCCTGTCCTCAAAAGGGACACGTCTAATGTTTCCTGCTTGATTGCAACTCACACATAACAAGTGCACTGAATTTAGATTTTGAGTACGTACATTATCTATGTGCTATGTCACCATGCCTCGGATCCTAATTTTTAATCACAGCTTAGCACCTGGATGTGATAAAGTTAATTGGCTGCTGGTATCACTGCCACTACAACACCAGAGCAGCGACATCTGTTTGGAAAGGTAGGGAGGGTGCACATAAGTCGGGAAACAATTCCGTTCTGTCAAATAAGGGGCTTGAATAAGAGAACATTTAATATTTCATTATTCTTTTCAATGAGAGTAATTTTTTATTTTTTTTTAAAAAGTGTTAGAAGTTATTTTAAAAATAAATTAGTCAAACAAATACATAGGGACGGTATAAGAACCATTATATGTTTGTTTGAATTTTATTATATGGTATTGACAATATATTTCAATGTCCGTGTTGTCACATACGTCCAGATAAATAAATTATATTTGTTTTTATCCACCATGACTTAAGTGATGCTAAAAACAGGTAAGCCTCATCTCAGTTTTTCACAAAAACAGAGTGAAAGCTAATTGAATGTTAATTGATTGGACGCTAAGCCTCGGGTATGTTGGTAGATTATGTTTTATCGTAGCCAGATGGGGTATGAGTGAGTGAGTGAGTGAGTTGGGTTTAACTTACACAGCATGTCAGCTTAATAAGGAAGGAAAGCCCGAAGTGATGCAGGTCTGAGACGTTTACCACTTCGGTGAAAACCATGAGCACAGGTATGGTGCTGACAAACCTAGAAACATAATCCGGGCGAACCGGGATTCGAACCCACAATCACAGGTTTCTAGCGTGCCCAAGGGACTCAACTCTGCACAGCGAATCGCGGCGCCTTAGGCGACTGGTCCACCCGTGCCCCCTGATGGGGTAGGGCATTGCTCATAATACGGACCACTAGTTTGTCTGATGTGTTCAGATAAATACAGGCCATACTATAGCTGGAATAGTGCTGACTACACGGTAAACAACATTAACACTGTTTTCTGGCATACATGTGTTAATTTCAAAGTTTATTGTTTTTTATTAGAATCCACTCTCAGCAACATCCCACCAATTTGACAGCGGTCTGTAAATAATCAGTTGAAATGTATGCGTATTTATCGACACAAATGGGATACGATGACATGCATCAACCAAGTCAGCGAGCCTGACCACCCGATACAGATAGTCGCCTGTTACGACAAGCATGGGTTGCTGAAGACCATTCTACCCCGGATCCAGATCGTCCTCTCTCACAAGCATAGTCGCCTCCTCGGAGTTGAAACCTAATGCTAACCTGTATGTGTCAGATACGAGATCTTTTGGGGGGGGGGGGGGGGGGATACGATGACATTCATCAATAATGCGCGCATGTTAGTCGTCTCTTATCACTAGCATCTGTTGCTGTCACCAATTCTAACCCGGATCTTCATGGGGTCATTCTAACACTACACTCAATTATTGACTTTCTATAAAGTTGTGATGCAAGATACACACGGGTAAGCACAGCAACAGATGCTGCAGTCGTTTGCGGATATACAAACAACTGGTGATTTTCATGTCCACAGAAATCGTTATTCTTGGTAATCTTTTCCACTTTTACTTTTAATTTCACCCTTTGGTCCAGTTTGCGAATATTAGATGTGGAACGATCTATGATCGTGGTTCGAATCCCACATTCGACCTGATTATGATTATGTGTATCATACCATCCTCGATTGTCCAGGGTATAATATCTCCATTCTATTACGGTATATACCCTTGACTCATCTGTGCGGACTCTGGATAAGAATATAAGTTCCAAGCAATCTGATAATGCTGACCGTAAAAGGCAGCTAAATGGATCAGGTGACTTTGTTGATGCATGTCATCGAGTCCCAATTGCATGGATCGGTACTCATGATGTCAATCACTGGACTTTCTGGTCCTGACTCGATTCTTTACAGACCGCCGTCATATAGCTGGAGTAATTCCACACCTTGCACACTGCCCACTTTGATTTTATGTTTAACGTCTTGAAGATGGAGTGGAGTATTAAACAACAAACAAACAAAACCCTAGCTTAGCAGATCTATACATGAATATTTGTTGAAAGGTGACGACCCTCCATTTTGTAATCTATTTGATGAGAGAAGGATGGTCAAGCATGTCCTGCTTGACTGTATTGTTTTGTGCATCATAAGGGATAACTGTTTCAAAGTTTCATCCATAAAAGGATCTTTTTAATAAAATTAGGTTTCATTTAGCAAATATGAGAGACAAAGAATTGTTTGATAATTTTTTATGAACGTAGTGTTGTTTTATAGTAGTATATAATTATTAATTATTAATTTTGATTAATGGTGGCCGTGCCTCCCAAGAGAGTATCATAAGTCCATGTTATATAAAGAATATCTATATCTAAAAAGTAGAACATATCTTAAAAAGTAGAACATATGTCATTTTTATTTCTGGCTGACATTGCTTACTATCATCAGCGACTGAAGGGATTATGCGACTGAAGGGTCGATGCAGGTAGCAAAAGTACTGTAAGTCTCCATGGTCCCTGGTATTGTGATCATCCTTTGGTTGACCTATATATTTACACATATTTTGTATTGTAATATCTAAAAATAGTTATACAATATGAATGCTCAAATACTTTTTTTTAATCTCTTTATTGTTACACTGCCCATAGTCGAAAGATTTTAATAAATTATTTTACTTTATTACTTGTCACGATCTAACTGAAGTACTGCCGATGTGACTCTAAATATTAACTCATTTGCTACTTAATAGTGATTCAGAAACACATGCTGATAATATAGTCTGAATCGTACCATCAACTCCTCTTTTAGCTTTAGCAGAGCGTTCGTATGAATAGGGACAGAAATTTCGCTTTTATTCAGTTGGTTTTGAAGAAAACGTCCGAGCCCCAACCGAGTGACATGTCAGAATTTCCAAATAAAGATGGTACAAGTTGAATTCCGTTTAATGGGAATGCATACACTGCAATGGTTAGGCTGCACCAGATCAATGGTTACGTGTCGTACTGTGTCAGGTACGAGATCGTGTTTATGGGATACGAGAACATGCTTTGTTTGTTTGTTTGTTGTTTCACGCAGCACTCAGCAATAGTCCAGCTATATGTGTAAATATTCGAGTCTGGACCAGACCAATTTATTCCGTTAGTCGCCTGTAACCTCAAGCATAGGTTGCTGAAGACCTATTCTACCCCAGATCTTCATGGGTCAATCAAGCGAGCCTGACCACCTGATTCTGTTAGTGGCCACTTAAGACAAGCATCGGTTGCTTGGGACCTATTCTATCCCGGATCTTCACGGTTCTGATGACATGCAACAATCAAGTGAGCCTGACCACCTGATATTCTTAGTCGCCTCTTACCACAAGCATCGTTTGCTTGGGACCTATTCATCGATGACAGACCTTGATATGTTTTGTTTTAAGGTTCATGTTTAAGAAGACTGTTACTTTTCAGTTCCGAAATCACCAAATTATTTAGATAAGACAATGAAGGAAAACAGAAATAACAGACTGCATGCTTCATGTTTATTTGTCAGTCTGTGGCAACTCGTGTCTCCGGGACATCTGAAATAATAAAGAATAAGTAGAAGAATGAGAAATAGGTCAATTTGTACTCCAGGACAAAATTTAACTGGTCAGGTTTTATTGATAAAATTGTGAATTTCAGAAACACAAAAGCTAAAACGTCTAACTTTTTTCTGTGATTGTCTTGTAAGTGTACTGGTGTCTATCAATGAAATGACCGCTTATTTTTTATTAGAAAAGGGGTGCTTATAAAATTTATATAATCATAATTACAGTTGCCTTGTGAGTATATTGTCACAGAATGATGTATTCAAAAGATAACTTATAATGTAAGACAACATAATAAATCTTCAAAAATTAAAAAAGCGTCAATAACATATGTATTTATTCAATAACTGTCCAACCTGTACCTTAAGCCTGTGCTGTAGCCAATACCTTTGCTGTTTGTTTTGTTTTTTGTAAAAAACGATATGCCCTAAAAGATGACTATGCTTGTTGTAAGAGGCGACTAACGGGGTCGGGTGGTCAGGCTCACTGACTTGTTTGATGAATGTCATTGATCCCAATTGTCTGGATCGATGCTCATGATGTCATTACTGGCATGTCTGGTCCAGACTCGATTATTTACAGACCGCTGTCAGATAGCTGGAATATTGCTGAGTGCGGCGTTAAACCACAAAGTAAACTGAAACCCTCACTTTACACACTGACCACATCAGTTTTAGGTGTGAGTCGGAGGTGAGGGAGGGAGTCTAAGGTGTACATAAACCAACTATTTTTGCCATTGCCTATACCAACTACAGACTTCAACATGGTAACAAGGAACCAAGCTCTAGGTTGACAACATGCATTGTACTCACTGAGGATAGATCCTCAGTCCAGGCTACGTCCAAAAAGTTGCAGCACTTGCCGTCCACAATGACAATGGTTCCTGCTCTTCACGCCAGTATACAAGCGAGTATCTAAGAAATATTGAAAAGTTTATGTTTTACTGTCTTGTCTGCACCTATTTTAACGTATATATTTCGAAGAAGATACTGACTTATCACTGATGAAAGAGCCATCACCTATTTTCAGTAATCCATTCATATAATTTTTACCGTTATTTTGCCTTTTACCCCAAAGGATTCTTTTTCAGATACTAAAGTGTCCAAATACATCAGTAGTCTGGTCATTTTGGTCGAAAAAAAGGGCCAACCTCAAGAAAATTGCAACAGAATTAATTCATACTTTATGTTATTTGGTAGCATGTCAGCTTTCAGGGAAAAAAAGTCTACCAAAATCAACTCATGGGAATGACCTTTCTCAAGGTCACAAGATGTAGGCCTATATAATTCGTATTTTCGTATTCTTGAATATTTGTAGGAAGGAAGAGATTGAAATTTATCATAGTTTTCTTTCTAATATAACTAAATTAAAAAACAATGTGGATATACAACTTTTATTTACTTTATAAAAAATATCACAGGGACAATGTTATTCATTATAATAGTTCCAGGTCAAATAGAGGACATATATGAAGAGTGGCCGAGAAGTTAAATGTTGCCATAGATTTTCAAATATTGGAATGAAGTCATACACATTATATTCAAATGTAAGATAATATATCATTTTAAGAACTTAATGTACTAATTGTGGAAGAAATCACCTAATTGTGTGTGTGTGTGTGTGGGGGGGGGGGGGGGGGGGGGGGCATTCATACAAAGCCATTAATAATTGTAGCCAGTGACAGTCTGAGGTAACAATGAGCAAGCCTCCAAGCCTCCGACTGAAATATTTGCTACTTTATGTTATTTGGATGCAAGTTTTGACGTTTATATAATTCAAAAGACAATGGATGATTTTGATAAGTCAAGAGTCCTTCAATACAAGTTTTACAATTTCGTACAAGAAATACTATTTTGTCCGTAGAAACGGGGCGTGGCAGAATGTTCCTTAGATTGAGACTCTGTCCGAATTGTTACTCGCGTACGTGGGGAAATGAATATCATATGTTCCAGTATACATGTTTAAGATTTGAAAGAAAATTATTACCAAACTATTGTCGTATAAATCCCAACTTTTATAAACTCCGATTCTCATTCACAACTACTGATAGTTGAACACTCATTCGTTAAGTAAGTATATTGGTTGCATATTTCAGAAGTTAAATTTTTTGTTGTTGTATAATGCCGCACTCAGCAATATTGCAGCTATATGACGGCGGCCAGTAAATAATCGAGTCTGGGCCAGACAATCCAGTGATTGACATCATGAGCATCGATCCACGCAGTTCGGATCGATGACATGCATCAACCAAGTCAGCGATACTGACCACCCGATCCCGTTAGTAGTCGCCTTTTACGGCAAGTATATATGATACTGTGATGTTGTTGTGCTAGATGTAAATAATATAACGTAGCTGTAGTTTCAAAAGATAATCCAGTAATAAATCACTTAAAGAACAATAATCATCTTTAATGTCAATTATATCATGTATGCTATTTCTCATATCACTTTAATACATTGTAATTTGTATGTGTATCATGTTTGGGACAGGCATTCAGATAAGCAAAATGTGTTTGTTTGCAAACCCCTCCATTTTATGGAAATAAATCTGTTAATATCATAAAGAACTGGAACTTGGTAACGCATGGGTAGTTGGCCGACTATAGTCTATTTTGGTGAAAGGGGCCAGGGCGAAACTCATGTCAGCCGGTTATCTATTTTTGTCGCTGATACGCTGAGTGAACACAGGCTAAACTGACTATAGATTTATTTATTTTAGTGAGCGAATCTATTCAATTTGAGTATCAGTACAAGATAATCATAGACTATTGCATAGCATAGCAATATGGCAAACGCTCAAGTGAGTGAGTGAGTATGGGTTTACGCCGCTTTTAGCAATATTCCAGTTATATCAAGGCGGGGGACACCTGAGTGAGTGAGTGAGTTAGGATTGTCGCCGCTTTTGACAGTATTCCAGTTATATCACGATGTGTCAGCTTTATGTGGAAGGAAAGCCCGAAGTGATGCAGGTCTAAGACGTTTACCTCTTCGGTTAAACCCACGAGCACGGGTATGGTGTTGACAAACCTAGAAACGTAATCGGGGCGAACCGGGATTCGAACCCACAATCATAGGTTTCTGGGGTTTCAGCAAATCGCGGCGCCTTAGACGATTTGGCCACCCATGCCCCCGAGAGCAATCTCATTAAAATCAGATCTTAGTTCTCGCTACCGCTATACAAAGGACTGACGACATCCCATTACGGGTCAGACCCATTAGAGCGACTTTTGACCGACCAATGAAATGACTGACAAGAAAACGACATTAGCCGATCAGAAGGCAGCTTTCTCGAGCTTAACGACACTAGTTTCAAACTGGCGAATACGCTTCGAAACATATTTTGACGTATTCTCGATTTAAAAAAACAAACTGATCAGAATATTTCGTGGTTGCATGATTAGAAAACACTTTCCGACTGTCCCTTTCATGATCTATGAAGCGACGCTCTGATTGGTCGGATGAAAGGTATTCTGACGTTACCCCTAATGGGATGTCCTCAGATCTTTGTTTGGCGGTAGCGAGTACAAAGATTTGATTTTAATGAGATTGCCCCGAGGGACACCAGAAATGGGCTTCACGCTTTGCACCCATGTGGGGAATCGAACCTGCGCCTTCGGCGAATAAACACACAAGTGCCTCACTGTATTACAAACAATCTTTGGGGACAGAATTTGGTCTACTCCTGCTACAAATTTAGTTTCAAGTCAAGAAACGGAGTACAGAATCCACTGGCGCTGTTGTCTGAGATCATGCCGTTGGTATGGTAGCCGTAATTCTGAAAGAAGAAAACAATGACTTACAGCATCGTGCCAAAAGAGAGTAAAGTTGTTTAAATTCCTATATATTTCAAGTAATTACATCTGCATTTGCTGAATTTTCCTGGTTCCGTTTTTCACCAATTTCCTAGACAAAAAAAAGTTACAAGCCGGTTAAAAGAGTTAATTTTGTGACTTTAAACAATAAAACAAATGCACTCAAGACGAGAAATGTCAATATCGGGTGTTTTAGAAATAGGCAACTTGTTCCGATATCAATATTGTCAAGATTGGTTGTAAAACGTAATGAATCTAATGAATTGCAAATTACGTACGCATTACGCAAATTATTATACATCATGTCACTCATGGGCTTCCATACATTTTTTATTTTATCAAGGAGGGTCCACTTTTCGATTTAATTTTTCACATAATTATGTTTCTAATAATTGTAACAATATTGGTTGAATTTATAAAAGACAGGAATATGGTTATCGGTCGTGTTTAACACACATGTTCTCTGCTGGTGCGGCCGTAGTTATATAGCAGACGACGCTACACAATTTATGTGTTGATGGGCATGTTAGAAGTATATTGGAAGCCAACTGCTATTATTTTCATCATTATTAATTTCATTTTTAAATAAATGTGTATTTGTCAACTTACCATGAAATAATACGGCTCCGTTATCGTTGTTTTTTTCTGAATATTTTCCAAGGCACTAGCAGGATCACTACGAATTATCTCCCTTTGCGAGCTCTTCTTGATGTACGGTGAACCGTAGATGCCCTATTCTCCTCGTTGGTTTTGATCTTTTTTGATGCGGGAATTAACCATTTTCCCGAAGGTTGATTTTGGTAGACTTTTTTATACAAACTCAAATACATTCAATAAAAAGGAAACAGTCGTAAAATATTCTGTTGCAATTTTCTTGAGGTTAAATTACAAAATGACCAGACTACAACAGACCAAGAAAATGCCTTTGATCCTGAACTTATCGCAAGAGTAATTTTGCTGACAACAAATACTGCAAATGTTGTCAGCAAAATTACTCTTGCGATAAGTTCAGGATCAAAGGCGTTTTCTAGGTCTGTTGTACAGATATAAAGTTAAAAGTTAAAATGCTGTGAATAAATGTTGTGTAAATCATTTTCATAAACATTTTATCTGTGTAAAATGGCTCAAGCTGCAAAGGAAATACGGTATCTCCTGGCCTTTCTTAAAGATTAGATCTGTATTTGAATTAAAAATAAGTTTTGCGTCAAGGATATAGCCAAGGTATTTATTTTCATCAACAACTTCTACATCTTCAAAGCAAAACGTTTTCCTGGCACCATTTTAAAATTGGTAACAAATGTTCTATAATTAATTCCTGAAACTCTAATACAGATACAGACAGCTTCAACGTCAGCAAACTATTATTAATTGTAAAACAGTTGTCAGAAGAACTAAAACAATCTAATTTGTGAAAGCCAGTGTGAAACAAATTTATTTAGGTGGGAGATCAGGCAACCTACCACAGTTCAGTGGATTTGCCTCCCTTACACCAGGTACTAATCGCAAATTGATCCCTGATGTGCGTGACAGCATCAAGCCTCTATCCGCCCACACCTGCAAGCAGCACAAACGCATATCTCATAGGCAACATATTATTTATCTCTTTCCCCCCGTCCCAATTGGGCATTTTTCTATGGGTTTTTATTGTTTGCATATTTACATTGTAATATAAACGTGTAAGCTTTTCTTTTGTCATCTGGACCAAGTTTGGTTAATCAATTCTTCTTGTATCACACTTTATCATTTCATTATATTTGTGTGATGGTTTGTTGTTTAACGCTGCACTGAGCAATATTCCGGCTATATGATGGTGGTCTGTAAATAATCGAGTCTGGACAAGACAATCCAGTATTTTACCAATTATGCATCATATTATCTTTTATAGTTTGTCATTCACACTTAATCATTTGTGTATATGAGCAGCGAAAAGCGTTGTTATTGCACACAGCTGGGTTGGCAGTGCAGGATATCTCTTTCACTCTGGAATTGGAAGGGGCTGGTGAAAATGCGTACGATAGAACTGTTGAGACTCTTAACTCATATTTCAAGCCACGTGTGAATGTGCCATATGAGAGACATGTTTTCCGTTCGACCATTACAGACCATAACTGCAGCCAGGCGATAACGTACTATACCAGCGTGACGATTCTGGGTGAATATACACAGAGAAGTACACTACATCCTTATCTGTATTAAACATGGTTTTGTCTAATAACACAAATATTTCAGATCCTG
Organism: Haliotis cracherodii; assembly: GCF_022045235.1. Classification (NCBI taxonomy): domain Eukaryota; kingdom Metazoa; phylum Mollusca; class Gastropoda; order Lepetellida; family Haliotidae; genus Haliotis; species Haliotis cracherodii. Next base: position 7,330,566 of record NW_027266269.1, read on the forward strand.
GATTTTTGTCCATCTCACAACATTTTAAACTTTTTTTCTAATAAGAAGTAATATTCCACCTGAAAGGCGATCAAAGTCGGATCATTTTTCTCCGTCTTTTGTTCTAACCTTAAAATCTGGAAATATGGATGTTAAGTCAACCTCTTTGGACCAAGATTCTGTCATTCAAATGATGTCACGTTTACATATAAAGCTTACAAAGTCACGATCCTATAATTTAGTCGTCAGCCCTGATATATTCCAAAATAAAAAAATTACATCATTGTTGACAACACTGTGGGGTACACTTGTTTGAAGAACCCGTAAACTGTCATGGCCCTGGCCATACCCCTGTCTCACACCTGTCTCACACCCTTCCGACCAGGGGTCTGGGAGCGGGAGGTTGACCTAAGACCCTAAGATCTTTCCAGGGTCATCCTGTGTTACCCGTGTGACTCTCCTGTCGCCTTTTCTGTTGTTTATGTCTCTCTCTACCTTGACTCTGCTGTGTGTTGTCATTTCCTCTTTCGCGTCTATTATCCTCTACGATTTTGCCTCCTTTGTAGAAAAATATTTTAGTCGGATTTTAAGTTTCATTGAGTTCTTGCCTTTGGTAATATGTCAAATCATTTGCAACGCCGTATCCCATTTCTCTAATCGGATAGTGTACAGCATGTCCTCCCAATGACACATTTTTACAATAAGTGGGCGTGGTTTATGGTCACTTTGTAAAGAGATTCTTTGGGCCCGTTCATTGTCTTTATATTGCAGTGGCGCTTTTTTGTTCTTATCTCTAGCTCTGTTGATTACGTCTACTGCTTTCTCTCTACATTTATTGTAGTAATCATCCCCACTCTCGGGCACGTTGTAGAGGATAATGTTATTCCTTCTATTTTTCCTCTCTCAGTTTTCGACTCTAACTCACTAATACTATCCAAATAACTCTGTGTCGTCCACTCTATTATTCATATCATCTGTATCGTGTCTAAGGATAAGTTCTTCTTTCTGATGATCGATCCCGATTTTAATAGTCACCGAAGTCATGGCAGTGTCGTAGATAATGAATGGGCCAAATGAAGCTGATTCCATTTCATAACATTTTAATAGCATCTTCTTTGATATTTTTATTGTTCAGAATATAGAAAAAGGTTAGGTTATGTAAAGCCGTTTTGATTGATATGTCATGTGTTTACCAAAGAAGATTCTTCACACTCAAAGCAAAAGGTCCTGTTCCAAATATACGTTGTCTCTGATTATCAGTATCAGGTCTTCGATGTTTGACCCGTGAAGGTTCCGGGGTTGAATAGGTCTTTAGCAACCCATGCTTGTCGTAAAAGGATCTTCAAGGGTTCCTTTGATTGCTTAAAGCAGCTCACTCACTCATTTTGTCTGCTTATTTGTCAGAGTCGTTCATTACAACTTCCGTCTGTTACTTTTCAAGTTCAAATCACCCATAAATAGGCATCACCCTAAGTAACTTAATCCAATACTTAATTACCCTTAATTGTCTGGCTACAAAAATATCAATATCCAAGCTGTGTGACTGCAGTCTGTAAAATATTCGAGTCTGGACCAGACAGTCTAGTGATTGACATCATGAGCATCGATCTACGCAATTGGGATATGATGACATGCATCCCGTTAGTCGCCTCTTACGACAAGCATAGTTGCTTTTTACAGCAAGCATGGGTTGCTGAAGACCTAAAACAACAAACCAATCAACCAATCAGAGTGGAGCAGGAGCCAAGCTGCCGAAACGCGGTCACCCATCCAAGGACATCCAGGGACCAACGTTACTTAACTTCACCTGATTTGTGATCTGTGCGCTGTGACTACGTACCACCACGTGTCCTTTCACAAACGTTTAAATCTTCCCAGAAATTCAAATCACCCATTAAGGTGATGTGAGGTGAAATTGGGTTTAACGTCGCGTCCAAGATAATTGCACTTATATAGCGACGTGCATGCGTGCACGTGTGTATGTGTGTGTGTGTGTGTGTGTGTGTGTGTGTGTGTGTGTGTGTGTGTGTGACTGCTTGTACTAGACCGGACTGATGCCGATTTATAGTGCTAGCTCACTGAGAATCAATGCCGCAGTTTAACATGAATACCCGACTCAGGCACAGTATACTGACTCCGAGCCGACCAGTCCATGTTATAGCCCCTTAATGCCGAGTGCCAGACAGGGTAACAACAAGTACCATCTTTTAACGTCTTTTGAAATAACGCGACCGGGGATCGAACCACGGACCAAGACAATAAAAGAAAACAGAAATAACAGGCTGCATGCTTTATGTTTATTTGTCAGTCTGTGGCAACTCGTGTCTCCGGGACATCTGAAATAAAACGGAAGTTGAAAAGAAGAAATGGTCGTATTTTTATTGATCACACTGGGAATTTTCAGAAACACAAAAGCGAAAACTTCTTTCTTTATTCTTTGATTGTTTTTTAAGTGTACTGCTGACTCTTTGGACTGAAAATGGGCTCCAAAAGCTTTATATGTGGCAAGTATGCAGTCTGGCCATCAATGAAATGACTGCTTATTCTCCATTATAAAGGGGGTGCTATTAACATTTATATAATCATAATTACAGTTGCCATATGAGGATATTGTCACAGGACGACGCATTGAAATGGTTACATATAATACTTATACGACAACTCAAGACAATATATCTTCCTATGTAGCAAAACCCCCGGGGGCACGGGTGGCCCAGTCGTCTAAGGTGCCGCGATTCGATGTGCTGAGTCGCGTCCCTTGGGCACGCCAGAAACCTATGATTGTGGGTTCGAATCCTGGTTCGCCCCAATTATGTTTCTAGGTTTGTCGGCACAATACCCGTGCTCATGGGTTTCACCGAAGTGGTAAACGTCTGAGACCTGCATCACTTCGGGCTTTCCTCCCACATTTAGCTGACACCGCGATATAACTGGAATACTGTTAAAAGTGGTGTTAAACCCAACTCACTCACTCACTGTCGCAAAACCCATTAATGCAATACCTATCCAACCTGAACCGTTAGCCAACTTTGTAGCCAATACCTTGGTTCACTTATATTTCTATGCATCTAACAAAGCTACAACAAGTACAAACATGATTCAACATGAACTTGGTTTAATATTACGAAACATCGAAAAGGTGACTATGCTTGTCGTAAAATGCGACTAACGGGATCGGGTGGTCAGGCTCGCTGACTTGTTTAATGCATTTCATCGATCCTAACTGACGGATCGATGCTCATGATATTAATCACTGGATTGTCTGGTCCAGACTCGATTATTCACAGACCGCCGTCATATAGCTGGACTATTGCTGAGTGCGGCGTTAAACAACAAATAAAACAAACAAAGTAAAAGTCGATGTGCTTGTCGAAAGAGGCGACTAACGGGATCGGGTGGTCAGGCTTTCTGATATAGCTGGAATATTGCTGAGTGCGACGTTAAACCACAAAGAAAAAACTTAATCCCTGGCCTTGCACACTGACCACGTCGGTTAAAAAGAATTATGTGTGAGTCGGGGGTGAGGGAGAGAGGCTTAGGTGTACATAAACCAACTATTTCTGTCCTACTTCAACAATTGCCATTGCCTATACTAACTATAGTAAGTCACGATATGGCTGAAATAATGCCGATGTAACCCTAAATCTTAACTCACTCCCAACTAAAGACTTCAGCATTGAAAACCATGGTAACAAGGAACCAGGCTCTTGGTTGACAACATGAAGTGTACTCACTGAGGATGGATCGTCACTCCAGGCTACGTCCAAGGTGTTGCAGCACCTTCTGTCCACAGTGACACTGGTGCCTTTTCTTCACGACAGTAGACAAGTGAGTATCTAAGAAATATTGACATACGACTTTTAATCAACGTAAAGACATGTGAGGATCCAGGGTAGAATAGGTCTTCAGCAACGGCTACTGTGCTTGCCGTGAAAAGGTGACTATGCTTGTCTTAAGAGGCGACTAACAGGATCGGTCGGACAGGCTCGCTGACTTGGTTGATGCATGTCATCGTATCCCATGCGTGGATCGATGCTCATGATGTCAATCACTCGATTGTCTGGTCTAGACTTGGTTATTTACAGACCGCCGTTATTATTAGCAGGAATATTGCTGAGTGCGGCGTTAAACAACAAATAAACAATTAACAAACTTTTGCCTTACACTCTTGCGTCCCTGCGCGTCTGATGGACGTGGGCTTGAATTTAGAAGTCGCCCCAATAATGATCCTGGTCTGTCATCACCACATCCCCGGGCTCCTTGGTTACACCAGGATCATAAACGTCCAGTACAGTGATGCCGTGATGTATTTGAAACAACGTACACAGCCGGCTCACTTACTCTCTTATCAATTGTTTACAGGCCGCCCTGATGTGGCTGGAATATTGCTGCGTGTGGCGTTAAACAACAAAACAATCCAGCATGATACAACTCGATTTAAACGTAAGCGACTTTTGCTTTTTATTTCGAAACCTGTTCTGGTTGTCACAAAGTTCACAAAACAAAACAAAATATCTGCATCATTTTAAACAATAAAAATTCACTAGCTTCACTTACTTGCTCGTTCTGCAGCATCGTACAGCTCTTCTTTGGTAACCATCCCGCCACCTGTAAATATTGTTCTTTAGCATCAAAGCTTCTTATTGGACAGAGTTAAGAACAGAACACGTATTATATTAACAATTTGTTACTTGAATTATAAATGCTCGAAGTTTGTTTCACATTGTTCGCAGTGTCCTTGCCTAAACATTGAGAACAACAGGCAGGGCGAATCTAGAATTTAATCCCACTTAGGCAGAATTTAGGTCAAAATGCGTATTATATTAACAATAAGTAACATGTATCATAAATTTTCGAATCTTGTTTCACATTGTCCGCACTTTGACAAAAAAGTTATTTTTCCTTGTCTAAATATTTCCCCCATGGTGAAAACAACAGGCAGGCGACTCTAGAATTTTTGATCCCATAGACATAAGTGTTTAAAACGTCTCTCTGCACAGCAAATTGTGTCACATCACTAAGCCCCCCCTTATGAATATATGAGACAGAGTACACTTCTCAGATAGATTCATAAGCTACTACATATCATTGCGGAATTATCAGGTAATGCTCACGTTTCTGCATCACCTCTGCCAGGAGTGGGTCGCCTTCATCAACATCGAGAATCGTGGCAACGTCACGTCTATCCAGGTTTTTCTTGTCCCTCAACCCTCTCCCATGTTGATTAACGTGCAGACTGCAGGTGCAGACATGTTTGGGGGGATCAGGCCTCCCTTTCCTCCAGAAAAGCCAACCGTCACTCTCGGGCATCAGCGTCACCAGGACCAGCAGCAGTACCAGGGCGTGGCTCAGTCGCAACATCGTTTTTGACGCTAAACTCGCGATAAGTTCAGGGTCAAAGGCGTTTTCTTGGTCTGTTGTAAAGCTATAAAGTTAAAAGTTCAAATGCTGTAAAAAAATGTGTAAATCTATTTCATAAACATTTTATCTGTGTAAAATGGCTCAAGCTGCAAAGGAAATACGTTCTCTCCTGGCCTTTCTTAAAGATTAGATCTGTATTTGATTAAAAAGTAAGTTTTGAATCAAGGATACAGCAAAGGTATTTATATTCATCAACGACTTCTACATCTTCATTTGGAACGTTTACAACACTTTGTGATTTACTTTTCTTAAGCTAATTATTATTTTCAAAGCAAAACATTGTCCATGTTGTAAAACTGGTAATTTCTGTACTATAATTAATTTCTGAAACACTAATAAGGCTGCAGTCAGCTTCGTCGTCAGCTAACTATTAATTGTAAAACAGTTGTCAGAAGTACTAAAACAATCTTAATTTGTGAAAGCTAGTGTAAAACAAATTTGTTTAAGCGGGAGGTTAGGCACCCTACCACAGTTCAGTGATTTACCTCCCTTACTCAGTGACAAATCTCAAATCGGTCACGTGACGCGCGTGACAGCATCAAGCTTCTTTCCGCGCTCACCAGGCCTGCGTTCAATAGGCGCTTCCTGGGTGCTTACTGAGCTCCCTCCGCGGACGTTCGGGTGCTGTCGAACGATTATCATCTTCCGCCGGGAGGGGGCGCGGTTTTCAAAATGGCGTTGCAGACTGATTTTTGTAATATTGTTGAACTTTGTGTGTGCAAAGTATTCGTGTTTATAAAAAAGATACAAAAAAGTAACTTTTATCTCTTATATCATATCCGCAAGTTAGCTCCACCAAACAGTGATCGCGTATCATTTAACTTCACAAAACATCGTGTTCTCTTAGCAACATAAACCAAAAAAACGCAATGTTTTAGATTATTAAAGAAAAGACAAACACCTATCAAAATGTTTATATGAATTTACGTTTTCTTTGAATTTGGACAAATGAAGGTTTATATCGCATAATAATATAAGTCCAACGTTTATAAAAAGAAATCATATTAGTGTTATTGGGACAAAACTGCAACTTAATAACAAAATTTTACAAACAGATGCATGAAAAGGATTTTTTTCGGTACTTAAATTAACATGGGTTGCAAGGGAAAATACCCCAAGTTGCGAGGGGTTTCTAAATGTAGCTAAAACAATTGGGATTTCCTTGTTTTATCAAGTGACGGGTCTTCCAATAAAGGTAATCACTAAACTTCACCACTGCGTGCATGCATGTCTATCAAGTTGTTCCAATGTAATGTTCACAGGCCCAACATTTGTCCCAGTCCGCCTACCTTGTCCCTTGACATGCCTCCTCCTCAGTAAACGCGGGTCTTTTCAGATGTCATCTGGACCAAGCTTGGTAAATCAATACTTCTTGCATCACACTTTAACATTTCATTATAAGTGTTCACATCCGTCCATTTGCAATATAAGTAAATGCTTATTTGAATGCGTAAGAGTGTTTCCTGCCCCAGCTTTCTTGGTGGCTCTCATCAGCATACCATGGAGCATACCATGGAGCATACCTGGGTGCAGCCCTAGTCGGCGGAGGTCGTGGCTGTCATAACAGTGTTCTCATAAACACTCATAAACTGTTAGTAAGTTGAGTATCAACGTACATATTGTTCCTCGGAGGGTGTCAGCATATGAAATGACACAGGATGGACTGCAGCTCACCCCTCACGTTGCGCTTAGCCATGGTTTCTATGTTTCTATGTTTTCGTGTCTCCGCTCTCAGCAATATTCAAGCTATATGACGGCGGTCTGTAAGTAATCAAGTCTGGACCAGACAATCCAGTGATTGACAACATGAGCATCGATCCACGCAATTGGGATCGATGACATGCATCAAACCAAGTCATCCAGCCTGACCACCCGATCCCGTTAGTCTCCTTTTACGGCAAGCATGGGGTGCTGGAGACCTATTCTACCCCGGATCTTCACAGGCCCGTTTAGTCATGGAGGATGAACTTAACTGGCATCTCTATCCCAGGTCATTTGGTCATGATGTGTATATCCCAGGCCATTTGGCCATGATGTGTATATCCCAGGCCATTTGGCCATGATGTGTATATCCCGGGCCATTTGGCCATGATGTGTATATCCCAGGTCATTTGGTCATGATGTGTATATCCCGGTTCATTTGGCCATGATGTGTATATCCCGGGCCATTTGGTCATGATGTGTATATCCCAGGCCATTTGGTCATGATAAGTATATCCCAGGCCATTTGGTCATGATGTGTATATCCTGGGCCATTTGGTCATGATGTGTATATCCTGGGCCATTTGGTAATGATAAGTATACCCCAGGCCATTTGGTCATGATGTGTATATTCCGGGCCATTTGGTAATGATAAGTATACCCCAGGCCATTTGGTCATGATGTGTATATTCCGGGCCATTTGGTCATGATAAGTATATCCCAGGCCATTTGGTCATGATGTGTATATCCCGGGCCATTTGGTCATAATGTGTATATCCCAGGCCATTTGGTCATGTTGTGTATATCCCGGGCCATTTGGTCACGATAAGTATATCCCAGGCCATTTGGTCATGATGTGTACATCCTGGGCCATTTGGTAATGATGTATATATCCCGGGCCATTTGGTAATGATGTATATATCCCGGGCCATTTGGTCATGATAAGTATATTCCGGGCCATTTGGTCATGATAAGTATATCCCAGGCCATTTGGTTATGATGTGTATATCCCTGGCCATTTGGTTATGATGTATATATCCCAGGCCATTTGGTTATTTTGTGTATATCCCGGGCCATTTGGTCATGATGTATATATCCCTGGCCATTTGGCCATGATGTGTATATCCCGGGTCATTTGGTAATGATGTATATATCCCGGGCCATTTGGTAATGATGTATATATCCCTGGCCATTTGGTCATGATGTGTATATCCCAGGCCATTTGGTTATGATTTTGTAGTTACTCCACTACATCACGATGTGTACCCTCGGACGCAAACAATGGAACTGTGTAATACTGCTTGTTGTGACTTCTGCCTGTATTGTTATGTAACAAAGATGCGACCATATTTTGCCTCTTATGCATCATATTATGGTTTGTATTTTTTTGACATTCACACTAATTCATTTGTGTGTAGGATAAATAATATTGGTGAAAGTGCACAGCCCTGCGTAGCCCCAGTAGATGTGTAGATACAATGGATAAACGTGTCCCATTTACACCAACAAACTGGTCTGTTTACAATAAAAGAATTAACCCATTTAATGATGTTCGAGTTAATGCTGATATCAGCACTGTTTCATAAGCTGATGAGGTTGAATAGTATTTAGAAGCAGAGGAAAGATCTACAAACACATTTCTGACGTATGAGTTACACTTTGGCAAGTGGGTATGGATATTCTGCCAGAGGGACAGATGCGTGTCTTTCACACTTCAACCTGGTCAGTAGAATCAATGATATAGCATCTGACAACAGGCAGTAGGGTGCTAGGAACATATAGTTACCAAGGGCCGAAAAATGTGATCACAAAATCCTTTAAATATCATCTTACGACAAGCAATAGAGTGCCAGGAACATTTTGTAACCCAGGTCCCAAAAGTCTCACCACAGAGTCTATGAAATAGCATCTGACGACAAACAATAGAGTGCCAGGAACATATTGTAACCCAGGTCCCCAAAGTGTAATCACAGAATCCTTAAATAGCATCTGACGACAAGAAATAGAGTGCCAGGAACATATTGTAACCCAGGTTTCCAAAGTGTGTGCATAGAGTCCATGAAATAGCATCTGACGACAAACAATAGAGCGCCAGGAACATATTGTAACCCAGGTTCCCAAAGTGTGTGCATAGAGTCCATGAAATAGCATCTGACGACAAACAATAGAGCGCCAGGAACATATTGTAACCCAGGTTCCAAAAGTGTGTGCATAGAGTCCATGAAATAGCATCTGACGACAAACAATAGAGTGCCAGGAACATATTGTAACCCAGGTCCCCAAAGTGTGTGCATGGAGTCCATGAAATAGCATCTGACGACAAACAATAGAGTGCCAGGAACATATTGTAACCCAGGTTCCCAAAGTGTGTGCATAGAGTCCATGAAATAGCATCTGACGACAAACAATAGAGCGCCAGGAACATATTGTAACCCAGGTTCCAAAAGTGTGTGCATAGAGTCCATGAAATAGCATCTGACGACAAACAATAGAGCGCCAGGAACATATTGTAACCCAGGTTCCCAAAGTGTGTGCATAGAGTCCATGAAATAGCATCTGTCGACAAACAATAGAGTGCCAGGAACATATTGTAACCCAGGTTCCAAAAGTGTGTGCATAGAGTCCATGAAATAGCATCTGACGACAAACAATAGAGTGCCAGGAACATATTGTAACCCAGGTTCCCAAAGTGTGTGCATAGAGTCCATGAAATAGCATCTGACGACAAACAATAGCGTGCCAGGAACATATTGTAACCCAGGTCCCCAAAGTGTGTGCATAGAGTCCATGAAATAGCATCTTACAACAAACAATAGAGTGCCAGGAGCATTTTGTAACCGAGGTCCTCCCAAGTGTAACCATAGAGTCCATGAAATAGCATCTGACGACAAGCAATTGTGAGTGAGTGAGTTTGGTTTAACGCCGCTTTTAACAGTATTCCAGTTATATCACAGCGTGTCAGCTTAATGTAGGAGGAAAGCCCAAAGTGATGCAGGTCTCAGACGTTGACCACTTCGGTGAAACCCACGAGTACGGGTATGGTGCTGACAAACATAGAAACATAATCGGGGCGAACCGGGACAAGCAATAGAGTGCCAGGAACATATTGTAACCCAGGTCCTCCCAAGTGTAACCATAGAGTCTATGAAATAAACTCTTACGACAAACAATAGAGCGCCAGGAACATATTGTAACCCAGGTTCCCAAAGTGTCACCACAGAGTCTATGAAATAAACTCTTACGACAAACAATAGAGCGCCAGGAACATATTGTAACCCAGGTCCCCAAAATGTAACCATAGATTCCATGAAATATCATCTTACGACAAGCAATAGAGTGCCAGGAACATATTGTAACCCAGGTCCCCACGAGTTAATCAGAGGAGTGAATTTCCAACATCGGAAGAATAAAGGCGATACTTACTCTACTTCTTCGTTCTGCTGTGCGGCTTCCTGCTGGAGTCTCCCCTTCCTGCTGGGGCTGTCTGTCATTTATACCATCCTGATGCTGTGGATGTCGCATCATTGGCTGAAGGGGTGTCATTTGATGTCCTCAACAGGGACACGATTTAGTTTCCTGGTTGATTGCAACACAAACATAAAAAGTGCATTGAATAATGATTTTGAGTATGTCCATTATCTATGTGCTATGTCAACATAGTTCTGATGTGAGCGACTTAATTGACTGATGGTATCACTGCAGCTACAACACCAGCGCAGAGACATCAAAGCCTTTTATTCAAAGCGGATACATGGATGAAATTTAACGTGGCATCAGCATTATTTCAGCCATCTAGCGAAGCGGATACGTAGGCACAGTGTACATGTTTGTTTGAATTTTGTTAAATTGTATTGACAATATATTTCAATGTATTTATATTATCATATATGTAATACGTAATAGTGTCAGGTTTGTATTGTCACATACAGTCTTTGCATATTTCCTCCCAGATAAATAAATTACTTTTTTTTTATCCGGCATGAGGGTTAAAGTACTGTAAAATTATTGTCCCCGTGTGAGGATATCGTAAGTCCCCGTTATTCAAAGAATATTTATATCTACTACGTTTTTAATCGTAGAATTTTTGTCATTTTAATTGCGGCTAATCTTACATTACAATCACCAGCGACTGACAGGATGGTGTAAATCCTGCTGGGGTCCATGCAGGCAGCAAAGGTACTGTAAGTCCCCATGGACTCCAGTGTGGTGATCTACCTTCAGTGGCTGGCGATCTATAGCTCCTTTTTATCTTGTATTGTTACGTATGAAGTTATATATAAATGATTATCAGCTAGTTTTAAATAAAATCTGTATTTTGAATATAGTACTTTTTCTCGTCACGATATGGCTGAAATAATGCCGATGTGACGGTAAATTTTAACTATCCGGCATGACTTTTAAATGATGCTAAAAGCAGGTAAACCTCATCTCATTTTTTCACAAAAATTCATAGTGTTGGCCGGTTGGTTAACCCCCCACTCAGCAATATTCCAGCTATATCACGGTGGTCTGTAAATAATCGAGTCTGGACCAGACAATCCAGTGATTAATGTCATAGGCATCGATCCACGCAACTTGGTTTCGTTGCACCAGATCGATGGTTACGTGTCGTATTGTGTATGTGTCAGATTCGAGATCGTGTTTTGGGGACACGATGACATTCATCAATAATGCGAGCCAGACCACGTGATGCTGTTAGTCGTCTCTTATCACTAGCATCGGTTGCTGTGAGCAATTCTAACCAGGATCTTCATGGGGGCATTCTAACACTACACTTAATTATTGACTTTCTATAAAGTTGTGATGTAAGATACACACGGGTAAGCACAGCAACAGATGCTGCAGTCGTTTGCGGATATTCAAACAACAGGTGATTTTCATGTCCACAGGGAAAGTTGTTCTTGGTAAGTTTTTCCACTTTTACTAATAATTTCACCCTTTGGTCCAGTTTGCGAATATTAGACGTGAAACGATCTATGATCGTGGTTCGAATTCTACATTCGACCTGATTATGATTATTTGTATCATACCATCCTCGATTGTCCAGGGTATAATATCTCCATTCTATTACGGTATATACCTTTGACTCATCTATGCAGATTCTGTATAAGAATATAGGTTCCCAGCAATCTGATAATGTTTGTCCTAAGAGGCAGCTAAATGGTGACTTGGTTGACTGCATGTCATCGGAACGCAATTGCGTGGAGCGGTGCTCATGACCTCAATCACTGGATTGTCTGGTCCGGGCTCAATTATTTACAGACCGTCCGCCATACAGCTGGAATATTGCTGAGAGCGGCGTTAAACAACAAACAAACAAACAATCTATCGAGGAGGGCGTGTTGTCACATCCCATTCATCCTGAGAGGGGAAGGTCCGGGGTTCGATCCCCCGACCGCGTCATACCAAAAGACGTTAAAAGATGGTACTTGTTGTTACCCTGTCTGGCGCTCGGCATTAAGGGGCTAAAACAAGGACTGGTCGGCTCGGAGTCAGTATACTGTGTCTGAGTGGGGTATTCATGTTAAACTGCGGCATGGTATCTCAGTGAGCTACCACTATAAATCGGCATCATTCCGGACTAGTACAAGCAGCCACACATACATATACATGCACATCGCTATATAAGTGCAATAATCTTGGACGCGACGTTTAACCCAAATTCACCACACCCCCTTAAGTCTGTACCAGGATAGCCCGTCCACACAGTTGTTAGATGTTTGTAAGACACCAGAAACGTCTTGTTATTAGGTCCTCCAGCAACTATGCTTGTCTTAATGTATCGGCTGGTCTGGCTTCGTTGCTTGGTTTATTACATATCTATTTAATTCCTATTTCAACGGTTGCATGTAATCAAGAAAATTATTTTTTTAAATAGTTTTTTTCTGTGGCACTGTTAAATCAACGGTTTGGCAAGTCTGCATCCAGTCCCTGTTCTTATATATCAACATTTTTTGATGGTGACAGACCTTAATGTGTTTTGCTAAAAAAGACCTTGTTTTAGGGTAGATATTTAAGAAGACTGTTATGTTTCTGTTCATATCACCGAAATATTAGGAAAGACAGAAAATACAGACAGTGCTTTATGTTTATTTGTCAGTCTGTGGCAACTCGTGTCTCCAGGATATCTGAAATGATAATGAATGGGTAGAAGAATAAGAAATATGGCAATTTGTACTCCAAGACAAAATTTATCTGGTCATGTTGATATTGATTACATTATGAATTTTCAGATACGCATAAGCTAACACGTCTCTCTTTATTCTTTGATTTTTTTAAGTGTTCGGGTGTTTATTAGGGCAACATAAGCTTTAAATATGTCAAGTATGCATTCTGCCCGTCAATGAAATGACCGCTTATTCTCTTATTAGAAAGAAAGGCCCGTGGAGATCTGGGGGAGATTAGGTCTTCAGCATACCATGCTTGTCGTAAGAGGGGACTGACGGGATCAGGCGGTCAGGCTCGCTGACTTGGTTGATGCATGTCATCGTATCCCAATTGCGTGAAGACCCGTGAAGATTCCGGGTAGAATAGGTCTTCAGCATCCAATCCTTGCCGTAAAAGGTTACTATGCTTGTCGTAAAATGCGCCCAACGGGATCTGATCCCAATTGCGTGGATCGATGCTCATGATATCAATATTCGATTATTTACAGATCGCCGTTATGTAGCTGGAACATTGCTGAGTGCGGCGTTAAACCACAAAGAAATAAACTTTATCCCTCACCATGCACACTGACCACGCCGACTTTGTGTAAGAGTTGGAGGTGAGGGAGGGAGGCTTAGGTGTACATAAACCAACTAGTTTTGTTCCACTTCAACATTTGCCATTAGCTATACCAACAAAGACATTGAAAGCCATGGTAACAAGGAACCAAGTTCCAGGTTGACAACATGAAGTGTACTCACTGAGGATGGATCGTCAGTCCAGGCTACGTCCAAGTTGTTGCAACACCTGCTGTCTACAGTGACACTGGTTGCTGTTCTGCGAGAGAGTAGCTACGGAATATTGAAAAGAAGAGAATTACTGACTTTCATTACTGATGAAAGAGTCATCACCTATTTCCAATTGGTTGGTTTGTTGTTTAACGCCGCACTCAGCAGTTTTCCAGCTATATGACGGTGATCTGTATCTAATCGAGTCTGGACCAGATAACCCAGTGATTGATATCACGAGCATCAATCCACGCAATTGGGATCGATGACATGCATCAACCAAGTCAGCAAGCCTGACCACCCGATCCCGCTAGTCGCCTTTTACGACAAGCATAGTCACCTTTCACAGCAAGCATGTGTTGCTGAAGACCTATTCTAACCTAATCCATTCATATAATTTTTACTTTTACTTTTACCTCCAATGGATTCTGTTTCGACATACTAAGGTGTCCATATACATCAGACAGGCCTATGCACAAATACAGCAAATGTTGTCACAAAATTACTCTTGCCTTACGACCCGTGAAGTTCCGGTGTAGAATAGGTCTTCCTTCAGTTACCCATGCCTGCCCTAAAAGGCGACTTGTAAGAGGCAACTAACGGGAGCGGGTGGTCGTTGCTCGCTGACTTGGCTGATGCATGTCATCGTATGCTAACTGCGTGGACCGATGCTCATAGCGTCAAACACTGGATTGTCTGGTCCAGACTCGATTATTTACAGACCGCCGTTATATAGCTGGAATATTTCTGCATGCGGCGTAAAGCAACCAGCAAGCCAGCATAATACAACTCGATTCTAACTTAAGGGACTTTTTTTTATTATATCGCAACCTGTTCCCTCCTAAAATATGTTTGTAACAAATTTCACAAAGCAAAAGAGAACATCTGCATCACTTAAACAATATAAACTAACTCGCTACACTTACATGCTCGTTTAGCAGCATCATACAGCTCTTCTTTGGCAACCATCCCGCCACCTGTAAATATTATGCTTTAGTCGAAACTTGCTTTTGGACAAGTTAAGGCCAGAACAATAAGCAACTTGAATTATAAATACTCGTATCTTGTTTCGCATTGTTCGCACTTTAATATTGACACCATCTCCCCCCCCCCCCCCCCCCCCCCTCCCACACACACACACACACACTCCACCCCAAATACGTACATCGGTATTTTAGACACATCTCAGTAAAGCGAATTGTGTCTCATCAGACTACACAGCCACTTAGCCTTTTTATATGAATGTATGAGACAGAGTACACTTTTATCAGATAACTAGATTCATATACTACTACATATCATTGCTGAAGTATCAGGTAATACTCGCGTTTCTGCATCAACTCTTCCAGGAGTGGGTCGCTTTCGTTAACATCGAGAATCGTGGCAACGTCACGTCTACCCAGTGTCTTTGCCTTCAACTTGAAAATCAGGTCCAGAAGTTCCTTGATGGTTGCGCCGCAGTTGCAGTTGATGGTGTTGATAGGCTGGCTGTGCTGTATCACGACCCTGCGACGCCCCCCCCACCACCAACCGTCACTCTCGGGCATCAGCATCACCAGGACCAGCAGCAGGACCAGGGCGTGGCTCAGTCGCAACATCGTGTTTGACGCTAAACTCGCAATAAGTTTTGGATTAGAGACATTTAGTTTGTTTGTTTTACAACTTCGCACTATACAGATCCCCTCCCCCCCCCCCCCCCCCCCCGCCCCTCTCTCTCTCTCTCTCTCACACACACACACGCGCGCGCGTGCGCACATCGAACTAGATAGTTTATGGACACACACACACACACACACGCACGCACGCACGCACACACGCGCGCGCATTGGTCAAGTAGTATAGGTAATGGGGGTTCTGGACCACTTCCACTGGAGCCGGATTCATATACCTATACTGCTACTACAGGTAGCATTTTTTATGTGTAAATGATTATGCGATTCAACGATAGTCATGAGATTAAACTAAATTGACCACCACCTGGAGTCTATGATATAAATTTTTATAGGTAATGGGGGTTCTGGCTCACTTCCACTGGAGCGGGATTCATATACCTATACTGCTACTACAGATGGAATTTTTTATGCCAAAATGATTATGCAATTCAACGATAGTCATGGCTCTAGCTCACCAATACCTGGGTCCAATCATTGCTTTAGATGAGTCTAAATGGTAATAAAAATATTCTTCATTATTTTTATCGATAAAGCAATATTCAACATTTTTATTAAGTTCTTCGTTCATTTTACTAGGAGACCAGACTATATAACTACACTCTTTTTGTAAATTGATAAGAAACAATTGATTACCGTATTTGGTTGGTTTGACATCACTGATATAATAAAAAACCTTGTGGTAATTCTCTCCATTTAATAGTTTTTTCCATTATTATATATTTATGTAAGCATTTGTCTAAATGTAATCACACGATAGTAAGCAATTTATTTTTAATCTCCAACCAGTTCTTTGGTTTTGGCACGGAATAATTGACGCGCTTGTTGCTTCCCCTGTTCTATGAATTTTTTTTTATCGTCTTCGCTAATACCACTGGTCTTATGAGATTTTGATCGAATCTCCTGCTTCATGGCATTGTATTTGGTGAGTTCCGACAGCACTAAATGAAACTCATCCTCGGATATCTTACAATCGGCCATTGCTGTCGAAATATGATCCTCAATGCTGTTCAACTTTGCTTCGGCGAGTATTCGAATACTATCGTGTTTTGTTGCTTTCTTTTGTAACCTACGAGAAATGAATTTTATCGCTATTCCTGCCAGTCCCGAGACTCCGGCGGTTATTTCCATGCCGAGCACGATAGGCGCGGCGATTATAGTTGATAGTAAACCGACACCGGCTACACCGAGTCCCATGCCAGCCACTACAAGAGCGGTGTCAACTCCGTCCAGAGCATTCACGGCTCTGCGATACTTTTTATACAATCCAAGCCTCAACTCCCTATCCTTTTCTATTCGATGTTTTATGTCGCTTATTTGATGTAATCGAAATTCATCAACAGTTTCCATCTTTTCATTGAGCGCTGGATATAAACTCATAGTGTATATTACGAATATATAATAGTCTTTAATTGGTCTTGCTTAAATGTTTTGAGAGTATACATCAACCTTATCAAATGTATATTATACGGCAAGAATATCTTAGAAAGAGAAATTCTGTCACTTTTAATAATTTGAACCCCCTCGAGGGTTGTAACGGGTGATGCTCCGACATGAATAATACTGCAACGTTGACGCTCGTGTTTCTTGAGCCATTTAATCGATAGACCTGGTAATATTTCGAAGGCATCTATCGTGTTATCGTGTAAGTGTAAAGCGTATAACTTACCATTGGTACCGGGTTTACCGAATCCTTCTGTGTCTCCGAGATCGGAAAGCGCAATTGTATTACATTGTCTTATCGTTCCAGGGCCTGATGCATCAACCATTATTTATAATATGGAGTGTTACACTTAAGTATCCTATATGTACAGGTTGGTGTTTTACATCTAATACAGAAATTTTGAGGCCTGAAATAATACCCCGCTTTAATTTTTTATATTGTAATGTTGAAAAAGATTCCGTTCTACCGCTATTATATTTTTCATCTTTCACTGGAACACTTCTGAGTAGAGTTGAAGGACTTTCTTGTTGAATATTATCCGTTGTACTTATTTCATCAAGATGGATGCACAACTCTTTATAGGGAACTAAATCGGGTAAATTGAGTCCCTGATCTGATGTCTTGATTACTGTTATTTCTCTTCCCCATCCAAGTGTGTATGCTAAGTTCCTGTAAAGCTTTACATCCTTTTTTCCAGAGTTTAAAATCAGTAACCCATTTGACTCATTTTGTGTTAGACTAATTCCATTAGGCTTAAAAAATTCATCATTGAGTGAGCATACGCTGTAATACCCATCAGGTATAATGTATTTTTGACCATTTATTTCTGTCTCATTATTATAACCTCTCGTAGCATTTATATTGGTCCACCGTGGGTAATACGTTACATTGCATAGAGCTACTTCGAGTTGTCCATCCGAGTTATCGATAGTACGAAGCAGTTGAATAGACTGACCATTTGTTATTCCCAGGAGTGTAACATACATATCAAATATACAATGATACTATATCATAACTTAAATATGGAATCAACCATTATTTATAATATGGAGTGTTACACTTAAGTATCCTATATGTACAGGTTGATGTTTTACATCTAATACAGAAATTTTGAGGCCTGAAATAATACCACGCTTCAATTTTTTATATTGTAATAACGAGAAAGATTCCGTTCTACCGATATTGTATTTTTCATCTTTCACTGTAACACTTCTGAGCAGAGTTGAAGGACTTTCTTGTTGAATATTATCCGTCGTGCTGATTTGATCAAGATGAATGAACAAATCTTTATAGGGAACAAAATCAGGTACGTTATTCGTCGTTGCAATCACTGTTGGGTCGCGTGGTAATGTTATTGCCCGATTAAATCCAAGTGTGTATGCTAAGTTCTCACCAATAAGTATATTTATGTTTCCATTGGTGATTTTCACTGTCCCAGTCGCCTCATTTTGTGTGATACTAATTTTAATAGTATTAAAAAATTCATCATTAGAATTAAAATATTCATCATTGAGTCATGAACGGCATGAACTTGTCTCAATATGGAATGTTTGAAATCTGCAAACACCAAAAGGCATTTCATTAGAAAATGTTAACAGCAAACAAGAGAAAGAATTACACAGTTATGAGGGATAGACCATCATTACACGTAGTCGATGAAGTGTCAATATCGAGTATCACCTCCCCTTGCATCAATGACGGCCTGACAACGTCGAGATATGCTGTCAATAAGCACCCGGATGTTCCCAATGGGAAGGTTGTTCCACTCTTCCACGAGGGCATGTCCGAGCTCTGCCAAAGTCGTGGGTTGTGCTCTACGGCGTGAAAGGGCAACCTGCAGCATGTTCAATCGGGTTCAAGTCCGGCGAGCGCGCTGGCCAATCCATGCGGACAATTGTCTCCTGCTCAAGGTACTGCTCAACCACCCTGGCGCGATGAGGACGGGCGTTATCATCCATCAGGATGAACTCAGGGCCAACAGCACCAGCGTAGGGTCTGACGTACACATTGAGGATCTCATCCCGGTACCTCACCCCCGTCATTGTTCCTCTCTCCAGGACATGAAGATCTGTCCTTCCATCTCTGTTGATTCCACCCCAGACCATGATGGAACCACCACCATAACGGTCATGTTCACTGATGTTGGCATCATGGAAACGTTCACGTTGTCGTCGCCACACCCGCTGCCTCCTGTCTGTAAAGTCCAAACAATACCTGGACTCATCGGTGAACAGAACTGGAACCCAATCGTTCCGTGTCCAAGTGACATGATCTTCAGCCCATTCCAATCGCTCCCGCCCGTGTCGAACAGTCAGGGGGATTCGGACACATGCCCTTCTCGAGTAGAGACCTGCATTGTGAAGACGATTCCGTATCGACTGAGTGGACATATTCACCCCCGAGGCGTTCAGGAGGTCGTTACGTAGGCTGGTTGCTGTCCAGAAGTGATGACGTCGTGCCTGAAGAGCCACAAAATGATCTTGGCGTTGGGTTGTCGACCTCTGACGACCACCCCCATGTCGGTGTGCTGCTGTACCAAAATTGTGCTGTCGGGACCAGGCCCTGCTTACAATGCTCTGGCTGACGTTTAGTGCATTGGCAACGTCACGTTGTGAATAGCCAGCATCAAGCATTCCAATACATCTGGCAGTTGTTCTGTCGTCAGGCGACGCCTTACACGTTGAGGGGGCATTGCATAGATAAACGTAGTGTAAACACTCAATTGAGTTTAAAGTTTCAGAATGAATCAGACACCGTTGCCTGATTGGAAATCGTGCAATGGTAGCAAAAGCATGAACTGTGATGTGAAACGCATTTCCCATGGCATGAAATGCACGTGCAAGTGTGTTGGAGACGTTTTTGATTTCACTTGAACACAATATTGCCAGTTATGCAGTTATTTTGTTTTTTTATTAAGAAATATATCTACGATCCTTATCAAATTTTGAGTAGTATATTTTGGTCATCTATTACAAATATCTCATTATTTCCTCTCGCAGCACTTATATTGGTCCACCGTGGGTAATACGTTACATCGCATAGAGCTACTTCGAGTTGTCCATCCGAGTTATCGATAGTATGAAGCAGTTCAATAGACTGGCCATTTGTTATTCCAGGTAGTGTAACATACATATTAAATATACAATGATACTATATCATAACTTAAATATGAAATCGAGATACATTACTAATCAATTGATTATAGTAACTGCCTCTGGTGCTGAATTTTTAGTTAAATTCCCCGATATCTTTAAAAAATACAGAGTCACGGCAACTAGCGATAAAATGGTACACGATTGGTTTCACAATCCGATGCAGTTTTGGCAGAATCAGTTAAACTTTGCCGTATGGTGTGCCACAACGGGATGTGGCGTATCTCTTTACGCTCCAGGATTTGAATTGAATAAGTCTGTTATGTCATTTCACGTGTACTATCAGATTAGACGTATACTTAAAGAAATTAGTGCTCCATTACCGCATGATCGAGCGTGGAATTCCACAAATAATAATTATGATAGGTCCGCGTATGAGCGTATTTGTCAGGAATTTAATGTTTCTACGAGTAAAGATTGGCGTATTAAAGGAGCAAACCATGGTCTAGGTGTTCCTTACACAGAGGAAAATAAATCCGTCAAAGAAGAAAGCGATTATGTATATAAAGTACTTAATAAACTTCCAGTTAATTTTGGTAAGTTGTATAGCACCAGCAAACTTTACGCAAGAATATATGATCATTGGCATAAAACCGGTGATTGGTATAAAGGCTGGGAACTTTATAGTAACGATTGGAGAGGTGATATTATGAGTTTTAAGAGAGGTTTAATTTATATTGTTACAAAATTTATACAAATGAATGATACCGCAGACGCTTGGAATGAATTTCTTAATGATAAAACGGAAAATAATTTTACTAACCCAGGATTTGTAAGAGTTAATGAATCGATAAGAACTTAGGTATGGGCAATTCTCGGTGCGCAATCGCAAACACGAACGTCCATTATCGGTTCTGGGACGGCGCTCGATGCGCAAAAACAGTTTGTCGCAAACGTGGAGGACGCCATTAATTCGCCAGTTGACATACCATCGTCTATAAAGCGTTTTCAAGATGCATTACAGTACGCTCAATCCAAAGTGGACTTCGTTTATGCGCCGGGACTATACATGTCTCCGAGTAATATGGAACTTAAGATCGGTCAAGTGATAGGCTATAATAATAAAATTGTTATCGCTACCGATCAACAAAAACCAGGTATAAATTCAGATATGAACGTCGAATTAATAACGCAAATGATCACGGGTGAAAAGGGAATAGTCAAGCCACAGTCACCACATGTTTCACAAACATCTACTGATGCACAAGTGTCACCGCATATTGCGGCTAAAAATCAACAACATATCGATGAAAAAACAGCGCTTGTAGTGGGTGGAGTCTCGGTTGGTTTACTCATGATTTGGTTAAATAGTTCTTAGCGAATACGTACAACAGCCCTGTAATTGCTACGATCAACCCCCACAAGTTTTGACTAAGCCAAGTGGTGGTCTTAGCTAATAAAATCAATAGCCAGGAAACAACACTACCTATTATACCGGGAAGTGCAGCCGCGGCTTTCTCAGCGAGGTTTCCCAGTGCTGAACCTAATGCTTTTAAATGCTTTTTTATCCACTCTCTTATACCGTTTTTATCGTTAGGCGGTGTACTACCACCTGTACCACCACCTGTTAACGAGAGAGTCAAAGTCGATATAATAAATCCCAACGCGGTTAAAATACTGGCAATTGTTAGTCCCTGTTCTCTGAACAATGTTTTAATTTTATCGGCCAGTGTAGTATCATCGTTGAGGACTTGATCGATAGTTTCTCGAATACGACTGATTTGCGAACGAAGTGCCTTTCTATTACTGGAAGCTGCTTCGAGGCGGGCCAATCTTTCGTCTTCTAAGTTACGCAATCTTTCCGCTACGCGGCGTCTACTGAATTCATCGCCCGCCTGTTCAAGTTTTGTTTTCTCTTGAGCTATATGCTTGTCGATTTCGGATAGCTTGGCCATATTATTGATGAGTTCTCCCCGCATTGTTCGCATTGCCTTGTCAAGACCTCGTAATTCCCTAATACTGAACTCTGATACCTGTAACGTGGAATTATCGTAATAGGTATCTAAGATTTCTCCGAGTCCGTCCGAGGCCACCACCGAGGCTGCTTCCAAATCATCTGTATTAACGAGTTCTTTCCTCATAGTCTGAAGAGCCTTAGTAGTCTTCGCGGGAAGTCGTCCGTATTCTACAAAACCTAATTTATCACGAACAAACTCGCGGCTATGTTTACCGGCTATAGTAGACAAGGCTAGGGGCTTACGAGAACTATAATGCATAAGATCAATATGCGGAGAGTCACGCACTCGCAATGTTCCTTTACTATCTAGCATAAACTTTGAATATTCACGACCTATTGGGATAACATAATTTTTATCTTCTTTTAATGTATCGTAATAATCATCAACGGCTGATTGTAAAAGGGCATCATTTACGGTTGGGTTCATAAAGCTGGTTTCATCAGTACCCTCTTCGATGGTACTAGTATCAGTTATGTTATCAAGATCAAAGTCATTATGTTCAAAATTACTCATTTTTATATTAAACATAGGGTACATGTTTTCAATATAACAATGTCTTTCGCAATACGGACGCAAGTTAAACCCACAACGTAGACTTCGAGATCCATTAGGGGTCAAGGCAATTCGTCAGTCTGTTACTATAACTAATAACCCTAGTACCATCGATCAGAATCAAACGCTTCTGGTTCGCTTTCCTAATCTCGGCGCACACGATGTGTTAGTTCCGGGAACTGTCCGACTAGCATTTACGATTGTTTTGACTTCTACCGACGTTAACAGGGAGCCCGTTCAGAACTTAGGTCGTGCTATCGTTAAGAAAATCGCCATTAAAATTAGCGGTAATGAGGTTTTGAGTATCGACGATTGCGATGTATACTATTGTTACATGGATCTCTGGAGAACTGATAAAGAGCGGGAAAACTTACAGTACCAAAGAATTTGTAATAAGAACACATTGAGACTGCGCGTAGATGCTTCTAGTGGTGATGGTACTGTCGTAAAAGATCAGGCCGTTGCCGACGCATTAGGTAACAGATTCTATATTCCCCTACACTTTGAATTACTAGATTCCCACATGCCCTTTTATCAAGCATCCCTAGGCGATAGGTTAGAATACGAACTCACTTTTAATGACTACGGTAGAGTAATCAGAGCTGCTGAAGATGCTAGCTATTCCATTGACAATATCTCGCTCGAGTACGATATGATAACGGATCCTGAATTAGCCAGACAAATTCATAACCAGTATTCGGGAAGTTTAGCCATTTTGTACGATCGAGTGCTGCGACATCGAAAGATCACGAGGGACAAAAAAGATACGTTGTGGAATATCAATCTAAACGTCCCCACGAGGTCGTTGAAGGGTATTTTAATGTTGTTCGAGGACCCCTCCGATGCGTTTAAAAGAAATACTGAGAAGTTCTACAATCCCAAGATTACGAAAGTAGAATTGACTATCGAGGGCGTTCCTAATCAACTATATAGCCAAGGAATGCTAGCGTATCACCAGTGGGATGAGATTAAAAAACTTCCTTCTATAAAATGTTCTCCGGAAGTTAACGCGGTCGTGAAAGATCTGTCTCTCGGGAGTGTATCGATGGGTGAATACCTCACCTTGAAGTCCGCGCTATGGCTCGACATGCGAACAACGGACGATGACCAATTACACGGTAGTGGGAGGAGAATAGAAAATGCTAGCGAGGGTGTCACCATGCAGATAACGAAGCTCCAGGAATCGGCTGGTAAATTAAACATATATTTGTACGTGATTATGGATGCGCAACTTAATATACAGAATGGGAGATTCGTGCAAGCAATCTATTAATAATCTTTTACCTAAAGATCCGCACTGCGCGATCATATGCGGGCAAACGGGCTGCGGAAAAACACATTTATTCTAGATATTTTAGAAAGTCATTATCGGGACGTTTTCGATCATATTATTATTCTGTGCCCGACTATAAGCGTAAAATTGATAACATGACCGACGAAGAGATTAAAAAACTGTACGCGCGTTACGAGTCTAGACTGGGAGCTACCATGACTAAAACGATAGGGTCGTCTATATTACAACTATACACAGTCGTAGCTAGTACGTTTCTCCCCATCCCGGCAGAACATCGCATGTATTTATGCGAATCTCTAGAGAAAGACCCATTCATCGAACACGCTATAAGCTCAGTGAGCTGTGAGTTTTATCATAGATTCGGAATGTTCTTAGCTCCGTTCACCACAGCTTTAATAACGGCTAGGTATTGTCAATTTAAACATACGTGCCCACTTAATAATATAAATGGAGACTCAACAGATTGCGGAAACACAACAGGTGACACCACAACAGATTGCGCAACCACAACAGACTGCGGAAACGGAACCACATGTGAATGAGGATGCACCACAAGTGAATGAGAAAACAAAAAAACAACCCAGAGTTACTAAGAATCCTTTGAAAATAGCCGCAGGAAGAAAGGGAGGGCTGGCGCGCAAAGCAAAATTAATAAATAATTCAAATCCGATTAAAACATGGGCACTAGTAGGAGTTGCTGGTATAGCGGCTGTATGGTTCTTTTATAAGACCGGAGAAGAGAAAACGTCACCCCCGCCGCAACAACAAGTTCAATTAGAGGTTAGTCCTCATATAATGCTATAAGAAGCATGACTACTCCAGTTACAGACGGTAAAATGTTGGTAAACGCGACGTATCATTCAGCGGTGGTCACCGGCTTGGCCATTGGCTATGCCCGTATGGCTAAAATGATTACTAAAGCCACACCTCCCAAGCTAGATTTTAATGGATTTGATATAGGTATGATGGTTCTGGATATTGGATTAGCAATGGCAACGAAGGATATGCTGATGGGTGGCTGAAGACCTGTTCTAACAAATACTCTTTATGAATTTAGATGTTGACCAGTAGTATAGGTAATGGGGGTTCTGGACCACTTCCACTGGAGCCAGATTCATATACCTATACTGCTACTACAGATGGAATTTTTTATGCCAAAATGATTATGCGATTTAACGATAGTCATGAGTTGTATTAAACGAAACATCAATATTAATTAATAATGAATAAAATTTACTATAGCCCACGAGGATATTGGAAAGGTGTAGGAGCAATAAAAAAATTAGCCACCGCGGCAAAGGTATCTAAAGATGTGGCCAAGGATTGGTTAAAGAAACAAGCGTTGTGGCAAATATATTTACCGGCACCGCATTATATACCGAGGAAGAAATTTGATATTTTTACGACGAATGAAGTTCATCAGGCTGACCTCTTGTTTCTTCCTCACGATAAGGTAAAACGCAAAACGTATAAATACGCTTTAACAGTAGTGGATGTGGCTAGTCGATACAAAGAGGCTGAGCCATTAACCTCGAAAGATTCAACAGAAGAAGCTAATGCACTGAGTCGCATATATAAACGCGGACCGCTAAAATGGCCTAAGCTATTTCAAGTAGATCCCGGTCGAGAGTTTATGGGATCGGTAACTAAACTTTTAACAAATCACGACGTCAAAATCGTCCGTGGTGAAAGAGAGGCCCACCGTAGTCAAGCTATCATTGAAAGATTTAACCGGACATTAGCGGAACGTTTGTTTGGCTATCAGTATGGGATCGAAATGAAATCCGAATGATTGAGATCAACCGAATGGGTGACACGATTATCAGCGGTTGTATCAGCGCTGAATAATGAAGTAACGAGATTAATAGGGAAGAAACCATCCGATGCTATTAAAATGAAATCCGTGACTTCCGAATCTTCAGCACCGAGGAGAGGCAAAGAACGAAAACTTCCGGATAGAGTAAGGGTAAGATATTTATACCAGCCCGGTGAACTAGAAGGAGGCCTACGTCGCGCAACTGATCCCATATGGTCCCTTAAGACGTATAACATTAGTCGATTGGTTACGAAAGAAGGAGAGCCTATTCTTTATTATCTTCAAGATGGACTGGGTAGGGCATTTGTACGAGAAGAGTTGTTCATAGTTCCCGACGGTACGGTATTACCACCATAACCATAAGCATAGGTAGTTACACCATCATTATCAATCCATCTCTTTGTATCTAAGGGGGATAATGATGTCTTGTTCATTCTTAATCCATATATCCTATGATCGTAACTTCTTAAAGAGTTCATCTCGTGTTTGAACGTTCTACCGTTGAATAATGATTCTTTATACTGTTCGTGTTTGATATGCTTTTTTACAACATACTTCTTAACACCCTTAGCTTTTCTTATCTCCCCATTATCGGACTTCTTTATAGAATACATCTTAGGTCTTAATCCTACATACTCCGCTATAGGGGTCCCAGCACATTCATCCTTCATCTTACCTAACACCTTTTTATTTACAACGCTGTGCAGTGGATTATCTTTAGGGTAATCGCTCGTGTCGTACATATCTATTTTTTCTGCCATATCTTTATACACATCCTCGGTTTTTATTTCCATCAACAAAGAATCTGTGTCGGTATATAACACCTCGCATCTATCGCCGTATTGCTTCTTAAGTTCGTTGTAATAAAAGTCATACATTAAGTGTTTTGACAAGTCGAGAATACTCATACCGACGTACACCGGTCTGTTGAATTTTATATTACTTTTCTGCATATGCAACGCGGCTAAGTCGTTATCGAATATCTTGCTTCTGTTAAAAGCCGGACTGGCTATAAGTTTCCTGAGTCTTTCTTCCTCATTAGATCTGACTAATTTAACATCAACACGCTTCCTTAGATTCTCCATAGTTTTACCGAATACCGAGTTATTCATGAGCTTATATAGATTCTTTTCGAAATCACAGGTGGCTATTTTTCTTAAATCTGTGTTCAGCCTTATATAGGGCTCCATCCAAGGGCTTTGATCGAACTTTAGAACTCTGTGTATTTTCTTTAGTTTCATACCTAACGATAGATACAACTGGAGATTTCTGTAGTGAACTATATATTTTGTCTTATCCATCAAATTTGGTACGAGTTTTTCTACGTTAGCTAACCTACTATTACCCATCAAGGACCGTTGATATTCCGACATCCAATCTTTATTAACCATTAATCTTTCGGGAGCTAGTGGATAACTGTTATGATCTTTATGTAACGAACTCGGATATTCCAAGTCAACTTCTAGTATGTACCCTTTATTCTCATCATTATTATCGATATCATCGACCCACTCAAAACCACCCGTGGGTAAAGGTTGACTCAAAGCCCATCCGTACAAATTGTTAGCGTCGAGATATAATATGTGCGTGTCGGGTTTACTCGGATCGTATCCTTCCACTAATTTATTATTAGCCTTAGAATACCTTTTCGCTGCCATCGATATACCCCCTCTTAATCCTTTCTCAATAAACAAGTGCATATCGTAATCTGTGAGTAATTTTAGTTCTACGCCGGTCTTCTTCAACAATGCATCCCACGATAGTCCGGGACTGGAATAGTACCATGCCGGCTCCAAGCCGTATTGTTTTAAACACGTCTTTCTAAATATCTCGAATATATCGGCGAGTAACAGTACATCGGTTTTTAAGTACAGATTGTGATAATCGCCTAAATTCTTACAACCTAATTTATCCCAGACCGTCAGAGCGTGTTCATAATCGGCATCTGTTATTCTAGATTCCGTTAAGTTACTATAGAATGATTCGAGGGTTGGTAATTCAGTTTCTTCGAATCATTCTATAGTAACTTAACGGAATCTAGAATAACAGATGCCG
This sequence comes from Haliotis cracherodii, assembly GCF_022045235.1. Lineage (NCBI taxonomy): Eukaryota > Metazoa > Mollusca > Gastropoda > Lepetellida > Haliotidae > Haliotis > Haliotis cracherodii. The sequence continues at coordinate 7,358,543 of NW_027266269.1, forward strand.
ATTATGAACACGCTCTGACGGTCTGGGATAAATTAGGTTGTAAGAATTTAGGCGATTATCACAATCTGTACTTAAAAACCGATGTACTGTTACTCGCCGATATATTCGAGATATTTAGAAAGACGTGTTTAAAACAATACGGCTTGGACCCGGCATGGTACTATTCCAGTCCCGGACTATCGTGGGATGCATTGTTGAAGAAGACCGGCGTAGAACTAAAATTACTCACAGATTACGATATGCACTTGTTTATTGAGAAAGGATTAAGAGGGGGTATATCGATGGCAGCGAAAAGGTATTCTAAGGCTAATAATAAATTAGTGGAAGGATACGATCCGAGTAAACCCGACACGCACATATTATATCTCGACGCTAACAATTTGTACGGATGGGCTTTGAGTCAACCTTTACCCACGGGTGGTTTTGAGTGGGTCGATGATATCGATAATAATGATGAGAATAAAGGGTACATACTAGAAGTTGACTTGGAATATCCGAGTTCGTTACATAAAGATCATAACAGTTATCCACTAGCTCCCGAAAGATTAATGGTTAATAAAGATTGGATGTCGGAATATCAACGGTCCTTGATGGGTAATAGTAGGTTAGCTAACGTAGAAAAACTCGTACCAAATTTGATGGATAAGACAAAATATATAGTTCACTACAGAAATCTCCAGTTGTATCTATCGTTAGGTATGAAACTAAAGAAAATACACAGAGTTCTAAAGTTCGATCAAAGCCCTTGGATGGAGCCCTATATAAGGCTGAACACAGATTTAAGAAAAATAGCCACCTGTGATTTCGAAAAGAATCTATATAAGCTCATGAATAACTCGGTATTCGGTAAAACTATGGAGAATCTAAGGAAGCGTGTTGATGTTAAATTAGTCAGATCTAATGAGGAAGAAAGACTCAGGAAACTTATAGCCAGTCCGGCTTTTAACAGAAGCAAGATATTCGATAACGACTTAGCCGCTTTGCATATGCAGAAAAGTAATATAAAATTCAACAGACCGGTGTACGTCGGTATGAGTATTCTCGACTTGTCAAAACACTTAATGTATGACTTTTATTACAACGAACTTAAGAAGCAATACGGCGATAGATGCGAGGTGTTATATACCGACACAGATTCTTTGTTGATGGAAATAAAAACCGAGGATGTGTATAAAGATATGGCAGAAAAAATAGATATGTACGACACGAGCGATTACCCTAAAGATAATCCACTGCACAGCGTTGTAAATAAAAAGGTGTTAGGTAAGATGAAGGATGAATGTGCTGGGACCCCTATAGCGGAGTATGTAGGATTAAGACCTAAGATGTATTCTATAAAGAAGTCCGATAATGGGGAGATAAGAAAAGCTAAGGGTGTTAAGAAGTATGTTGTAAAAAAGCATATCAAACACGAACAGTATAAAGAATCATTATTCAACGGTAGAACGTTCAAACACGAGATGAACTCTTTAAGAAGTTACGATCATAGGATATATGGATTAAGAATGAACAAGACATCATTATCCCCCTTAGATACAAAGAGATGGATTGATAATGATGGTGTAACTACCTATGCTTATGGTTATGGTGGTAATACCGTACCGTCGGGAACTATGAACAACTCTTCTCGTACAAATGCCCTACCCAGTCCATCTTGAAGATAATAAAGAATAGGCTCTCCTTCTTTCGTAACCAATCGACTAATGTTATACGTCTTAAGGGACCATATGGGATCAGTTGCGCGACGTAGGCCTCCTTCTAGTTCACCGGGCTGGTATAAATATCTTACCCTTACTCTATCCGGAAGTTTTCGTTCTTTGCCTCTCCTCGGTGCTGAAGATTCGGAAGTCACGGATTTCATTTTAATAGCATCGGATGGTTTCTTCCCTATTAATCTCGTTACTTCATTATTCAGCGCTGATACAACCGCTGATAATCGTGTCACCCATTCGGTTGATCTCAATCATTCGGATCTCATTTCGATCCCATACTGATAGCCAAACAAACGTTCCGCTAATGTCCGGTTAAATCTTTCAATGATAGCTTGACTACGGTGGGCCTCTCTTTCACCACGGACGATTTTGACGTCGTGATTTGTTAAAAGTTTAGTTACCGATCCCATAAACTCTCGACCGGGATCTACTTGAAATAGCTTAGGCCATTTTAGCGGTCCGCGTTTATATATGCGACTCAGTGCATTAGCTACTTCTGTTGAATCTTTCGAGGTTAATGGCTCAGCCTCTTTGTATCGACTAGCCACATCCACTACTGTTAAAGCGTATTTATACGTTTTGCGTTTTACCTTATCGTGAGGAAGAAACAAGAGGTCAGCCTGATGAACTTCATTCGTCGTAAAAATATCAAATTTCTTCCTCGGTATATAATGCGGTGCCGGTAAATATATTTGCCACAACGCTTGTTTCTTTAACCAATCCTTGGCCACATCTTTAGATACCTTTGCCGCGGTGGCTAATTTTTTTATTGCTCCTACACCTTTCCAATATCCTCGTGGGCTATAGTAAATTTTATTCATTATTAATTAATATTGATGTTTCGTTTAATACAACTCATGACTATCGTTAAATCGCATAATCATTTTGGCATAAAAAATTCCATCTGTAGTAGCAGTATAGGTATATGAATCTGGCTCCAGTGGAAGTGGTCCAGAACCCCCATTACCTATACTACTGGTCAACATCTAAATTCATAAAGAGTATTTGTTAGAACAGGTCTTCAGCCACCCATCTCTCCGTAAAAGGCGACTATGCTTGTCGCAAGAGGCGACTAACGGGATCGGGTGGCCAGGCTCGATGACTTGGTTGATACATGTCATCGTGTCCCAATGGCGTGGATCGATGCTCATGATGTCAATCACAGGATTGTCTGGTCCAGACTCAATTATTTAGAGACCGCCATCATATATCTGGAATATTTCTGAGTACGGCGTTAAACAACAATCAAATCAAAAAGTGTAACAGGGTATAGGTTCTAAATAAATAAATATACACATACAGGTTCAGATTTAACAAGAAAGAAGTGACAATTGACCCCCCCAAAAAAAACAACAACAACAACCCAACCCCCCCCCCCCCCCCCCCCCCCGCCCCCAAACAAACAAAAAACAAAAAACAAACAAACCTCCCATGTTACCAGTGTTCGCTACGAGTAAGCAGATCACCATGAACACCTTAGAATGAAAATTTGATTGAGGAGTTACATATGAAGAATTATCAAAAGGACCAAAAATTGTTGATATAAAAACACATAAAAATGGAACAATATCATATAAGAAAATCAATAAATTAATAATTTCCATCAAGCCTTAACAGATATGGATAAGAATTCATAAATTCAAACTAACACAAAGCACATATACTTATGATGATCTACATGTGTGGAAACAATTTTGGAAAATATATTAGCTATACAAAACCAGTCATCAAAATTTCTAAATTCCTTCATGTTTCCATGAAAACAGCAAAAGAGAAAACTTTCAGAATCTTATAAAAGATAAAAAACAATCATAGTGGTTAATGTAGCAAGTTTGCTGAAGCTAGGATACATAATATTGTAAACATGGATCGTGCAGAAACTCTACCCAAAATTTATGTTTCACCATGATTCCGGCAAACGGTAAAAATAAAAAAAATCAGAATCTTCAAACTAGCAAAAGGCACAAGTATTCATTGCGGTAAATGTGTGTAGCAAGTTTGATGAAGCTAGGATGCATGGTTAAAAAGATATGGGCCGTACAAAACACCCACCCTAAAAGTTTAAGTTTCTAATGTTTCCATAGAAACGGCAAAAATTAAACAATTCAGAATCTTCAAACTATCAAAAGGCACAAGTACTCATTGCGGTAAATGTGTGTAGCAAGTTTGATGAAGCTAGGATGCATAGTTAAAAAGATATGGGCCGTACAAAACACCCACCCTAAAAGTTTAAGTTTCTAATGTTTCCATGGAAACGACAAAAAAATAAAAAGTTCAGAATCTTCAAACTAGCAAAAGGCACAAGTACTCATTGTGGTTAATGTGTATAGAAAGTTTGGTGAAGCTAGGGTGCATGGTTAAAAAGTTATGGGTCGTACAAAACACCCATCACAAAAGTTTTAGTTTCTAATGCTTCCATGGAAACAGCAAAAATAAAAAAGTTCAGAATCTTCAAACTAGCAAAAGGCACAAGTACTCATTGTGATAAATGTGTATAGAAAGTTTGGTGAAGCTAGGGTGCATGGTTAAAAAGTTATGGGCTGTACAAAACACCCACCCTAAAAGTTTAAGTTTCTAATGTTTCCATGGAAACAGCAAAAATAAAAAAGTTCAGAATCTTCAAACTAGCAAAAGGCACAAGTACTCATTGTGGTAAATGTCTGTAGAAAGTGTGGTGAAGCTACGGTGCATGGTTAAAAAGTTATGGGCCATACAAAGGCTCAGATGGAAGGACGGACGGAACGCTAGATACCACCGATTTACTTCCTAAACGAGGGTATAACAATACGCGTTTTTAGTCCGTGTTTTGAAGATTGATGACATACCGTGCCAAGAACATATTGTACGGGGTAACCAGAATTATATATATATGTCATCAGACAGAAGAAACGTGTACAATACCGCACATGCATCATACGTAGATTAAAATCCACTTTCAAAATCAAGTTAAGTTGATTAAAACGGGAGGACAAAAACCATACATTTTCTAAAACTGACATCAAGCCGCGCACAACCGCAAGCAGACAAACGCATATCTCATAGGCAACATAGTATTAATCCCTTCCCTCCCGGCCAAATTTGGCATTTTTCCTAGGTTTTTAATGTTCGCATATTTACATTGTAATGTAAACAAGTTAGCTTTTCGTTTCTCATCTGGACAAAGTTTGGTAAATCAATTCTTCTTGCATCACACTTTAACATTCCATTATAAGTACATATTCATATGTGTTCATTAGCAATATATGTGACGTAAAGCATTAACTCATTAGCAATATAAGTAAACGCGGAGGTCGTGGCTGGCTTAACAGGGTTCTCATAAACTGTAAGTTGAGCCTCAACGTACTAACTGTAGGACGGAAACAATGTAACTGCATGTCTGTGTACTGCATAATACAGATTGTCGTAATTCCTGCCTATATTGTTATGTAATAATGCTGCGTCCATATTTTGCCACTCTATAAGCATCATATTATCTTTTGTATTATTTCATTCACACTTAATCATTTGTGTATAGGATAAATAATAGTGGTGAAGGAACACAGCCCTGTGTAGCCCCAGTAGATGTTTTTACTGTGGATGAAGCAATAGAGTGCCAAAACATATTGTAACCCAGGTCCCCAAAGTGTAATCTCATAATACATAAAATAGCATCTTACGACAAGCATACAGTAACTCCTGCGAGTTAATCAGAGGACACGCCGAGGACCCGGGTTCGATTCCCGACATGGGTACAATGTGTGAAGCCCATTTCTGTGTCCCCGCCGGGATATTGCTGGAATATTGCTAAAAGCGGTGTTAAACCAAACTCAGTCAGCAGTAATCAGAGGAGTGAATTTCCAACATCGGAAGAATAAAGGCGATACTTACTCTACTTCTTCGGTCTGCTGTGCGGCTTCCTGCTGGAGTCTTCCCTTCCTGCTGGGGCTGCCTGTCATTTATACCATCCTGATGCTGTGGATGTCGCAGCATTGGCTGAAGGGGTGTCATTTGATGTCCTCAACAGGGAAACGATTAATGTTGACTTAGACCAAGTAGTTTTCCTGGTCGAAGTGCAACAAACGCCTCACATAATGCATGACAAAGCGTCCATTAGTGAATATGTTTGCATAACTGGTACCATGTGCTATGTCTCAATGTTGTCACTGTAACTGCAATACAAGTGTGGATACAGCTGTGTGGGAATGGGTGCGGTAGTGGTGGAAGAGGTGTTTGTGGGGGGTGGGGGGTGGGGGGTGGGAGTGTGTGTTAATATCGGCTTCGTTAGAGGTCCGGGGGAGAATAGGTCTTCACCAAAACATGCATGCCGTAAAAGGCGACTCGATTATATACAGACCGCCGTCATATGGCGGGGATATTAGTACGGCTTAAACAACAAGCTAACACGACAAAACAATAATGCTATCAAATAATTCGGGAAACGTCTTACTGGCTTGTTCTGTGATTATTTTCAAGAAAGTAATGTTCTCCAGATCAGTGGAAGAACTTCAAAGGAAGAAGTCTGAACGGATACATAGTCCATAGTATTTACATTTTTTTGTTTTTATAACACCGCACTCCATCTATATGATGGTGGTCTGTAAATAATGGAGTCTACACCAGACAATCCAGTGACTGACATCATGAGCATCGATCCACGCAACTGGGATACTATGACATGCATCAACCAAGTCAGCGAGTCTGATCACCCAATCTCTTTAGTCGCCTTTTACGACAAGCATTGACACCTTTTACGGCAAGCATGGGTTGCTGAAGACCTATTCTACCGCGGATCCAGGCCGACTATTTACAGACCGCCGTCATATAACTGGAGGGGCGGTCGGGTAGCCAAGTGGTTAAAGCATTCGCTCGTCTCGTCGAAGACCCGGGTTCGATTCCCGACATGGGTACAATGTGTGAAGCCCATTTCTGGTGTTCCCCGCCGTGATATTGCTGGAATATTGCTAAAAGCGGCGTAAAACCTCACTCCCTCACTCACTCATATAACTGGAAAAATGCTGAGAGCGGCGTCAAACAACAAATAAACACACAAACAAACAAACCCGTGTTCGTCCAATTTGCTCCCACATTAACTTAGATGACTTTAAGCTAAACACACTCACTCACTCACTCACTCACTCACTCACAATATAGTTTACATTTATGAAGCCTAGTGGTTAAAGCGTTCGCTCGTCACGCCGAAGACCCGAGTTCGATTTCCGACATGATTGTGTACAACGTGTTAAGCCCAATTCTGGTGTCCCCCGCCATACTAACTCACTCATTCCCTCACTGTCTTAGTTTTATCTTACATTACAGTATCACGTAATCAACATATCAATACCTATACGTCACGGTTCGACACGTGAATATCCGGGGTAGAGTAGATCTTTAGCAGCCCATGCTTGTCGTAAAAGGTGACTATGCTTGTCGTAAAAGGCGACTAACGGGATCAGGTGGTCAGACATGCTGACTTGGTATCGTATCCGAGTTGCGTATCGATGCTCATGATGTCAATCCCTGGATTGTCTGTTCCTGACTCGATTATTTACAGACCGCCGTCATATACCTTTAATATTGTTGAGTGCGGCCTTAGTAACAAATAAACTCACAAATAAACTTCACGGTTCATATTTTGTTTTGTCACTATAAAAGTTATACTTTATCATTTTATAGATAGGGGTTAGACCGCGAGTGTACTTGAGGATGGTAACTGTACAGTAAACTACGGTTATAACGAACTCAAAGGGACTACAAATTTTAGTTCGTTATAACCGTAGTTCGTTATAAGCATATATACAGCATAACTACAGCAAATAGTCGGGACCAAAAAGCAAGTTCGTTATATCCGTCAGTTCGTTATAAGCGTGTTCGTTATAACAGTATTTTACTGTACTGTGTTAGGGATAAGCGTATATATTTAGAAAAACTCAAGCATATAATATTACTTCTTCCGTCGAAATTAAATCTCTCACAAACGGTACTTATATTAACTTGTACCATATGTTCCCGTTCTGTTCCAGGTGAACAATTGACTTGCTTTTGCATGTGTTTGTGACGGGTGCGACCTGTGGGGCAGGATGCGCTCACCTTTTCGCGAACATCGATATACCTGAAGCTGAAGTTACCTGAAGATAAACTCATTGGCCAAATTATCTTGTTTTGACTATCCCATCTGAGCAGAAATTCCAATTCATTTACATAAAAAAACATATCCGCAAGAAGAGGTGTTAAATTTAGGCACGTGGGGATTCCTACATCTTGCTGAATGTCTTAGCCCCATATTTTACATATGTTATCAATGAGGAAATCGTATTCTCAGTAAACTTCAGAAGACAACAAAGGAAAACAGAAATCATAATTCTTTGTGTTTATTTGTCAGTCTGTGGCAACTCGTGATCCCGAGATATCTGAAATGATAAGGAATAAGTGAGTGAGTGAGTGAGTTGTGTTTAACGCCGCTTTTTAACAGTATTCCAGTCATATCACGGCGTGTCAGCTTAATGTGGGAGGAAAGCCCGGAGTGTTGCAGGTCTCAGACGTTTACCACTTCGGCGTGTCCTCTGATTAACTTGCAGGGGTTATTGTATGCTTGTCGTAAGATGCTCTTTAATGTATCGTGAGATTACACTTTGGGGACCTGGGTTACAGAATGTTTTGGCACTCTATTGCTTCATCCACAGTAAAAACATCTACTGGGGCTACACAAGGATGAGTTCTTTCACCAATATTATTTATCCTATACACAAATGATTAAGTGTGAATGAAATAATACAAAAGAGTGAGTGAGTGAGTTGGGTTTAACTCCGCTTTTAACAGTATTCCAGTTATATCACGGCGTGTCAGCTTAATGTGGGGGGAAAGCCCGAAGTGATGCAGCTCTCAGACGTTTAGCACTTCGGTGAAACCCACGAGCACGGGTATTGTGCTGACAAACCTAGAAACATAATCTGGGCGAACCTGGATTCGAACCCACAATCATAGGTTTCTGGCGTGCCCAAGGGGCGCAACTCTGCACAGCGAATCGCGGCGCCTTAGACGACTGGGCCACCCGTGCCCTCTAAGGAATAAGTTGGGTAGAAGAGAAGAAATTGGGGAGCCTGTACTCAAAGGCGAAACATAACCCTGTTCAAGCTCTTACTTCCGACATTGTGAGTCTAACGACTGTAACAGTGTTTATTCGGGCTGAAGCTAAAAAGTCAAGTCAGCTATGTGGCCTGTTTATCTAACGTCTGTTGCGTCGTGACGTCGCCGTCGCGTGACGTAAACATCTTCTAATCAGAAACCTCTCTGGACCATGACATACAAATGTGTTCAAGAGGTTTACATTTTCGATTTTCAATGTCCATTATTCAGACAGTGATGTACCAAATGACCAGATCCGTAAAAAGATCCGGGGTAGAATAGGTCTTCAGCAACCCATGCTTGCCGTAAAAGGCGACTATGCTTGTCGTAAGAGGCGACTAACGGGTTCAGGGGGTCAGGCTCGTTTACTTTACTATGCATGTCCTCGATCCCAATGGCTCGGATCGATGCTCATGATGTCAATCACTGGATTGTTTGGTCCAGACTCGATTATTTACAGACCGCCGTCATATAGCTCGAGTCTGGACCAGACAATCCAGTGATTGATGTCATGATCATAGATCCACGCAATTACGATACGATGACATGCATCAACCAAGTCAGCGAGCCCGTTAGTCGCCTCTTACGACAAACATAGTCGCCTTTTACAGCAAGCACGGGTTGCTGAAGACCTATCTTACCCCGGATCTTCACGGGTAAAGGGTCAAGTGACAGGTTCGTCAACATGCAACAGGAGAACAGCCCACGACCTAAATTAATTATGGTGAGCTGTCATGTCACTGTAGATAGCAAAGAAGGAACCCAAATTAATTATGGTGGGCTGTCATGTCACTGTAGATAGCAAAGAAGGAACCCAAATTAATTATGGTGGGCTGTCATGTCACTGTAGATAGCAAAGAAGGAACCCAAATTAATTATGGTGGGCTGTCATGTCACTGTAGATAGCAAAGAAGGAACCCAAATTAATTATGGTGGGCTGTCATGTCACTGTAGATAGCAAAGAAGGAACCCAAATTAATTATGGTGGGCTGTCATGTCACTGTAGATAGCAAAGAAGGAACCCAAATTAATTATGGTGGGCTGTCATGTCACTGTAGATAGCAAAGAAGGAACCCAAATTAATTATGGTGGGCTGTCATGACACTGTAGATAGCAAAGAAGGAACCCAAATTAATTATGGTGGGCTGTCATGTCACTGTAGATAGCAAAGAAGGAACCCAAATTAATTATGGTGGGCTGTCATGTCACTGTAGATAGCAAAGAAGGAACCCAAATTAATTATGGTGGGCTGTCATGTCACTGTAGATAGCAAAGAAGGAACCCAAATTAATTATGGTGGGCTGTCATGTCACTGTAGATAGCAAAGAAGGAACCCAAATTAATTATGGTGGGCTGTCATGTCACTGTAGATAGCAAAGAAGGAAAACAATAAGGGTCTGAAGCCAGTCTGACAGCATCTGAAGACGACATGGTCGGGTGTACTCACTGAGGATGGATCGTCACACCAGGCTACGCCCCACGTGTTTCAGAAGCTTCCGTCCACAGTGACAATGGTTCGTGGTCGTCACGCGAGTCCTCCGATCTAAAAAATATTAGAAAGAATGTATTTGATTGTTTTATAGAACCTGTCTTAACGTATTTAGCGAAAAACTTTGAGGTGGAATGAGGTTTAACGACGCGCTCACGATTATTGCACTTGCAACGTGCACACTTGTGTGTGTGTGTGCGTGCGTGCGTGCGTGCGTGCGTGTGTGTATGTGTGTGTGCGTGTGTGTGCGTGTGCGTGTGTGTATTGTTTTTTTCTTGAATTTTCCCGGATTTTTTAAATCATTATTGTCAGTAGTTGTGTACTGTGGTATAGAACCCCCTCAGGATTATGGAACCACTCAGGATTATGGAACCAAGATGGCGGCACATCCTCTGTGACGTCACTTCCGGTCACGTGACCTGCGCAGTGCATGATGGGACTCTGCGCGTGCGCCTCCAAGATGGCGTCGCTTCCGTTTCCGGTGGCGTGCGCCTCCAAGAGGGCGTGGCTTCCGTGTCCGGTGGCGTGCGCCTCCAAGAGGGCGTCGCTTCCGTGTCCGGAGGCGCGCGCCTCCAAGAGGGGGCGTCGCTTCCGTGTCCGGAGGCGCGCGCCTCCAAGAGGGGTGGCGCTTCCGTGTCCGGTGGCGCGCGCCTCCAGGGGTGGCGGTGGTGGAGGGAGGGAGGGAGGGAGGGAGGGTGGTGGTGATGAAGGGAGGGAGGAAAGGAGGAGGAGGAGGAGGAGACGGGTTCATGGTGTGGGTGGGTGGGTGGGTGGGAGGATCGTCAAAGCAAAGGAGGAAAGTTGTCTTTCGGGAGAGATGGGTGGCCCTGAAAAGGGCCGTTGGAAAACAAACTGGAAACTGGAAACTGGAAACGACAGGAAACGTCAGGAACACTGGAACACTGGAACACTGGAAAAACTGCAAACGATGGGACACTGGTAAAAAACAGTGGGGTAGCATGGCCCCATGCGTTAGTCACTTTGTTCAGATGATCTCTCTTCTTCATCCTCTACTTCCATCTCATCCTCGGACTGAAGGTGTCGTCGACGCTTTGAAGCGTGCTTTCTTGAGAGGCTTCTGGCCCGTTTTCTTTTCTCTACAAGAGGTGTGATGTCCGCCCGGAGTTGTGCGAGGCATTCTTTTAGGTCGAGGACATCGACGTGCACGTCTTCGATGAGATGAACCACTTGTGTCACGGGTGTCACGGGTGTCACGGGTGCCACGGGTGTCGACGTGGACGGTGTTGCTGACGTTTTCTTTCGACTGGGTTCTGGGCAATCTGCAGCGAAATGACCCAGGGCTTGACAGTTGTAACAGCGGTCCAGGCGATGGGGAGTCTTCTTTCGACTGGGTTCTGGGCAATCTGCAGCGAAATGACCCATGGCTTCACAGTTGTAACAGGAACCCAGGTTCCGATTCTCCTGCTTCTCTTGACTGTTCATCTTCAGACAGACATAGTGACGGTGACCTTGAGTGCCACACTCGAGGCATGTCACTTCAGGGCAGTACAGGTAACTGTGACTGTCGGTCTGGCACTTCATACAACTGTATCGAGCTGGCATGATGGGTTTCATAGAATGCAGTGTGTGTGTGTGTGAGTGGCTTCGCTCTTGTTTTGTTTTTATAGGAGAGGTACTGACATCCTGCTTCCTGATTGGTTCCCCAGGCCGCGCCCCCGATTGGTTCGTTTCGGGGCCTGGTCTGCACCTCGGTTTTCCAAAACGGACCGACCCCTGTGTTTCTTTTCCATAGGAAATGGATTTTACCATGGGAGAGAAAGCACAACCCCGGGTCGACCATTCAGAGTCCCGCATGACCCGAGCACGGTCTCTGATTGGTCGACAACCCAGGCTTCGGATTGGTCCCATTTCGATCCGGTTTTTTTTATCGGGGTGTGCATTTCGATCCTGTTTTGTTTTTCTTCATCCTACAGACCACAGAACACGACTATGAGTTTTTAAAAAAAATTTAATCCCCTCGCTCACATGAACCAACACCACAAAACAAAAAGTCACAGGATGAGGGGGCCGTCCCTGTGACTTTTGTGAACACTGGGGGTATGAACGTCTGTACACTTTGAAAAAAGAAACGTTGTCACTTGGGGTGAACAAGACACTCGACTCTTCTCTTCCGTGCTTCTTGGGACACCAAACGTCTGTATTTTTCGTTCACTTCTCCATCAGGACAAAACACACACAAGTATTCGCAGGGCACTTTGGCGTGCTTCAGATGTTCTTTCCAGGGTTGGTCTGTGGCTTCCCATTGGCGGAGTGCCACACCACAGCAATAACAGGTCACACAGTCACCTTGTCCTGGATAGAAATAGCCAGCCATGGCCATGTCATACGGGGTCTGGGTCATCTGTTGAGGCCACGTTTTAAAAGATCTCAGACGTTCTTGAAATGAATCATAGTGAGGATGAGAAGGATGACACAGGGTGTAAGAAGGAAAAGGTCCCTCCAGAATGTCACTGAGTCGCCACGTGTCGTCCCTAAAGAGGGAACGTTTTCTCGCTTCTTGTTCTCTCGCCTTTTCAGACACCCACTCGGAATCGGTGACGACATCTCGGGAGGATGACATGGCATTCATAGAACGTCTTTGTTCCATGATGACGGTGACTTCACTGAAAGAAGGTCTGAGGGTTCGCCTGCTTTTATGAAACTCTCCACCCTACTCCCTTCCACGGAAGGTCATGACCTTAGCTTCCACCTCCTCCACCTCATCACGTGACGTCATCCTGTGTTTGGGTTGACGGACACACGGCATGATTCGTGACACGATCCATGACATGACATGGTACACGGGGAGGGGGTGTGGGGATCGATGCGTACTGGAATGACCGACACCAGGCAGCTGATCTTTCAAGCATGGCCTTTCTCTTTTATCTATTTTTTATTTTAATTTTACACTTGGGTGTGCACTGACATGACAGATGCACAGACAGACAGACAGACAACGTCAACGACATCTCAACTCAACCTCTACCCTCGGTTCGGCACTCTATTGGAGTTGAGATCAATCAAGACACAAAGAGTCAGTTCAATCAATCACTGTTTAATCATGAAAAAAAACCAATCACAACCAGATACAATGGAAATACGAAAAGTCAATGGAGGAGGGAGTGCTTTGCATGTCCCTACAACAACCACAACAACAACAACAATAACGTGACAACGTTTTCCTCTTCCATCTTCAAGCCCATAAGAGGTGGTCCTCCCTCAACCCTGTGAGAGGTCCATCCGTTCAACACGTACAGTCTATGGTCTCCCTGAAACAGACATGACACATCACTTGATCACGGTTGCAGCTTACGTGTTGACAAGTTCTTCGAGTGAAGAGGAGGATCGCCATAAGATGTGATCCTCAGCAGATGTGATAGGCATGTCATCATGTGTCATTATGCGGTCATAGGTCAACATACTACAAGTACAGTCTATGAGCTCCAGACCACAGGTATGACACATCACTTGCCCGCTGTTGCAACTGATGTATCTTAACATGTTGTTGTGTCGGCAAATATGACATCCGCGTTGTAGGGGAGTGAGTTGAGCTTCTCCATAAGGATCCAGGTCAACGTCGTTGTCATCCACATCATCGTCGCAAACCAGGGGCGTACCTGAGGAGTAGACATGAACATCTTCCGGGGATGTTGGTGACCAAGAAGCCTCAAGCAGGGGGAGCGTGTCCAGATCCATGGAAGGGAGAGTGGCCAGCTTGAGCGCTTCATGATCCTCACGGTCACCCGTCGCCATCGTCACAGCAGGGGCATTCGGTGAATAGGTGGGCTCCCGAGGGGTTTGTTCCCACCACTGTTCTAGCACGGCCTGGGCTGAACTGACATCAGGGGTCCTGTCAATCATAGGACAGAGTCCATTTATCATAGGAATAGGTCATGAATATGAATCACATCAAGAATGACTGAGACAAAGAAGAGCAAGGGTACTTACAGCTGTTCTTGAGGAGAGATCTTCAGAGATAATTTCTTCCGTGATCGTCTTTTTGCAGGCGTTGCAGGTTTCAAAAAGGATGTCCCCATCGTTTCGATGTCTGTGGTCGCTGCAGCCGTTGTTGCTGTTGCTGCTGTGGTGGTGGTGGTGGTGGTGGGTGTTGCTGCTGCTGTGGGGATCACAACGACTGTGGGCTTGCTTGTCTTTTTCTTCTGGATCTTCTTTATCGTCTTCTTCGATGTGCCTTTCTCGGGTTCAGTCAGCTTCCTCATCTTTGAACGTATCTGTTCGCACATCAGGTTGTCGCCCTTCGCACGTAACTTGGCGTACGCGTCGTCGGTCTTCATCTTTAAACACAGCAAGTCGTACACTTCACCCCACAGTTCAGCAGTCATGTCACCGTTCCCATCTCCACTGCTTCCTTGGCCACTCATGTCGCTTCGTGTCTTGTCATTCAACCGTTTCGACATGATGTTGTCCGGATGTTCTGTTCGTTGTTGTTTCTTTTCAAGTCTTCACGGAGGTGTGTCAACACTTGATGGTACTCTCTCCAAACACGTGTTTCTTCCAGATAAAACGCCAACAACCAACACAACGTGAGGAACATCAATCAGAGGGGGACGATGTGGTTGCTTGGTCCGTTCAGTGAAAAGTGATGACCGGAGAGCATCAGGCGTATTAAAAGCCACGGAGGTCCTGCTTTCTGATTGGTCCGTTCCGATGTCTGGTCTGAGTCTCCATTTTTCCAAACTGGACCGACCCTTGTGTTTCTTTTCCATAGGGTTAGGCTTGTAGCGTGAGAGAGAAAGCACAACCTCGGTTCGACCAATCAGAGCCCACCATGGCTCGAGCACGGTCTCTGATTGGTCGACAACCCAGGCTTCGGATTGGTCCGATTTCGATCCGTTTTTTTTTTTTTTTCTGTAAGGGGTGCATGTCGATTCAGTTTCGATCCCCTTGTCATGCAAAAAATTATAGAAAGTCGTCTCTGTACCCAAAGGGGAGCGTGTCTACAGGTAGGCCTGTGGTTTCGTCGTAGACGACACGTCGCTTGTCGTACACGGTACGATAGTCTTTTCGGGTGGGACGGGTCACGAGTGCGTTTTCGTGCCGAGGTCCTTTTCGAATGATCTGATGAGGGTAATCCAAACTGATTTTCTCTTCCTCCTCTTTCCCAGACCGTTGTCCCAGTATCAGTCCTTTCATGGTGTCAAAGTTGAGATGGCGTTGGTTTCGGTAATTCAAAGTGAACCCTCGCACTTTGCAGGTCGTGCGCGTTCCATCGGGTCTGGGGTTCATTAACTCATAGCCATAGTTTTTGGGACCTCCTGACACAAACGTCTTGATGGTGTTTCCGTCCAGTTCATCCGTAAACTCACCCAACGAATGACCCAGCTCTGGATTCGCGTCGTGGGGTCGATGAATGTAAATGACGCTGTCCGTGTCAAAGTACAAGACCCTGCGGCCCACCAGGGCAAGGGTCTCGTACAGCTTGAGACGTGCTTGGGCGGTGACCCAAGCAGCGATGGCGACATTGAAATGAGAATGAGGGGTTTGGAATTCTTTCTGCTGGGTAGGGGTCACTTCCACCATGTGTTCGTTGACAACGGTCACATCCTCGATGGTATTGCGATCATCCCTCCACAAGGCAAAGTACTGTGCAGGATCGTTCATATAGACGTTCTGACTGTAGTCTACCCGTTGCCCAAACTTGCCCCAGAGCGAATTCAGTTGCATCTTGGCAATCGTGCGGCGTCCTGGATTTTTTTCGATGCGGTCCTTGTCCAACCGAATGCCTTCTTTGTCGTAGATCTCCTGGATGTAAGCGTCGTGATCCGTACATCCTTCGGGGTATCCGCTGGCTTCGAGCTTCTCCTTGAAATGTCGATCGATGTAAGTGTCAAAGAGTCCCACTTGCTGGGTGTCGGGGTCATGCTGTGCAAAGGTGTCAAAATGCCAAACGTCGTAGATCTGAAGCACCCGGTAGTCATACTTCTTCACGGCTTCCTGGAGTTCTACGGTGGCGTACGTCCCCACCCATGACCTCTCTTCGTCCGTGTGCTCGCAGGGGGAGTCTGACCGGGTATCGGCACACGTACGGCACAAAGGACAGAGCAGTTTGCCACCCGATCTGTAAGGCAGTAGCGGATGGTAGAGTCGTTTCGGGGGTAGGACACGGCATTGGATCAGGCCTTTCAGTTCAAACAACGTGTCCACAGGGGGTTGATGGAGAAGGGTCGGGTGTCCCGTGGGAAACGCTCCGGTCTTACAAATGTAGGGATAAAGGGAACAAATATCGATGTACTTGATGGTTTCACCTTCTTGGGCTTCGTAGCATAATCGCGTGGCATTGGTGCGTCCTCCATAGAAGGCGTCGCGAGGGTTGAGCGGCCCGGGGACGTGACGACAGTGGGGTCCCTGCAAGAAAGCACGTAGAGCGGAGTCCTCCCGTTGCATTTTCGTAAATTCGTGCTCCCACAGGGCGACGACCCGTTTCACCTCAGGGTGTTGACTCAAGAGACTCAAGCGGTAGTGGGTGTCGGTGTAACGGGTTCCCAACGACGTGCCCAGGACGGGATGCGGTTCTCCACGTCGGGTCTTGTGACAGGTCTTGCACCCATGCCAGAAACAGCCCAGGAATTCGTAGACGGTGCCTGTCGCTGGATCGTACCCATCCACGCTGTACCGATGTTGGCCCTCTCCACAGGTGAACTCTTTTTCACCGCCATTCCTGGCGTGCTGGAGGTGCAGATGGGGGTCCCTTTCCATCAGAGAGTGGAGCCAGTGCATACAGGCCTGGGAATAGTTTCTCTTGGGTTGGTAGCCTTGAGGTGGAAGAATGGCGATGGTATTGGGTTTCAGGTCGTGTTTTCGGAAGGATTTCATGGTGAACGCAGCAGCTGTCATCACTTCCACAAAGGGATCCATGCCCACCGAGTGGATGGCGTTCTGTCGGAAGTCGGCGCATCCCCGTCTCAAAATGTCCACATCGCTCTGGCAGTAAGCTAAAAGTTCTTCTTGTAAGTCGAACAAGGCTCCTTCTTGCACTTTTTGGGTATGCCACTGGAGGAAGGCTGAGCGTTCCGCGGGAGACATGCCATCGGGATCGTACGTGACGGCTGGTGGATAGGGACCTCTGTAGGTCTGGTTGACTCTCGTATTGAAAAAGTGTGGAAAGTACCCTTTCTTCATTTCTTTCAGCCCAAAGCTCTTGGGAAAGGCTTTCAGGGGGTAAGGGATGAAATTTAAGCTGTCTTCGAAACACAGCCGTCCCAGGGTCATCTGTAAAATGTGTTGGCCATGTCGAATCTTGGTGGGGAGCGTCACCAGGAGGGGGGACAAGCCCTTCAGGATTAAGTGTAAATCATAGGATCGTGCATTGTGGGCCATCACATAAATGCGATCCTCCTTCGGGACTGTATGGCAGGAGGTGTTCTTGTTCTTTGGCTTCTTTGTATTCTCCACTTCCATGGCCTCTTCCACTTCCTCCACCTCTTCCGTCTCCTCCGCCTCCTGCTGGGGTGATGCATGCCGTTGACGTTTGGTAGCGTCCTTTCTTGAGGGGGTGCCATCCCGTTTTCTTTTTTTCCCCAGGGGGGCTGTTGTCCCCTTGCGTGTGCTGCCCTCCTCTTCCTCCGGGTTGGGCTTCTTCTTGGGTATTTCACACAACGTGGTCAACCACACACACACATCATGTCGCGTGGTGGGCCCTCGAAACACGATCTCACGGCTGGGACCATACCCTTCTTCTCTCCATGGGCAGTGTTCGCACAAGTTCTTGCTCACTTCACTGATGCATCGTCCACATCCTAGTTGCACCACGCACAAATTTGGAATGTGCTCCCCCGTGTCTTGCATGCATTCAAAATCGTAGAAGACGTATTGGACGTCGTCTCGTACGTGATGTTGTTCCTCTTCCCCCTCCTTCTCCGTTTCCTCTCCCCCCTCCCCCTCCCCCTCCTCCCCCTCCTCGTTTTCTTCACGGAGAGGCGTCATGTAACAGCGATGGTCTGGGGTCATGGGTTCTCGGCACACCAAGCAGGGATGTTCTTCGTCGAAGCACTCGTGGTGAACCATGGGGGTCTCCAAGACGCGGACCAGCTGAAAACAGTTCGGGCACCTGTGAATCGATTGACAGGCGCTGGGTTTTCCCTCTGACGGTGACTGGAGATGTCGGGTGTAACACGTTGGATTGGGGAACCAACCTTGACATGTCAAGCAAGGGATCCCGAGCTCTTCCTGGGGTCCGCAATAGCTAGAGTAGAAGCAGCGGTGACAGCGGTATTCCTTGGTGCAGGGATGTTTTTCGGGATGGTCGTAACGTTTGTCGCAACGTTCGCAGTAATGGTCAGACCCGTAAAAAGCGGACATGGAAGTGATGACATCGTAGTGCTGATCATGATGGTATAGATGCAGCACCCTGGCGTGGGGTGGAGCCTCATCACACTTGTACAACAGTCTCTGACCCACCTCTTGACTGTAGACTTTCAGTTGATAATGCAGGAGGGTCAAGGCCCGTCCCACGCGTGCGAGGTCGTCCAGCCCCCGACAGGGACCTTCAGGCAGGCCAAGGCGTCGAAACAAGGCCCGTGCCCGTAGGCCTTGAACGTCGACGCGATTCGTTCTCGTCAGTCTCACTAACTGGGCTTTCCATGCTGGGGTCAGAGGATGGGGTTTGTGGGCATAATGCTGTGCCACCACCAGGGCCCGTGCCAAACAGGATTGATCTTCGTTCTTGATCCGTACGATGCACCTTTTGCGTGTTAAAAAAGCTTCGAGTCCAATCACGTTTTTCACCCGGGGAGCACCACTGCCCGATCCTAGCCTGTCGGGATCTGCGACGTGTACTAAAGTCACATCCATGGTGTCATCGATGTTCAGGTCTTTGTTGGACTGTTGGACTTTTTCCACGGCCTGCAAAATATCTGGCCCATGGAGATCTTCAAAACGTCGAAAGGGAATCCGTATGGGGGTGTTCAAAGCGGGATGATCGATACCTAGACCAATACGATCTCCCTTCTGACCTGACATCTGTTCATAAAAGTCATCGATCACCCTGTCAAATAAAGCTGGCAGTTCCATGGGGACGCGTTCCGGTGGTACGGTGTCCAAGTAGTCTGGGTTGAAAGTCAAACGATAGGTATGATTAGCAGTTCTTAACCGTCTGGAGCGGGTGGTATCTTTCCTCTCCAAACGATAGGGTGTACTTTGGTTGCTCGTCATGATAGCGATGTGTGTCTGATGAACGTCTGTACTCTAAGAGGGTCTGAACGTCTGATGGATGGACAACCCTTCCCCAAAACAGGATCGAAATGGGACCAATCCGAAGCCTGGATTGTCGACCAATCAGAAGACAGCCTCGACCAATCAGAAGACAGCACCCGACCCGAGTTGTGCTTTCTCTCCCATGGTAAAATCCATTTCCTATGGAAAAGAAACACAGGGGTCGGGTCGTTTTGGAAAACCGAGGTGCAGGCCAGGCCCCGGAACGAACCAATCGGTGCGTTGCGTTTTGGACCAACCAGGAAGCAGTCCATTTCGATCCGGTTCTTCCCCCATAAAACAAGAGTGGATTCGAATGGGTCAGTGTCACTTGTAAAATTGATGTGATAAAATCAAGAATGGCTGAAACAAAGAAGAGTGGTACGACGACGACGACGCGTGGCGAAGATGTGGGAATGGATGGTACAGATACTCGTGGATGTTGGAGTAAGAGTCATGCCGAGGAGGCGGTGTCACTGCTCAGTCAAACACCATCGCACTATTATCTGCGCTTTGAAAGAAGGCTCGCTTCGTTTGAGACGTGGCCCACGCAAATGTATCAGACTGCTGAAGAGATGGCTCATGCGGGCTTTGTCTACACTCAGGGTGCCGATGGTGTGTGCTGTTTCCAATGTGGTGTGCGGCTGAGACAATGGGCACCCCACGACAATCCTTGGGCGGCACATCACAAGTGGTCCCCAGACTGCGATTACCTCAAGCTAACCGGGCTGGTGAAACACCAGAAGCAACTACAACTACACTATTTCTGCGAAGAGAAACAGAGGTACACGAATGACGTAGCAGAGCCGGCTGCCTAGGAGGACGACGTTTCCCGTGTCCTGCGTTCCCGTTCAAGTTCCCGTTCCAGTTCCCCGTTCAAGTTCCCGTTCCAGTTCCCGTTCAAGTTCCCGTTTGTCTACTGCTGTTGTTGTGGATGGTTCAATCTGTTTCCGCTTCCTGTTTCCAACAAACTTTTCTTTTTTTTTTGGACCCTACAAGTGGTGTCACGGTGGTCACCCTGATGACATACCCAGATGGTATACCCAGATGACAGCAAGTACCCCTTCGACGATCCTTGTCTTGTCAATAAGGTTGGACATGATGATTCTTCTTGGACAGCAGCAGAAAAGTTTTCTTCTTTCCCAAAACGGCCCTTTTCAGGGCCACCCATCTCACCCAAAAGACAACTTTCTACCTTTGCTTTGCCAAACAATGACAATCCAAAACAAAGAACCCACACCCTCCCCTAGGCCTCTTGGAGGCACACGTCTAAAAAATAAAATAAATAGATATAAATATAAATAGATCAATAGAGACACGTAGTACACTACGTGTGCATGGAGACACGAGTCAAACATCACGTGTGCATGAAAACACGTGTTGCAGTACGTCTGTCGACTTAAACGGGTGTCAACACCTCGGTATCCTTAAATAATAATAATAATACTAATTTGAAAACACACACACATGACACTACGTGTACATGACGTTCACATCGCGACACCACGTTTTGCCTGACCACACGCTATTCTATACATCAACGTCAACGTCTGTTTGAAGACATACACACATACCCACACACACACATGCACACATGACATTCCGATTGGCATGGGAGTGACACACACGTACATCACGTAGACATTCCCACGTTCATGTCTACCGATGAAGGTCCACCTTCCTTTAGCATTCAGACGACCGTCTACCTCAAAAAAATACCAAGGCTACCCAAGAAGAAAAAAACCGGATCGAAAACGGACCAATCCGAAGCCTGGGTTGTCGACCAATCAGAAGCGGCGCTCGGACCAGGTGGGGCTCTGATTGGCCGAACCGGGGTTGTGCTTTCTCTCCCATGGTAAAATCCATTTCCTATGGAAAAGAAACACAGGGGTCGGTCCGTTTTGGAAAACCGAGGTGCTGACCAGGCCCCGGAACGAACCAATCGGAGCTGCGGCCTGGCGAACCAACCAGGAGGGAGGATGTCAGTACCTCTCCTATAAAACAACAGTGGATTCGAGTGGATCAGTGTCACTTGTAAAATTGATTCGAAAAATCAAGAATGTCTGAAAACTGGGATCTGGAGCTAGCCTCAGTGGTGCACCCTTTGCCACTGTGCAAAGGGTGTCGGTCGGAGTTGGAGAAGAAAGAAGCAGTACCGCCATTGCCATTGCCTCCACCATGGCAATGCGGTACATGCCAAGGGGGTCTGCCTGTGTACGCCCTTGGCACAAGGGCACGGGATGGAACATTTCAATGTGTGTACTGTAAGACCATCCTCAAGGACACCTACGCGCGTCGGTTAACGCACACCAGTAGGTGTCCTGTCAGACGTCAAATGAAAGTCCACCCGTGCCTTTGCACCATGGCGTGCACATGCATGTAAATATCAAAACGGCCCTTTTCAGGGCCACCCATCTCTCCCGAAAGACAACTTTCCTCCTTTGCTTTGACGATCCTCCCACCCACCCACCCACCCACACCATGAACCCGTCTCCTCCTCCTCCTCCTCCTCCTTTCCTCCCTCCCTTCATCACCACCACCCTCCCTCCCTCCCTCCCTCCCTCCACCACCGCCACCCCTGGAGGCGCGCGCCACCGGACACGGAAGCGCCACCCCTCTTGGAGGCGCGCGCCTCCGGACACGGAAGCGACGCCCCCTCTTGGAGGCGCGCGCCTCCGGACACGGAAGCGACGCCCCCTCTTGGAGGCGCACGCCACCGGACACGGAAGCCACGCCCTCTTGGAGGCGCACGCCACCGGAAACGGAAGCGACGCCATCTTGGAGGCGCACGCGCAGAGTCCCATCATGCACTGCGCAGGTCACGTGACCGGAAGTGACGTCACAGAGGATGTGCCGCCATCTTGGTTCCATAATCCTGAGTGGTTCCATAATCCTGAGGGGGTTCTATACCACAGTACACAACTACTATTGTCAATTCCATTCGATTCGAATAGCACGTTTCTAAATTAGCCTTACAAATATTTTTTTCTCACGAGCGAGAGAAATTAGATATTGCAGCGGTGGAGACGGAAATAAGTATTTCTCAATGTAAAATTGAGATGTTGAACACAGGATTATCGAAGATGAGACCAATCCGGTATACATGTAATTGAAATAGTGCCTTATGCGGCGTAAAACAATATACAGTCACGTAATAAGGAAGGAATGTCCAGGGACCAAACTTTTACTTCGAGACAACCGTCAGTTCGACATATCAAATTTCGACACAAAGGTGTTTGACTGTACATAGACTCCCTTTACTTACACGCTCTCTTGACAGCATCGGACAGCTCTTCCTTGGTAACCATCCCGCCGCCTGTAAATATGTTGTTCATATTTAGTCAAAGCTTGACCTTGTAAGGATATCAGGTCAAAATATATATTATGTACATATTATGTATGTCGTATACCAAAAGACGTTATAAGAAGGTACTTGCTCGGCGACAGGTGAAGATCCGGGATAGAATAGGTCTTTACCAACCCATGCTTGCCCAATTGCGTAGATCGATGCTCATGATGTCAATCACTAAATTGTCTGGTTGAAATATTGCTGAGTGCGGCGTTAAACAACAAACACCATCATCATCATCATCATCATCATCACTTTGGGTACAATGTGTTAAGCCCATTTTTGCCGTGATATTGCTGGAATATTGCTAAAAGCGGTGTAAAACCATACTCACTCACTCACTCATCATCACCTGCTCGGTATTAAGGGGCTAAAGCAAGGACTTGTCGGCTCAATACGAGTCAGTATTGTGTATGAGTGGGGTATTCACGTTAAAACTGCGTCATGGTATCTCAGTCGGCTAGCACTATAAAATCGGCATTAGTCCGGACAAGATCAATTGTTAGTGAGAGAGTTGGGTTCAACTCCGCTGTTAACAATATTTCAGCTAATCGCGGCGTGTAGGCTTAATGTGGGAGGAAAGCCCCAAGTGATGCAGGTCTCAGACGTTTACCACTTCGGTGAAACCCACGAGCACGTTTATGGGGCTCACAAACCTAGAAACATAATCTGGGCGAACCTGGATTCGAACCCACAATCATAGGTTTCTGGCGTGCCTAAGGGAAGCAACTCTGCACAGCGAATCGCCTCGCCTGAGACGACTGGGCCACCCGTTCCCCCGGATTAATAGAAGCAGCCAAACACACACACATGCATGCACGTGCAAAAATCTTGAATGCATTAAACCCATTTCACCTCACCTCACATATTATTTGGTGTGGGGGTTTTCCGAAAGAAAAGAATTGTCCGATAAAATTATTAAAAAATAATTGTGCTTCAGACTGTAGAGAAAAATAGATTTGTTCTTCAATTTGATCTGACGCCATTTGTGAAGATTAATAAGAGGCCAATGGCAAGTAAATTCAATCTGCTATTTCAAACACAGCTGTAGGCCTTAAATAAAACTGATAGGAGGTTCTGTTTTAAGGCACATTTTGTTAATCGCCAGTACATCATCATTTTTAAAACAAACAAACAAAATGAGGTTTTTAACGCAATGTTTCAACCTTGTGTTCCTTTGCAACAATATGTTTGTTTTCTTTAACGCCACCGTCAGCAATATTCCAGCTTTGTGACGGCGGTCTGTAAATAATCGCGGCTGGACCAGACAATCCAGTGATTGACATCATGAGCATCGATCCACGAAATTGGGATACGATGACATGCATCAACCAAGTCAGCGAGCCTGACCACCCGATCACGTTAGTCGCCTCTTACGACAAGCATAGTCGCCTCTTACGGCAAGCATGGGTTGCTGAAGACCTGTTCTACCCCGGACCTCACGAAGCCCATATTAAGCGCTTAAATGACCAGTTTCTGTAGTGTAATGTATTTTTGCAAGTAGAAAAACATTGTTCGGCATTAATAACATTATTTATCTTTTGTGGTCATGATGGCGAAGAAACTGGTCATTTTAGCGTTTAATATGGGCTTCGTGAAGATCCGGGGTAGAATAGGTCTTCAGCAACCCATGCTTGTCTTAAAAGGCGACTAACGTGATCGGGTGGTCAGGCTCGCTGACTTGGTTGATGCATGTCATCATATCCCAATTGGGATGATTAATGCTCATGATGTCACTCACTGGATGGACTTCATTTTAGGTTGTCCTTTCCGTTTTCAACTGATCTGATGCAACTTGTATCTATATGGTGGACTTAGGGAATACAACACTCTCCTACCCAGAGTTCCATGCGGCCGGCAGCCAGCCAGCACAGTACCTCTGCCAGAGGCCAGCGCCATGTGACGATTCGTCACATCTCTCACAGTCCATATATAGATATTGCATGTGCTTTTCATCTGTTTCTTGTTTGACAACTACACATTTTCATAAACAAATGTCAAAGAACTGTTACGGTTCATTACGAAAGTATCCTACTGCGTGAAGATCTACTTGTTTTTGCGTAGTTATCCTTTGTTTACATTGGTTGTACAGCTCCACGTGCTGTCATCGAAGCCCAACGGAGAGCTAGCGATACGTCACTTTGATGTATAAATATATTTTGTCATGCAACTCACTGTCGCAGTTGTAGTAGCATATCTATATAATTAACAAAATAATATGTAAAGCGCCCCCAAATACTTGCATAAGTCCGTTCTATACTGATTTCTGAAAAAGCGCGTTTGTTTACAAACAAGAGATAAGTTATCTGCGATTGTTATTGTGAAATCTTATTTTGTTGACGTTACATGACTTGAGTCCAAATGCCTTTCAAATAAGAAATACTTGAGTCAGTGAAATAAGCATGGGTCTGGGATCTTTGTAAAAAGGGCGAATGATGCAGCTGAGTTACGAACAGTGATCTAGTGATCTAGCACTTGGAGGAAAGGGCTTTACACCAAACGCCATCCGAGAAGATATGCGCACACCACTAGGCAAGGATGTCCCGTGAACCGTAAGCGTGGCAGGGAGAGCCTTGAAGACGACCCCGACCGATTTAGAATAATCTTGTTATGCTCACGTTTCTGAAGGATCTCTGTCAGGAGTGGGTCGTCTTCATCAACGTCCAGAATCGTGGAAACGTCCCGTCTTCCCAGTTTGGTCTTTGACAGAATGTTCTTGAACTAGTCCATTAGAGTCCTGAGGTACTTGCCGCAGTGGCAGTTGTTGATGTGTCTGTGGTAGGTGTGACGTATCACGACCGTGTGACGCCTCCGACGTCTCCGACGACTCAGCCACCAGCCGTCACTCTCCGGCATCAGCATCGCTACCACCAGCAGCAGGACCAGGGCGTGGCTCAGGCGCAGCATCTTGTTCCACAAACTGAAATTTACCACGAGGTCATTTTCAAATTGAAATGCAAAGGTTAACACAGAAATCGGTAGGTACAGAACTCAAATATGAACTCAGCAAATGACGTCACGCGATCATTGAATAATCCATAAAATATATTAACAATAAAATAATAGCAGTACAATGGGTCTAATAACTGAAGGAGAATAGGGTTGGAAGCTAGCAGTAATTTAGTGTTATACAAATCGCTTCTTAAATCATGGGATTGTTTACACACTGCCATCGGGACCGCCTCCGTGGTCTAGTAGAGCGTCCGCCCGAAGAGCGGAAGGTCCGGGGTTCGATCCCCGACCGCGTCATACCAAAAGACGTTAAAAGATGGTACTTGTTGTTACCCTGTCTGGCGCTCGGCATTAAGGGGCTAAAACAAGGACTGGTCGGCTCGGAGTCAGAATACTGTGTCTGAGTGGGGAATTCATGTTAAACCGCGGTATGGTATCTCAGTGAGCTAGCACTATAAATCGGCGTCAGTCCG
The DNA here is from genome assembly GCF_022045235.1 of Haliotis cracherodii. Lineage (NCBI taxonomy): Eukaryota > Metazoa > Mollusca > Gastropoda > Lepetellida > Haliotidae > Haliotis > Haliotis cracherodii. The sequence continues at coordinate 7,384,829 of NW_027266269.1, forward strand.
GACTAGTACAAGCAGCCACACAAACACACACACACGTACATGCACGTCGCTATATAAGTGCAATAATCTTGGACGCGATGTTAAACCCCATTTCACCTCACCTCAAATAGACTGCCATCATATTGGCTTCCATTTGTCCATTGCTAATCACCTATCTTTGCCAATTATCTGTTTGGGACGGTCGGGTAGCCTTGTGGCTAAAGCGTTCGCTCGTCACGCCGATGACCCGAGTACCATTCCCGACATGGGTACAATGTGTGAAGCCCATTTCTGGTGTCCCCCGCCGTGATGTTGCTGGAATATTGCTAAAAGCTACGTAAAACCATACTCACTCACTCACTCAGTTATCTGATGGCCTTCTTTGTTAAATTTCCACCTTTGTTATTTTATAACTTTTGTTGTTCTTACAGGTACATATATATGTATAGTCTGTAATTTAATATCTGAAAATCTATTGGACCTACACCAGTCAAAGTTGGTATGAAATTATTAAACAGTCATACATAACTGGATATTACATTTAAAGACAATCGGAGCATGAATAAAAAATCTGTCTATTTAGCTATCACTATATTTCATCAACAACCAGATCTGTTCGTCACGGGTGGAACGAGCATTCGTTGAAACAGCCATCTGCATAATGCTACCCCTGCATCACAGGGCCATATGACACAGTTGAACCAATCAACTCAACTCGAAAGGGTTCACGGGAATCACGCACGCACAAATACGGTGTTAGCGTTGGGCGTCTCAACGTGCGTGATTCCCGTGCACCCTTTCGAGTTGAGTTGATTGGTTCAACTGTACCCCGAAACGTTATGCCATCTTGTAGTTGAAATATTACTGAGTGCGGCGTTAAACAACAAACAAAAGTGTAAATAATTGAGTCTAGACAATCCAGTGATTTCTATTTCTACCTTACCAAGTAAAAGGCGACTATGCTTGTCGAAAAAGGCGACTAACGGAATCGGGTGGTCAGGCTCGCTGACTTGGTTGATGCATGTCATCGTATCCCAATTGGGTGGATAGATGCTCATGATGTCAATCACTGGATTGTCTGGTCCATATTCAATTATTTACAGACCGCCGTCAAATAGCTGGAATATTGCTGAGTGTGGTGTTAAAATAAAAAAAAAATCAACAAGGAATTCGGTGCCAGGAACATATTTTAACCTCTCGAGTTAATCAGAGGAGTGAATTTCAACATCGGAAGAATAAGGGCGATACTTACTCTACTTCTTCGTTCTGCGGTGCGGCTTCCTGCTGGAGTCTCCCCTTCCTGCTGGGGCTGCCTGTCATTTATACCATCCTGATGCTGTGGATGTCGCATCATTGGCTGAAGGGGTGTCATTTGATGTCCTGGAAATGATAAATGAGGTCCAAAGTGGAACAAACATGTTCCAGGTCGATACCAACATATCAGATATGTGTCAAACAAAAATGATTTTAAATAGATTTTGATTACGTCCATAAAGGAAAGTATATTGAAACAACGCGTCCTTTGTGCTGTGTCATTATGATTCTGGTTTAACAGCCATCATATATCTCGACTCAGCACCGGGTGTGAGTGAGTTCATGGGCTGCTGGTGTCGCTGTACTTCAACACACGTGGACATCCGGCTCGGAATCTTTTTTCAGCAACCCATGCTTACCGTAAAAGGACTAAAGGGTGGTCAGGCTTGCTGACTTGGTTGATGCATGTCATCGTATGACTATGCTTGTCTTAAAAGTCGACAAACGGGATCGGGTGGTCAGGCTCGCTGACTTGGTTGATGCATGTCATCGTATGACTATGCTTGTCGTAAGAGGCGACTAACGGGATCGTGTGGTCAGGCTCGCTGACTTGGTTGATGTATGTCATCGCGTATCCCATTTGCGGGGATCGAGGATCTTTAAATCAATCACAAACAAACCAACAATGTGCCGGGATAGTGGTGATGTGACAGGGGTGGTCTATGCTGGGATAGTGGTGATATGACAGGGGTGGTCTATGCTTGGATAGTGGTGATGTGACAGGGTAATCTATACTTGGGTAGTGGTGGTGTGACAGGGGTAGTCTATACTGGGGTAGTGGTGATGTGACAGGTGTAGTCTATGCTGGGGTAGTGGTGGTGTGGCAGGGGTAGTCTATGCTGGGATAGTGGTGGTGTGGCAGGGGTAGTCTATGCTGGGATAGTGGTGATGTGACAGGGGTAGTCTATGCTGGGGTAGTGGTGATGTGACAGGGGTAGTCTATGCTGGGGTAGTGGTGATGTGACAGGGGTAGTCTATGCTGGGGTAGTGGGTGTGTGACGGGTAGTTCATGCTGGTTTAGTGGTGGTGTGACAGGGGTAGTTTTCTGGGGTAGTGGTGATGTGACAGGGGTTGTCTATACTGGGGTAGTGGTGATGTGACAGGGGTAGTCTATGCTGGGATAGTGGGGATGTGACAGGGGTAGTCTACGCTGGGGTAGTGGTGATGTGACAGGGGTAGTCTATACTGGGGTAGTGGGGATGTGACAGGGGTAGTCTATACTGGGGTAGTGGTGGTGTGACAGGGGTAGTCTATACTGGGGTAGTGGGGATGTGACAGGGGTGGTCTATGCTGGGGTAGTGGGGATGTGACAGGGGTGGTCTATGCTGGGGTAGTGGGGATGTGACAGGGGTAGTCTATGCTGGGGTAGTGGGGATGTGACAGGGGTAGTCTATGCTGGGGTAGTGGGGATGTGACAGGGGTAGTCTATACTGGGGTAGTGGGGATGTGACAGGGGTGGTCTATGCTGGGGTAGTGGGGATGTGACAGGGGTAGTCTATGCTGGGGTAGTGGTGATGTGACAGGGATAGTCTATGCTGGGATAGTGGTGATGTGACAGGGGTAGTCTGTGCTGGGGTAGTAGGGATGTGACAGGGGTAGTCTATGCTGGGATAGTGGTGGTGTGATAGGGGTAGTCTATGCTGGGGTAGTGGGGATGTGACAGGGGTGGTCTATGCTGGGATAGTGGGGATGTGACAGGGGTAGTCTGTGCTGGGGTAGTGTTGGTGTGACAGGGGTAGTCTATGCTGGGGTAGTGGGGATATGACAGGGGTAGTCTATGTTGGGGTAGTGTTGATGTGACAGGGGTAGTCTATGCTGCGGTAGTGTTGGTGTGACTGGGGTAGTCTATGCTGGGGTAGTAGGGATGTGACAGGGGTAGTTTATGCTGGGATAGTTGTGGTCTGACATGGATAGTCTGTCCTGGGATAGTGGTTGTGTGAAATGGATAGTCCTTGTTGGGATAGTGGTTGTTTGATAACGGTAGTCTATGCTGGGATGGTGGTGGTTTGTTAAGAGTAGTCTCTGCTGGGATAGTGGTGTTGTGACATGGATAGTCTATGCTGGGATAGTGGTGATGTGTTAACGGTAGACTTTGCTGGGATAGTGGTTGTTTGTTAACACTAGTCTATGCAGGGATAGTGGTGGTGTGTTATCGTAAGTCTGCGGGGGTAGTAGTGGTGTGTTAACAGTAGTCTCTGCAGGGATAGTGGTGGTATGACACGAGTAGTGATAGTTGTATTGTGACACAGATAGACCTATCTGGGATAGTGGTGTTTCCAAACCGTTTACATGCCGTGAATGAGATCAAACGTGAAGTTTGGAGGATAGGGTCACTTGTTCGGTAATCGGTCAACCAAAAAGACTGACATCGGCACTTGCACCTCCTTTAATACTTCAGAATGCCACACTGGTCAGTCAAAATCGTGTACGCCCTATTAAGCCATCAATGCATGCCCCAACTGGACGACGGGCAGAAGATCTGAGACCTCAGATCACACGAAATGGGATTGGCCGCCAATCTTCTCGGAGGACCTGTGCCAACTGATGCCTGTTATAAGGGCGAACTGTTCTTACCGTAGTTTGCGTGTCAAGGTGATCTCACAAGTGGGGTAGCCAAGTGGTTAAAGCGTTCGCTCGTCACGCCGGAGACCGGGTTCGATTCCCGACATGGGTACAATGTGTGAAGCCCATTTCTGGTATTGTTGGTTACTTTAGGACGACACCAAGCAAGCCTCCAAGTTGGGACTAAAACGGTCGCCAATGCGACCTAATATTCAATTTCTCTTCTGTCTAAAATTCAGAGGTAGCCAAATGACTACCTTGAAAATATCTTGTGGCGACTAAATTCTATTGCTACACATATGGAGACACAAAAAAGATAAAAGCTGGTCTTGGAAAACACGTCTGCCAATAATTGTACTCGCAAATAATTCCTCCTAGTCGACAATGAACCAAAATACATAAATATTAATGTTATTAGCCATTACCTATATAATGCAGTAACATAAATTGCATCATTGCTCAAGTCACAAATAACAAACATCAAGTACAGTTTCCACTAATAATCAATTCCAAGACTAGTGCTATGACTTGTACATAAATTATTAATGTAATAGTTATTTGCTTAAAGATAATTTCAATGCTTTTGGCTAAATACAATATTGGATTGACCTCTTAATTTTACCACTGGCTACCTGGAAAAACATACTTGTAGACATATGGCTACTTGGTAAAAATGTAAACTTTGAGGCCTGCAAAGGAAGTCAATATATTCATGGTTACGTAATTTAAAGTCATTTGGCAGTTCTTTAATGAAGGAGTTCTTCTGTCATTGTCCCCTCTCTGGAAACGCGTTCACTCTTTGTTAACTTGACGAAGAAACAACAAGGACACAAAGCTCAATGCCAACGACAAAGAGGCGAATTTCGCAATCAACCTTATATCAAAACGATTTATCATAATCACACAAATGCGATATTTCGGCTTAAGCAGGCATGGGTATTTATCAACAATAGAAATTCGTTAGTAATGCTGCATTTCGTCATGGTGGTCAGTTACAAACACATAAATCTGCTTCAGAGATTAAACCAGATTATGAAGGGAACAGCCGTAATAATGTTGGGTTGCATACGGATATATATTGCCTCGCTCTGACAGTATTTTCTACCTGTAGTGGAAAGGGTAACGGATAAGTAAGATTAATGCGAATGAAGTTACGTGTTTCAGAGCGAATTCCCTGTTGACTGTTCACAGAGAAGTAGGACGAATACAGAACCATATTGTCTCTGGACAGACATGGCAACATTGAAGACAAGCGTCCTGCTCATCTTGAGCGTGTTGTACACTTGTAAGTATATAACACTGTTGTATACTTGTAAATATATGCTAGCACTGTTGCACACTTGTAAATAAATGCTAGCACTGTTGTACACTTGTAGATATTTGATAGAACTGTCGTACACTTGTAGATATTTGATAGCACCGTCGTACACTTGTAGATATTTGATAGCACTGTCGTACACTTGTAAGTATATAACACTGTTGTAAGTTGTAAACATATACTAGCACTGTTGAAAACTTGTAAATATATGCTAGCACTGTTGTACACTTGTAAATATATGCTAGCACTGTTGTAAGTTGTAAATATATGCTAGCACTGTTGTACGCTTGTAAACATATACTAGCACTGCTGAAAGTTGTAAATATATGCTAGCACTGTTGTAAGTTGCAAATATATGCTAGCACTGTTGTACACATGTAAATATATGCTAGCACTGTTGTAAGTTGTAAATATATGCTAGCACTGTTGTAAGTTGCAAATATATGCTAGCACTGTTGTACACTTGTAAATATATGCTAGCACTGTTGTACACTTGTAAATATATGCTAGAACTGTTCTACACTTGTAAATATATGCTAGCACTGTTATAAGTTGTAAATATATGCTAGCACTGTTGTAAGTTGTAAATACATGTTAGCACTGTTGTACACTTGTAGATATTTGATAGCACTGTCGTACACTTGTAAGTATATAACACTGTGGTACATTTGTTAGTATATAACACTGTCCTACACATGTAAGTATGTGCTAGCACTGTTGCACACATGTAAGTATATAACACTGTTGTACACATGTTAGTATATAACACTGTTGTACACATGTTAGTATATAACACTGTTGTACACATGTTAGTATACAACACTGTTGTACACATGTTAGTATATAACACTGTTGTACACATGTTAGTATATAACACTGTTGTACACATGTTAGTATATAACACTGTTGTACACATGTTAGTATATAACACTGTTGTACACATGTTAGTATATAACACTGTTGTACACTTGTTAGTATATAACACTGTTGTACACTTGTTAGTATATAACACTGTTGTACACTTGTTAGTATACAACACTGTTGTACACTTGTTAGTATACAACACTGTTGTACACATGTTAGTATATAACACTGTTGTACACTTGTTAGTATATAACACTGTTGTACACTTGTTAGTATACAACACTGTTGTACACATGTTAGTATATAACACTGTTGCACACTTGTTAGTATATAACACTGTTGTACACTTGTTAGTATAAAACACTGTTGTACACATGTAAGTATATAACACTGTTGTACACTTGTTAGTATATAACACTGTTGTACACTTGTTAGTATATAACACTGTTGTACACTTGTTAGTATATAACACTGTTGTACACATGTTAGTATATAACACTGTTGTACACTTGTTAGTATATAACACTGTTGTACACTTGTTAGTATATAACACTGTTGTACACTTGTTAGTATATAACACTGTTGTACACTTGTTAGTATATAACACTGTTGTACACTTGTTAGTATATAACACTGTTGTACACTTGTTAGTATACAACACTGTTGTACACATGTTAGTATATAACACTGTTGTACACTTGTTAGTATATAACACTGTTGTACACTTGTTAGTATATAACACTGTTGTACACTTGTTAGTATATAACACTGTTGTACACATGTTAGTATATAACACTGTTGTACACTTGTTAGTATATAACATTGTTGTACACTTGTTAGTATATAACACTGTTGTACACTTGTTAGTATATAACACTGTTGTACACTTGTTAGTATATAACACTGTTGTACACTTGTTAGTATACAACACTGTTGTACACATGTTAGTATATAACACTGTTGTACACTTGTTAGTATATAACACTGTTGTACACTTGTTAGTATATAACACTGTTGTACACATGTAAGTATATAACACTGTTGTACACTTGTTAGTATATAACACTGTTGTACACTTGTTAGTATATAACACTGTTGTACACATGTTAGTATATAACACTGTTGTACACATGTTAGTATATAACACTGTTGTACACATGTTAGTATATAACACTGTTGTACACTTGTTAGTATATAACACTGTTGTACACTTGTTAGTATATAACACTGTTGTACACTTGTTAGTATATAACACTGTTGTACACTTGTTAGTATATAACACTGTTGTACACTTGTTAGTATACAACACTGTTGTACACATGTTAGTATATAACACTGTTGTACACTTGTTAGTATATAACACTGTTGTACAGTTGTTAGTATATAACACTGTTGTACACTTGTTAGTATATAACACTGTTGTACACTTGTTAGTATACAACACTGTTGTACACTTGTTAGTATACAACACTGTTGTACACATGTTAGTATATAACACTGTTGTACACTTGTTAGTATATAACACTGTTGTACACATGTAAGTATATAACACTGTTGTACACTTGTTAGTATATAACACTGTTGTACACTTGTTAGTATATAACACTGTTGTACACTTGTTAGTATATAACACCGTCGTACACTTGTAAGTATAACACACTTGTGAGTATATAACAGTGTCGTACACTTGGTAGTATATAACATCGTCGTACACTTGTAAGTATAACACACTTGTGAGTATATAACAGTGTCGTACACTTGTTAGTATATAACATCGTCGTACACTTGTAAGTATAACACACTTGTGAGTATATAACAGTGTCGTACACTTGTTAGTATATAACACAGTCGTGCACTTGTAAACATATGATAGCACTGTCGAGCACGTGTTAGTATATAACACTGTCGTACACTTGTTAGTATATAAGACTGTACACTTGTAAACATATGATAACATCGTTATACGCTTGTAGATATATATTAGGACTGTCGTGCACCTGTGAGTATATAACACTGCCGTACACTTGTATATAACAAGTGTACAACAGTGGTATATACTAACAAGTTTACGACAGTGTTATATACTAACAAGTGTACGACAGTGTTATATACTAACAAGTGTACGACTGTGTTATATATTAACAAGTGTTCGACAGTGGTATACACTTAATAGTGTACGGCAGTGCTATCATACTAACAGGTGTACGGCAGTGTTATATATCAATAATCGTACGACAGTTCTGTCATATGTTTACAAGTGTACGACACTGTTATATACTAACAAGTGTACGACAGTGTTATATACTAACAAGTGTACGTCAGTTCTATCATATGTTTACAAGTGTACGACAGTGTTATATACTTACAAGTGTACGACAGTGTTATATACTTACAAGTATTATATATTTTAAGTTTACAAGTGTACGACAGTGTTGTACACTAACAAGTGTACGACAGTGTTATATACTAACAAGTGTATGTCAGTGTTATATACTTACAAGTGTACGACAGTGGTATACACTTACAAGTTTACGACAGTGTTATATACTAACAAGTGTACGACAGTGTTGTTTACTAACAAGTGTACGACAGTGTTATATACTAACAAGTGTACGACAGTAATATATACTAACAAGTGTATGACAGTGCTATCATATGTTTACAAGTGTACGACAGTGTTGTTAACTGACAAGTGCACGACAGTGTTATATACTTACAAGTGTACGACAGTGTTATATACCAACACGTGTACGACAGTGCTATCATTTGTTTGCAAGTGTACGACAGTGTTATATACAGACAAGTGTACGCCAGTGTTATATACTAACAAGTATTATATAACACTGTCATACAGTTGTAAACATATGATAGGACTGTCGTACACTTGTTTGTATGTAACAAGCGCGTAAACTTGTAAGTATATAACACAGTCGTACACTTGTAAACATATGTTAGTACTGTCGTACTCACGTTAGTATATAACACTGTCGTCCACTTGTAAACATATGATAGAACTGTCGTACACTTGTTAGTATATAACACTGTCGTACACCTGTTAGCATGTAACACTGTCGTATACTTGTTAGTATATAGCACTGTCGTACACTTGTTAGTATATAACACTGTCGTACACTTGTTAGTTTATAACAGTGTCGTACACTTGTTAGTATATAACACTGTCGTACACTTGTTAGTATATAACACTGTCGTTCACGTGTAAACATATGATAGTACTGCCGTACACTTGTTAGTATATAACACTGCCGTACACTTTTAAGTATATAACAGTGTCGTACACTTGTAAGTATATAACACTGTCGTACATTTGTTAGTATATAACACTGTCGTACACTTGTTAGTATATACCACTGTCGTACACTTGTAAACATATGATAGAACTGTCGTACACTTGTTAGTATATAACACTGTCGTACACTTGTTAGTATATAACACTGTCGTACACTTGTAAACATATGATAGTACTGTCGTCCACTTGTAAGTATATAACACTGTCGTACACTTGTTAGTATATAACACTGCCGTACACTTGTAAACATATGATAGTACTGTCGTACACTTGTTAGTATATAACACTGTCGTACACCTTTTAGTATATAACACTGTCGTACACTTGTAAGTATATAACACTGTCGTACACTTGTTAGTATATAACACTGTCGGACACTTGTAAACATATGATAGAACTGTCGTACATTTGTTAGTATATAACACTGTCGTACACTTGTAAACATATGATAGAACTGTCGTTCACTTGTTAGTATATAACAGTGTCGTTCACTTGTTAGTATATAACACTGTCGTACACTTGTAAGTATATAACACTGTCGTACACTTGTAAGTATATAACACTGTCGTACACTTGTTAGTATATAACACTGTCGTACACTTGTTAGTATATAACACTGTCGTACACTTGTAAGTATATACCAGTGTCGTAAACTTGCAAGTATATAACACTGTCGTACACTTGTAAGTATATATCAGTGTCGAACACTTGTAAGTATAAAACACTGTCGTACACTTGTTAGTGTATAACACTGTCGTACATTTGTAAACATATGATAGTACTGTCGTACACTTGTTAGTATATAACACTGTCGTACACTTGTTAGTATATAACACTGTCGTACACTTGTAAACATATGATAGTACTGTCGTACACTTGTTAGTATATAACACTGCCGTACACTTGTTAGTATATAACACTGTCGTACACTTGTAAGTATATAACACTGCCGTACACTTGTTAGTATATAACACTGTCGTACACTTGTTAGTATATAACACTGTCGTACACTTGTTAGTATATAACACTGTCGTACACTTGTTAGTATATAACACTGTCGTACACTTGTAAGTATATAACACTGTCGTACACTTGTTAGTATATATCAGTGTCGAACACTTGTAAGTATAAAACACTGTCGTACACTTGTTAGTATATAACACTGTCGTACATTTGTAAACATATGATAGTACTGTCGTACACTTGTTAGTATATAACACTGCCGTACACTTGTGTGTGCTTGCGTGTGGGTGTTTTCAGTGTGCGTTTGTGTTTAACATGATTACCCCACACAGTATATCGACTCCGAGACGACCATTCCTTGTTTTACCCCTTTAGTGCTAAGCATCAGGCACGGTAACAACAATTTTTTAACCATCTTTTAACGTCTTTTCGTACCATGACACACTAATGTACGCTTGTAAATACATACTACACATTCGACACTGTACTATGACACACTGTAGCACACTTGTAAATATATACTTCACATTCTTCACTGTACAATGACACACTGTAGCACACTTGTAAATATATACTTCACATTCTTCACTGTACAATGACACATTGTAGCACACTTGTAAATATATACTTCACATTCTTCACTGTACAATAAAACACCATTGTACACTTGTAAATACATACTTCACATTCTTCACTGTACCATGACACATTGTAGCACACTTGTAAATATATACTTCACATTCTTCACTGTACAATAAAACACCATTGTACACTTGTAAATATATACTTCACATTCTTCACTGTACAATAAAACACCATTGTACACTTGTAAATATATACTTCACATTCTTCACTGTACAATAAAACACCATTGTACACTTGTAAATATATACTTCACATTCTTCACTGTACAATAAAACACCATTGTACACTTGTAAATATATACTTCACATTCTTCACTGTACCATGACACACTGTAGCACACTTGTAAATATATACTTCACATTCTTCACTGTACCATGAAACACTGTAGTACAATTGTAAATACATACTTCACATTCTTCACTGTACTATGACACACTGTAGCACACTTGTAAATATATACTTCACATTCTTCACTGTACAATAAAACACCATTGTACACTTGTAAATATATACTTCACATTCTTCACTGTACAATAAAACACCATTGCACACTTGTAAATATATACTTCACATTCTTCACTGTACCATGACACACTGTAGCACACTTGTATATATATACTTCACATTCTTCATTGTACCGTGAAACACTGTAGCACACTTGTAAATATATACTTCACATACTTCACTGTACCATGACACACTGTGGCACACTTGTAAATATATACTTCACATTCTTCACTGTACCATGACACACTGTAGCACACTTGTATATATATACTTCACATACTTCACTGTACAATGAAACACTGTAGCACACTTGTAAATATATACTTCACATACTTCACTGTACAATGAAACACCATTGTACACTTGTAAATATATACTTCACATTCTTCACTGTACCATGACACATTGTAGCACAATTGTAAATATATACTTCACATTCTTCACTGTACAATGAAACACTGTAGCACACTTGTAAATATATACTTCACATTCTTCACTGTACAATAAAACACCATTGTACACTTGTAAATATATACTTCACATTCTTCACTGTACAATGACACACTTTAGCACACTTGTAAATACATACTACACATTCTTCACGAGGAATTACGCTGCACATAATGATACTATGTCATAAAACATTGATGTACAGATGTAAGTATATAAACTAAACAACACATTATTCTGAAAACTATGGGGCAGAATTGCTTCCTCCTTTGGGCACGCCTATGGTCGTTGGTTCGAATCCCGGCTCGCCCCGAATATGTTTTTAGGTTTGTCAGCACCATACACGTGCTCGTGGGTTTCACTGAAGTGGAAAACGTCTGAGACCTGCGTCGCTTTTGGCTTTCCTCCCAAATTAAGCTGACACGCTGTTGACTAGTGGAATACTGTAAAAGTGGTGTTGAACTGAGTTAAACTCGCTCACTCTGAAAAATAATCACTATTTTTCCGTTGCTAAAGGTTCGTCATCGTTCAGCATTGAGGGCGAGACACTCTTGAGGAAGGATCTACTGACCAACTACAGCACCTATGTTCGCCCTACGCCTGTTACATCGGTCGAGATCGCATACAACTTGCTCTCCATTCAAAACATGGTAAACCAACTGCTGTTCTTAAGTTTACAACTACGATTCAACGTGTCCCTGGTTTAGTGCATGTATAAATTTTTAAGGAATATGTCAGCCCGTGGTACGTCATACCAACAATGAATGGCTTCTATTGGCCTGTGGTACGTCATACCAACAGTGAATGGCTTCTATTGGCCTGTGGTACGTCATACCAACAATGAATCACGTCAATTGGCCTGTGGTACGTCATACCAACAATGAATGGCTTCTATTGGCCTGTGGTACGTCATACCAACAATGAATCACGTCAATTGGCCTGTGGTACGTCATACCAACAATGAATGGCTTCTATTGGCTTGTGGTACGTCATACCAACAATGAATGGTTTCTATTGGCCTGTGGTACGTCATACCAACAATGAATCACGTCAATTGGCCTGTGGTACGTCATACCAACAATGAATGGCTTCTATTGGCTTGTGGTACGTCATACCAACAATGAATCGCGTCTATAGACCTGTGGCGATCAATTTGGTTTCTTCCATAGTTCCGCAGTCGTCTCAGCAACCCATGCTTGTCGTAAAAGGCGACTATGCTTGGCTTAAGAGGTAACTAACGGGATCGGGTGGTCAGGCTCGCTGCCTTGGTTGATGCATATCATCGTATCCCAATTGCGTAGATCGATGCTCATGATATCAACCACTGGATTGTCTGGTCCAGACTCGATTATTTACAAACCGCCGTCATATAGCTGGAATATTGCTGAGTGCGGCGTAAACCAACAAACCAACCAACCAACTCAGATTTGCAGGACAGATTTGCGTCCCTTGGACACGCCAGGAGCCTCTTTTGGATGGTTCGAATCACGGTTCGCTCCAAATATGTTGAGTGATTCAGCACCATACCAGAGCTCATGGGTTTCACCAAACATCTGAGGCCTGCATCACTTCGGGCTTTCCCTCACATATGAATTGAATATTGTTCAAATCGGCGTTAAAACCAACTCACTCACTCACTCTTCCTTTTTTCCTTAGAATATACAAGATCAGCAGATGTCCTTTGCCGGATGGTTCACGCTGGTAAGTGTCACGTACAGAACATAGACGAGACATGCGCCATGAATCGCATTGACATATACTGAGTCAAATTAAAAACTTCACATTTTTAAAAGTAATCCCATATATGATATACAACGGACAAATGTATCAGAGAAAGTAAATTTTAATCATTAATGTCCAAAGAAGGATTTAAATTAACGGTGGTAACCATAATTTGTTTTTACTTTGGTTCAGTATATATGATCAACTATGTAATAAGGGACCTTATGGGTGAAAAATCACATTTTGATTTCTTTTATATATTTTAAAACAAGGACCATAGAAATAGAATTCATGAGCTTTAATTGATATTTATTACCGAGATGCATGGCATCAGACATTTGGACATTCTGCAAAGTCCCATTTTCAAACATATAACTGTTTATGTACTGGTTGCAGTTTTAAAATAGTAAAATGTCTACTTAATTAAAGGTAAACATGTATGCTGAAATGGTTTGAAATGTGTTTTTTTTATAATGCCAACCTGGTCACAATGCCAACCTGGTTATAATGCCAACCTGGTCACAATGCCAACCTGGTTATAATGCCAACCTGGTTACAATGCTAACCTGGTTATAATGCCAACCTGGTTACAATGCCAACCTGGTTATAATGCCAACCTGGTTACAATGCCAACCTGTTATAATACCGCTAGTTATAATGTCAATATTGCCATGATGCCATGGATCTTTTTCGAACGGATTTTCGCAAATTACCTTTATATAATGCCAAGGCCAATTTCTTTCTGAACAAACGTCCTAAATCTCCGTCTATAATGCCATTTCTGGGGGTAATGTTAACCAATATGAATCATCATTGTCCATTTCGATGAAAGTCTCATGATATCAATCACTGGATTGTCTTGTCCAGACTCTATCATTTACAGACCTCCGTTATATAGCTGGAATATTGCTGAGTGCGGCGTTAAACAACAAATAAACAACAGCAACAGCAACAGCAACAAGAAACCAGTCCTCCCCTCGTGTGTCAACTGTTTTCACAGTACATTCATAAAATATCGAGGGGCGGTCGGGTAGCCTAGTGGTTAAAGCGTTCGCTCGTCACGCCGAAGACCCGGGTTCACAATGTGTGAAGCTCATTTCTGGTGTTCTCCGCCGTGATATTGCTGGAATATTGCTAAAAGCGGCGTAAAACCAAACTCACTCACTCACTCACTGATCTTCTTGACAAAATCTTGTTCGATCACTTGCTTAGTTCACGACACGATTCATGCATATGTGATGGGTGCCAGCGGTGGGGCAGGATACGTACACCTTTTCGCGGACACCGGTGTTATCACTATTCGAGAGTGAAGTTTCATGTTTGATATTATGCATGATATCCAATCGTTATCCAATATAGACCTTGTCGTGTCCGTGCATTGTTGCAGGTGTGGGAGGATCCCCGGCTGTCATGGACACCAGCCTCCTACAACAACGTCACTGACATACACACTGACTCCCATCACATCTGGTATCCCGTCCTCGTCGTTGATAATGCGTAATAATTACTATAATCATTGAACTTTGTGCGATTACAGGCCCGGAGAAGCATCTCCAACCACCACCACCACCACCCCACCCCACACACACACACCTCCACACACACTCTGAGAAACGCTCCTACGGGCCTCGATTACACATGCATTTACAAATACGAAGTTGAATATCTAACAATTATAATCGTATTATGAACGATTGGAAATTATGGAAGTTGACATAACAGAGAGATCACGTTGTCTTTATAAAAAAGCCACAGAGAGTTGTTTAGTGTCTTGTAACAAACAATCTTGTCCACGAGACACAACACCAGATGATAAACATTCTCTCGAACGCTACCCGGGTTATATATCAGACACAAAACTAGATGACACTAAGATTCCCTTTTGTTCCCCAGGATATCCAACAGACACAAAACTAGATGACACAAAATCTCCCTTTCGTCCCCAGGATATCCAACAGACACAAAACTAGATGACACTAAGACTCCCTTTCGTCCCCGGGATATCCATCAGACACAAAACTAGATGACACTAAGTCTCCCTATTGCTCCCCAGGATATCTATCAGACACAAAAATAGATGACACTAAGTCTCCCTATTGCTCCCCAGGATATCCATCAGACACAAAACTAGATGACACTAAGACTCCCTTTCGTCCCCGCGATATCCATCAGACACAAAACTAGATGACACTAAGACTCCCTTTCGTCCCCGGGATATCCATCAGACACAAAACTAGATGACACTAAGGCTCCCTGTCGCTCCCCAGGATATCCATCAGACACAAAACTAGATGACACTAAGACTCCCTGTCGCTCCCCAGGATATCTATCAGACACAAAACTAGATGACACTGACTCCCTTTCGTCCCCAGGATATCCATCAGACACAAAACTAGATGACACTAAGTCTCCCTTTCGTCCCCGCGATATCCATCAGACACAAAACTAGATGACACTAAGACTCTCTTTTGCTTCCCAGAATATCCATCAGACACAAAACTAGATGACACTAACGAAACTACATGGCATCGATTCTCCATCTAAATGTGTGACGAAAGCCCGAAACGATGTTGATCTCTGACATTTACCATTAAGGTGGTAGTCTCGAGCACCGTTATGATGCTGACAAACCCAGAAACATAACACATGTTAAAGAAGCTTGTTTAAACACGAATTTTCAATAAATATATTCTTGTGTGACCACTATCCTCCTGCTGGTATTTGTACAGGACCATCGACTAAACATGTTATTATTTGGCTAAGGTTGGTATTCGTTGATTTCTTTTTTGCTGTGTTCTGTTGCCGTGCTGCTCAGTGTGGACGACCTGTCTCCAATCGAGGACAAGTCTATTCCCATGCGGGTGACAGAACATGGTCTGGTCCGCTGGACTCCTCCGAGGATCATCACAACTGCATGTGACATGGACCCCACCTTCTTCCCCTTCGACACACACACGTGCTCCATTGAAATCACCAGCTTCGGCTACACCCTGGGGGAGGTCAACTTGACAGTGAGGGGTGCTGGGATGGTGACGGACTTCTACCAGAAAGATGGCCTGTGGGAGATGTTGGATCGCGCCTCGTCCCGCTCAGTGTTCCTCCATGACGGAGACGGCTATGCACGCATTAAGCTTCAAGTGACCATGAGGCGTCTTCCCAGTTACCACGGGCTCAATCTGATTCTACCCGTGCTCATCAACAGCATCCTTGTAGCCTTCGTTTTCAAACTGTCCCCAAAGTCTGGAGAGAAGATGGGCTTCAGTCTGACGGTTCTCCTGGCATACACTGTTATACTCACAATCATGGCAGATGCTGTGCCCTCTACTTCGGTGTATACATCTGTACTAGGTGAGTGTCCTATGTCTCCACGTCAGTCTACACATCTGTACTAGGTGAGTGTCCTATGTCTCCACGTCAGTCTACACATCTGTACTAGGTGAGTGTCCTATGTCTCCACGTCAGTCTATACATCTGTACTAGGTGAGTGTCCTATGTCTCCACGTCAGTCTATACATCTGTACTAGGTGAGTGTTGTTTGTCTCCACGTCAGTCTATACATCTGTACTAGGTGAGTGTTGTTTGTCTCCACGTCAGTCTATACATCTGTACTAGGCGAGTGTCCTATGTCTCCATGTCAGTCTACACATCTGTACTTTGGAGTGTCCTATGTCTCCATGTCAGTCTATACATTTGTACTAGGTGAGTGTCCTATGTCTCCATGTCAGTCTATACATCTGTACTAGGTGAGTGTCCTATGTCTCCATGTCAGTCTACACATTTGTACTAGGTGAGTGTCCTATGTCTCCATGTCAGTCTACACATCTGTGCTAGGTGAGTGTCCTATGTCTCCATGTCAGTCTACACATTTGTACTAGGTGAGTGTCCTATGTCTCCATGTCAGTCTACACATCTGTGCTAGGTGAGTGTCCTATGTCTCCATGTCAGTCTACACATCTGTACTAGGTGAGTGTCCTATGTCTCCATGTCAGTCTACACATCTGTGCTAGGTGAGTGTCCTATGTCTCCATGTCAGTCTACACATCTGTACTTGGGAGTGTCCTATGTCTCCACGTCAGTCTACACATCTGTGCTAGGTGAGTGTCCTATGTCTCCACGTCAGTCTACACATCTGTACTAGGTGAGTGTCCTATGTCTCCACGTCAGTCTTTACATCTGTACTAGGTGAGTGTCCTATGTCTCCACGTCAGTCTACACATCTGTACTAGGTGAGTGTCCTATGTCTCCACGTCAGTCTTTACATCTGTACTAGGTGAGTGTCCTATGTCTCCACGTCAGTCTATACATCTGTACTAGGTGAGTGTCCTATGTCTCCATGTCAGTCTACACATCTGTACTAGGCGAGTGTCCTATGTCTCCACGTCAGTCTATACATCTGTACTAGGTGAGTGTTGTTTGTCTCCACGTCAGTCTATACATCTGTACTAGGTGAGTGTCCTATGTCTCCACGTCAGTCTATACATCTGTACTTTGGAGTGTCCTGTGTCTCCACGTCAGTCTATACATCTGTACTAGGTGAGTGTTGTTTGTCTCCATGTCAGTCCATACATCTGTACTAGGTGAGTGTCCTATGTCTCCACGTCAGTCTATACATCTGTACTAAGTGAGTGTCCTATGTCTTCACGTCAGTTTATACATCTGTACTAGGTGAGTGTTGTTTGTCTCCATGTCAGTCTATACATCTGTACATGGTGAGTGTCCTATGTCTCCACGTCAGTCTATACATCTGTACTAGGTGAGTGTCCTATGTCTCCATGTCAGTCTATACATCTGTACTAGGTGAGTGTCCTATGTCTCCATGTCAGTCTATACATCTGTACATGGTGAGTGTCCTATGTCTTCACGTCAGTTTATACCTCTGTACATGGTGAGTGTCCTATGTCTCCACGTCAGTCTATACATTTGTACTAGGTGAGTGTCCTATGTCTCCACGTCAGTCTATACATCTGTACTTGGGAGTGTCCTATGTCTCCACGTCAGTCTACACGTCTGTACTAGGTGAGTGTCCTATGTCTCCACGTCAGTCTATACATCTGTACATGGTGAGTGTCCTATGTCTTCACGTCAGTTTATACCTCTGTACATGGTGAGTGTCCTATGTCTCCACGTCAGTCTATACATTTGTACTAGGTGAGTGTCCTATGTCTCCACGTCAGTCTATACATCTGTACTTGGGAGTGTCCTATGTCTCCACGTCAGTCTACACGTCTGTACTAGGCGAGTGTCCTATGTCTCCACGTCAGTCAACACATCCTCGTCTACCACCAAGTATAATCTAATGATAGGAAACACAATAATCCCAAAATTGGTGTGTGGCTGCGGTTCCTGAAACAGATGATGCCAGTGTTACGCTGGAAGCTGCTTCAGATATCATGTGTCCATCAGAGCTTAGATTTGGATTAAGATGTGACAGATAAAGCCGAGTGTCATTAGTAAGCTTAAACGTTTTAGACTAAACTCTCCCAAGTTTTATCAAATGCCTGTCAGATTATACCTGCAGTTATCACTCGCACGTCTTGTCTTTTCCAGAGGTGTATGTGTCTGCGGTCCTGATTCTGAGCACTCTCGGCACTGTGATCAGCGTGTTCTCACAGGTCATCTACTTCCGCGAATCCTCCTGCCCTATTCCTCCATGGGTAGTTTGCTTCTCCAAGTGCATTGCACGCGTACTGTTCTGGGAGGCACACAAATTCAAGCCTCGCACGAAGCCATGCAACAATAACGTCTTGGTGTCCAAGCCCCCAGACACCACCTGCTTGAGCGAATCCAAGATACCCAAGGGATGGGACACAGTGTCCTCCGTCTTCACAGATGACCCCGAGGACCTGGTCATGACCTGGGAAGACGTGTCCCTGATGATTGACTCTTTCTGCTTCTGGGTATTTTTGATGGCCATTGGCATCCTCTCCATCCTGGTGTTGTCCGTTATCGGCGCCCAGTACTAGACAGCCGGGGCCCTATTCCTTAAAGTTATCTTAGCGCTTAGGGACCCGTGAAGATCCTGGGTAGAATAGGTCTTCAGCAACCCATGCTTGCCGTAAAAGGCGACTATGCTTGTCGTAAAAGGCCACTAACGGGATCGGGTGGTCAGGCTCGCTGACTTGGTTGATGCATGTCATCGATCCCAATGGCGTGGATCGATGCTCATGATGTCAATCACTGGATTGTCTGGTCCAGGCTAGATTATTTACAGACCGCCGTCATATAGCTGGAATATTGCTGAGTGCGGCGTAAAACAACAAACCAACCAACCAAATCCTAGCGCTTAGGAGGCCGGCGGGTGGCCCAGTGGTTAAAGCGTTTACTCGTCACTCCGAAGACCTGGGTTCGATTCCCTACATGGGTACAATGTGTGAAGCCCATTTCTGGTGTCGCCCGCCGTGATATTGCTGGAATATTGGTAAAAGTGGCGTAAAACCATACTCACTCACTCACTCACTTAGTGCTTAGGTGATCGTAAGTCCAATACTTTAACATAGGCTTACGTAGCGGTAAGATCGTAGCGGTAAGATCGTAGCGCTAAGATCGTAGCGCTAAGATCGATTTGATGAACAAGGCCCAGGTTAACATAGACACATATAAAGCCGAACGTTACTGTTATGTGACTTTGCAGTGTTCAATGGCAGTTGTATTGATGTCATATTTGTCTGTTACATGCGCTTCCAACCTTGACTTTGATCTAGTGAGTGATTTGTGTTTAACGACACTGTGAATTGTATTCCAGTTATATCATAGCGTGTCAGCTTAATGTGGGAGCAAATTCCGAAGTGATGTAGGTCTCAGACGTTTACCACTTTGGTGAAACCCACGAGCACGGGTATGGCACTGATAAACCTAGAAACATAATCGGGGCGAACCGGTATTGGAACCCACAATTATAGGTTTCTGGCGTGCGCAAGGGACGCAACTCCACACTGTGATATAATCTAGAAATTGTGTATCTGGTTAGGTTTGATGAGAATTTGTTTTTGTGGCGTGTGATGTGAACCTTTGCGTATTATATCATAACCATACACGATTGAGAACATTCAGAAATAGTTTCTTTTCGTTTTTATTTGTAACACAAATTGCAATATCGTCAAGTCGATGTATGCACTACCGACGATCAGGGTCACAAGGCGTCATTTGATACAGTTGTGTAGATGATGTCATCGTCACCAATTGCAGAGATCGTTGATGTCATAAACATTTGACACGAAGTCATTTTGGCGGCCATCTTGGATTTTCTTCGCCACCAGTGGGTGCTTTATCTTAGATTTGAATTATATGCAACGTTGTTTCAAATAATTTTGCATAAATTACTAAAATTGACTAAATTATTATGATGTATTGAATATAAATTGATATCTAAGGGATTTTAACTATTTTAGCGGCCATCATGGATTTTCTACCACCAGGTGGCGCTGCTGAGGTGGATCCATATCCTGAAATGTTCGGAATGGTTCAATGTATAAGAGTGCCAAGCTTGGTGCATTTAACCCCAAATTCACAATTTTGATAAAATCCAGCCTTAACCGCCCCACTACTAGTTTGTTTGGTCCTGCTTATGTCCCCCGCCGTGATATTGCTGGAATATTGCTAAAAGCGGCGTAAAACCATACTCACTCACTCACTCATTATTTGGTCCTGACACTGTTATTAACAGACCGCCGCTGGAATATTGCTGAGTGGGCGTTGAATAGTAACCACACAATGTACAGGCCAGCTCACAGTGTCTCTGTTCTCTCAGTCCAACACAACACTTGAAAGATTAAACGGCAACCTTGGATGAAAGTTGTATCAACATACGTGTTCATTGTAACCCATCTTGGAACGTGGATTTCATATGTGTTTAAATAGTTAGTTTTCAATACACTGTATGCATAACTTGTCTCAAGATTTTTTTATTCTGCAAATCGAATTTCTTTCATATCAAGGCTCCATGGATCTTTTCATAACCCGAAATTATGAATTGTATTAAAGGTTACAGATCGGGAATTTATCGGTCAGCTCAAAACTGAGTCATGGGATTTGGGTCCAGACAATCCAGTGATTGACATCATGAGCATCGATCCACGCCATTGGGATCGATGACATGCGTCAACCAAGTCAGCGAGTCTGACCACCCGATCCCGTTAGTGGCCTTTTACGACAAGCATAGTCGCCTTTTACGGCAAGCATGGGTTATTCAAGACCTATTCTACCCCGGAATCTTCACGGGTCCATGGTCATTATAGCATGTAGCTTGATATGAATTAGGGCTAAATTGGCCAGTTAACCGCTTCTTGCACGCAGCTGACTTTGAGGCGCAGTGGAAGGATTTTGAGTAAAACTTACAGATAAACACCACAAATAGTAGATGGCAGAAGATCTGTGAAGATCCGGGTTAGAATTGGTCCTCAGAAAACAATGCTAGCAACTATGTTTTTTGTAGTTGGAGGCGACTAACGGGATCGGGTGGTCAGACTTGCTGCCTTGGTTTGATGCATGTCATCGTATCGCAATAGATCGATGCTCATAATGTCAATCATTGTCCCAGACTCGATTATAATCAGCTGGAACATGGCCGAGTGCGGCGTTAAACAAAAAAACAACAAAGGTGTCAGAATTCAGTGTTCAAAAAGCCATATCAAACGCTGTATCCGGTGGATTTAGCTACCCCACCATAGACTACCCATGTCACACCACCACTACCCCAGCATAGATTTTCCTGGTCACACCACCACTACCACAGAATAGACTATCCCTGTCACACCACCACTACCCCAGCATCCACTACCGCTGTCACACCACCACTACCCCAGAATTAGATTTCCCTGGTCACAACGCCACTACCCCAGTATAAACTATCCTGTCACACCACCACTACCCCAGTATAAATTATCCTGTCACACCACCACTACCCCAGCATAAACTATCATGCCAAAGTATCACTACCCAAGTATAAACTACCCCTGTCACACCACCACTACCCCAGTATAAACTATCCCTGTCACACCACCACTACCCCAGTATAAACTATCCCTGTCACAACACCACTACCCCAGTATAAACTATCCCTGTCACATAACCACTATCCGAGTATAAACTATCCTGTCACAACACCACTAACCCAGTATAGACTACCCCTGTCACACCACCACTACCCGAGTATAAACTACCCCTGTCACACCACCACTACCCCAGTATAGACTATCCCTGTCACACCACCACTACCCCAGTATAAACTGTCCCTGTCACACCACCACTACCCAAGTATAAACTACCCCTGTCACACCACCACTACCCAAGTATAGACTATCCATGGTACACCACCACTACCCAAGTATAAACTGTCCCTGTCAGACGACCACTAACCCAGTATAAACTACCCCTGTCACACTACCACTACCCAAGTATAAACTACCCCTGTCACACCACCACTACCCAAGCATGGACTACCAATGTCACACCACCACTACCCCAGTATAAACCACCCCTGTGACACCACCACTACCCCAGTATAAACTATCCCTGTCACACCACCACTACCCCAGTATAAACTATCCCTGTCACACCACCACTACCCCAGTATAAACTATCCCTGTCACAACCACCACTACCCCAGTATAAACCACCCCTGTGACACCACCACTACCCCAGTATAAACTACCCCTGTCACAACACCCCTACCCCAGTATAAACTAATCCTGTCACACCACCACTACCCCAGTATAAACCACCCCTGTCACACCACCACTACCCCAGTATAGACTACCCCTGTCACACCACCACTACCCCAGTATAAACTACCCCTGTCACACCACCACTACCCCAGTATAAACCACCCCTGTCACACCACCACTACCCCAGTATAGACTACCCCTGTCACACCACCACTACCCCAGTATAAACTACCCCTGTCACAACACCCCTACCCCTACCCCAGTATAAACTAATCCTGTCACACCACCACTACCACAGTATAAACTATCCCCGTCACACCACCATTACCCCAGTATAAGCATCCCCTGTCACACCACCACTACCACAGTATAAACTATCCCTGTCACACACTCACTACCAAAGTATAAACTACCCCTGTCACACCACCACTACCCAAGTAAAAACTACCCCTGTCACACCTCTACCCCAGTATAGACTATCCATGGCACACCACCACTATCCCAGCATAGACTATCCCTGTCACACCACCACTACCCCAGTATAGACTATCCATGTCACACCATTTTCCCAGTATAGACTATCCATGGCACACCACCACTATCCCAGCATAGACTATCCATGTATGTATGTACTTGTTGTTACCCTGTTTGGAGCTCAAGGACTGGTCGGCTCGGAGTCAGTATACTGTGTCTGAGTGGGGTATTCATGTTAACCTACGGCTAGCACTATAAATCGGCATAGGTCCGAACTAGGACAAGCAGCCGCACACACAAACACTTGAGCATGCATGGCGCTATGCAAGTGCAATAATCTTGGACGCGACGTGAAACCCCATTTCACCTCCCCTCTTCACCAGCATAGGAGAGTGCCTCTCATATAAACTCGACACTTTCATTAATATTTGTGAAAACGACATTAACATCTTTTTTCAATAATAAAAACTTCTCCGTAGATAAAATACCAAAAATTTGTCTTCTTTATCAGTTCTTCGTTTAAATCTAAATATTTGCATAATAAAAATCATAATGATCATCATGACTGAATGAAGCGTACGTAAAGACATTGCTGTTGTAAAGTATTGCGACTCATGACGAGTGGCTATGTTAACTCCCTATGTTAAAGGCGCTAGAAGGTAAACAGCCACATTGCCATCACATCCTACCGGGTACCCACTCACTGCTGGGTAAACAGAGGCACATTTCTAACAAAGTCACTTGCCTAAGGAGACACCACATGTGGTGCATGTGCTTCAGTGTGGGGCAGGACCGAAGCCCTAGAAACTCTCAGGGAGTCAAGCTGCTGAACGTGGTCACCCATCCAACTACTCTCCGAGGCCGACGTTGCATAACATCACGTGACCTTACAGAGGTCAATCATATGTATGGTAGAAATAACATAGTCATGTACGCTTGCGCCTGTACTCCTAATGAATGTAAAGTCCCCAATATCAGAATCACTACAACAGCGACCATTCATTATATGAATATTTATCAAACATCATCAAACATTGGCCAAAGTTATTCCAAACATTATCAGCAGTGTATCTCTGTAAGTCAAAATAAAATCCATTTTAAGACGAGTTATCACGACTTTCAAGATAATCCAAAATGTCATCTTCCTCCAAACCGTTCGAGAGTTAAAATCTCCCCCCAAAAACATGAGATGTCATCGATCTGAATCGTCATGGAACATCTGTACACCGTTTCCGGAAGTTGCTTGTTTACCATAATAGGTTCTGCCTTCTGGGTATATATGCGAACAGCAGTACAGTACAGCACAGTGTGATACCATGCCGCGGTTTAACATGAATACCCCACTCAAACACAGTATACTGACTCCAAGCCCACCAGTCCTTCTTTTATCCCCTTAATGCCGAGCGCCAGGCAGGGTAACAACAAGTACCATATTTTATCGTCTTTTGGTATGACGCGGCCAGGGATCGAACCCTGGACCTTCCACTATCCGTGTGGACGCTCTATCACTACACCACGGAGACGGTCAGCTAGTCTATAACAGTACAGATAATCCTAGAAAGTCCAACTTCTAAACCCATGTCTGTGTGAGGACGACATTGTCAAAGGAAAGTACATAAGACACAAATAACAGTCCTCTCATGTAGTCTTCAACCCAGATATATTTCAAAATAAGAGCTGTACAGTAGGAGTGCCATCGTCGGTTTGTCTGTTTGTTTGTTGTTTAACGCCGCACTCAACAATATTCCAGCTATATGACGGCGGTCTGTGAATAATCGAGTCTGGACCACACAATCCAGTGATTGATATCATGAGCATCGATCCACGCAATTGGGATCGATAACATGCATCAACCAAGTCAGCAAGCCTGACTCCCCGATCCCGTTAGTCGCCTCTTTCGACAAGCATAGTCGCCTTTTACGGCAAGCATGGGTTGCTGAAGACCTATTCTACCCCGGATCTTCACGGGTCCATTTTAGCATTTGTGTCTTGGTATGGGCCCTGGCCCCACCGTAGATAGTACGGTCATGCTGCCTGACCCCGGAGCTGGTAGTCTGACTGTGGGGGGTGGGGCGGGAGTTCCCCTCGTCCCTGGTGGACTGTTGTTTCTGTCAGAGACACAACCTCTTCTCCCATGCGAGACATTGATTGAAGCACCCGTAACCTGTTTGTTTGTTTGTTGTTTAACGCCGCACTCAGCAATATTCCAGCTATATGAAGCTATCAGGCGTAGTACATTAATATTACATGATTTAAATCAATTTGCAAACGTAATATTACCTTTAAAATATTTCTGTAGTAAGGAAAAAGGTATTTCTCAAATGAATATTTCTTACATTAAAAAAAAGACATCATCTGGTATTCATCCTCTAGTAAATGAACGTCACATTCTTTACATACATATTCTGTATGAGAGATATTTAACAATGACCTTTTATGAATAATGTTGACTCAAAAGTTGGGAAGAGATATTCGAAATGTACACATTGCTCTAAATAATCGTATGTCTCTGAGTACTGTTATGTATCAGTAGATACAGACGCCATAATGGTCTTTTACCAAGAGTCAGTATAGCTGTGGACAAATTGCTTAACCCCTAGTGGATTCACTCACTCACCCACATATATTCGCTCATCCACTCACACTCACCCATCCACATTCACTCACCAACCCACATTCACTCAATCACTCGCCCACCCGCCCATCCACATTCACTCACAACCCACATTCACTCAATCACTCACCCACCCGCCCATCCACATTCACCCACCCACATAACCACGTTCACTCAATCACTCACCCATCCACAATCACCCACCCATCCACAATCACCCACCCACATACCCACTTTCACTCACTCACTCACCCATCCACAATCACCCACCCACATACCCACGTTCATTCAATCACTCACCCATCCACAATCACCCACCCATCCACAATCACCCACCCACATACCCACTTTCACTCACTCACTCACCCATCCACAATCACCCACCCACATACCCACGTTCACTCAATCACACACCCATCTACAATCACCCACCCACATACCCACGTTCACTCAATCACTCACCCATCCACAATCACCCACCCACATACCCACGTTCACTCAATCACTCACCCATCCACAATCACCCACCCACATACCCACGTTCACTCAATCACTCACCCACCCTACATTCACCCACTTACTCACTTACCCACATTCACTCAATCACTCACCCAGCCACCCACGTTCACTCACAACCCACATTCACTCAATCACTCACCCAGCCACCCACGTTCACTCACAACCCACATTCACTCAATCACTCATCCACCCAAGTTAACTCACCAATCCAAATTCACTGACCCTCCCACATTCACTCACCCAACCAACCACACACATTGGCTCACCCACTCACAATCACGCAATCGCTCACCCACCCACATTCACTCACCCACCCAAATTCTCTCAATCACTCACCCTCCAACCCCCCTACATTCCCTCACCCACCCAAATTCACTCAACCACCCACCCACCCAAATTCACTCAACCACCCACCCACTCTCATTCACTCAACCACCCACCTACATTGACTCAATCACCCATCCACATTCACCCACATAGCCACTTTCACTCAATCACTCACCCATCCATTTTCACTCAATCAATCACCCACCCACATTCCCTCCATCACTCACCCACCAACCTATTCACATTCACTCACCCAACCCATACACTCAATCACTCACCCACCCTATTCACTCACCCACCCTATTCACTCAATTACTCAACCACCCACCCACCCACATTCTCTCACCCACCAACATTCATTCAACCACTCACCCACCTACCCACATTCTCTCAATCATTCACCTAGCCACATGCACTCAATCACTCACCCAACCAACCCACCCACATTCACTCAGCCACCCACATTCACTCACTCTTCCACCCTCACCAACACACATTCACTCACCCATCCACAATCACCCACCCACATACCCACTTTCACTCAATCACTCACCCATCCACAATCACCCACCCACATACCCACTTTCACTCAATCCCTCACCCATCCACAATCACCCACCCACATACCCACGTTCATTCAATCACTCACCCATCCACAATCACCCACCCACATACCCACGTTCATTCAATCACTCACCCATCCACAATCACCCACCCACATACCCACGTTCATTCAATCACTCACCCATCCACAATCACCCACCCACATACCCACGTTCATTCAATCACTCACCCATCCACAATCACCCACCCACATACCCACGTTCATTCAATCACTCACCCATCCACAATCACCCACCCACATACCCACGTTCATTCAATCACTCACCCATCCACAATCACCCACCCACATACCCACTTTCACTCAATCACTCACCCATCCACAATCACCCACCCACATACCCACGTTCACTCAATCACTCACCCATCCACAATCACCCACCCACATAACCACGTTCACTCAATCACTCACCCATCCACAATCACCCACCCATCCACAATCACCCACCCACATACCCACTTTCACTCACTCACTCACCCATCCACAATCACCCACCCACATACCCACGTTCACTCAATCACACACCCATCCACAATCACCCACCCACATACCCACGTTCACTCAATCACACACCCATCCACAATCACCCACCCACATACCCACGTTCACTCAATCACTCACCCATCCACAATCACCCACCCACATACCCACGTTCACTCAATCACTCACCCATCCACAATCACCCACCCACATACCCACGTTCACTCAATCACTCACCCATCCACAATCACCCACCCATCCACAATCACCCACCCACATACCCACTTTCACTCACTCACTCACCCATCCACAATCACCCACCCACATACCCACGTTCACTCAATCACACACCCATCTACAATCACCCACCCACATACCCACGTTCACTCAATCACTCACCCATCCACAATCACCCACCCACATACCCACGTTCACTCAATCACTCACCCATCCACAATCACCCACCCACATACCCACGTTCACTCAATCACTCACCCATCCACAATCACCCACCCACATACCCACTTTCACTCAATCACTCACCTATCCACAATCACCCACCCACATACCCATTTTCACTCAATCACTCACCCATCCACAATCACCCACCCACATACCCACTATCACTCAATCCCTCATCCATCCGCTTTCACTCAATCACTCACCAACACACATTCACTCAATCACTCGCCCACTTTCACTCATCCAACAACTCATACTCACCTACCGACCCACATACATCACTCACCTACCCATCCACCCACCCATATTCACTTATCCACCCACACTCATTCACCCACTCACATTGATTCGACCCGTGAAGGTCCGGGGTGGACTAGGTCTTCAACAACCCATGCTTGTCGCAAGAGGCGACAGACTCGATTATTTACAGACCGCCGTCAAATAGCTGGAATATTGCTGAATGTGGCGTTAAACAACAAACAAACATGCATTCACTCACTCACTCAACGAACCGCCTTCATTCACTCACCCACCGAATCGCTCGGTGAAGATCCGGGGTAGAATAGGTCTTCAGCAACCCATGCTTGCTGTAAGAGGCGTCTATGCTTGTCGTAAGAGGCGACTAACGGGATCGGGTGGTCAGGCTCGCTGACTTGGTTGATGCATATCATCGTATCCCAATTGCGTGGATCGATGCTCATGATATCAACCACTGGATTGTCTGGTCCAGACTCCATTATTTACAAACCGCCGTCATATAGCTGGAATATTGCTGAGTGCGGCGTAACAACCAACCAACCAACCAACTCAGGTGTCATCGTATCCCAATTATATGGATAGATGCTCATGATATCAATCACTTGGTCGTCTTGTCCAGACTCATTGACAGCCGTCATATAGCGGAAATATTGTTGAGTGCGACGTTAAACAACAAACAAACAAACAAACAAACAAACAAACAAAAACAAACAAACGTTGAACAGTCCGTATGTGGAAGCTGATGAACAACGCCGCTTTTAACCATCACTGCAATGCATCACTAAATTGCATTAACATCAGTCACACACGGCATCATCGTGTTTTCAATTGCATAATTGTGTGAAAACCAGTTCCGAAATTGGTCAAACCTGGTTCCACCAAATACAATCAGAATTCAACCACAGATCACTGCTGCTAAAATAGATCTAAATATCATATCACCCTCCCGACGTCTGTCTTCTCCTCCCTGGCAGATGGTGAAGCCAGAGGTAGACCTCACTCTCACCCAACTCAAAAAGTCTGAAACATATCCTTTGGTTTATCAACAAGAATATAACCAATGACCAACAAAATATAATTCTCATAGATCCATATTACAGGCGGGTCCAGGGATGCTGGCAAAGTTTCAAGTGTTGCTGTCATTGGATCCAAAACTGGTTCCTAAAAAATACCAGACAATAATTCAATCTTACTGCAGGGGCCAGAGCTATGTTAACAGCTGTGACCTATTTTAAACAACAAAACCATTGTAAAAAAATCATCTTCCTTTCAGAATCCGTATGTCGTATTACCCACAGTCGGATTACTCTCGAAAATCTGCTTAAAACAGACGAGGACGAACCTCCTAAGTGTATCCCTTGTGATGAAAGGTTCATCGTCAAACATATTTTGTCTGGAATTTGCAATTGCAAGGGATTCCCATCATCAAACAGTAAATTTGACAGATTATTTCCCCCGTGTGAGTTGTCATCTGACCCTAAGCTGCTTGAAAGAATTGGTCAGTATCATACATTTTATATAGGAATAACAAATTGACTTTTTTAAATTTGGTGTGATGCTTTTATCAACATAAATTATAGACCATTCTGTCCAGGGATTTAAATACCGTAAAATGATTGACCCCCCTGTGTGACACGTAATTCCTATCATAATCAGTGTAACTTGAGCATTGCTAGTATTGAGCACAACGACCAGTGGCTAAAGTGATGACGTAAAGCCTGCTGTGGTGTCCCGCAGGAAGCAAGTCCCATGATCTCCAGTAGGGGTGACTATTGGTCTGGAAATCACTATTGCGATAACTATTGATATTGAAAGAAACTATTGCGATAACTATTGATATTGCAAGCAACTATTGCGATAAATATCGATAGTTTTCAGTGTATCGTTTGAGATGGATTTTAGAGTTGAATTAAACCTTGGAACTGATGTTTTCTTTGAATGTGATAACCATAACAACAAATAAAAAGTAAAGTTTGAGATATGACTGATTTGTTTTTTCGTTAATCTATTGATTTAAGAATGAGAAACTTTAACATTACCATGTGTAAATTGCTACCACTCATGATCAAAAGAAAATCAAATTTGAACAGCATTGCATGTATTTTATTGAAACTGTAAAACCATCGAAACTATCGATATTCCTAATTGAAATCGATACTATTAATCGGACACTGATTTAACAATCGATTAATTGACTTTAAGTGCTTACCAATAGCGATATATCGATATTTCGATTGATCGTGACACCCCTAATCCCCAGCGAGGTGACCTAGCTTTGGTCGCTGGTGGCTTGTTGTCCGTTAGACTGTTGTAGATAATATTTTAATGTTAAAACATGATTGGCAAATCTGCATATAAATAAAGCTTTTCATTTATGACGCTCTTATATGTATACTTGTATATATATCAATTGTTCTCGTCGCCATATCGCTGAAATCATGCCGATACGACAGAACATTTTAACTCCATCACTTATTGTGACATGACTGATTTTTGTCTGCGGCGTGGGTCAGTGTGCCCTGAAAGATGGGATAGGTGAATGTGCCCTGATGTCGCCTGATGTCGCCTGTCATTGTACCCTGATGACGTGGGTCATTGTACCCTGATGACGTGGGTCATTGTGCCTGATGACGTGGGTCATTGTGCCTGATGACGTGGGTCATTGTGCCTGATGACGTGGGTCATTGTACCCTGATGACGCGGGTCATTGTACCCTGATGACGTGGGTCATTGTACCCTGATGGCGTGGGTGATTGTGCCCTGATGACACGGGTCATTGTACCCTGATGACGCGGGTCATTGTACCCTGATGACGTGGGTCATTGTACCCTGATGGCGTGGGTGATTGTGCCCTGATGACGCGGGTCATTGTACCCTGATGACGCGGGTCATTGTACCCTGATGACGTGGGTCATTGTGCCCTGATGACGTGGGTCATTGTACCCTGATGACGTGGGTCATTGTGCCTGATAGCCTGTGCATGGTGCGGAGTGTGGCGGTAAACAACTTTCAATCATCCTCACGCAATCCAAAAAATATGATAGTATCCCACCTCTAACCTCAACGAAATTGTACAATACGTTTTCCACACGAGGGGTGCATGTGTGTGTGTGTGTGTGTGTGTGTGTGTGTGTGTGTGTGTGTGTGTGTGTGTGTGTGGACTGATGCCGATTTATAGAGCTTGCCCACTGAGATGTCATGCCGCAGTTTAACATGAATACCCACTGAGACACAGTATACTGACTCCGAGCCGACCAGTCATGGTTTAGCACCTTAATGCCGAGCGCCAGACAGGGTAACAACAAGTACCATCTTTTAACGTCTTTTAATATGACACTTCCGGGAATCGAACCCCGGACCTCCCTCTCTCCGGACGGACGCTCTTCCACTAGACCAAGGAGGCGGTCGAAACTTATTTGGAATAGCATTGACAGTTGTTGTAAATAAAACAGAAAATGATTCAGTCTTGCAAAATTTATTTGTCAGCCTCTAAGGTCAGCGCCTGAAACAGAAGAAATACTCTGAAACACATGTGACACGACATTGAAATATCATGTATTGCGTCTTGCCTACGTGAACAACGAACGGTGGGTTAGTCTAGTGGTTAAAGCGATAGCCCCCGGGTTCGATTCCCGACATGGGTACAATGTGTGAAGCCCATTTCTGGTGTCCCCCGCCGTGATAATGCTGGAATATTGCTAAAAGCGGCGTAAAACCAAACTCACTCACTCACTCAAGCGATAGCCTGTCCAACATGAGAACAATGTTTGAGGCCCGTGCTTTGTGCTATCGCGATGTATATGGCTGTAACTGCGTACACCTCACTCACTCACTCACTCACTCACTCACTCCGTATTGCAACCGTTAAGATCCGGGTGAGAATGGGTCTTCAGAAACCAATGCCCGTCCTTTTTTTTTAGATGAACGGGTTTCAAAGTTGGAAAAGTTGGCAAAGTTTAGCGCCAAATGATTACGTATCAGTGCTACTAAATACAAGACATTAACACGTACTGACATGCTATTGAACGCGTTACAGCGACACCCAATTAATCCAGGTATTTGTTTATACTCTCTCTCTCTCTCTCTCTCTCTCTCTCTCTCTCTCTCTCTCTCTCTCTCTCTCTCTCTCTCTCTCTCTCTCTCTCTCCATAGGGGCGGTCGGGTAGCCTAGTGGTTAAAGCGTTGGCTCGTCACGCCAAAGATCCGGGTTCGATTCCCGAAATGTGTGGATCCCATTTCTGGTGTCCCCCGCCGTGATATATTGGAATATTGCTAAAAGCGGCGTAAAACCAATCTCTCTCTCTCTCTCTCTCTCTCTCTCTCTCTCTCTCTCTCTCTCTCTCTCTCCATACCACTGTCCGCCATACGTCTGTGTTCAGCTGCTGTTGGGTGAAGCCTCCTCCAGGACCATCCTCCCACACTTGCAGTGGTTGCTGTTCCTCCTGCTCGGCGTTTGTGCTTGAAAACATATCAAGTGTAAACCATACTCATTCGTGACCAACTCGTGTTATTCCGGGATAAGCCGAATAACGACTCGTGTCCCTCTCACTGCCATTTTTGCGACCAGGTTCCGTCTTAGCGCAAACGGGCATACCTAAAATAATTGTCAACTCGTCGCGTTATGGTTCCGGATATATTTTCCCATATATTATATACATTTCAGATGCAATTTTAAGCTCATCTGGACATGCGGAGTTTTACAGTATGATTGAACACATTTAACTGTGCCTTGGGTATATTTTTAGATGTAAGAGATATGTAAAATCAAAAATTATTTCAGAGGGATTCTTTGACGAAGAACTTGAAATCATACGCGCATTCTGATTGGTTTGTCATATTTTCGCACATAAAATTCATCGATAGGGGGACGAGTGTTCTTGCAGGTTACGGAAAGGGGCGAGTGGTGACGAATGAAACCATATTGTCACTGCTGAAAAGTTCTTCACCTCAATATCATGATAACCGTATTATATGATATCTTATACCAGCACATTTTCATTTTTGATATAATTTTATTGCATTTCATGAAATCATAATAAATAAAATATTCGCACCGTATTTAAACAAAATATATTTTAAAATGGTATGTCCCTAATGGGCTTTCGTAGTTTTCAAGAGGTCCTGTCTCATTATAGGCTAGTCTGCACGTACCTGCACGCTCCACTGCTGCCAGCAACTGCTCCTTGTTAATCAGACCGTCTCCTAAACACAGCAGGGTTTTGTTTAAAGGTTGCCAAATACCACAAGCCTGCTAGCCTGGTTATGGCCCGGGAAGGCGAAAATCAATCCCTCAGAGTTAGAAATTACGTTCGCCTTCCCGGTCATCACAAAAATTCTTATTATGGCAGATGATCGCCTTCACGGTACTTGTTAATTACAAAGAAAACACCAATGCAGCCTCTTGGATGTATTCAAAAGCTCTCACGTAAGTACACTCTGCCTTGTTTGGTAGAAGACAAGAATACAAGAGGGAACATATGCTCTTGAAACTCAGCATGAATTCAAACAACTTTTGCATTAAAGTCGCATCTTCTCAATACAAGATATAGTAGTAGAGATTAACTGATTCCCGCGTGTTGTTTCATCGTTTCTTTACTAGATTACTTAATCTGAGTTCAATGGAAGTTAGTAATCACATTCTCTGAGTTCAATTTTAACAATTTTAGTAGATTATCCTTTTTTTTATTTTTACGTCTCACGAGTTCAATGGAAGTTAGTAATCACATTCTCTGAGTTCAATTTTTTTTATCTCTTTCTTCACTTTTCCGTCTCACAACCCCAGTGTCCTCAATGCATAAGTGTCCGTTGTATACATAACGAGGATACACATCACTGATCTTTTCATTCGCCTTCCCGGTCCCCAGTCCCTTACCCCTCAATTCGCCTTTCCGGTACTACTGGTAAATAGATTTTCGACTTCCCGGCCCGACACCGATAGCCTGTGGCCATCAAAATTTCGAACGAGCTAATGAAATTTTATTGGCGATTTATTTTATGTATACATCTCTTAGTTGATTAAAATAACAAAAAGTTCTCCCATTTCTGTAAATTAATACAACCATCAAAAATAAATTAAATGACAGGAATTGAATAAATGAATGAGTGAGTGAGTGAGTGAGTGAGTGAGTGAGTGAGTGAGTGAGTGAGTGAGTGAGTGAGTGAGTAAATAAACAAATAAATAAATAAATAAATAATTAAATAAATTGAAACTTGCCAGGAACATTTATGGCAAGCTATCCCACCTGGCGAGCAATAATTTGAGACAATTTCACTCACTGCTTCAGAGCAGGTTATTTCAATTTCCTAACCACCAGAACCTAAATACACAAATATATGTAAATGAAAATAATGGTAAGCAAACATCATTCATTCTACACAGGTTTTGTTTGTTTGTTGTTTAACGCCCAACTCAGCAATATTACAGCTATATGACGGCGGTCTGTACACGATCGAGTCTGGGCCAGACAATCCAGTGATTTACATCATGAACATCGATCCACGCAATTGGGATCGATGACTAGCATCAACCAAGTCAGCGAGCCTGACCACCCGATCCCGTTAGTCGCCTCTTACGAGCAGCATAGTCGCTTTTTACGGCAAGCATGGGTTGCTGAAAACCTATTCGGTCCCACGAAATACTAACAAGTGCATAGATCGATGCTCGTGATGTCAATCACTTCATCGTCTGGTCCTGATTCGATTATTTACAGACCGCCGTCATATAGATGGATTAACAAAACAAACATAATTGACGAAGTCACCCTCGAATATCCAGTGTATCATATCTCCCTTCTATATCGTTTATATCATTTTGGGGGGGGGTCGGGAAGCCTAGTGGTTAAAGCGTTCGCTCGTCACGCCGAAGACCCAGGTTCGATTCCCGACATGGGTACAATGTGTGAAGGTTCGCCGTGATATTGCTGGAATATTGCTAAAAGCGGCGTAAAACCATACTCACTCACTCACATTTTGACCCATACCAAAGCTTCGTTTCTAAGGTCACAAGTTTACCACAGAATTTCTCGCTCATGCGCTTAAAATCAACATCCAATAAAAATACGTCTTCTGAACGAGGTTTCGGCATAGATCTGCATTCAAATCGCGTCCTCGTACGAGCCAGCCCTCGCTATACCTAACTAATTAGAAGCCTGTTTAAATAAGCTTTATACGTTTTTTTCTGAACATAAAGAACGCAACGAGACTTTTGGAATTCAGGAGATCTATATAGCAGGTTGTTTCAATCACGCAATAATACTGTAATTTGATTGGACGTCTATTTTTAGCGTCCGGTCACATTCGTGACCAACTCGTGTTATTCCGGGACACGCCGAATCTTCTTGCAGGTTACGGAAAGGGGCGAGTGGTGACGAATGCGTCCGGTCATTCGAAATGGACTCAAAACGAGGCTGTATTGGCGAATGGAACCAGGGTAGTTATCAAAATAAAATGAGGATATAGAATATCGAGGATGTGGCGATGTATAACAATTGGAGGGTAAGGTTATTTTTTCCTTTACCGGAAATAAGTCACGAATGCCAGCAAGCTCCTCGCAGCGATAACCCGTTCGCGGAGCTCTCTATACCGAGAGTATAACGAAGGTGTCACGCGCTGGGAAGGAGCTTGGAATGCCAGTACTGGTCGCCATACGGGTTTCATTAAAAAGTGCAACTTCGGATTTGAAATTAAAATTAAAAAAAAAACGAAATCAGGCAGAATTTCTCATTCTCGGTATAACATATTTACGTTTGTCCATTGAGTTCTGCATGAATTCCTCCAGAAGCGGGTCATCTTCATCAACATCAAGGATGGTAGAAACTTCACGTCTGCCCAAACGTCGTTGAGATCTCAAGAAATCCCTTAGCAGCTTGATGAGGTCAGCGTGAATCTTGTTGCAGTGGCAGTTGTTGGTGACGATGTGGGTTGTACGGACATGGTACCGCCGCCGACGCCGCCGCCGACGCCATCCTTCGCCTTCCTCTGGGGTGAGCATCAGCACCACCAGCAGCAGGACCAGTGTCGGGCGTAACATCATCATGCAAGAAACTGTATCAGGCTTTATGGGACCGACCATTGATTTATTTAACTTTATTTTACCTTTTGTTGATTAAAATCATCTTTTAATTTTTTTAAAAATACTCGTCTTAGGAACATCCTATTTATGTAATATTTTTGCATACGAATACCAGATGTTTTTTAATGACCTTATACCCGATAATAAATTACCAGTCCCTAATAATATTAATATTTAAAATCAACTGTGTCATCTTTTTCATGCACTTACCCCTCCCTCCCCTAAAAGTTGTGACACGTGAAGATATGGACTAGGTCTTCAGCAACCCATGCTTGCCATAAAAGGCGACTCAGATTGACGAAAGAGGCGACTCACGGGGTTGGGTGGTCAGGCTCGCTGACTTGGTTGAAGGATGTCATCGATCCCAATTGTGTGGATCGATGCTCATGATATCAATCTCTGGATTGTCTGTTCCAGAGTTGATTATTTACAGACCGTCGTCATACAGCTGGAATATTGCTGAGTGCGGCGTTAAACAACAACCGCGAACCGCTCTTTCAATGTCATTTATATTTTTTTTCAAACTCTGTATGACCAAGCAACAAAATCAATGTGTTTGGCACGTTTAAACAATCTCTCTTTACAATGTCAACTCTATCCCTTTTATGCTATGGTAAAACTGTACTACTGTATGGATGTAAAATATGGGATTATGTCCATGGTACATTAATTGAAAATATTCATGTACTATTTCAGTTATTACCAAAGTACACTTTTAACGATGCATTATGGTGAACGATGGTATTCAGTTTTGTACAAAGACTCAATTATTAATCAACGGGCCATCTTCCCGAGGCAAGGGAATTAACTGACTATAAAAGTCCAGTTTCCACCCTTGGCGAACTAGGCTGGAATTCAGGAGTTAGTTTGGCTGGACTAACGAATCTATGCAGCCTCCTGCATTACCCAGATTGTCAGAAGGGCTGAATTCCTGGTAGCAAACCCGGATACTCTCTCAATGATCAACAACTTGAAATCATACGCGCTTTCTGATTGGTTTGTCGTATTTTCGCACACAACATTCATTGATAGGGGGACGAGTCTTCTTGCAGGTTACGGAAAGGGGCGGGTGGTGACGAATGCAAAGAGGGTTTGGGTGATCCTGGCACAGCCAGGCTGGTTGGGCTCATTATCCTCCACTAGCCCCCTCCACACGCAACCCAGACAGCGAATGGGACTTCTCCAAGGCAGCTCTGCCTTGTC
Organism: Haliotis cracherodii; assembly: GCF_022045235.1. NCBI lineage: Eukaryota > Metazoa > Mollusca > Gastropoda > Lepetellida > Haliotidae > Haliotis > Haliotis cracherodii. The sequence goes on from NW_027266269.1 coordinate 7,423,152, forward strand.
AATCCCACCTCCAGCTTTTCGGGGGCGGTCGGGTAGCCTAGTGGTTAAAGCGTTCGCTCGTCACGCTGAAGACCCGGGTTCGATTCCCGACATGGGTACAAGCCCATTTCTGGTATCCCCCGCCGTGATATTGTTGGAATATTGCTAAAAGCGGCGTAAAACCATATCCACTCACTCACTCGAGCTTTTCGGAGAATGTGAAGACTCCACAACACTGCAGCCTTCTGCATTAGCCAGATTAACAGAAGGGCTGTATTCCTGGTAGCAAACCCGGATACTCTCTCAATGTCAGTCAACAGATTGGGAGGTACCAACCCTAAGGCACCGAGAACAATGGGGAGCCGGACAACTTGGTACTTGCGATGCAAGCGTGACATTTCGAAAGTAAGATCCGCATATTTGCAATGTTTTTTCTGAATCTTGTCAATGACATCAGTGTCAAAAGGGAAAGAAATTTCATTTGATTTACCAAAAAGGACAAGATCAGGTTTGTTGGCCTGGATACGTCTGAGACTGTAAACGGGCCTATTCCAAAGAATTTTGAATTTATCATGTTCCATGACGCCCTCTACATATTTCGGGTCGTACCATGGATGGACCTCCTTGTCAAAACCACAAGCATGGCGAAGACGGAAATTAAATGATCGAGCTACACCATCATGTCGCTTAAGATACTAAGTTTGTGCTATTATTATTAATTATCATAATAATTATATTTGTTGTTATTATTGTTGTTGTTTAACGCCGCACTCAGCAATATTCCAGCTATGTGACGGCGGTCTGTAAATAATCGAGTCTGGACCAGACAATCCAGTGATTGATATCATGAACATCGATCGGCGCAATTGGGATCGATGACATGAATCGACCAAGCCAGCGAGCCTGAGCAGCCGATCCCGTTAGTCGTCTTTTACGACAAACAGTCGCCTTTAACGGCAAGCATGGGTTGCTGAAGACCTATTCTACCCCGGAATCTTCACGGGGTAGTAGTAGTAGTAGTAGTAGTAGTAGTAGTAGTAGTAGTAGTAGTAGTAGTAGTAGTTACATGTAGAGCTAGCTTGCAAGGTCAACACAGTTCAACACATGTATCTACACAATGAACACACAGTATGAACAAGCAAACAAATATCAATCACTGGATATAACAACAAACATATTTCTTAGATTTAAAAAAAAATGGCATACTTACGTGTTGGTTCCCCGTGGACACTGTGCTACCGAACGGTCTCCCTGCCTGATTTATACTGTAAAAGGTGTCAAAGTTTGGTGCTGTAAGTGAGAGAACAACAGGTGGTTCAATGGACTTCCTCTCCAGAAACATAATCTGAACGTATAATCTCGAAACCCTATCTTTCCGCAACAGCCCGCGGCTTAATTCCTGTTCAATACAAGAGTTTGGGTTCGGATTCAGCCGTTGAAATGAAGTTTGTTGGTTGGTTTGTTGTTTAACGCCGCACTCAGCCATATTCCAGCTATATGACGGCAAATATCTGGAAATAATCGAGTCTGGACCAGACAATCCAGTGATTGATATCATGAGCATCGATCCACGCAATTGGGATCGATGACATGCAACAACCAAGTCAGCGAGCCTGATCACCCGATCCCGTTAGTCGCCTATTACGACAAGCATAGTCACCTTTTACAGCAAGCATGGTTTGCTGAAGACCTATTCTACCCCGGTGGTTCGATGCCCGACCTCGTCAAACAAGGTTCGATATTAATGATTGGTTTCGCAAATGTTTGTTTGTTTGTTGTTTAACGCCCAACTCAGCAATATTCCAGCTATATGACGGCGGTCTGTAAATAATCGAGTCTGGACCAGACAATCCTGGACGATGACATGCATCAACCAAGTCAGCGAACCTGACCACCCAATCCCGTTAGTCGCCTTTTACGGTAAGCATAGGTTGCTGAAGACATATTCTACCCCGGATCTTCACGGGCCGTTTCGCCAATGTTGTAATATCTAGGACCGGCATTACTTTGGCCTTGCTTCCAAGTTGACACCGTGATATAAACTAATGTCCAAAAGAAACGATACCAATTATGTTGTTAAATATTTGTGTTATAAGTGCTTTATTTTCTATGAGTACCGCCTCCGTGGTCTAGTGGTAGAGCGTCCGCCCAGAGAGCGGAAGGTCCGGGGTTCGATTCCCGGCCGCGTCATACCAAAAGACGTTAAAAGATGGTACTTGTTGTTACCCTGTCTGTCGCTCGGCATTTAAGGGGCTAAAACAAGGACTGGTCGGCTCGGAGTTAGTATACTGTGTCTTATTTGGGTATTCATGTTAAACTGCGGCATGGTATCTCAGTGAGCTAGCACTATAAATCGGCATCAGTCCGGACGAGTACAAGCAGCCACACAAACACACACACACGTACATGCACGTCGCTATATAAGTGCAATAATCTTGGACGCGACGTTAAACCCCATTTCACCTCACCTCACCTATTTTCTATGAAACATACTTAAACATATCTCGCGTACCAAGCCAAAAGTAATTGATGGGAAAAAGCGGGAAAATTTGACAATTGACAGCAACATCCAGCAACAGCCCCGAGGAATCATTTTCCAGCACGACAATGTGACGACGCATACGGCAAGGTTTAGGGTTGCGTTCAAGATTATTGCACATATATAGCGACACGTGTGTGTGTGTTTGTTTGTTTGTGTGTTTGTTTGATTGTCTGTACTAGGCCGGAATAATCCCCATTTTATAGTGCTAGTATGCTGAGATACCATGCCGCAGTTTAACATGAATACCCCACTCAGACACAGTATGCTGACTCCGAGCCGACCAGTCCTTGTTTTAGCCCCTTAATACCGAGCGCCTGGCTGGGTAAAACAAGTACCATCTTTTAAGGTCTTTTGGTATGACGCGGCCGGGGATCGAACCCCAGACCCTCCTCTCTTCGGGCGGACGCTCTACCACTAGACCACGGAGGCGGTCGAGCGCAGTGATAGGTTTCCGAATAAGGGCCGACGAAAATGGGGATTGGGTGTTTTAGAGGTGGTTCGTTGCTCATGCTATCGACCCAGGTTGGTCTGGTCAAGACTCGATCACGTACGAGTGTGAGTGAGTTGGGTTTAACGCCACTTTTAACAGTATTCAATTTATATCACCCACGAGCACGGGTATGGTGCTGACAAACCTAGAAGGATAATCGGGGCGAGCCGGGATTCGAACCCACAATCATAGGTTTCTGGCGTGCCCAAGGGACGCAACTCTGCACAGCGAACTGCGACTGGGCCACCCTTGCTACCAATTGTGAGTGAGTGAGTTGAGTTTAACGCCGCTTTTAACAGCATTCCAGTCATATCGCGGCGTGTCAGCTAAATGTGAGAGGAAAGCCCGAAGGGATGCAGGTCTCAGACGTTTACCACTTCGGCGAAACCCACGAGCACGGGTAGCCTAGTGGTTAAAGCGTTTGCTCATCTCGCCGAAGGTCGTTCTGACGTGACCGCTAATGGGATGTCCTCAGAACTTTGTTTAGCGGAAGCTAAATATTGGAATGAAGTCATACATATTATATTCAAATGTAATGAGATTTGGCGAGAATTCCCTCCCCTCCTCCTTCCTCCCTCCCCCCCCCCCCCCCCCCCCCCACACACACACACACACACACCCACACACCCTCACTCACTCACTCACTAACTCACTCGACATCACTGCACCGACCTATGCTTTGGTGCATGGCGCTGATGTTATATGAGAAGCGGTGGCGCTGTTGGCGTGTAACTTCCTTGTACAAGGTGTCGCTTCACTCGCTGATAACGCGACAGGTGTGCACCTACACCTGGCTCAATGACGTCACAGAGTCCGACTCACAGTAGCGGGTTTTGTAAAGCGAAGCGAGCTTACGTTGTTTCAAAATCAATATCCAGTTAATAACAGATATATACCACAGCGACGCATAAAGATCAATTTTAAATTGTTAGATTTATGTTATTCGCTGTTTTTAGAATATCCATTTAATTATAAATTTTGGGAAGAAAAACTTGAAACATATTTTCACGGTATTTTCTGGATTTGTTGAGAAATTATATTAATATATTTTAATGAATAAGTTATGAGAGTAAAAATTTAACATCACATCGGTAATATATCAACCATTTCATGACGAGAAGCATTTACACATTAATAATACATAAATGAAACTACAGGAAACTTATCGAAAAAGTACGCTTAGATAACAAGACTATTACACATACGACCCGTGAAGATCCGGGTAGAATAGGTCTTCAGCAACCCTGGCTTGCCGTAAAAGGCGTGTCGGAAGAGGCGACTAACGGGATCGGGTGGTCAGGCTCGCTAATTTGGTTTTTATGTCATCGTATCCCAAATGCGTGGATCGGTGATCATGATGTCAATCACTTGATTGTCTTGTCCAGACTCGATTATTTACAGTGCGGCGTTAAAGAACAAACAAACAAATATTACAGATATAGATGATTAAAACTAGTATGTACCCACTGAATATGACTTCATGACTAGTAAAATAGTAACATTATTAAGTCATTAAGGAATATTACAACTTCAAGTAGTAATATTATGAAATCGTAGAATAATAAATATTCTGGTTGAATTGGTAATACTACTGGGATAATTGGTAATACATTACGGAATAATACTCAAAACTATTTTAAATCGTCGAATTATTAATAATTACGGAAATATTTGGTAATATTACTTTGCGAACTAGTCTTGTATTACGGAATATTACTAAATGTTACACGTATATTGGTAATATTATAAAATCGTTGAAATATTACTCTTATTGAATTCTAATATTATTTGAAGATAATAGGATATTACCAAAACTTATACTGATATTAATATTAATATTATTAAGTCGTAGATTATGAATATTCTGAATGTATTGATAATATTACTGGGGTGATTGGTAATGCATTACGAAATAATACTCAAAATAATATTACAATAAGAATTATTGATAATTACAAAAAAAATATTATTGGTAATATTACTATGTGAACTGGAATTGTACGACGGAAAATTACTAACTTCAATTAGTAATATTATGAAATCATCGAAATATTAATATTCCTGTCTGAATTAAAATATTATTTGATGAATTGGTAATGCAGTGTGGAATATTACTAACAATTATATACTTTAATATTATGAAGGGGCGATCGGGTAGCCTAGTGGTGAAAGAGTTCGCTCGTCACGCAGATGACCCGGGTTCGATTCCTGGCATGGATACAATATGTGAAGCTCATTTCTGGTGTCCCCCGCCGTGATATTGCTGGAATATTGCTAAAAGCGGCGTAAAACCATACTCCCTCATTAAGCACAAGTCTTCGAAATTCCCAGTTCGGGTTGTAAGAGTGTTTAAGTGCCTGTAGCTGCCATCTTGGTTGTCACTGATAAATCATGTAGACAAACCAGAAGAGCGTGAAAAAACCATGCTTTCATAATAATGCTGCAAAACCATATTCACTCACTGATATTATGAAACTATCGAATGGTTACTATGATATACCCTATAAGAAACCATGTCATTTGCCGGACAGGAGAAAGCTGAGGTGAGGTGAAATGGGGTTTAACGTCGCGTCCAAGATTATTGCACTTATATAGCGACGTGCATGCACGTGTGTGTGTGTTTGTTTGGCTGCTTGTACTAGTCCGGACTGATGCCGATTTATAGTGCTAGCTCACTGAGATACCATGCCGCAGTTTAACATGAATACCCCACTCAAACACAGTATACTGATTCCGAACCGACCAGTCCTTGTTTTAGCCCCTTAATGCCGAGCGCCAGACAGGGTAACAACAAGTACCATCTTTTAACGTCTTTTGATATGACGCGGCCGGGGGTCGAACCCCAGACCTTCCGACTCCGGGCGGACACTAGACCACGGAGGCGGTCGACAGAAGAAAGTGTGCACTCGAAAATTGGAATTGAAATTGCGACCCTCATGTTCCGTGAGACGTCATGAGCACGTGACCTGGTGTGAGATACTCATTGATATGATACATGTAATATCACCTGTGATACCCGTTTAAAATACATCACCGCCGAAGAACCATTTCTTGTTCGTTACATTTTAAGCCACCATCAAACATGGGTGCATAATTTCTTTTAAATCCGTGAAGATCCGGATTTGAATTGATCTTCATCAACCCATGCTTGCCGTAAAAGGCGACTAACGGGATCGGGTAGTCATGCTCGCTGACTTGGTTGATGCGTGTCCTCGATCCCAATTGCGTAGATGCTCATGATGTCAATCACTGGATTGTCTGGTCCAGACTCTATTGTTTACAGACCGCCGTCATATAGCTGGAATATTCCTGAGTGCTGCGTTAAACAACAAACAAACAATCGTATCCCAATTGCGTAGATGCTCATGATGTCAATCACTGGATTGTCTGGGACAGACTCGATTATTCACAGATCCCCGTCATATATAGCTAGATTATTACTGACCAAACAAACGAACAAAACTTTCTCTTGCCGGCAATTTAACGTGACATTTTATCCTAGTTTTACATGAATAATGATCATGATTATTATTATAATGCTCAAATGACAATAACTGGCAAGGCGATTTAGCGGACATTCCGGAAACTACGTGCAGTACATAGGGTTACCTGGATAGAAATTTAAATTTTGTAAAAATATCAAATATCCAGGCCACACATCCTGGCGAGATGAACTTCCTTGTGTAGCATCTACTGGTATCATGCACCCGTGAAGATCCGGGGTAGAAAAGTTCTTCAGCAACCCATGCTTGCCGTAAAAGGCGACTATGCTTGTCGTAAGAGGCGACTAACGGGATCGGGTGTTCAGGCTCGCTGACTTGGTTGATGCATGTCATCGTATCCCAATCCACGGGTTAACGTGTGTCATATTTCGAGGCATTTGTGACAGCTCGCGTTATTCCGGGACAAGCAGGTTACGGAAAGGGGCGAGTGGTGACGAATGGAAGCTCCATTTTGTGTCCCGTGCGTTAACCACTGCAGGCGTAAATATGATTATGCTACAATGAAATTTAATAACAACATAGAAGATGTATTGGTGTCGACTAAGGCTATTGACTTTGTGAGAAATGTGCCTCTGTTCACCCAGCAGTGAATGGGTACCAGGTAGGATGGAATGGTATGTGACTAAGCTCAGAATAAAAATCGAGTGCATCCTATTGACCGGGATAATAATGTTTTAAAGATCTTTGAGCATACTGAGTTGAGCGCTAATATTATAAAGCCTAATTTTTATTTGAATTGATATAAATTCCGCTCATTTGGGGAAATACATATAATTAGAATATTTCCAAAGAGACGAATCGCTGGTCCAGCGCTGATCTGTCCAAAATATTGAACAAAAGAACGCAACAACGCCTACAGCAGGCGCGTAATTTAGAGACAAAGATCACTGTCGACATTGTCCCACAAGAGAAGGGATATCCCTGTTCTAAAAATAGAGACAAAGTGGGTCAGATCTTCTCATTGAAATCGTTTCGCGCCAAGAATAACCCATCTCGTCCGTTCACGCGAGATTTAGAATGAAAGGAAAATGGCGGCACACAAAGCAGAGTGTTGACCAAATTTCCACTTATAGATTCATCAGTCGGATTTTATGAGGACTTATTGCAAGGAAAGGACATCGTGTACATGAGAAAAGAAAAGTTGTCATCGGATTTTCGCAATATGGCAAGAAGATCGCATATATGTGCGAAATGCATTGGTGTCGCCCGCCTTCGTATTCGTGATGATGTCGCAGCACTGTTTTAATTCCCTTTCTGCGTGAAACGCATTTTTAAGTTACTGGTACTTTGTTGACATTCATCATGGCAGGGAAAGAATACAAGCCAGGAGATAAAATATTTGCCAAAATGAAAGGCTACCCACATTGGCCGGCGAGGGTAAGTTTCTGAAAACGGAAATGATGTTCCGTGTCGCAACGGACTTCCTGTTGGCTGACACCACGTGTGTAGTGGACATGTGGTTTCTCAAACCGAGCATCCAGTTGTCTTTATTTCTTGTAATACAACCATTGTCAGGTGTCATTATACTCGGGCTCTCCACCTAGACACTTCTTAGAGGCTGTCATTTGCGAAAACTTTTGTCAAGCCGAGTACTTGTGAGTTTCGTTTACACGAAAAAGTGAAAAACCCGCAATCGGTATTCGTATATTATTCGTAGATTTTTTTATGTTGCAATTGGATGAGAAAACAGTTGTTTGCATTCTTGAAATATCACCGCATTTAACAGAAGACGCGGATGATGTATGGCCAATTCGAACCATTTCTAAATTTATTTGTACAACACGAGGTGCCCTTGTATTTTAGCGAAAAACGCCATGTGTTGATAAGATATATATTTTATTTTTCAGATTGATGAACTCCCAGACGGAGCCGTGAAACCCCCAAAAGGAAAATATCCAATTTTCTTTTATGGTACACACGAAACGTAAGTCACTTGCGAGGACGGTAACTGTTGCCCTTCTTAAACTGCATCAACCCAAAGACCCCATTTATTAATTATTTATTGTACTTAAACGTTTCTGTATATGTGAACTTATTCATGTATATGTGGTTACAGAAAGTAGCTGTAAAGGGCAGAATGTGTTATGAATTGATTTTGTTTTTTTTAAATCTATGTGTACTGCTGTGAATCCCTGTTGGCGACATTATTGTACAGAAATCGTCAATATTTATATAAAGTCAATCAAATTGTATCTATGAAATATTTATGCTACACAATTTGGAGAAAAGATTTTGTAATATGTTGGTGGTAATTTCTGTACCATGAGCAGGGGCTCTTGGGTACCTAGTGGTTAAAGCGTTAGCTCGTCACGTTGAAAACCCAGGTTCGATTCCCGTCACGGGTACAATGTGTGAAGCCCATTTCTGGTGTCCCCCGCTGTGATATTGCTGGAAATTTGCTAAAAGTGGCGTAAAACCATACTCACTCACTCACTGTACCATGAACATTTTGAAGGTAGACATACATTAAGAGAAATAAGGCGAGAAACAGGATCAAATGGTCAGGATCGCTGACTTTGTTTGTGCATGTCATCGTATGCCAATTGCGTATATTGATGCTCATGTAAACCACTGGACTGTCTACCTCAAACTCGATTATTTACAGACCGTCATATGGGTGGAATATTGCTAAGTTTGACATTAAGCAACAGGGAAATAATTGTCATGGTGGCAAGATTTTGTGGTACATTTCGATAACATTGCAATTCAAAGTGCTCGCCGATACCTATCTGGGGGCAAGGGTGGCCCAGTCGTCTAAGGCGCCGCGATTCGCTGTGCAGAGTTGTGTCACTTGGGCACACCAGAAACCTACGATTGTGGGTTCGAATCCCGGTTTGCCCCGATTATGTTTCTAGGTTTGCCAGCACCATGCCCGTGCTCGTAGGTTTCACCGAAGTGGTAAACATCTGAGACCTGCATCACTTCGGGCTTTCCTCCCACATTAAGCTGACACGCCGCGTTCATCTCTAGTTCAGGAGACTGTGTTTAACCATATTTTTGTGATTGTTGCAGTGCGTTCCTGCTGCCAAAGGACATCTTCCCGTATGATGAGAACAAAGAAAAGTACGGGAAGAAGCATGCCAGGAAAGGTTTCAACGAGGGTCTCTTCGAGATTGAAAACAACCCAGATGTCAAGTTTAAAGCACCTGTGAGTAACGCTTGGGACATTGTCTCATCTGTATCGGCCTCCGTGGTCTAGTGGTAGAGCGACCGCCCAGAGAGCAGAAGGTCCGGTGTTCGATCCCCGGCCGCGTCATACCAAAAGAGGGTAAAAGATAGTACTTGTTGTTACCCTGTCTGGCGCTCGGCATTAAGGGGCTAAAACAAGGACTGGTTGGCTCGGAGTCAGTAAACTGTGTCTGAGTGGGGTATTCATGTTAAACTGCGGCATGGTATCTCAATGAGCTAGCACTATAAATCGGCATCAGTCCGGACTAGTACAAGCAACCAAACACACGTGCATGCACGTTGCGATATAAGTGCAATAATCTTGGACGCAACGTTAAACCCAATTTCACGTCACCTCATCTGTATCGAAAACAAGTCTAAAATCAGTTAATCGTAATCTTGACTTAAACCATGGCTCGTTTGTCTTTGACCGTGCATTAACTAACTGAATTGTTGAACTTTTTTTAACCATTTCATGAAAAAGTGTCGCCAGTGGGATTTCGAAACCACTAATTCTGAACCAGAGGCTAACAAATGTAGTTTTCTACCATGGTAACATGGTAGCTGAATGTTTACATAAAATGGGATTGGTGAAATAGGATGGGATTTTTTACTTAGTTTAGTTACAGTCTAAACATAGCGAAATCAGGTTAGTTTGATTTTGTCGGATTGAAAACTTGCAGGGCTATTATTCCCCTCCACCCTGAAACTTATGGAGATTTTTATCCGACATCAAACATTTGAACTGGTCCTTTAGAGCATGACTATAAACATTAGCCTCCAGATTAATTCAAGTGTGCTATGAGGCTGAACTTCATATCAAAATGATCCGATTCTTTCTTGAAAGCTCACCATGTTGAATGTGGTACAACTACAATTTCGAACATTTCGATGAATTTTATTTCCTGATAATTCATGTCTGGTGTTTCCATGGTAACAGACAAGTTCCGAGGAAGAGGAGGTGGAGGAGGAAGAAGAGGAGGAGCCTGAGCAGGAGGAAGTGAAGGAGAAGCCGGCCAAGCCCAAGAAGGCACAGGTACGAACACAAGCTGTTGACGACCTCATAAAGATCTGGCTTAGAATTGGTCTTCAGCAACCTATGCTTGTCGTAACTTGTGAAAGGCGATAAACAGGAGCGGATGGTCAGTGTCGCTGATTTAGTTGGTGCATGTCGTAGAATGATGCTCATGTCAATCACTAGATTGTCTGGTTCAGACTCGATTAAAAGGTGACTATGCTTATCGTAAAAGGCGACTAACGGGATCGGGTGGTCAGGCTAGCTGACTTGGTTGATGCATGTCATCGATCCCAATTGCGCGGATCAATGCTCATGATGTAATTCACTGGATTGTCTGGTCCAGACTCGATTATTTACAGGCCACCTTCATATAGCTGGAATATTTTGAATGCGGCATTAAACAAACATTGTTGGACATGGTTTCTTGCCCCTTGCAACCAGACATAAGATGTCACAGCTTCGCCTCCTTGCTTGGTGGTCCGCGGAGGATGCATCCTCCTGAGGGAAGGGAGTTAACGGACTACAGTCTATGCATTGTCCAATCAAAATCGCGGTTCGTAAACTGCAGTGCTGATTTCGGTCTATTGCAGGATTTGCAACTCGGCATCAACAGATATTTTCCAACAGATATTTTCCAAACCTTTTCATGTTTTTAATCAAGGTTGCTCACCTGAGTTCTCATGCACTTCATGGATACATGTTGTTACTCTGCCTGGCGCTGAGGCACGGGTGGCCCAGTCGTCTGAGGCGCCACGATTCGCTGTGCAGAGTTGCGTCCCTTGGGCATGCCAAAATCTATGATTGTGGGTTCGAATCCCGGTTCGCCCCGATTATGTTTCTAGGTTTGTCAGCACCATTCCTGTGCTCGTGGGTTTCACCGAAGTGGTAAACGTCTGAGACCTGCATCACTTCGGGCTTTCCGCCCACATTAAGCTGAGTCACCGCGATATAACTGAAATATTGTTAAATCAAACTCACTCACTCACTCACTCACTCATGCACTTCAGGAAGTAAGACCTGTTTTGTTACAATATAGATTATGGTTATCGATCAATTTGTCTTGACTGGGTACCGCTATTATGTTTTAAGCGAATGCTTTTGTTTGTTTAACGCCGCACTCAGCAATATTACAGCTATTTGACAGCGGTCTGTAAATAATCGTGTCTGGAGCAGACAATCCAGTGATTGATATGAGCATCGATCCACACAATTGGGATCGATAACATGCATCAACCAAGTCAGCAAGCCTGACCACCCGATCCCGTTAGTCGCCGCTTACGACAAGCACAGTCCCCTTTTACGGCAAGCATGGGTTGCTGAAAACCTATTCTACCCCAGATCTTCATGGGTCTGAAGTGAATGCAAGTGATATGAGAGGTGGAATCCGATTGGTCTATAGGAGGGACATTAAGCACATGGTGTGGTTTGGTAGCCTTGTGGTTAAAGCGTTCGCTCGTCACGCCGAAGACCCGGGTTCGATTCCCGACATGGGTACAATGTGTGAAGCCCATTTCTCGTGTCCCTCGGCATGATATTGCTGGAATATTGCTAAAAGCGGCGTAAATCCATACTCACTCATTAAGCATATGTCTACGAAATTCCCAGTTTGGGTTGTAAGAGTGTTTAAATGCCTGTATATGCCATCTTGCTTGTCACCGATAAATCATGTAGACGAACCAGAAGAGCGTGAAAAAAAAACATGCTTTAATAATAATGCTGAAAAAAAAGTTCTGCAAAAAGTCGACTCTTTCCGGAATGAGACCCAACCAAAACATTTACTAAAGTTGTCCATTGATTTGACAGCATTGATAGGTTAAACAAAAAACACACTCGTACTCATGATTGTAAAATATCCGGTAAGTCTTGTTTGAATGTTGATGTTCGAGAGGACAAAGCTAAATTTTGAAATTGTTTCGGTGGACAGAAATTACTATTATTCAATATTTGCCAAAACAGTAATAATGCCACATGTCGTCCCTGATTAATTACTTTAACAAGAACAAACATGGTCACAGTGATGACAATTATATACCCAGCTCGCTTAGAGTCCACAGGACGTTGAAGAGAGAAAACTCTGAGTGACCTTTATTTTACAAATTACATGCAGTAAGTTCGACCAGAGAGAAAATGAGATGGCAAATTATAATGTGACCAAATTTAAATTTGTGTAAACCATGCTAGAAGTACAGTCTAATTAATCCTAAGTTATTTAATCATTCATCATATCCCAATTGTGTAGATTGATACTCATGATATCAGTCACTGGATTGTCTGGTCCGGACTTGATTATTTACTTGCTGAGGTCATATAGCTGGAATATTGCTGAGTGGTGTCAGACAACAACCACACTCGCACTCATAATTGTAAAACATTCATTAAGTCTTGTTTAATTGTTAATGCTTGAGAGGCACAAAGCTAGATTTACAAATTGGTTCATTGGACAGAAATTACTATTATTCTCCCAAACAGTAATAATGCAACTAGTCGTCCCTGATTAATTACTTTAACAAGAATAGATAAGGTCACAGTGATGACAATTATATACCCAGCTCGCTTAGAGTCCACAGGACGTTGAAGAGAGAAAACTCTGAGTGACCTTTATTTTACATGCAGTACGTTTGACCAGAAAGAAAATGAGATTATAAGATGATACAATTTAAATTTGTATGAACTAGAAATAGTTTTCAGAAACCATAGTCATTCAGCCATTCATCGTATCCCAATTGTGTGGATAGATGCTCATGATATCAATCACTGGATTGTCTGGTCCAGACTCGATTATTTACAGACCGCCGTCATATAGCTGGAATATTACTGAGTGCGGTGTTAAAAAAAGATAGTGATTGTAAAACTTCACTTGTTTAAATGTTGATGTTTGACAGACACAAAGCTAGATTTTAAGATTATTTCGGTGGACAGAAATTACTATTTTTCTCCAAAACAGTAATAATGCCACTAGTCGTTTCTGATTGATGACTTTAACAAGAATAGATATGGTCACAGTGATGACAATTATATACCCAGCTCGCTTAGAGTCCATAGGACGTTGAAGAGAGAAAACTCTGAGTGACCTTAAACAATGTATTAAAATTGCCTTTACAGGGTTAGAAATAAATTGACTTTAATACTTATAAAAGCACTGTAAAGACAGGGATGTGTCCTGGATTACAAACTAGGTGCCTTTAAGAGACAATCTTTGGGGAACATCCTTTTTTTGCCCAAATTGGTCCGTCACATAAAAGTCATTTGTACAAGACGAAACCTTCAGTTGTTAATGAAAAACATAAATTTCAAAATTTGGATTTCCATTTTGGGAGTTTGTAATAAACCCCTGTAACCATGGTAACATTCCTATGAGCTGAAGATGAGGCTGTGTTACATTTTAAACTATGAATTTGAAAAAAATGATACTTTAACCAATTTGCAATGGGCGCTTAGTTTAGAATCGTAGATAAATCTTGTTGGATGAGATGGTCATGTGACTGTTCACCTTCTAGCGCCTCACAGGCAGCTTGGGTTATATACTCCCCAGGGAGCTGAGAATAAAAATCGAGCAAACAGTTTCATTGATGGGTGTGGTCAGGCTCCCTGACCTGGTTGATGCATGTCATCGTATCCAAATTGCGTGGATCGATGCTCATGGCAATCACTGGATTGTACTCGATTATTTACGGACGGTCGTCATATAGCTGGAACATTGCTGAGTGCGGCGTTAAACAACAAACAAACAAACATTGATGGGTAATAATGAAGCGGGGTGGGCATTCATTTTATTATTATTATTATTATTATTATTATTAATAATAATCCCCTCTGAAACTTACTTGAACACTAAAATTATTATTATTTATGTTATTATTTATGTTATTATTATTTATATTATTATTATTATTATTATTATTATTATTATTATTATTATTCCCCACTGTAACTGACTTGAAGGCTAAAAGCCACAAAGACAGGCACAGGTTCGAGTATGCTTAAGAGTTTTGTGACAGGCTGTTCTTGCGACTACATCTCTGTGCATAAAAGGTGGAAGTGTATGGTGTTGTACTGGACAGTTGTTTGTAATGTTCTCTACATCTGTCATTCTAGTCGAATGATGATGATTTTCAGAAGGGGAGACCACCCAAGGAGGCCAAGCAACCCCACAAGAGGAAGTCGACATCCGGAGGGGTGAGTTCAGGGGCATTATGGGTAGAATTGGTTGGCGACGTGTTTGGTGGATGACATTGTAACCTGAGATGATACATGTGGGGGGGTTTTGGGTGTGTGTGTGTGTGTGTGTGTGTGTGTGTGTGTGTGTGTGTGTGTGTGTGTGTGTGTGTGTGTGTGTGTGTGTGTGTGTGTGTGTGTGTGTGTGTGTGTGTGTGTGTTTGTGTGTGTGGCCCAGTCGTCTAAGGCGCCGCAATTCGCTGTGCAGAGTTACGTCCCTTGGACACACCAGAAACCTATGATTGTGGGTTTGAATCCCGGTTTGCCCCGAATATGTTTCTAGGTTTGTCAGCACCATACCCGTGCTCGTGGGTTTCACCGAAGTGGTAAACGTCTGAGACCTGCATCACTTAAGGCTATCCTCCCACATTAAGCTGACACGCCGTGATATAACTGGAATAATGTTAAAACTGGCGTTAAAAACCCAACTTACTCACTCCCCGGGAAAATCCCAGGACCACCACAATTTCCACATTCACACAATCTCAACGTACACAATCCCCACATTCACAAATTGTAGATGACAATGGTGACCTCTTGGAAGTGAATTGACGACTGTTCCCCATGTTTATACCTGGTATGTGTTGCAGGCCAAGGCGGGGTCGGCCAAGAAAGCCAGGCGGCTGTCGAGGTCAGTGTCCAAGGACTCCAAGGAAGACGGGCGAGAGGAGGAAGACTTCGATGCCGGATCCTCCCCACCATCAGATAACTCGGATGATGAGGTGAGGGGATGTAAAACTCACAGGGGAATCAGACATTTGTCACGTCACGGTGCTCACATCACATGCTCAGATTATGAAGGCGAAGTATTAGGGCAGTGTACCAGACTAATCCAACAAGTAGTTGCCCCGTGAAGACCCGGGGTAGAATAGGTCTTCAACAACCCTTGCTTGCTGTAAAAGGCGACTATGCTTGTTGTAAAAGGTGACTAACGGGATCGGGGGGTTCAGGCTTGCCAACTTGGTTGATGCATGTCATTGTATACCAATTGAGGGCTCATGTCAATCACTGGATTGTCTGGACCATACTCAAAACAAGCAAACAAACATCCCAGGCGTGTTATGTTTTGACAGGGGGGGTGGGGGGGGTGGAAGTCACAGTGATTTCAATTATAGCTCAACCGCGTCGAGTCCACAGGACTTTGAAGAGAAAAAAATCTGAGTGACCTCAACCTTTAACCATAATCAAATTTCATTTTTGTCACTAAACTTTGTTCTGAGGACTAGGCTGGCTATCGATACAGATCATAGATATTGATAATCATAAACTAACTAAATATCGATTAATTATCGATAAATATTGGAGAAGTAAATACACACACAAAAATCCTGAAGAAATCAACATATTTCACTCCACTGGTGAGTGGCGAGTCTGACTTGGTAAATCTAAACTTTATTTCATCACGATAGTTTATGTAAGGTATAATCGATGACACAAATTTCATATCGATAAGACCCGTGAAGATCCGGGGTAGAATAGGTCTTCAGCAACCCATGCTTGCCGTAAAAGGCGAATATACTTGTCGTAAGCGGCGGCTAACGGGATCGGTGGTCAGGCTCGCTGACTTGGTTGATGCATGTCAACGTATCCCAATTGCGTGGATCGATGCTCATGATATCAATCACTGGATTGTCTGGTCCAGACTCGACTATTCACGGACCGTCGTCATATAGCTGGAATATTGCTGAGTGCGGCGTTAAACAACAAACCAACCAACAGATTGTCATGTAAACTTTTATATTCATATGGTGGTGATCATGATTCCTTACAGATTGTCCTCAAAGTTGATCAGGTTGGTTGGTTTGTTTAACGCTGCACTCAGCAATATTCAAGCTGTATGACGGTGGTCTGTAAATGATTGAGTTGTGGACCAGACTATCATGTGATTAATATCATGAGCATTGATCCAAGCAATTGGGATCGATGACATGC
Source organism: Haliotis cracherodii (assembly GCF_022045235.1). Lineage (NCBI taxonomy): Eukaryota > Metazoa > Mollusca > Gastropoda > Lepetellida > Haliotidae > Haliotis > Haliotis cracherodii. The sequence goes on from NW_027266269.1 coordinate 7,439,999, forward strand.
ATCAACGAAGTCAGCGAGCCTGACCACCCGATCCCAACCACCCAATCCCATTAGTTGCCTCTTACGGAAGCATGACCTATTCTACCCCAGAACTTCGTGGGTCTTGTTTGATGTGAAGCCAATATTTATTGATGGGCCTATCAAGTTCACACCGGCACACATGGACAAAAAATAGAAAATATGGTCACTGTGATGACAATTATATACCCAGCTCGCTTAGAGTCCACAGGACGTTGAAGAGAGAAAACTCTGAGTGACCTTAACCTTGAACCTAATCAAATTGTTTTTAATAAAGTACATTTTATTGTTTTATTGGTTCATTATCAAACAGTCTTGAATGAAATTCAATCAGTAGCTTTGCCACCTGTTTTAGTCCCAGATTTGTACGATGGATAAGACTACCCAACGCAGAGTAAAATATATTCAATACCCAAAGAAAACTGAATACCTAATGTGAATGACAGCATCTATGATTCCCTGTGCCACTGTCAAGATCAGGGTTAGAACAGGTCTTCAACAACCCATGCTTGCCGTAAGAGGCGACTAACAGGATCGGGTGGTCAGGCTCGGCATTGCCTGATGACTTGATTGATGAAGGGCGGTCGGTTAGCCTAGTGGTTAAAGCGTTTGCTGGTCACGCTGAAGACCCGGGTTCGATTCCAGACATGGGTACATTGTGTGAAGCCCATTTCTGGTGTCCTCCGCCGTGATATTGCTGGAATATTGCTAAAAGCGCCGTAAAACCATACTGACTCACTCACTTGATTCATGCTTCCCATTGTGTCCTTATTGCGTAGAAAGATACTCATGATATCAATCACTGGATTGTCTGGTCCAGACTCGATTATTTACAGACCGCAGTCGTATAGCTGGAATATTGCCGAGTGTGGCGTTAAACAGCAAACCAACCAACAACAAACCAACCTAATTGCGTAGAAGAGACTCATGATCCAGTGACTGGTAGTCTGCACTCAAGTGTTCACTCGTCACACCGAAGACTTGGGTTCGATTCCCCATATGGATACAATGTGTGAAGCTCATTTCTGGTGTTGCTCGCTCGCTCGCTCGCCCGCCCGCCCCGCCCACCCACCCACCCACTCACTCACTCACTCACTCACTCACTCACTCACTCACTCACTCACTCACTGCCATCTTCATTCATTTCTGCCCATTCAAAGTTACTTAACCATTAACTGTTTTATTTTGGTTTGATGTTTTACGCCACAGAAAGCTGGAATATTGTAAATAATCGAGTCTGGACCAAACAATCCAGTGATTGATATCATGAGCATTGATCAACGTTTTATTAAAACGAATTCATTTTTTGTCCAGTTTGGTAATCAAATCATGTTTTTTTCTCGTCAAGCCCACCATTCCTAATTAAAAACAGCCATTACTCTGACAACAGCATTCACTTTCGCTTTCACCTGGCTTCTGACAGGGAGGTGTTGTGGAATTCATAAAAACTTAATCCTGATGACTCAGATGTAGTTCTTGTGCATCAGGTAAACTGCAATCTCATCCAAATTTGCAAATAAATGGTCACAGTGATGACAATTATATACCCAGCTCGCTTAGAGTCCACAGGATGTTGAAGAGAGACAACTCTGAGTGACCTTTATTTTACATGCAAGTTTGACCAGAAGGAAATGAGACGGCAAATTATGAGGGGACACAATATAAATCTTTATGAAAAATTGTCTTTGATTCTCAGTCATTCAGTGTCCCAATTGTGTGGATCGATGCGCATGAGAGCGTTCACTGGATTGTCTGTTCCAAGCTCGATTTACAGGCTGCTGTCATATAGCTGGAATATTGCTGAGTGTGGCAATGAACAACCACATACTCATGATTTTAAAACATACTCTTGAAATGTAGTTCAAAAGGCTCAAAGCTAGATTTTCAAATAGTTTCAGTGGATATTGGTTGTAGCGGGAGGATATTGGTTGTAGCAGGATGATATTGGTTGTAGCGGGAGGATATTGGTTGTAGCGGGATGATATTGGTTGTAGGTGGAGGATATTGGTTGTAGTTGGAGGATATTGGTTGTAGTGGGGGGATATTGGTTGTCGTGGGGGGATATTGGTTGTAGCTGGAGGATATTGGTTGTAGCGGGAGGATATTGGTTGTAGGTGGAGGATATTGGTTGTAATGGGAGGATATTGGTTGTAGGTGGAGGATATTGGTTGTGGCTGGAGGATATTGGTTGTAGCGGGAGGATATTGGTTGTAGCGGGAGGATATTGGTTGTAGGGGGAGGATATTGGTTGTAGGGGGATGATATTAGTTGTAGGGGGAGGATATTGGTTGTAATGGAGGATATTGGTTGTAGGTGGAGCATATTGGTTGTGGCTGGAGGATATTGGTTGTAGCGGGGGGATATTGGTTGTAGTGGGAGGATGTTGGTTGTAGCGGGGGGATATTGGTTGTAGGTGGAGGATATTGGTTGTGGCTGGAGGATATTGGTTGTAGCTGGAGGATATTGGTTGTGGCTGGAGGATATTGGTTGTGGCTTGAGGATATTGGTTGTGGCTGGAGGATGTTGGTTGTAGTGGGAGGATATTGGTTGTAGGTGGAGGATATTGGTTGTAGCTGGAGGATATTGGTTGTAGGGGGAGGATATTGGTTGTAGCAGGAGGATATTGGTTGTAGGTGGAGGATATTGGTTGTGGCTGGAGGATATTGGTTGTAGGGGGAGGATATTGGTTGTAGCAGGAGGATATTGGTTGTAGGTGGAGGATATTGGTTGTAGCAGGAGGATATTGGTTGTAGCTGGAGGATATTGGTTGTAGGTGGAAGATATTGGTTGTAGCAGGAGGATATTGGTTGTAGGGGGAGGATATTGGTTGTGGCTGGAGGATATTGGTTGTAGCTGGAGGATATTGGTTGTAGGTGGAAGATATTGGTTGTAGCAGGAGGATATTGGTTGTGGCTGGAGGATATTGGTTGTGGTGGGAGGATATTGGTTGTGGCTTGAGGATGTTGGTTGTGGCTGGAGGATATTGGTTGTGGCTGGAGGATATTGGTTGTAGCACGAAGGAATCTAGAGCTACTGTTACTGGAATATTCATGTTGCAGGACTTTGCGGAAGAGAAGAAAGTCAAAGGGAAACGAGGACGGCCATCCACTGGCGCTGGGCGGGGGAGGAGGAAGTCAAAGGCTGCATCGGACAGCGAGAGCGGCGACAACGATGAAGACGAGGAGGCGGAGGAGGATGCAGCGGAGGAGGAAGAGAAACCCAAGGCAAAGGCTAAAGCTAAACCCAAGAAAGAAACCCCCAAACCTGCTGCCAAGAAGGCTGCCCCCAAGAAAGGTAGTCATTTAATCTCCCTGGTTGTAACTGGAAGTACTGTGTTGTAGTCGGATGAAATTGTAGCTGAAGGGAATTGGCTGGGGCCAGGAGGAAATGTTGTAATTGATAGGAATTGGTTGTAGCTGATGGGAATCGGTTGTAATTGATGGGAATTGGTTGTAGCTGATAGGAATTGGCTGGGGCCGGGAGCAAATGGTTGTAATTGATAGGAATTGGTTGTAGCTGATGAGAATTGGTTGTAGCCAGGGTGAAATGGTTGTAATTGATAGGAATTGGTTATTGCTAGAGGGAATCAGTTGTAATCGATGGGAATTGGTTGTAGCTGAAGGGAATTGGCTGGGGCCGGGAGCAAATGGTTGTAATTGATAGGAATTGGTTGTAGCTGATGAGAATTGGTTGTAGCCAGGGTGAAATGGTTGTAATTGATAGGAATTGGTTATTGCTAGAGGGAATTGGTTGTAGCTGATGAGAATTGGTTGTAGCTGATGAGAATTGGTTGTAGTCAGGGTGAAATGGTTGTAATTGATAGGAATTGGTTATTGCTAGAGGGAATTGGTTGTAGCTGATGAGAATTGGTTGTAGCTGATGAGAATTGGTTGTAGCTTTTGAGAATTGGTTGTAGCTGATGAGAATTGGTTGTTATTGATAGGAATTGGTTGTAATTGATAGGAATTGGTTGTAAATGATAGGAATTGGTTGTAAATGATAGGAATTGGTTATAGCTGAAGGGAATGTGTTGTAGTCGGAGAGAATTGGTTGTAGCCCATTGGTTGTGAAATGCTGTTGAAAACAGCATGAAACCAAACTCACTCACTCACTCAGAATGCAGGTCAGTTGGATCATGTTGTTTCCACCCACATGATATTGACAATACTGTTTGGTTGTGTTTGGAGTGGAGTGAAGCTGTTTGTTTCAATAATGCTATTTTTCAGGGCATTATCATATGCAGAAGCCCGAGGTCTTCCATTAACTGCTCAACGAAGGAGGGCAGTTGAAAATACCGAGGGCTTCTTCAAATGATAATGCCCTGAAAATTAGCGTTACCGTTATTTTAGCTAAAATGGATGGAATTTGTCATCAAATAAAGAAACAACATATTTTAATGATGCATTGCTGTAAAACATAATAGGAACATGGGCACACAATCTTAACACATAGAAGTCTTGACACGTTACGTGTAATCCAGGAATTAGTGATCTAATATAGTATCTATACTTAAGAAGTATTGAGTGTGTTCAAAGATCAACTTTGTTTGGACAAGGTAGGGTTAGTCAGACACAAATTTGGCATTTTTTGTCATGCACTTGGTGCATGTTGACATAAATAATAGTTGCATTTTTCAATAATAGATTGCATTTATGCATGTTATATATATTATATCTAGCTAAATTGAGCCCTGCTAGATATAGTTCATCATGTAGCAGACAAAATGCTATCTTGTCCAAGTTTCAAATTAACGATACATGGTCGCCGTGATGACAGTTATAATCCCAGCTCGCTTGGAGTCCAAAGGACGTTGAAGAGAGAAAACTCTGAGTGACCTCTATCTTATAGTCAGTATGTTTGACCAGAAGAAAAAGTGACAGCAAATTTAAGTTTACCTGGTGCTTCTTATTTCCAAAGGCCAGGTCCCAAGTGATCTTAAACTACGACTTCAAGGCTAAAAATGGGAGCTGCCATCGTCATAATGGTATCAGTGAATATCTGGGATTCCAGGGGTGGTAGGGTAGCCTAGTGGTTAAAGCGTTCGCTCGTCACGCCGAAGACCCGGGTTCGATTCCCGACATGGGTACAATGTGTGAAGCCCATTTCTGGTGTCCCCAGCCTTGATATTGCTGGAATATTGCTAAAAGCGGCGTAAAACCATACTCACTCACTCACTGTAGGATTCCAAAGTGCCCATGGCAGACAAATTGGGAAAACCCCATTTCTCTTTTCCGAATTGGGATGTTTCTTAAAAGTTCAATTTTTAAACAAAATTCAGGGTATGTTAATATTTCATTCAGTGCAAATGTGTGAAAGTAAATATTGAAGAATGGTCTTGTTATATCCAATATGGGAATTGTACCGACATGTCGGCCTCGAAGCAGGCCTAAATAAGTCTCAGGGTATTGTTGCTTGGTGGAACGGCATCTGTGTCGGTCGTCTAATTCACTGTGCTCATGTGGGTTCGAATCCCGGTTAGCCGATTATGTTTCTAGGTGTGTCAGCACCATACCCATGCTCGTGGGTTTCACCAAAGTGGTAAACGTCTGAGACCTGCATCACTTCGGGCTTTCCTCCCACATTTAGCTGACACGCTGTGATATAACTGGAATACTGTTAAAAGCAGCGTTTAAGTCCAACCCAACTCTTTCATTCCAATAATACCTCTAAAGATTCTGGGGTAGAATAGGTCCTCAGCTACCTATGCTTGCCGTAAAAGGTGACTATGCTTGTCGTAAGAGGTGACTAACGGAATCGGGTGGTCAGACTCGCTGACTTGGTTGATGCATGTCATCGGGCCCATTTGCTTGGATCGATGCTCATGATATTAATCACTGGATTGTCTGGTCCAGACTCGAATATTGACAGACCTCTGTCATATAGCTGGAATATTGCTGAGTGCGGCGTTAAATAACAAACCCAAACCGAACCTAACAATCACTCCACATGCTGTGAAATAACTGGAATACTGTTCAAAGCGGTGTTATGTCCAACCCAACTCCATCACTCCAAAAAAACTGTTCTCTCTGCAAATAGAACTCTAGGTCAATGCAGGTTTTGATATTTCAACATGGCTGAATGTTTCTGCTTGTAGTTGTTGTGGATTCCGTTGTTGTGATACGGCATTTTGCATGAGCAGATTAGACGTTCCATTCCGCGATAACATATTTAACGGAAGCGCGTAACAGCTAATGCAGGATTGATGGCGGAAGTTTAACACCGTACTGTGAGGATCTTTGCCACGATGCTGACAGACAGTGGCCCCATCCGAAGAGGAAGTTTGGGAATGAATGATTTACGATGTTGAAGTCGGACTTCAGCTGATGGACGATGAGGCCCGAAATGTGAACGTGAAGATGACTCCGGGACGGTCCAATCTAGGTACATATTGATAAAGGAATTAACAGAAAAATCTGTTTCTAAGTGAATGATTGTTTCATTTCAAAATTTATAATTTGAAAGTTCAGCCATGTTTCAAAGCCTAAATTGTTTAATGGACACTAACCATTTCAGACGACCTTTCCTGCTTGATAACAGCCTTTTACGTGTAAAATAGTCATGTTTTATACATCTTTATTTAAGAGGTATCAAATGTGTAAACTTCACCATTTTTCTTAATTCACAGATGACTTATCTTCCCAAGGGGAGACAACTGCTGTGGCAATGGCAAAGCTGTTTCCTATCACTATCATGACGACAAGGAAGAAAGCTATTTCCGACGAGCAACCATCGGTTTTTACTGAACCAGAAATTGGGATTTCTAGCAAACCGATGGAGGAAAATGTTGACAAGCGGCAATTGGGACCAAGCGAATTAAATCCTTCTGCTCTATGGGAGCCCCCATTAGTTTCAAGGGAGACAACTGCTACACCAGGAAAGGTGATTCCTAACAATACAAGGGAGACAACTGCTGCACCAGGAAAGGCGATTCCTAACAATACAAGGGAGACAACTGCTGCACCAGGAAAGGTGATTCCTAACAATACAAGGGAGACAACTGCTGCACCAGGAAAGGTGATTCCTAACAATACAAGGGAGACAACTGCTGCACCAGGAAAGGTGATTCCTAACAATACAAGGGAGACAACTGCTGCACCAGGAGAGGCGATTCCCAGCAATACAAGGGAGACAACTGCTGCACCAGGAAAGGCAATTCCGAACAAACCAAAGGAGAAAACTGTTGTCCAAGACAAACGACCATTGGTACCAGGTAATGTCAATGCTACTGCTCCAAGGGAGATAACTGTTGTTGCCGACAAGCGACCATTTGTATCAAGGGAGACAACTGTTGCTTCACCAGAAGAGGTGTTTTCCATCAAACCCAGTGAAAAAACAGTTATGAACAAACTCCCAAGGGAGACAACTGTTCTTGCTACAGAAAACCAATCAGTGCCCATCATGTCAAGGGAGACAACTGCTGTCTCCACAGGTGCACAATCAGCTGTCCCAGTCATATCAAGGGAGAGAACTGCTGCAGCAACGGAAGATCTCTACAGGGAGCTCCTGCAGTGCGAGATTGTCAAGACAAAGATGGAGACGGAGAAACTAGTCCTGGAGAAGAAGAAGCTTGAGTTGGAAATACAACTGCTACAAGCTGATGCCTCTCAAGTTGTCAACATGTCCGAGCTGAGCAAATACCAGTAGGAGATTAACTGAAAATATAACGGGTCGTGCCTTAAGTCGTAAGGTCTAGATATGGCTTGCACCTGGTGAATGCTGACATCACAATCTTGTTGAACCAGACTAAACCAGGTTGCACTCATAACGGAACCTATTAGCTGTAGATGTACTGTATTCGACGTAATAAGCGCCCAGGGCGCTCTCAAAATTAGAAATAGGGGCTCTTATTAGAATGTTATTTTGGTGAAAATAAAGAGAGTTGAAAGATAAATTTCGTGGTTTATGCTGACAGCCTGAAATGTTTATGCACGACATATATTTTTCCAGAATTTTATTGCCCATAATTAAGGGTGCATATAACACACGAGTGCGTATATACGCGAATTAATTATTCTTGTGTACATCGATCAATCGGAAGGGGTGCTAATTGGGATGGTTCACTAGCCAATATATTAGCAAATGTCGCAGTGGGCGCTTATTACGTCGAATACGGTATATAATTTAGAAAATATGATCTCATATTCCAGAATGAGATCAGTGTTGTTAATATTCTGAAACTGTCGGTTTACCGACATGATCACCTTGAATGAAATCACTTGTACATCCCATTCTTTCTTCTTGCTTTCTTGTCATTATCGTTACATTGACCTGATGAGATTTATTGATGACATCAAGCCCAAAGGACAGTGTCAAATGACATCTGGGTTAGAATAGGTCGTCAGCAACCCATCAATAACAGGCGACTATGCTTGTCGCAAGAGGCGACTTAGGGGATTGGGTTGTCAGGCTCGCCGACTTGGTTGATGCATGTCATAGTATTCTAATTGCGTGGATCGATGCTCGTGACATCAATCACTGGATTGTCTGGTCGAGACTTGATTTTTTTACAGACCGCTGTGGTCTGCGCAGAGGCCGATATTTGGCCCCAAGTTTGAAGCAAATGTCAGTAAGAATTCCCAGATTGGAAATACACATTTTCAAAGTCATGTTAGTATAGTGATGACTAAGGCTAAAAAAAATAAGTCTTGGTTCTCAGGCACTGCCAGCATCATCATAAAGTTTGCCGCACGGTTTTATTTCCATTTTCAAAAAACGTGAAATAATTTGTCAGGACCATACCCGTGCACGTGGGTTTCATCTTTTACTAATTTTTTTAGCAGTAGATCACCAGGATGAAATATATATGTTTTTTATTTGTCTGAAATGTATGGAAGGGTTTTGATACTGAGCCAAGGCAGCTATTAAATATTTTAGCTCAGGAATATATGGAACAGATTACCTTATTTCAAGTTTATAACTATATTTTTTGTATTCGACTCAGAATTCGAAGATGTTCATAATGTGCTTTTATCCAACTTCATCTTAATGTGCTGAAGAGCACAGGTGGCCCAGTCGTCTCAGGTGCCGTGATTCACTGTGCAGAGTTGCGTCCCTTGGGCACACCAGAAACCTATGATTGTGGGTTCGAATCCCGGTTGTATGTTTGTCAGCACAATACCCGTGCTCGTGGGTTTCATCGAAGTGGTAAACGTCTGAGACCTGCATCACTTTGGGCTGACACGCTGCGATATAACTGGAATACTGTTAAAAGCGGGGTTAACCCCAACTCATTCACTCTCTCGCTCGCAATGTGCTGTTAATGTCAAAAGAAGAAGGGCTGCGTGGGGTAGAGAGTAGAAAGATATGGTTGCTAAATGTTGTTAACTATTGCCACGAATGGACCGGTAGTGCGCCAGTACTAGCCACACAAATGAGTTTTGGATGGAATCAATATTTTACAAGACTGGCAATTAACAAAAATAGACTTGGTGATGTCAATACCTGGTTTATTTTGGACCCGAAAAAAAAACATTGATTGTTCAGCAATTTTTTATGAACATTTATTCTTTATCATTACCCAATTTGTAAAATATACACTGGATTGTCTGGTCCAGACTTGATTATTTACATGCCAATGTCATGTGGCTTGAATATTGCTGAGTGGGACGTTAAACAACCACACTCCCTCATGATGTAAAACGTTCACTAAGTCACTAAGATGTTTGATAGGCACAAAGCTAGATTTTTCAATTGTTTTGGTGGACAGAATTTTTTTTATTTGCCAAAACAGAAACAATATCACTAGTCATCTCTGATGACTTTAACGAGAAAAAATATGGTCACAGTGATGACAATTATATACCCAGCTCGCTTAGAGTCCACAGGACGTTGAAGAGAGAAAACTCTGAGTGACCTTTAATTTACATGTAAGTTTGACCAGAAAGAAAATGAGATTATAAGGTGATACAATTTAAATTTGTATGAACTATAAATAGTTTATAAAACCTTAGTCATTCAGCCATACCTCGTATCCCAATTGCTTGGATCAATGCTTATGATATCAATCACTGGATTGTCTGGTCCAGACTCGATTATTTACAGACCACGGTCATACAGCTAGAATATTGCTGAGTGTGGCATTAAACAACAAACAAACAAACACAAGTTGCACAATTTAGAAAGTCCGGAGTCTGAAGTCTGCTCCACGCAATGATGCCATGACCGAGTGAGTTAAGGTTTTGTCTTGTCAGCAATATTTCAGCCATATTGTCACAAGACAAAGGAATGCATTTATATATTTTCTATAACCCTGTCAAACAACAAAGTAGCTAGTAATATTGCAATTTGTGTTTACAATTAGTTTATTGTATATTGTCATGCTGTACAGACGGTTGCATCACATGCATTCCAGCCATTTTTTATTATTATTTTTTAAATGACTTTTTCTTCAATAAAGGTTTTTGACCATGTTTTGTTGTTTGTGCTATTTAGTTATTGTTGATATTGATCATTTGTAAAAAGATATGACCAGAGTTCGAAATTAAGTCTTCTGGGCCAAGACCCGTAAATGTCAGTGACATATTCTTGTGCACACATGCTTTTGCCATTGGTAGATGGCAACAATGTAGTTGATTATTTTTGCCGTCTTGTGAAAATATAACGTAATTTGTATAAATCCTGTAAAGCCATGCTCATCATAAATATTGTTCTCATATTCACGCTGGTCAGCTGCCCCAGACTACTTAAACATGCTGAGGGCAAGTAAAGTTCAATGATGGCAGTTTGGTTCTCGATGCTTGTGTTGCCAAATGATTGGTACTGAAAAAAACTGACAAAAAAATGTAACAATAGTAAACCTGTTGGTCTCGTTGTTGAGACTAAAGTACTCACGGAAATGTTTTTCTCAATTTAAAAATTGACACAAAGTGTTACGTAGCTGTAAATACGAAATAACAAAACAACTGGAAAAGTACTAGTCTGGATTTGCTAGTTTGATCTCAGTGAACAATACAAAATGTACTTTACAGGAGGTAATTTGTCGGCACTTTCAACATTCCAAATTCCAGTCAAAATTGACATAGCAGAAACAGACTATGGGCACCTGTCGTCAAGGTGTCATAGGTCACCTTGATCTACTTACACCTGGTTATGCCCTGTTTCACAATAGTCTGTTTTATTCACATTTTTACACACTTTTACGTGTAAAAAGGCATAAAAACATTTAATACGCTGTATTTGTGCCACGGCCCAATTAGTACTAATTAAGTTGTTTGAATATTTACATATTTTGTATATTAACTGCATTTATTTAAGATCTGAGGTCGAAAAAACAGTTTTTTTTCATTTCCGTGAGTACTTTAGCAGGCCTTGGTCTTGTGGAAATAAGGTTTCATCTAAAATAATTGAAGTCTACACACGTTAATGATCTGATGTTATTGATCTGATGTCAATCTGATGTTAGTGGTCTGATGTTGATCTGATGTTAGTGATCTGATGTCAGTGATCTGGTGTCAGTTATCTGATGTCATTGATCTGATGTCGGTGATCTGATGTCCATGATCTGATGTCAGTGATCTGATGTCCATGGTCTGATGTCCATGGTCTGATGTCAGTGATCTGATGTAAGTGATCTGATGTCCATGGTCTGATGTCCATGGTCTGATGTCAGTGATCTGATGTAAGTGATCTGATGTCCATGGTCTGATGTCCATGGTCTGATGTCAGTGATCTGATGTAAGTGATCTGATGTAAGTGATCTGATGTCCATGGTCTGATGTCCATGGTCTGATGTCAGTGATCTGATGTAAGTGATCTGATGTCCATGGTCTGATGTCAGTGATCTGATGTCAGTGATCTGATGTCCATGGTCTGATGTCCATGGTCTGATGTCAGTGATCTGATGTAAGTGATCTGATGTCCATGGTCTGATGTCCATGGTCTGATGTCAGTGATCTGATGTAAGTGATCTGATGTCCATGGTCTGATGTCCATGGTCTGATGTCAGTGATCTGATGTAAGTGATCTGATGTCCATGGTCTGATGTCAGTGATCTGATGTAAGTGATCTGATGTCAGTGATCTGATGTCCATGGTCTGATGACCATGGTCTGATGTCAGTGATCTAATGTCCATGGTCTTATGTCAGTGATCTGATGTCCATGGTCTGATGTCCATGGTCTGATGTCCATGGTCTGATGTCAGTGATCTGATGTCAGTGGTCTGATGTCCATGGTCTGATGTCAGTGATCTGATGTCCATGGTCTGATGTCAGTGATCTGATGTCAGTGATCTGATGTCAGTGATCTGATGTCCATGGTCTGATGTCCATGGTCTGATGTCAGTGATCTGATGTCCATGGTCTGATGTCAGTGATCTGATGTCCATGGTCTGATGTCAGTGATCTGATGTCCATGGTCTGATGTCAGTGATCTGATGTCAGTGATCTGATGTCCATGGTCTGATGTTAATGAGATAATTTTTTTTCGCTGAATTGTCTGTAATTCTTGTCATTAGAGTTAGGACAAGGACCCCTTGAGTCCTTGACTTGCATGCTTTGTTTGAGGGCATGGTTGGCTTTGTCGCCAAAGGCGCTCTAATTAGCTATGCAGAGTCGCAACCCTTGGGCACTCCAGAAACCTATGATTGTTGATCTGAATCCCGGTTCATCCCAATTGTGTTTCTAGGTTTGTCAGTACCACATTTCTACTTGTTGGTTTCACCGAAGTGGTTTACGTCTGAGAACTGCATCACATTAAGCTGACATGCCGTGACATAACTGGAATACTGTTAAAAGCGGAGTTAAACCCAACTCACTTATACTTAGTTTTGAACACTGCTCTGTAAATAATTGGTCAATCCAGTGATTGACATCATGAGCATCGATCCACACAATTGGGATACGATGACATGCATCAACCATGTCAGCGAGCCTGACCACCCGATCCTATTAATTGCATCTTCCGGCAAGAGTGGGCTGCTGAAGACTTATTCTAACTCAGATCTTAATCGGTCTCTTGCCGTGTACTTGCATCGACTTCACAATGTGTTTATTGTTATGTGGTTCTTTTGTTGGTTCACTTTTCGAGGGGGCGGTCGTACCCATGGTTAAAGCGTTCTCTGGTCACTCCGAAGACCGACATGGGTACAATGTGTGAAGCCCATTTCTGGTGTCCCCCACTGTGATATTGCTGGAATATTGCTAAAAGCGGCGTAAAACCGGCGTAAAACCAAACTCACTCACTCACTCACTCAAAAATACCAACATTCCAATGCTTCCCTCCTGCACTGATTTAGGTGAACAACCTATTTTTTAAAAATTTGTGGTAGCCTAATTGACCATTAGATACCTCTTAATTTGATTTGGAACTGAGTGTTAGGACATGTTTTCCTGAAATAGATGGTACTTGTTGTTACCAAGGCTGGCGCTTGGTTAAAGAGTGTGAAACAAGGACTGGTCGGCTCGGAGTCAGTATGCGATGTCTGAGTGGGGTGGGGGGCAGTCGGCGGTCGGGTAGCCTAGTGGTTAAAGCTCGTCACGCTGAAGACCCAGGTTCGATTTCCGACATGGGTACAATGTGTGAAGCCCATTTCTGGTGTCCCCCGCCGTGATATTGCTGGAATATTGCTAAAAGCGGCGTAAAACCATACTCACTCACTGAGTGGGGTGGTCATGTTAAACAGTTGCGTGGTATGGCAGGGGCTATCACTATGAAACCTCCATTGGGCCAAACAAGTACAAATAGCCACCTGGGCTGTCACGATTCACTCGCGTATTCGGTGAATCGAACCGTATCCATTCATTAATTGAATTAATTCTTCGTGGCCACTAGAATCGAATATTTATGAAAACGCAAGCATATGCATTTACATAAAAAAATACCCACAAGAATGTATTTTATGCATAGATTTCTGCAAAAGACAACACTCTTATACTATGTAATTTGACAGTATTGTGATCATTGGTCATTGTCGCATTTGAGCACATACTAGTACCTGGATAAGTGCAGTATATAAATGTATAATATATTAATAATATATGAATAATTAACAAACCATGTCAAATGCTGAATACCACAATAATACATCAACTGCTGACTTGTTATTGTATTCGTGAATTAATATTTGTATTCGCTACCCTATTTTTATGATACGAATCGTATTCACCTCATTGTGTATTCATTGCACACACATATTCATGCACGTCGCTACAAATGCAATAATCTTGAACACGGCATTAAACCCAGGACCCGTGAAGATCCGGGGTAGAATAGATCTTCAGCAACCCATGCTTGCCGTTAAACACGGCTATGCTTGTCGCAAAAGCCTGCTAACGGGATTGGGTGGTCAGGCGCACTGACTTGGTTGAAGCATGTCATCGATCCCAGATTGCAAGGATTGATGCTCATGATATCAATCACTGGATTGTCTGGTCCAGACTCGATTATTGACGGACCGCCGTCATATAGCTGGAATATTGCCGAGTGCGGCGTTAAACAACAAACCAACAAACCCACCACTAAACCCAAATTTCACCTCCGAGTTGTTGGACCAGACTATTGGATTTACCCATCCTTTTTTATCTTTACTTTGTCTGTTCGAGTTCCGGGAAAAAAAGTCAATGCTCTTACATTGCAGCTGGTCGTCCGTCCACAGGTGGGAAGAAAAAATCGGAAGAGAAACCCCCCATATCTTGTGACAGCCTAAGCTCAGACAGCGACAGGTATGTGGGCCGCTTATCTGATTTACCCTCGATACTGACAGCGACAGGTATGTGGGCCGCTTATCTGATTTACCCTTGATACTGACAGCGACAGGTATGTGGGCCGCTTATCTGATTTACCCTCGATACTGACAGCGACAGGTATGTTGGACGCTTATCTGATTTACCCTTGATACTGACAGCGACAGGTATGTTGGACGTTTATCTGATTTACCCTGGATACTGACAGCGACAGGTATGTGGGCCGCTTATCTGAATCTTCCACGATACTGACAGCGACAGGTATGTGGGCCGCTTATCTGATTTACCCTTGATACTGACAGCGACAAGTATGCGCTATGTGTAGTGAGGTCAGCTCTGATAGTGACAGATATGTGAGCTTGTCTGAATCACCCTCGATACAACCCCACCCCTGAAAACCATGCTTATATTTCTTCACCAAACTTGGCACACAAACAGCTCTAGTGGTGAACTGGTGCGTTTTGATTGATTGTGATCTTTCAACAAATATGTTTCGAGTTGCCATGGCAACAGGTTTCATATATTTATTCAGGGGACATTGATGACTTTGTCCTCATGTATGTCCTTCAATGTCCTTCAATGTCCTTCAATGATTAGTGTTTGACATACAATATCTGTTGTCGTAGTGATTCCAACGACGGTGTGAGCAGCTGGAAGAAGCGAGACGAGGAGAGGAAGAAGGACATTGAGAAGCGTATCAAGGAGGAAGAGGAGAAGTAAGTCACAGACACTGACCAACATTTCCTCAGAATAACACTAGACCACCAGACCACCATTTATTTAATATTGCTGGTCTTTAAGAAAATATACTAGACTCCAACCAGCGGACCAGTGTTTGTCGAGCACTGAGTCGGCAAGGAATTGCAATGTGTGTGTGTTTTCGTAATAGCCGTGATTCTGACATGGATTCCAAATTGAATGTTATTTTTTCGATAACTGCAGAAACGCTATCTTTTCTAAAGGGATTTCCTGTGACCTCGAGTCATTGCTCCAACGTGCAACATTTGAAATTGTCTAAAATAATATCGTGAACTCCCATGAATTGGACTCCAGAAAAGGGCCTCAGTTATGAACGATCAATCAATGAATTTAACAAACTATTCAAAAGAGAATGTTTTATTGCGATGACAGCTTATAGCAACATACAGTTCATGATTTCTTCCAAACAAGCTTCTGTTGCTACGCTGCGCGATTTAATACAATTTTAACTCTTATTTTTCGATGAATGCACAAAAATTGAAAAACAATCTTCAGATATATGTGGAAATAGTTGATATTACCTTTAGGACTGATCCAAGCCTTTAGGACCCAAAAAGATAGATGTTTTCAGTAACCCATCATTTCACTATCAACACTGAAATTTATTTTATGTCGATAAAATCTGCCGACTTTGACTTTTTGTACCTAGAACTGGACCCGTGAAGATCCGGGGTAGAATAGGTCTTGAATAACCCATGCTTGCTGTAAAGGTGACTATGCTTGTCGTAAGAGGCAACTAACGGGATCGGGTGGTCAGGCTCGCTGACTTGGTTGATGCATGTCATCGTATCCCAATTGCATAGATGCTCATGAAATCAATCACTGGATTGTCTGGTCCAGACTCAAGTATTTACAGACCACCGTCATATAGCTGTAATATTGCTGAGTGCGGCGTTAAAACAACAAACAAACTAACAAAATCTAGAACTGAAATGCTCCCTCACACCCTGTTAGTTACAAGTCAGAGATACAAAAATATTTTTTATCTTGCTTGTTTAAAACAAATATTTATCACTTTTGGCCTTGAATGCTTGTCTTCAGGATTGTTGGAGCAGCCAGAATGCCGACCGTATTTAAATCTAACTTTCTATTCTTGGAAGTTTTTTAAACTTTGCTGAACAACATATACAAGCCAGTGTGTGCATTGTGTGTCAAAAGTTGGGATGTCACAAATCGGCGTGTTGCATGTTGGCATGTCGCAAGTCGGCGTGTCGCAAGTCGGCATCAGACATGTCGGCATGTCGCAAGTTGGCGTGTCGCAAGTCTGCCTCAGACATGTCGGCAAGTCGCAAGTCGGCATCAGACATGTCGGCAAGTCGCAAGTCGGCATCAGACATGTCGGCATGTCGCAAGTCGGCGTATTGCAAGTCGGCATGTGACATGTCGGCATGTCGCAAGTCGGCGTGTTGCAAGTCCACGTGTGACATGTCGGTGTGTTGCAAGTCGGCGTGTGCAAGTCGGCATGTGACATGTCAGTTCGTTACAAGCCAGTGTGTGTTGCAAGTTGGCGTGTGACATGTCAGTGTGTTACAAGCCAGTGTGTGTTACAGGCGCCGGGTAGCGGAGGAGGAGCGTATCCGGATCGCGTCGGAGGAGTTGCAGAAGGAGAAGGAGGCGCGGGGGGAGGATGTGGAAGACGAGGATGACCGCGACACACACAAGAGGCATCGCAAGAAGAAGAAGTTCGAAGACTTTGTGGTGAGAGGACTAGGCCAGAGAAGTAGGAGAGTTGCCTTCTTGTGTCTGAGTACAACTGCACAGCCTGTAGGTTCTCAGCAATATGGGGGTGGCGGGGTGGCCTGGTGGTTAAAGTGTTCACTCGTCACACCGAAGACTTGGGTTCGATTCCCCATATGGATACAATGTGTGAAGCTCATTTCTGGTGTCGCTCGCTCGCTCACTCACTCACTCACTCACTGCCAATTCAAAGTTACTTAACCATTAACCGTTTTATTTCCTCACTCACTCACTCACTCACTCACTCACTCACTCACTCACTCACTGCCATCTTCATTCATTTCTGCCCATTCAAAGTTACTTAACCATTAACCGTTTTATTTGGTTTGATGTTTTACGCCACACTCAGCAATATTCCAGCTATGTGACGGCTGTCTGTAAATAATCGAGTCTGGACCAAACAATCCAGTCATTGATATCATGAGCATTGATCAAAGTTATATTAAAATGAATTCATTTTTTGTCTGGTTTGGTAATCAAATCATGTTTTTTTCTCGTCAAGCCCACCATTCCTAATTAAAAACTGCCATTACTCTAACAACAGCATTCACTTTCGCTTCACCTGCGGCTGACAGGGAGGTATTGTTGAAGTCATACAAAATTAATCCTGATGTAGTTGTGCATCAGGTAAACTGCAATCTCATCCAAATTTCCAAATACATGGTCACAGTGATGACAATTATATACCCAGCTCGCTTAGAGTCCACAGGACGTTGAAGAGAGAAAACTCTGAGTGACCTTTATTTTACATGTAAGTTTGACCAGAAAGAAATGAGATGGCAAATTATAAGGTCACACAATTTAAATTTTTATAAACCATGCTAGCCGTATTGTCTTTATAATCTTTCAATTATTTATCGTATCCCAATTGTGTAGAGTGATACTCATGATATCAATCGCTGGATTGTCAGGTCCAGACTTGATTATTTACATGCTACCATCATATAGCTAGAATATTGCTGAGTGCGACGTTAAGAAAAGATAGTGATTGTAAAACTTCCACTGGTTTAAATGTTGATGTTTGACAGACACTAAATTGTAAATTTGATGTAAATTACTAATATTCTGGGGCGGTAGGGTAGCGTAGTGGTTAAAGCGTTCGCTCGTCATATTGCTGGAATATTTCTAAAAGCGGCGTAAAACCATACTCACTCACTACTAATATTCTCCTAAACAGTCCCTTAATAATTACTTTAAGAGGAATAGATATGGTCACAGTGATGACAATTATATACCCAGCTCGCTTAGAGTCCACAGGACGTTGAAGAGAGAAAACTCTGAGTGACCTTTCACAATGTATTATAAGCAAAGGTAGTTATTTTTATTATGGTTAAATCTTGCTGCTTCATAGAAATCATTACTGTCATGGGTAGAATAGGTCTTCAGTAACCCATGCTTGTCGTAAGAGGCGACTATAACGGAATCGGTGGTCAGGCTCGCTGACTTGGTTGATGCATGTCATCGTATCCCAATTGCGTGGATCAATGCTCATGATGTCAATCACTGGATTGTCTGGTCCAGACTCGATTAATTTCAGACCGCTGTCATATAGCTGGAATATTGCCGAGTGTGGAGTCAAACAAACTAATTTACTGTAGTTTTAGTAAAGAATATATTCTTTCAGTGCTCTTTTCATCTTGGGGGCGGTCGGGTAGCCTAGTGGTTAAAGCGTTCGCTCGTCACGCCGAAGACCCGGGTTCGATTCCGAACATGGGTACAATGTGTCAAGCCCATTTCTGGTGTCCCCCGCCGTGATATTGCTGGAATATTGCAAAAGTGGGGAAAACCATACTCACTCACTCACTCATGTCATCTTGACCTTCCTGTCATGAAGCGTTACATATCTTGACCTCAATTTCTATACACACAGGATATATGCTGTCTGGTAGAACCCTGGAGCTACCATTATATTTTTTGGAGAATGGTACCGTGATAACAACTCTTTGATATTATGGCAATTCTTTGTCTCCAGTTCCAAAGGCAAATATACTACTCAAAAGAAGTTAAGAAACACACGATTCTTTTCATAATTCCTGCCTCTATTACATTGTTGCTATAAAGCCTGTATTTTGGCTGTCATCACCAGTCCTTTAGTCTGCCCAATAGTTGGGGGGCACGGGTGGCCCAGTCGTCTAAGGCGCCGCGATTCGCTGTGCAGAGTTGCGACCCATGCTCGTAGGTTTCACCGAAGTGGTAAATGTCTGAGACCTGCATCACTTGGGGCTTTCCTCCCACATTAAGCTGACACGCCGTGATATAACTGGAATACTGTTAAAAGCGGCGTTAAACACTACTCACTCACTCACTCACTCACTCACTCACTGCCCAATAGTTAAGGTATCCTAAGGACTAGAAGACTCAGTTACTTCCTCTCAATCACGCTATAATGAATTCAGATTTTCAACAGAAGGCCTCTCCACTGTCAACTGTCCATAATCAGTTGTACAACAAACAGTATCTTCTTTGAGATGTATGTGGTACCTGAGATAGCCGATAGCTCTGGAAGTCAAATGGGATTATTTTCATTTAATAAAATGCAGTCGGTGAGAATAACAATTATTCGCCTTGAAGTGAAATGGATTGATTGTCTCAGTGACAGCTTCAGCTTTGTCTGAATCGACTTGGCAAGTTCATAAATATTTAAAAAAAGTAAACTGAGCATCAAAGTAAGTGTAATTGAGGATGTTTTTATTTCATTTTTTAGATCAGTTGGCAGCATTTGGTCAGTCTAGACGGGGGGGGGGGGCGGATGTCTGTAAGACCTGGTGGATGTTTCTATTAAATACCTTTAATAACTTTGTAAAATTATAATTTCTGTTTTTTTATTGATAAAATGGTACTAGATTGTAAAAACTCAAAGCTAACAATTTGTGGACATGTTGTACCTAATTTTAAAGGATTTAAGTCAGATATCTTTCGAGGATTTTTAAGGATAGTTGGAACGTAACTACCTCACGAGATTGTGAAAATAGATAAATTTAGATGTTATTCAAATTTGTAAAAATTCAAATAGTTTTTTTTAAGAATTGTACAGCTGGGGGTATACAGAACCAGTAAGTACCAGTTTTTTACCAGTTTTTACCGGTAAAATTAGGCTTGGACCGGTAATTCATGTGACTACCAGTCCCTGTGGACTGGCAAATAAGGTAACATCGGGGATATTCATAGAAGTACATTTTTCGAACAAAGTCAGCTTGTCTGTTACCATCAGGGTTTCCCCTTGTCTATTTCTAGGTTAAATATCCGTTTTGTAGCGACTTTGTCTCGAAATATTAAAAAACAAAGAGAAAATTGTGACTGTAGTTTGTGTGAATGACGTATAGATCAAACTAAGTTACTTCAGAGATGACATCTTTGCACTGAACATGAAGTCGAAAGAATTAAAACCAAATAATTTTCATAGTTTTTTTTTATTTGTTGAAAGTTGGGACTGGCAAAAATTTTTAGAGTTGCCATACCACAAGCACTGTCAGTTTCAAAAGCAAGCGGGAACTCTGAGAACCTTCTCCTAACTTCTTAGGTATTTAGGGGGCACGGGTGGCCCAGTCGTCTAAGGCGCCGCGATTCGCTGTGCAGAGTTGCGTCCCTTGGGCACGCCAGAAACCTATGATTGTGGGTTCGAATCCCGGCTCGCTCCGATTATGTTTCTAGGTTTGTCAGCACCATACCCGTGCTCGTAGGTTTAACCGAAGTGGTAAACGTCTGAGACCTGCATCACTTCGGGCTTTCCTCCCACATTAAGCTGACACGCCGTGATATGACTGGAATACTGTTAAAAGCGGCGTTAAACCCAACTCACTCACTCACTCTTAGGTATTTAAAAAATATTTGATAAAACCTTGAGGAGAGAACTCTATTGTAATGAACTGTTGTACTCCTATTCACAATGTTATTTTAAATAATTCACCAATCTAAAGATTGATACCTTGCTCTGTTTCAACAACAGGATGCAGACGATGAAAAAGAAAGAAAACGGAAGCGAAAAGAAAGTTTAGACCGATCAAAACATAAAGACGATGATGAGGAGGATGATTCTGATGTAGAAAAAGAAAAAGTGAAAAAGAATAAAAAGACCGAGAAAAGTGAAGAGAAAAGTGTGAAGAAGTCCCGAAAACACAAAGACTCGACAAAAGATGATTCGGTTTTGGAGGAAAATGAGGAAACAAAAGACAAAAGTGAGAAAAAAGTGAAAGAAAAGGAAACGAAAAAGGAAGAAAAATTAAAAGAGAAATCGAAAGAAAAAGACAGTGAGAAGAAGTCTGAGCCAAAGTCGGAGAAGAAGAGTAAGAAGGTGAAGGTGCTGAGTAGCGATGAGTCGGAGGGGGAGGAAGTGGGGAGCAAGGAGGCAGCCAAGAAGGAGAAGAACGAGGAAGAGGACGCCGCGGTGAAGGACGAGGGTGTCGGAGGGGAGGAGAAGATGGAGGTGGAGGAGAATGAAGAGGATGGGGAGAAGGTAGGTTGCCTGTTTCGTAGTATGCAAAAATGACCAGTCTGAATAATAACTCAACCTCTGTCTTGTATTCCTCTATGCACATTGTCCCCGGCCGCGTCATACCAAAAGACGTTAAAAGATGGTACTTGTTGTTACCCTGTCTGGCGCTCGGCATTAAGGGGCAAAAACAAGGACTGGTCGGCTCGGAGTCAGTATACTGTGTCTGAGTGGGGTATTCATGATAAACTGCGGCATGGTATCTCAGTGAGCTAGCGCTATAAATCGGCATCAGTCCGGACTAGTACAAGCAGCCACACAAACACACATGTACATGCACGTCGCTATATAAGTGCAATGATCTTAGACGCGACGTTAAACCCCATTTCACCTCACCTCACCTCACCTCACCTCACCTCACCTATGCACATCGTCTTTCTTTCACAGGTACTTCTAGCCTTCTAGAAACTGTCGCATCCCAAAAATTCTATACTGTTCTAGCTATGTTCATGTACACAAGGGCAGATAACTCTAGGTCTAATACAAATCCATTCTGGACACCCCACTCGCCACACTGCCAGAACAGCACTTGGCGAATTTTCACAAGTGGTTCAATCATTTGCAGTCGTCATTTTGACTATTACTTCAAATATATTTACAAATTCCACCATCGCCACTAAAGTAACTTATACATGACCACAGGCACTTAACCTGGGAAGATCCGGGTTAGAATTGATCTTCAGCAACCCATGCTTGTCGTAAAAGGTGACAATGCTTGTCGTAAAAGATGACAATGCTTGTCGTAAAAGGTGACAATGCTTGTCGTAAAAGGTGACAATGCTTGTCGTGAAAGGTGACTAACGAGATCGGGTGGTCAGGCTCACTGACTTGGTTGATGGATGTCATCGTATCTAATCGCTTGGATTATTGCTGAGAGCAGCATTAAACAATAAACAAACAATGTTATTCATTTCATGTTAATGTCAATAATGCCCAAGAAATGTCAACAAGGATGACGACTATTCCCCTTGAGTTAAACCTTTGGTTTTCTCGGTGAAAGCTTCAGCTTTGTCTGAGTTGACAGGGCGAAAACAGAATTGAAAAAGTTAGTGAATACAACCCTTTCACACTTGGCCAACTCACTGTAAATGGTCTTTATACGGTGAATATATGGTGAATTACCCGTGAAGATTGGCTTAGAAAAGGTCTTCGGCAACTCATGCTTGTCTTAAGAGGCGTCTATGCTTGTTGTAAGAGCGGACTAACGAGATGGGGTGGTCAGGCTCGCTGACTTGTTTGGCGCGTCAACGAATAACAATTGCGAAGATCGATGCTCATGATGTCAATCACTGGATCGTCTGGTCCAGACTCGATTATTTGCAGACCGCCGTCATATAGCTGGAATATTGCTGAGTGCGGTGTTAAACAACAAACGATATGTCAGCTATATAAACACAAATGTCAGATTAGCATAGGCAATCGTCCCTGATTAATTACTTTAACAAGACTAGATATGGTCACAGTGATGACAATTATATACCCAGCTCGCTTAGAGTCCACAGGACGTTGAAGAGAGAAAACTCTGAGTGACCTTTATTTTACATGCAGTACGTTTGACCAGAAAGAAAATGAGATTATAAGGTGATACAATTTAAATTTGTATGAACTAGGAATAGTCTATGAAACCATAGTCATTCAGCCATTCATCTTATCCCAGTTGTGTGGATCGATGCTCATGATGTCAATCACTGAATTGTCTGGTCCAGACTCGATTATTTAAAGTACACCGTTGTATAGCTAGAATATTGCTGAGTGCAGCGTTAAACATAGATAGTGATTGTAAAACTTCCACTAAATGTTGATGTTTGACAGACACAAAGCTAGATTTTAAGATTGTTTCGGTGGATGCAAATTACTATTATTCTTCCAAATAGTAATAAAAACTAGTCGTCCATGATTGATGACTTTAACAAGAACAAATATGGTCACAGTGATGACAGTTATATACCCAGCTCGCTTAGAGTCCACAGGACGTTGAAGAGAGAAAACTCTGAGTGACCTTAAACAATGTGTCAAGAGCTAAGGTAGTTATTTTCACATAATTGTTAAATCTTTCTGCTTCCAAGAAAACTTTGAACAGAACCTGATGGCACTAAGTTGCTGGCGCTTAGTGTCTACAGGAAGTTGAGAGAAAACTTTGAGTGACTATACTGTTCTCAATGGTAGAATTTTTTTAGTTCATTAGTCCTTATGATGATAACATATAGAAAAAAACTTTAAAAAGGCAAATTTCTACTAGTCCTTATGATACCTTAACTATTGGGCAGTTTGGCAAGGACTACAGGACAAGTGCCAATTTCTAATGCTGGTTCTAAAACTTACTGGTCCTCTCGAGAGTTTGGTCCTCTCAGGAGTTTGGTCCTCTCAGGAGTCTGGTCCTCTCAGGAGTTTGGTCCTCTGATTTCCCCACCTCACACCTGGGTTGTGACGAGTATGTTTGTGTTTATTTCCCCACCTCACACCTGGGTTGTGACGAGTATGTTTGTGTTTATTCCCCCACCTCACACCTGGGTTGTGACGAGTATGTTTGTGTTTATTCCCCCACCTTACACCTGGGTTGTGACGAGTATGTTTGTGTTTATTTCTCCACCTCACACCTGGGTTGTGACGAGTATGTTTGTGTTTATTTCCCCACCTCACACCTGGGTTTTGACGAGTATGTTTGTGTTTATTTCCCCACCTCACACCTGGGTTTTGACAAGTATGTTTGTGTTTATTTCCCCACCTCACACCTGGGTTTTGACGAGTATGTTTGTGTTTATTTCCCCACCTCACACCTGGGTTTTGACGAGTATGTTTGTGTTTATTTCCCCACCTCACACCTGGGTTTTGACAAGTATGTTTGTGTTTATTTCTCCACCTCACACCTGGGTTTTGACGAGTATGTTTGTGTTTATTTCCCCACCTCACACCTGGGTTGTGACGAGTATGTTTGTGTTTATTTCCCCACCTCACACCTGGGTTTTGACGAGTATGTTTGTGTTTATTTCCCCACCCACACCTGGGTTTTGACGAGTATGTTTGTGTTTGTTTCTCCAAGGAGGAAGCAGTGGAAGAGAAACCCGAAAACCAACCAAAGGAATCGAAGAGAAGAGAAACCAAGAAACTGAAGGTGAGAATCTAAACAATGTCCTTTTCAATGATATAAAAGATACCTACAGGAATGTATAAGCCCCAGACTTCTGCTGCTGTCGAAAGAAGTCCAAAATAACTTCATTTACGGTGATTTGAGAAGAATGTTGTGAAGAATTGTCCCATGATTGCCAAATTAATGTTAAATGGTCACAGTGATGACAGTTATAATCCCAGCTCGCTTAGAGTCCACAGGACGTTGAAGAGAGAAAACTCTGAGTGACCTTAATATGTCCTTAGGAATAGGCAGGAGGGCTTATCTTGATTTTGAACCTGGTCATACTGTTTTAAGTGGCATCCAACCCAACTCACCAATTCAAATACACCCACACACATAGCCAAATCCTACTCTTGCAGAGATGCTCACTCACGCACAGACACGCACACACTCTTGTGCACATACTCACTCTTGCACACACACTCGCGCACAGACACGCACACACTCAATCGCACACAGACACTTGCGCAGACACTCGCTCGCACACACTTGCGCGCACTCACTTGCGCAGACACTCGCTCGCCCAGACACACCTGCGCAGACACACGCTTGTGCAGACACTCGCTCGCACAGACACACTTGCGCAGACACACACTTGCGCAGACACTCGCTCGCACAGACACACTTGCGCAGACACACACTTGCGCAGACACTCGCTCGCACAGACACACTTGCGCAGACACACACTTGCGCAGACACACACTTGCGCAGACACTCGCTTGCGCAGACACACACTTGCGCAGACACACACTTGCGCAGACACTCGCTTGCGCAGACACTCGCTTGCGCAGACACACACTTGCGCAGACACACACTTGCGCAGACACACACTTGCGCAGACACACTTGCGCAGACACACACTTGCGCAGACACTCACTCCGCAGACACACACTCACACAGACATTCGCTCGGGCAGACACTTGCTCGGGCAGACATACTTGCGCAGACACACACTTGCGCAGACTCACTCGCGCAGACACTCGCACCCTCACTCACACACTCGTGCAGATACTCGTGCAGACACTCTCACGCAGACACTCACTCACGCAGACACTCTCACGCAGACACTCACTCACGCAGACACTCACTCACGCAAACTCTCACTCACGCAACTCACTTGCACAGCCTCTCACTTGCACAGCCTCTCACTTGCACAGGCACTCAATCTCTCGCCTACTGTTGTAGGAATCTAAGGCAAAGAAGGAGGAGACGCTGAAGGCCGAATCTTTGGAGAAGGAAGACGATGAAAAGAAGAAAAAACAGGATAAAGAAAGAAGACAGTGAGTAGCCTCCTTAACAGGACACGTAACGAAGTCTCCCTTTGTTCAATTAAAACCCACATCGCTAAGAGGGGTGGTGGGGTCGCCTACTGGTAATAGCGTTTGCTCACCGAAGCCCCGAGATCGGAGTCCCCACATGGGTACAATGTGTGAGACTCCGCTTCGATATCGGTTGAATATTGCTAAAAAATACATTTCCAGGATTTCGACAGTTGCGTCAGGGTGATGATCAGTTTTGATTTTGAATCACTTGCAGCATGGCAGTCAACAAGGATGACGATTATTCCCCTTGAGTTAAATCTTTGGTTTCTCAGTGACAGCTTCAGCTTTGTCTGAGTTGACCTGCCATGTTGTAAAATGAATCTTGGAGGAACAGAAATGCTTTTATTAGCTGTTTGGGCTGTGGTTTCTGATTTGCCACCACAAACAATCTGAAAAGTTAGATTATCTAAAACAAATGGATTATCTGAAACAAATGGATTATTCTGAAACATGGATTATCTGAAACAAATGGATCATCTGAAACAAATGGATTATTCTGAAACAAATGGATTATTCTGAAACAAATGGATTATTCTGAAACATGGATTATCTGAAACAAATGAATCTATTTGCAGCCATGACAAGGAAGAAGAGAAGGAAAGAAAGAAACGCATAAAATATGAACAGAAGAAGAAAGAAAAAATACATTGTAAGTACTAGTTCTAGAAAATAATCAAATAGAATCAATAGAAATCAGCCCAGTCAAGTACTGGAACGAGTTACTCTTGGTACCCCAGTATATGGTTGTCAACGAGGATGACGATTATTCCCCTTGAGTAAATCTTTGGTTTCTCAGTGACAGCTTCAGCTTTGTCTGAGTTGACAGCCATTGCAAAAAATGGGACATTTTATTGTGGTTCTCTCAGCAGAGGAATGCACAATATTTTGTTTAAAACTGCTTTTGCCGGGTTTGAATTTGATAATTCTTGCTGGGGACTATTGTCAGATTTTGGGTGCACCCACAGAGGGTATAGATGCTCATGACATCAATCACTGGTTTGCCTGGTAAGAGGCGACTAACAGGATCGGGTGGTCAGACTCGCTGGCATGGTTGATGCTTGTCGTCATATCCCAATTGCATAGATTGATGCTCATGTCAATCACTTGATTGTCTGGTCCAGAGTCTGATATTTACAGACTGCCGTCATATAGCTGGGATATTTTGCTGAGTGCAGCGTTAAACAATCAAAGCATATCATTGTATCACGATGGCATGGAATGTTGCTCATGAAGTCAACCATTGGTTATTCTGTTAGATTTCCCAAACTTTTATTCTGTAAGATTTCCCAAACTGTTATTCTGTAAGATTTCCCAAACTGTTATTCTGTAAGATTTCCCAGACTGTTATTCTGTAAGATTTCCCAAACTGTTATTCGATTCATGTTAATGTCAATAATGCCCAAGAAATGTCAACAAGGATGACGACTATTCCCCTTGAGTTAAACCTTTGGTTTTCTCGGTGAAAGCTTCAGCTTTGTCTGAGTTGACGGGGCGAAAACAGAACAGAAAAAGTTAGTGAATACAACCCTTTCACACTTGGCCAACTCACTGGAAGTGGAAAGCAATGTAAGAGTTAATATTTTTTAGAGGGTGCATTAGCACTAGAAGCATGTTTGGTGGGTGTTTCAGTTTGACTGTTTTTAACTGAAGTAAGAAAAAAACATATTTGATCTTTTAAGTACTGGTTATCCATAGTCATGAGCGCATGTGGAATTATAAGATCAAAGGTCAAGGTCACACTCTAAATGCTGCCTGATAGGTCAAGGTTACGTCATTAAAAAAAAAGATTTCATCACCAAATTTGTATGTTGGTTAAATTTCAAGATCCTGGCTAAGGTTATTGTAAATGAGTGAATGGTCAATGTCGTCAGTGCCAAAGGTCAATGTCGTCAGTGCCAAAGGTTAATGTCATCAGTGCCAAAGGTCAATGTCGTCAGTACCAAAGGTCAATGTCGTCAGTTCCAAAGGTCAAATTCATTTTTACTATGTGCTGTCCCCTATCTAAGGAAAGAATCCAACTGCTTGATCTAGTGTTTGATGTTTGGACAATGAGTGTGAATGAACGCAATGAATGGAGCCTCGGATGAAGGGTAACAAGGCTGGAATACAACTTTCAAACTTTAGGGTTCAATAAAAAGATAAAAACAAAAAGATTCAAGAAGACCATAGTATAAATGTTGGAGAATAGCATGCCCAAGAAATGTCAACAGGGATGACGACTATTCCCCTTGAGTTAAACCTTTGGTTTTCTCGGTGACAGCTTCAGCTTTGTCTGAGTTGACAGGGCGAAATCAGAATTATTTGTGTCCCTTTTACGAGTGGTGGTGTTGATGGGGACAGCTGATTATTTGAGTGTTCAAGGCAGATAAACATTTTTTTATAAAGCTTCTCACTGGTAGTAGTGGAAAAAGTGATTGACTTTTGTAGCTGTTCGTATGAGGCAGTTGGTTTACTATAGATAACAAGTGTTACATTTGTCTTCAGTAACTCATGCTTGCCTTCAAAAGCGAATAACGGGATCGGGTGGTTAGGCTTGCTGACTTGCTTGATGCATGTCATCATATCCAAATTGTGTGGATCAATGCTCATGTCAATCACTGGATTGTCTGGTCCAGACTTGATTATTTACAGACCGCCGTCATATAGCTGGAATATTGCTGAGTGCGGCGTTTAACAACAAACCAACCAACCAATTGCGTGGATCGATGCTCATGATGTCAATCACTGGATTGTCTGGTCCAGACTCGATTGTACACAGACTGCGGTCATATAGCTAGAATATTGCTAAGTGCACAGTTAATCAACAAAAAACAAAACAAGTGTTACACAGTGATTTTTTCATATTGGTAAGTGCAGGAAGCACCAAGAGAAAGTCCTTGTAACTTGTCAGTGCACTAACGAATGTCCAGAATTTTGTAAATGTCGAATGTCTTGCAACCAATATAGTAATGGAAACTGGTAAGAAGTCGTTTTCAGTTAGGTATCCCATATGCACTGGGCAAGGAGATGAGACATGTTCAAAAAGGCTTCAAATTGCCCCCTGGAAACTGTTGCTTTCAGAAACTTCTCGACTGATCAAGCCTGTCATGTTTGTAAACAACCAGGGGAGGTAATTCCAAATTTCACTATTGCTTCCACTGACAATCACTACAAATAAATCTGCAATAAAATCTACTGCCACGTAACACAAGGTCATCTTACGTTAATGCACGTACCATAGAGACCAGTTTCCACTTTTTCCGAACTAGGCTGGAATTTCGTGGCTTGATTGTAGCGCCATCAGTGGCTATTACGACTTACTTCCTACTGCCCTCCTACCAACCAATCAGATTCCACCTCTCATATTTACTTGCATTAACTTCCCGCAAATTGTCAACGCCCAGTCAGACGATCTGATCGATAATCAAGATCTATATCGTTATCAAACGGGTTTTACATCGCGAAATGCTTAAATTTACTTGAGCACCTTATAAAATTTTTAAATGATTTGGAAGATATATCAATAGTGAGTTGAGGTACATATGCTTTGCGAATTGAATTGAATGAAATTTGTACTGCAGTTTACAAACTGGATGTTTGTTTAGTATAATAACTCCAAAATTCCAGTCTAGTTCGGCAAGGGTAGAAACTGAACTTGTATAGTCAGTTAATTCCTTCGCGTCAGGATGATGACTGATGTTCTGTGAGCTGATTGTAAACTCTGGATAAAGATTGGTCATTAGCATCGTGACCTGGTCCAAAGACGCGACTATTAGGTCTGGGTGGTAAGATTCGGTGACTTGATTGATGGCTTTGCCTATCTTATTCACTTGATATTACTGGTGATGATCCTATTAATTGTCCAGACTTGATTAATTTAAGGCTGCCATCATAGACCAGTGTGCCGTTGTACAAAGCGATCTTAGCGCTAAGATGATCGTAACTCCCATACTGTAACATAGACCTACGACAGTCGTAGCGCTAAGGTTGTTTTGTACAATGACACCCTGGGCCTACTTGCACAAAGCGATCTTAGCAGTAAGACTATTGTAAGCCTATGTTAAAGTATGGGAGTTATGATCGTCTTAGTGCTAAGATCGCTTTGTGCAAGTAGTCCCTGGAATATTATGGAGTATGGCGTTGAACAACCACACACTTATGATTTTTTAATTTACACTTTAAAGTTGAAGTTCGACAGGCACAAAGTTTAAGTTTGAAATAGTTTCAGTGGCTGTAATATTCTGCCAAACTGTCATAATGCCACAAGTCGACCCTGATTGATTACTTTAACAAGAATAGATATGGTCACAGTGATGACAATTATATACCCAGCTCGCTTAGAGTCCACAGGACGTTGAAGAGAGAAAACTCTGAGTGACCTTTATTTTACATGCACTACGTTTGACCAGAAAGAAAATGAGATTATAAGGTGATACAATTTAAATTTGTATGAACTAGAAATAGTCTGACACGTTAGTCGTTCATCGCATCCCAATTGTGTAGATCGATGCTCATGATGTCAATCACGGGATTGTTTACAGACCGCCGTCATATAGCTGGAATATTGCTGATTGCGGTGTTAAACAAAGATAGTGATTGTAAAACTTCCACATGTTTAAATGTTGATGTTTGACAGACATGAAGCTAGATTTTAAGATTATTTCGGAGGATGCAAATTACTATTATTCTCCCATACAGTAATAATGCCACAGGTCGTCCCTGATTAAGTACTTTAACAAGAACAAACATGGTCACAGTGATGACAATTATATACCCAGCTCGCTTAGAGTCCACAGGACGTTGAAGAGAGAAAACTCTGGGTGACCTTGAACAATGTATTAAAATTGCTGTTGTATAAATAAGGACTAGTGATGGGACTATACACTGATACTTCCCGATACAAGTATCGATCACAGTTGCTCACTGAGTAAAATATATCGATTCATGTTTACTTTAATGGTTGTTACACCAAACACTTATTAGTAGTGAAAATTGGTAGTGAAAATTAGTTGTGAAAATTGGTAGTGAAAATTGTAGTGAAAACTTAAATATTTCTTCAGTTGCACCACACTTGACACAGCCAACTGTAAATGATCAGTGTACATGGTGTTTGACTATCTTGTCTATGAGACCTGTGAAAATTCCGGGGTAGAATAGGTCTTCAGCAACCCATCCTTGCCGTAAAAGGCGACTATGCTTGTCGTAAAAGGCGACTAACAGGATCGGGTGGTCAGACTCGCTGTCTTGGTTGATGCACGGGCATCGATCTCAATTGCGTGGATCAATGCTAATGATGTCAATCACTGGATTGTCTGGTCCAGACTCAATTATTTACAGACCGCCGTCATATAGCTGGAATATTGCTGAGTGCGGCGTTAAACAACAAACTAACAACCAACAACATCTTATCTATGAAAAATATGGGTTATGCACTACAGATACGAGCAGATACAAGTATCGTGATATGTATCGGATTGCACAGTTGGTGTACCGTCCCAGCCCTAATAAGGACAGGCTTTATATTTCACAGTCAATTTCCAGATCTGTTTAGAGGATTGTTTGTTTGATACCGCACTCAGCAAAACTCTTGCTATGACGGCGGTCTATGAATAATGGAATGAACAAGAAAATCCAGTGATTGATATCATGAGCATTGACAGATACAGTATTGATGGCTTGTTTCGGTTATCCAGACAGAGATACAGTATTGATGGCTTGTTTTGGTTATCCAGACAGATATACAGTATTGATGGCTTGGTTTGTTTCAGTTATCCAGACGGAGACCACGCTGATCCAGATGGACATCGAGATAAAGAAGTCCTTACAGGTTGATAAAACGGTGAGTGGGCGATCTGCTTCAGTGTAAACAAATAGAAAAATATAATTCTGCCTCAGGTTTAAGAAAGAAAAATTACCAGTTATCCCAGAAAATATATTTAAAAAAAAAGAAAATACTCTATGTCAAACAAATAAGCTTGGGGTTGTAGATTCTAATGCTAAAGGTACCAATGACCCCTTTATTTCAAATACTGGACCCATTGGTCAGTCATGACAAAGTTTTTGGCTTTGTATATAAACGCTGTGTGTAGAGTGGTTAAGTATTGGTTCAACCTATCAGAGATATATAATGGAATACTGAGAAAAGCCTACAGTAAGCTTTTATGTTGTGATACTTTTGGATATAATAATTGTGTGTCATATATTCAATCTTTCTTATTCCCAGTCAGATTTGGTTTTGTGTGCTTATCGGTGTACACAAGACTTATTTATTTGGTATAATACGTGCATGAGTGTTATTTGCACCCTTATTTATGGGCAATTAAATTCTGGAAAAATATATCTGTCGTACATAAACATTTCAGGCTGCCAGCATAAACCACAAAATTTATCATTCAACTATGTTTTTTGTCACCAAAAAGATATTCTAATAAAGCCCTCTATTTCTAATTTTGAGAGTGCCCTGTACGCTTATTACCTCAAATACGATAATGCCACTTCAAAAACATTCCAGAAAATTTCATGAACAAGCTGATATGTTTACTGTGACATCCAGCAGGATATTCAGTCAAGGGATGTAATATCCTGCTTTGATCTGCATCGGTAAACAGCCAAGAGGGTGTGTATTATGAGATTTTCTTATACCGCGATAATATAGTCAGGCTATATATGGGCCAGTGCCCTTCGTGGGACATAGACTTGACGCCCCTATTATGTGACCACTCCGTCTGTCTGTGCAGGACGTGGACAAGTGTATTGCCATCATGGAGGACCTCGAGGCGTTGCCCGTCAACCAGGTCATGCTGAAGAAAAACCCGGACATCATGAACACCATCAAGAAGGTAGGCGGCTTGCAACACACACACTAGTAAAACCAGACATCATGAAATCCATCAAGAACGTAGGCGGCCTGTGAAGATTCCGGGGTGGAATAGGTCTCCAGCAACTCATGCTTGCCGTGAAAGGCGACTGTGCTTGTCGTAAAAGGCGACTAACGGGATCGGGTGGTCAGGCTCGCTGACTTGGTTGATACATGTCATCGATCCCAATTACGTGGATTGATGCTCATGATATCAATCACTGGATTGTCTGGTCCAGACTAGATTATTTACAGACTGCCGTCATATAGCTGGAATATTGCTGAGTGCGGCGTTAACAACAAAAACATCAAAGGTAGGCGGCTTGCAACATGCACTCTAGAAAAACAGGTATCTCGGTTGTGCACTACACTTCCGGCAGCACATGGACAGATGCACATTAGAAGTCACCCGAGATGGCATTTAAAGCAGAATGATTTGTTCTTAGAAGAGGCACACCCATTAGTCGTAAGGTAGTAAAATATATTGTTATACCCGTATTAAGAATAGTTCAATACGAGTTTAGAATATCGCAATTCCATAGGTTAATCAGTACAAAACAAGGAACCTTGGCCCCTACCCTCTTGTCCTGGCCTGTTGACCGTGATATTGCCCCCAAACTTGTCCTCCCTGATTTTTTGCCTCATATATTATAAGGTGATACAATTTAAATTTGTATGAACTAGAAATAGTCTATGACACCTTAGTCGTTCAGCCATTCATCGCATCCCAATTGTGTAGATCGATGCTCATGATGTCAATCACTGGATTGTTTACAGACCGCTGTCATTTCGCTGGAATATTGCTGATTGCAGTGTTAAACAAAGATAGTGATTGTAAATCTTCCACTTGTTTAAATGTTGATGTTTGACAGACATGAAGCTAGATTTTAAGATTATTTCGGAGGATGCAAATTACTGATATTCTCCCAAACAGTAATAATGCCACTAGTCGTCCCTGATCAATTACCTAACAACAGTAGATATGGTCACTGTGATGACAATTATATACCCAGCTCGCTTAGAGTCCACAGGACGTTGAAGAGAGAAAACTCTGAGTGACCTTTATTTTACATGTAAGTAAGTTTGACCAGAGAGAAAATGAGATGGCAAATTATAATGTGACCTAATTTAAATTTGTGTAAACCATGCTAGAAGTACAGTCTAATTAATCCTAAGTCATTCAATCATTCATTATATCCCAATTGTGTAGATTGATACTCATGATATCAATCACTGGATTGTCTGGTCCAGACTTGATTATTTACATGCTGAGGTCATATAGCTGGAATATTGCTGAGTGACGTCTGACAACAACCACACTCGCACTCATGATTGTAAAACATTCACTAAGTCTTGTTTAAATGTTAATGCTTGAGAGGCACAAAGCCAGATTTAGAAATTGGTTCATTGGACAGAAATTACTATTATTCTCCAAAACAGTAATAATGCCACTAGTCGTCCCTGATTGATGTCTTTAACAAGAATAGATATGGTCACAGTGATGACAATTATATACCCAGCTCGCTTAGAGTCCACAGGACATTGAAGAGAGAAAACTCTGAGTGACCTTTATTTTACATGTAAGTTTGACCAGAAAGAAATGAGATGGCAAATTATAAGGTCACACAATTTAAATTTTTATTAACCATGCTAGCCGTATTGTCTATATAATATGTCTTTCAATCATTTATCGTATATCCTAATTGTGTTGAGTCATACTCATGTCAATCACTGGATTGTCTGGTCCAGACTTGATTATTTACATGCTGCCATCATATAGCTGAAATATTGCTGAGTGCGACGTTAAGAAAAGATAGTGATTGTAAAACTTCCACTGGTTTAAATGTTGATGTTTGACAGACACTAAATTGTAAATTGGATGTAAATTACTAATATTTTGGGGCGGTAGGGTAGCCTAGTGATTAAAGCCTTCGCTCGTCACGTAGAAGACCTGGGTTCGATTCCCAATATGGGTACAATGTGCGAAGCTCATTTCTGGTGTCCCCCGCTGTGATATTGCTGGAATATTGCTAAAATCGGCGTAAAACCATACTCACTCACTACTAATATTCTCCAAAACAGTCCCTAAATAATTACTTTAAGAGGAATAGATATGGTCACAGTGATGACAATTATATACCCAGCTCGCTTAGAGTCCAAAGGACGTTGAAGAGAGAAAACTCTGAGTGGCCTTAACTATGTGAAAGTAATTTAATTCAAAATCGTATTGTTAAATCTGACTGCTTCAAAGAAGAATGAGTGAGTGAGTGAGTTTGGTTTTACGCCGCTTTTAGCAATATTCCAGCAATATCACGGCGGGGGACACCAGAAATGGGCTTCACACATTGTACCCATGTCATGAATTGAACCCGGGTCTTCGGCGTGACGAGCTAACGCTTTAACCACTAGGCTACCCGACCGCCCCTTCAAAGAAGAAACTACTGTGAAGATCCGGGGAAGAAAATGTCTTCAGCAACCCATGCTTGCCATGACAAATAAGAACCCTGTATGGGCATCAGGCTCATTGACTTACTTGACTGTATTGACTCATGTCAATCACTCAATTATCTTTAGGCCTCCGTCATACAGTTTGAAATATGCTAAATGTGTTAAACAAATAGGCAAATTGTAGGAAGTGAATTAACCCATAAAGTAAAAAAGATACCCGTGTAATGTTCCTGTCTTCGAATATGGTATCCTTTTGCAAGGTGAATATATGTACTTGTTAGATGTGAAGCAAATAGTTATTGATGGACCTGTCAGTCCACACCAAGACCCGTGAAGATCCGGGGTAGAATAGGTTTTCAGCAGCTCATGCTTGCCGTAAAAGGTGACTATGCTTGTCAGAAAGGACTAATGGGATCGGGTGGTCAACTCGCTGACTTGGTTAATGCATGTCATCGTATCCCAATTGCGTGGATCGATGAGCATGGTGACAAACACTGGATTGTCAGGTCCAGACTCGATTATTTACAGACCGCCGTCGTATAGCTGGAATATTGCTGAGTGCGGCGTAAAACAACAAACCATCCAACCAAGACATGGACAAACAGTAGACAGTATGGTCACAGTGATGACAATTATAATCCCAGCTCGCTTAAAGTCCACAGGACATTGAAGAGAGAAAACTCTGAGTGACCTTGAACAATATGACCCATGACTAACAGTACATCCAAAATGACAGGTTTGGGTAGTCAGGCTTGCTGACATATCCCAATTCCGTAGATAGATGCTTACGATGTCAATCACTGTATTGTCTGATCCAGACTATTATTTTTACAAACTGCCGTCATCTAGCTGAAATATTGCTGAGTGCAGCGTTAAACAAGGGAACCACACCATCCTAGTGATAGCATAAGGCCAGTCTGTTGTCAGAGCTCCAGATAAACTTTTGGTGTTGTGGGTATTTTACCCATGCATTTTAAAATCATTGGGTATCAGTAATTCTATCTGCGAATTCAAATTTCTGTTACCCACTAGTTTTTACACATGTGGGTATTTAAGTTAAATATTTAAAAACACTATTCATCTAGTCCCTGCAAACTGGTGTTGTGTGGGTTCGAGTGCTTTATAGGACTCAAAAATACCACGATACTTCCACAAGAAAGTGTGATGGCAAATGATCATGATCTGACTCTCATCGTGGAGTTTGGCAAGGTTGACGGAATGCCAACTTATAATTTCAAAATAAGTTGCTGATTTGCTAATCGAATACGCAGGGTTACTTCACAATATTTTGATGATATGCACAGGTTTTAGTTTTGTATTGTATCTGTAATGTTCGTTGCGTATTTGATACGCTTGGATTATATTTTACTGCGTATTTGTGCATTTCTGATGCGTATTTCACGCAGATACGCAGCTTATCTGGAGCTCTGGTTGTTTATTTCAGTGTCGGAAATACAAGGGCAGCGATCGCATTAAGTCCAAGGCAGAAGTTATATACAACAAGTTCAAGGCACTATTTGTCATGGGGGATGGAGAAGCTGCTCCCCCACAGGTGAGTAATGAGGCTGGTGTAGGAATACAGGAATAATAGTTGCGTCCCTAAGGCATGCCAGAAACCCATGATTGTGGGTTCGAATCTCGGTTCGCCCTGATTATGTTTCAAGGTTTGTCAGCACCATATCCTTGCGAGTGGGTTTCACCGAAGTGGTAAACGTCTGGGACCTGCATCACTTCGGGCTTTCCTCCAAAAATCAAACAAACAAACTGTATCTTAAGAACCATTGCAGAATATTATTTTTATTATATTTGCCTTAGTGAGCTTTGTACACAATTATGATTCCTAATCAATCTCCTTAAAATCAGATCTTAGTTCTCGCTATCGCTTAACAAAGATCTGAGGACATCCCATTAAGGGTCAAGTCAGAACGGCCTTTCATCCAACCAACCAGAGCGTCGCTTACCAGATCATGAAAGTGATTGTCGGAATGTGTTTTCTAATCATGCAACCACAAAATATTTAACACAGGGTATTCCGAACGACAGTTACGGATTTTATGAATATATCCATACAATCTAGGCCATCTATAAGCCATTCCAGAATGTTGTTCTTATCAGTTTAAATATTTTTTGTCGAGAATACGTCAAAATGTTTCGAAGCGTAGTCGCCAGTTTGAAACTAGTGTCGTAAAGCTCGAGAGAGCTGCCTTCTGATTGGCTAATGTCGCTTTCTTGTCAGTCATTTCATTGGTCGGTCAAAATTCGCAAAAGGTCATTTTGACGGACCCGTAATGGGATGTCCTCAGGTCTTTGTTTAGCGGTAGCGAAATCTGAGATCTGATTTTAATGAGATTGGATTCCCAATACATATAGCTCTGACTGGATGTTTGGCGAGTGAATAGGATGCGATTTGCAAATAGGTACATGACTTGAATGAGCTGTTGCAACTTTGGCTGTCTGCTGTTGCAACTGCGGCTGTCTGTTGTTGCAACTGTGGCTGTCTGTTGTTGCAACTGTGGCTGTCTGTTGTTGCAACTGTGGCTGTCTGTTGCAACTGTGGCTGTCTGTTGTTGCAACTGTGGCTGTCTGTTGTTGCAACTGTGGCTGTCTGCTGTTGCAACTGTGGCTGTCTGTTGTTGCAACTTTGGCTGTCTGTTGTTGCAACTGCGGCAGTCTGTTGTTGCAACTGTGGCTGTCTGCTGTTGCAACTGCGGCTGTCTGTTGTTGCAACTGTGGCTGTCTGTTGTTGCAACTGTGGCTGTCTGTTGCAACTGTGTCTGTCTGTTGTTGCAACTGTGGCTGTCTGTTGCAACTGTGGCTGTCTGTTGTTGCAACTGTGGCTGTCTGTTGTTGCAACTGTGGCTGTCTGTTGTTGCAACTGTGGCTGTCTGTTGCAACTGTGTCTGTCTGTTGTTGCAACTGTGGCTGTCTGTTGCAACTGTGGCTGTCTGTTGCAACTGTGGCTATCTGTTGTTGCAACTGTGGCTGTCTGTTGTTGCAACTGTGGCTGTCTGTTGTTGCAACTGTGGCTGTCTGTTGCAACTGTGTCTGTCTGTTGTTGCAACTGTGGCTGTCTGTTGCAACTGTGGCTGTCTGTTGCAACTGTGGCTATCTGTTGTTGCAACTGTGGCTATCTGTTGTTGCAACTGTGGCTGTCTGTTGTTGCAACTGTGGCTGTCTGTTGTTGCAACTGTGGCTGTCTGTTGTTGCAACCGTGGCTGTCTGTTGCAACTGTGTCTGTCTGTTGTTGCAACTGTGCTGTCTGTTGTTGCAACTGTGGCTGTCTGTTGCAACTGTGGCTGTCTGTTGTTGCAACTGTGGCTGTCTGTTGTTGCAACTGTGGCTGTCTGTTGTTGCAACTGTGGCTGTCTGTTGTTGCAACTGTGGCTGTCTGTTGCAACTGTGGCTGTCTGTTGCAACTGTGTCTGTCTGTTGTTGCAACTGTGACTGTCTGTTGCAACTGTGGCTGTCTGTTGTTGCAACTGCGGCTGTCTGTTGTTGCAACTGTGGCTATCTGTTGTTGCAACTGTGGCTGTCTGTTGTTGCAACTGTGGCTGTCTGTTGTTGCAACTGTGCTGT
This sequence comes from Haliotis cracherodii, assembly GCF_022045235.1. Lineage (NCBI taxonomy): Eukaryota > Metazoa > Mollusca > Gastropoda > Lepetellida > Haliotidae > Haliotis > Haliotis cracherodii. Next base: position 7,478,992 of record NW_027266269.1, read on the forward strand.
CTGATGTTGCAACTGTGGCTGTCTGTTGTTGCAACTGTGGCTGTCTGTTGCAACTGTGGCTGTCTGTTGTTGCAACTGTGGCTGTCTGTTGTTGCAACTGTGGCTGTCTGTTGTTGCAACTGTGGCTGTCTGTTGTTGCAACTGTGGCTGTCTGTTGCAACTGTGGCTGTCTGTTGCAACTGTGGCTGTCTGTTGTTGCAACTGTGGCTGTCTGTTGTTGCAACTGTGGCTGTCTGTTGCAACTGTGTCTGTCTTGTTGCAACTGTGGCTGTCTGTTGCAACTGTGGCTGTCTGTTGTTGCAACTGTGGCTGTCTGTTGTTGCAACTGTGGCTATCTGTTGCAACTGTGGCTGTCTGTTGCAACTGTGGCTGTCTGTTGTTGCAACTGCGGCTGTCTGTTGTTGCAACTGTGGCTGTCTGATGTTGCAACTGTGGCTGTCTGCTGTTGCAACTGTGGCTATCTGTTGCAACTGTGGCTGTCTGCTGTTGCAACTGTGGCTGTCTGTTGTTGCAACTGTGGCTGTCTGTTGTTGCAACTGCGCTGTCTGTTGTTGCAACTGTGACTGTCTGTTGTTGCAACTGTGACTGTCTGTTGTTGCAGCTGATGGAGATGAAGAAGAAACCAGAGCTGAATCAGAAGGAGAACAAGGAGAACGAACTCGACACGGAGAAAGGTAAGTTGTCCACCACTGTAACCAACACACAGACAATGTGGTCTCCAAGATGGTTCAGGGTAAAGCAGGTCCTAAATTCTCTATTGGGTGACTTGGCTAACAGTTTCCTTGCTCAGGCTATCAACCACGGGTCACGGGTGGGGTACTGCTTTACAACAATGACAGAGCTTTACAGTGTCAACCCGTGAAGATCCGGGTTAGAATAGGTCATCCGCAGCCCATGCTTGTCAAAAGAGGCAAGTAACGGGATGGGGTGGTCAGGCTCGGTGACTTGGTTGATGCATGTCATCGTATCCCAAGGTGGCCCAGTCGTCTAAAGTGCCGCGATTTGCTGTGCAGAGTTGCGTCCCTTGGGCACGCCTGAAACCTATGATTGCTGGTTCGAATCCCGGTTCGCTCCAATGACTCCAATGTCTAAGGCCTGCATTACCTCAGGCTTTCCTCCCACATTAAGCTGACACGCCGTCTCTGGATTGTCTTGTCCCTATTCTATTATTCACATAACGCTGTCATATAGCTGGAATATTGTCGAGTAAGGGCGTTAAACAACAAACAGTGTAAACAATTACTGGGGGTCCTTGGGTCCTTGAGATTTGGGCAATACTTTGGGAACTTTTAATGTCAAAGTTGTGTGAACAAGACCCTTTTACTCTTTACTGCTGCTGAGAAAGTTTTTCCTTAAACCTCAACCACCTCTGTCTTTTTAGTCATGAGGATTCAGGGTTAGAATAGCCCCCAGCATGATATGCTTGTAAGAAGTGACTGGATCGGGTAGTCATACTGCTGCTTAGTGGATTGGGTGGTCAGGCCCTGTTGCTTGGTGGATTGGGTGGTCAGGATCTGTTGCTTGGTGGATCGGGTGGTCAGGCTCTGTTGCTTGGTGGATTGGGTGGTCAGGATCTGTTGCTTGGTGGATCGGGTGGTCAGGCTCTGTTGCTTGGTGGATTGGGTGGTCAGGCTCTGTTGCTTGGTGGATTTGGTGGTCAGGCTCTGTTGCTTGGTAGATTGGGTGGTCAGGATGTTGCATGGTGGATTGGGAGGTCATACTCTTTTGCTTGGTAGATTGGGAGGTCAGGATCTGATGCTTGGTGGATCGTGTGGTCAGGCTCTGTTGCTTGGTAGATTGGGTGGTCAGATTCTGTTGCTTGGTGGATTGGGTGGTCAGGATCTGATGCTTGGTGGATCGGGTGGTCAGGCTCTGTTGCTTGTTGGATTGGGTAGTCAGGCTATGCTGCTTGGTGGATTGGGTGGTCAGACTCTGTTGCTTGGTGGATTGGGCGGTCAGGATCTGATGCTTGGTGGATCGGGTGGTCAGGCTCTGTTGCTTGGTGGATTGGGTGGTCAGACTTTGTTGCTTGGTGGATTGGGTGGTCAGGATCTCATGCTTGGTGGATTGGGTGGTCAGGCTCTGTTGATTGGTGGATGGATTGGGTGGTCAGACTCTGTTGATCGGTGGATTGGGTGGTCAGGCTCTGTTGCTTGGTGGATTGGGTGGTCAGGCTCTGTTGCTTGGTGGATTGGGTGGTCAGGCTCTGTTGCTTGGTGGATTGGTGGATTGGTGGATTGGGTGGTGAGACTGCTGCTTGGTGGATTGGGTGGTCAGACAGTTGCTTGGTGGATTGGGTGGTCAGACTGTTGCTTGGTGGATTGGGTGGTCAGACTGCTGCTTGGTGTATTTGGTGGTCAGGCTCTGTTGCTTGGTGGATTGAGGTTCTTCATACCCAGACCATCATATAGATGGAATGTTTAAAAGTGAGTAGTCACACAATAAAGAAATAAAATGTTCTTAATCTCAATTGATGCTTACGTTTTCATTTGTTTCTAACTTTCTAGGTAGTGATTCCACTCCGACGGACAAAGTGAATGATATCACAGATGGCAACAAAGACACTAACGTTTCTGCGGAATCTGCCGTGCTTTTGGAATCCGTTGCCGGGTCGGACTCCAAGGAACCCACTCCGTTCTTTTTCCCGAAAAAGTCTGCTGGTATTCCAGGCTTAGATCTCATCAATCCAAACCAAGCTGGTCTTCCTAAGCCCATCCCCCAGCCGGAGCCCCAACGCGAATCAAACATTCCCGACAACATCAAGGCAGTGTTGTCGGACCTCAGTGAGGACGAGGAAAGTGACTCCAAGGCGACCGGTGCGGGGGACGCAGCACCAAATTGTGAAAGTGACACTAAAGACAAAACCCCAGTGGAAGAAGTGGTGCCAGATCAGACAGAACAATTTCAAGGAACTGTGAACGAAACTTCCAGAGAGGTTGTGGAGGTCTCAGAACCAAAGAAAGTGTCTGGGATTTTAGATCTGCCACTCCCAGATGTTGATACGGACAATAGTAACATGACGCCGCTAACTGGCGCCGATACGCCTGCCGCCGACACTCCTGCATCCAGAGTTGAAGGGTCAAGTCCCCTTGGAAACCTTGTGGGTGTTTCAGGGAACGCAACGGACACAAGTGTCGTTCCCTCACCGGTTGTGGATTCTGATTCGGCAAAGGAGCCGTCCCATGATGCACTGCATGCTGTGACATCGCCACCAGTGAAAGAGGCAGCAGCGGAGGATACAGCAATGGAGACAGCATCATTGCAAGTTCCTGAAACGGAGGTTGCGACCGTTCCGGAGAAGATGTCGTCTCCGGAGTTCCACAACGAGGTTGTTGAAGAAGAGGAGGAAGATGTCGTGGAGACCACAGTGAGTTTTATGTAACATTTCTCAATTGAAATATACTGTTGAGATCAGTCCATTCTAAAGTAATGATTAGCAATCAGCCCTGCCTTGCTACCAAACATCCTGCCTTGCTACCAAACATCCTGCCTCACTACCAAACATCTGCCTTACTACCAAATATCCGCCTCACAACAAAACACCCGCCTCACAACAAAACACCCGCCTCACAACAAAACACCCGCCTCACTTCCAAACATCTGCCTCACACCAAACATTCCGCTTCTCTACCATCCATCCTGCCCCACAACAAAACACCGTCCTCACAACAAAACAACTGCCTCACAACAAAACACCCGCCTCACAACCAAACATCCCCATGGCCGCCTCCGTGGTCTAGTGGTAGAGCGTCCGCCCGGAGAGCGGAAGGTCCGCGTCATACCAAAAGACGTTAAAAGATGGTACTTGTTGTTACCCTGTCTGGCGCTCGGCATTAAGGGGCTAAAACAAGGACTGGTCGGCTCGGAGTCGGTATACTGTGTCTGAGTGGGGTATTCATGTTAAACTGCGGCATGGCATCTCAGTGAGCTAGCACTATAAATCGGCATCAGTGCGGACTAGTACAAGTAGCCACACAAACACACACACGTACATGCATGTCGCTATATAAGTGCAATAAACCGCCTCACAACAAAACACCCGCCTCACAACAAAATAACCGCCTCACAACAAAACATCTGCCTCACACCAAACATTCCGCTTCTCTACCAACCATCCTGCCCCACAACAAAACACCCGCCTCACAACAAAACAACCGCCTCACACAACCAAACATTCCACTTCTCTACCAACCATCCTGCCCCACAACAAAACACCTGCCTCACAACAAAACAACCACCTCACAACAAAACACCCGCCTCACAATAAAACACCCGTGAAGATTCCGGGGTAGAATAGATCTTCAGCAACCCATGCTTGCCGTAAAAGGTGACTTTGCTTGCGTAAGAGGCGACTAACAGGATTGGGTGGTCAGGCTCGCTGACTTGGTTGATGCATTTCATCGATCCCAATTGCGTGGATCGATGCTCATGAAATTAATCACTGGATTGTCTGGTCCAGACTCGATAATTTACAGATTGCCGTCCTTTAGCTGGAATATTGCTGAGTGCAGCGTTTAACAACAAACCAAAACCAACCAACCTTTCATCCAACCAATCAGAGCGTCGCTTATCAGATTAACCAACCAAAACACCCGCCTCACAACGAAACACCAACCTCACAACGAAGCACCCACCTCACAACGAAGCACCCACCTCACAACGAAGCACCCACCTCAATACAAAACACCAACCTCAATACAAAACACCAACCTCACAACAAAACATCCGCCTAGATGAATCCCTGCAAAATGCTACCTATGTTTGGTAACTTTGCAGGATCGGCGTGACCTGAATGCTCGCATCGAAGAGATCATTATGGGAACACAAGAGAAGAAGGGACCAGCCTCGTTGCCCGACGAAGACGGCGGTAGTGAGAGCGACCCCGTCATGGACGATGACGAACTCCATTCTCTGCTGGGGGTATGAAGTTAGTGAGGATGTGTTGATTCTGTTACAGAATGTCTTTCAACTTCATTGTGCATGGATGTTATTGTGTATGGACAAATGACGCCTTCATGTTATGGTGATGAGGCAATTCTCGCAAACAGTCGCCCGTCGTTTTGAAGGTCACTTGTCTGGACATGAATCCTGGATGTTGGGAAACCAGGAGTGACGCGCAAGGTGATGCCGGTACCCCGGGGCGAATAGTTCCAGTCACTGCCAAGATGGCTGATGTACCTTCAGCTTGTCCAGGAGAATCTTGAAGACACACCAGCTTCAGGTCAAGGTGGCCTCTACAATCAAACAAGAACTCTGTGTGAACGGTGAACAGAGTGAGACATTAAGAAAAGAAGTGCCCGTTCTGGATGTGTACTGATACGGAAGTGATGAGGCACGGGATAGTGGGTAGTCTTTACTGACCTTGACGTGACCTTGCAAGAGAGGATGTTGGGATTCCCATTAAAATGATGAACGGCAAACAGACTAAGCATTTCAAGGTTTCAGTCGTTCTGCATCGGACTGTGACGTTTCATTGTGATCGTTCACAGCATGGATGTTTCACCGATTCAAAAGGAACACGGACTTCTTTAATACGAAGTGTGGTGTATTAATGCAAGGGTGTGAAACGTCTGAATGGCTCATACAAGATGGTGTGAAAGTGTGCCAATTTTCTATCTGGAATCCTGTTAAATGTTCAGCTTGAAGTCGCGAAGTCGAGTCATGCACGTCTGTTATGTAGTGTCAAACTGTTGTGTGGCGTATGTGGCATTAGCATCCGACGACCAAGTCATTCACTGCTGCTGTAGCCGGAAGCCCAAGTCAGGTTCCTTTTGTCCAGTAAATTTAGCATCTAATATCTTGGTTACTTTGTTTTCAGTTCATTGCGCTTATGAAATTCATGTAAGGAGTAAAATGTATGAAAAATTATATCTGTACGAAATTTGGTAGTCCACTGGAAACGTCTTGGCAGAAACTGCATTTACTTTTGGAGCAATTCATGGCTGGCATTTATTGGACGTTTCAGAATGAGTTATTGGATGTATTGATGTCCACTTGTGACACTGGAGAGTGTTTCAGTGTTTTAAATCTCAAAATAAATTTTACTCCTGCCCTCCCTTCGGTTTCACGTCTTCCCTAAGACTATCAAACATGGTGCCAGGGGCAGGGTGGCCCAGTCATCTAAGGCGCCGCAATTTGCAGTACAGATTTGACTCCCTTAGGAACGCCAGAAACCGATGTTCATGCGTTCGAGCTGATGATGTTTCCAGGTTTGTCAGCACCACACCCGTGCAAGTGGGTTTCACCGAAGTGGTAAACGTCTGAGACCTGCATCACTTCGGGCTTTCCTCCCACATTTACCTGACACGCCGTGATATAACTGGAATACTGTTTGCAGCGGCGTTAAGCCCCCCTCACTCAAACAAGGTGCTATTGTTGACTGTGAACAACATCAGAAGGAAAGGAAGCAGGAGTTCTTGAAGACTGAAATGAACATTTCGTTTCTTAAATGATTTTTTTTGTCAAATGCTGTATTTACTTAGCTGCCATGTGGCCGAATGTTCTGTAATTGTTATGAATTTGCAACCAATATGCGATAATGTGTCTTCTTCCTTAATTCATAAGGGGCGAGGGTGGCCCAGTCGTCTCAGGCGCCGCGATTTGCTGTGTAGGGTGGCGTCCCTTGGGCACGCCAGAAATCTATGATTGTGGGTTCGAATCCCGGTTCGACCCGATTATGTTTCTAGGTTTATCAGCACCATACCCGTGCTTGTAGGTTACACTGAAGTGGTAAACGTCTAAGACCTGCATCACTTCGGGCTTTCCTCACACATTAAGTTGACAAGCCTCGATATAACTAATACTGTTAAACCCAACTCACTCACTCACTCATTCATGTATAGGCCTAATGAAAATGTCAAAGCGATAACAAGCATCACGGCATGGTACTCTTGACATTACTCTTTTTCACACCAAATTACGCTTTTTTACCCGACTGATTACTCCAAAGCTTCAATTAGGGTAGGCATCTCTGTACAGATTATTTTTTATACAACATACATATAACTAATCTTATTAATCGATATATAGTATATATCGATATATCATTATACTTCAAAGTGGATATATTTCCAGTCAATGACACTTGGTCGTCCGGTAAACCCTTTTGAGATTAAGTCATTTATTGAGTGGGCCTAGTGGTTGAAGTGTTTGCTCGTCATGTCAAAAACCCGGGTTCGAGTCCCATATGGGTATCATGTGTGAACCCCTTTACCGGTGTCCCCAGTCATGACCATTTCTAGAATATTGCTAAAAGCGGCGTACCATACTCCCTTGTAATTTTTCGACATGTATGTGTTGCGATACAAGACCATCCTATTAGAACAACCTTTGTGGGGGTGTTGGCCTTTGTCAACATTGCTTTACGGAAAAAGCAACGATGCTTGCCATAAAAGGCAACTATGCTTGTCGTAAGAGGCGACTAATGGGATCGGATGGTCAGGCTCGTTGACTTGGTTGATGCATGTCATCGGATCCCAATTGCATGAATCGATGCTCATAATGTCAATCACTGGATTGTCTGGTCCAGACTGAATTATTTACAGACCGCCGCCATCTAGTTGGATTATTGCTGAGTGTGTGTTAAACAACGAACAAACAATTTATTGAACAGGATTTAAAGTCAAGGTGGATTTTTTTTTTTTATCTCTGGGAATTCTAAATTTTTTGTCAGGGAAAACTAACATGTTCATAGTAAGTAAAAGTTGTACCTTCTAAGATCTTGAATGTTTTTCATTTTTGAAATTTACAATGTTTATCCATATTACACCTTTTCTTTTCCTAGTAATGGAAATATTTAACAGATCTGGAAACCGAGTATGAAAAAAGAGTGTCAATATGTTAGAAAAGTAGTGTGTAAAATATGTCTTCTGTACATGAGCAACAGCTACGTGATGTATATAGCAGATATCGCAACTGCTACGTGATGTATATAGCAGATGTCGCAACAGCTACGTGATGTATATAGCAGATATCGCAACAGCTACGTGATGTATATAGCAGATGTCGCAACAGCTACGGGATGTATATAGCAGATGTCGCATCTGTCATGACTGGTGTAGATTTCATGTTGTCTATTTTAGTTTCTGTATCAGGATGGCAAGGATGGAGGCCCTCGCTGATGTTGATTTGAGTCCATAAATGTTGAGATGTTGAGTGCTGTGTGTTTGTTGTGTGTGTGAATGTGTGTTTGTTGTGTGTGAATGTGTGTTTCACACTGTTTTTCACTGTTTGACATATCAAGGTTTACAAATGATGACTTGTCAGGAGAATGTGATGTGGATTATGTTTTTTAGGAATTCTAGAATTCAAGGAAGCGTGGAAGTAATTGTGAATCCAGTTATTTTGATTCACTCTGTTTTGAGGAGCCCATACTAAAAGCTTTGTCAATGACACAACAAATAACTGTTACACTGTGTTATCTACGACTGGAAATTAATTGCATGAGTGCGACTGCCGTGTTGCATGTGTTGGCAAGGTATAAACACATTATCTGTTCAATCTATTCCTGTAAGGACCAAGAGTAGAATAGGTCTTCAGCAACCCATGCTTGTCGTAAGAGGCGACGAACGGAATCGGATGGTCAGGCTGACTGACTTCCTTGATGCATCCCATTTGCATATCGATGCTTATGATGTCAATCACTGGATTGTCTTGTCCAGACTCGATTATTTACAGACCGCCGTCATAGAGCTGGAATATTGCTGAGTGCAGCGTTAAACAACAACCAAAACAAATGTTACCTGTAAAATTTAATTGAAGATCTCTCTTGTTTCCTAGTAGGATATAGAGAACCACACCTGTCTTAATTCGATATATCAAGGCGAAAAAAAAAGTTAACAACTCCAATCATTGATATATGCCACTCAAAATAAGTTAAAGGAAACTTGACATGACATTAACTGTAGTATATTAATGAATCTGGTCTTCTGGGACTTCTTTTGAGTAGAAGTGTCTTTGATATCAAGAGACACAGGGAGAAATTCTCTATATAAATCATTCTTTCAAGTCTTTCAGTAAAAAATGCCGCTAACCAGCTTCTGTATCTGAAGGATTAGTGATACTTTTAATTCTGCTGTCGGGAAACCATTGACATCACAAAGATCACCAAACCAGTATTTCCTGCCTGTAGAAGCAAGTTTTGTATGACAAAATGTGTTATCCTACCAACTTTAAATCGTGTAACATAACTGTGAAAAATTGTTTGGGCTTTGCGTAGGTCATTGTATAAGGCGCTGCAATTCACTGTGGAGAGTTGTCGCTTCTGTCTGCCAAAAACTTAATATCATGGGTTCAAATCCCTGTTCGGCATAATTGTTTCTGGGTTTGTCAGCACCATACTTGTGCTTGTGAGTTTCACCAAAGTGGTAAATGTCTGAGACCTGCATCACTTCGGGTGTACCTCCCACGGCAAGCTGACGTGTGGTGATTTTTCCCACTTTTATCAACTCGTGTTGATATATTTGATATCAAAAGACATGAGGGTGAGATTCTCTATGTATACCAGTCCACCTTTCGCAGGGATATTTTTTATCTCTCCATGATGCCCAAAAGTGATTTTCATATGTCAAGTGTATATTTGAATAGAATGACATCTGATTATCCCTATGGGGCACGAGTGGCCCAGTCGTCTAAGGCGCCGTGATTCGCTGTGCAGAGTTGCGTCCCTTGGGCATGCCAGAAACCTATGATTGTGGGTTCGAATCCCGGTTCGCTCCGATTATGTTTCTAGGTTTGTCAGCACCATACCCGTGCTCGTTGGGTTTCACCGAAGTGGTAAACCTCTGAGACCTGCATCACTTCGGACTTTCTTCCCACATTAAGCTGACACGCCGTGATATAACTGGAATAATGTTAAAAGCGGCATTAAACCCAACTCACTCACTCACTCTGATTATCCCTACCAAAAGTCGAGTAGTATGGTAAATGCGCCAGACACTAACTTTCGATTTACTGCTGCGTTCCCTTGTTTAGTTAATCAGCATTTATCCAGACCACATAAACCAGAATGAACTGTTCTGTGTACAAGGCTGTAAACAAATTTAATTAAAGCCAGCTTTGATGCGCAAGTTAAGAACCTCGGCCGAATTTACAATGCTGGTTGCATAGCTTTGTTGCTTGTGTTCACCAAGACCTGGGTTTGATTCCTTCCATGGTTGACTACCAAATATCTACCTTGCTACCAAACATCCGCCTTGCTACCAAACATCCTGCCTTGCTACCAAGACTGGAAATTGCTGGATTATTAACCAGGTTCATACAAGCTTGAAAAGGCCTTGGATTTTCAGGTCCCTCTTGAAAAGCCTTCATTTTTTGTGTCAACCTTGATTAGCCTTGAGAATCACCAAAATTGGTGGAAAAGCCTTGCATTTGTACAAAATGACATGTACTTGTCAATAAAAGTATTAAACTTCATGGCAGACAAAACTTATCAGTTTTATGTTCATGCTGCTTTTTAGGTTTTCCAAGTAATATATTGAATGATGGACTTCAAAAAATATTGACAGACTAAGGCTAACCCAACTATAAATGCCTTGCAAATGACTGCTGAAAAGGCCATGCATTTTAGTGTTCTCTATGTGGATGAACCTTGTAAAACTCAACTGACTCCGTGACTGCGGTTTAACGTGACAGTTGAGTTTTCATGACCTTGAGATCTGTTTCAATACTCCCGAAAGGGGACTGATATATTTAAAAAAGATAATAATCTAATCCTGAAAATGGTTTAAAAGTAATAATTTGTTTGTGGACATTTTGGATTTTGCAAGAAATAATGTGTTGTTGGTCCCCAAAATATTTTGGCTCCTTTCTGGGATACTGTTTCGTCTTGAAGCACAGTGTGACTGTAAAAAATACTGAAGACAACCAAAACAGCCACCGAGCTGCCCAGCCACCCATCAAGTCACTTTGCTCAGAATGTGAAATGTTTGGTTTCCAGGAGCCTTATCGTTTAGAAATAATCTGGTTTTATTTTTTAGCCAAGTTGTAACATAAGTCGACTATCCTGCCTGAACAATCAACACTATGCCATGGATTTTGTGGATTTCAGAATTTATAATAAGAAACTGCCAAATGAAGTATTGCTGAAATTATGCAATTACTGGCAACTGAGGTAATGTCTTTGGTTGGGGTGGGGGGTAGCCTAGTGGTTAAAGCGTTCGCTCGTCACGCCGAAGACCCGGGTTCGATTCCCGACATGGGTACAATGTGTGAAGCCCATTTCTGGTGTCCCCCGCCGTGATATTGCTGGAATATTGCTAAAAACGGCGTAAAACCAAACTCACTCAGTCTTTGGTTGGGCAGATTCATTGCAGTCCCACCTCGCTTGGAGTCCACAGGGCGACATTAAGGAAGTTGAGGAGAGAAAGCTCTGAGGGACCCATGACTTACAGAATATCTAAAATGTTGTTGTCACATGTGGTATAATGTCATAAATTGGGACAAACAGGACCAGGGCCCACTTGCACAAAACGATCTTAGCGCTAAGATGATCGTAACTCCCATACTTTAGCATAGGCTTACAATAGTCTTAGCGCTAAGCTCGCTTTGTGCAAGTGGGCCCTGGTGGTCAGACCTACTGACTTGGTTGATGCATGTCAACTTATCCCAATTGGGTAGATGGATGCTCATGACGTCATTCACTGGATTGTCTGCTCCAGATTTGATTATTTACAGACCGCCGTAACATAGCTGGAATGCTGCTGGGTTCGAAGTTCAACAACAAACAAACAAAAACTGTATACAGTGAGGTGTAAAATATGTATTTGTTAATGATCAGCAAGTTTCAAATTACAATGTAATGTTATGCCTGGAGTTTATTTCATTTGTAAATTAAATGTTGAAACAATTATACCATATGTCTGCATATCCCTAGATTGCTGTGAGTTTGAACATTGCTTAGTGCATTAAACATTCACCCATGGAAGTCACTGGAATTTTGTAATCTGTGAAATGTCTACCTGAATGAAAGGAAATGAACTGCAATGGACTATCTTTGTACAAAGTCTTCGTATGTCCTCGATATTGTAACATTGTGTTAGAGAGGACATGTTCCATTCACAGTCATCAGTCCAGTCGCACACACTCTGGACAACAATGTAGAGTTGTATTTATTGTAGTTTGAATGTGTTTTCCTGAAAGGGGATATAACTCTTCAAGGGAGACAACTGTTACTTTGTCCTCTGGTGTGCTTCATTTATTGTAACATATTGAGTGCTTGAAGCATTGTCTACAGGCCAATCATGAAATAATAAACTTGCATCATTTGAATGTGTAGTGTTGTATTTTGTTGACATGGTATGCTATGGAACAGCAGAGAGGATTTGATTGTTTTTTGTTTGTTTGTTGTTTAACGCTGCACTCAGCAATGTTCCAGCTATATGACAGCGGTCTGTAAATAATAGAGTCCGGACCAGACAATCCACTGATTGACATCAAGAACATCGATCCATGCAATTGGGATACAATGACATTCATCAACCAAGTCAGCGAGCCTGACCACCCGATCCCGTTAATCGCCTCTTACGACAAACAAAGTCTGCTTTTACGACAAGCATGGGTTGCTGAAGACCTATTCTGCCTGAAGACCTATTCTGCCCTGGATCTTTTTGGGTCCAGCAGAGCGGAAACGTTGGTCAGTCAACTTATGTGGATTCCAGGTTAGAATTGGCCAACTGGTAACAATGATGGTCATAATAGTTGATTTCGTACCCGTTGATGTTTGATGCATCGTTGCTCAAAATATAGATCCATGTTTGTCTGCTCCAGACCTCGATTATTTACAAGGTGACGTCACGTTGTTGAGTGAAGAGTGCTATAAATAAGTAATAAATTAGCATAACATAATATACCCTTAGCTTAATGCGCCTACAACTTGTACTCAGCCTGTGACCAAAAAACGTTAAAAGATCGTACTTGTTATGCTGCCTGGCTCCGGGTTTAAGCCAAATAATGACAATGTGTACTTGTGCTTGTGTAGAGTATCCATCTGAAACTGCAGCATGGTATCTCAGTGGGATAGCACACGAAACCAGCATAAGCCCAGTACATACACACGCACAAGAAGTCATTATGACAGTGCATTCCATTTTACCTCATCCATACAGCCTTTGGTGCTTTCTCCAATAGAAGAAAATGGTTCCCCACGAACCAGAATATGATCGGTTTCTCCTGGTGAGCTTGCAGCCACACCTGTTCCAAATGTCTAATTATATTGATCCAACAACCCCATGTTCTCAGCAAGGTATCAGTATCACTGTCTTTTCTGTGACTGACATGTACCATGGTACCTAGCACTACCAGGGATTGGCAAAACCTCCACTTTATCATCAGGACTGAAATTTCTTTTTTTTCATAATGTACTTTCATTTTGTCCTTCAAGTATCCTGAACAACTTCAAAAGCTTTTGAAAGCCTAGCCTGAGTTGATGAGACATGAGATTCCCACAAACTCCAACAAAGCCAATGCTGTTCAAGTGCTCCAAAGCTCCACCAAAGGCAAGGTCAGGACTGAAACCTCTGGACTCCCTCAGGAAACAACAACAAATGAATGTTTTTTTATCCCAATCCTGGGCGGTGGGGTAGCTTAGTGTTTAAAGTGTTCACTCGTCATGCAGAAGGCCCAGGTTCAATTCCCTACAGGTGTCTCCCGCCGTGACATTGCTGGAATATTGCAAGGTCAGGACTGAAACCTCTGGACTCCCTCAGGAAACAACAACAAATGAATGTTTTTTTATCCCAATCCTGGGCGGTGGGGTAGCTTAGTGTTTAAAGTGTTCACTCGTCATGCAGAAGGCCCAGGTTCAATTCCCTACAGGTGTCTCCCGCCGTGACATTGCTGGAATATTGCAAGGTCAGGACTGAAACCTCTGGACTCCCTCAGGAAACAACAACAAATGAATGTTTTTTTATCCCAATCCTGGGCGGTGGGGTAGCTTAGTGTTTAAAGTGTTCACTCGTCATGCAGAAGGCCCAGGTTCAATTCCCTACAGGTGTCTCCCGCCGTGACATTGCTGTAATATTGCTAAAAGAGGTGAAAACCATAATCAGTCAACCATCCTTCTCCTTCTCAGTCTCAAAACAGGAAGTCCTTTTCGTATTCTTAAGAGTCCTCTCAAAAACTCGCTGAGATTCAGGATGATATGCACGTGACTTAATCTGAGTTATGCCCAACTGGTGCATATAGCCTGTTGGAAAACACCTGACATAAAATGAGAGCCCTCATCTGACTGAATAGTCCTAGGCAAATCAACCATGATGAAGAACTTTACCAATGCTTTCATAATAACATGAACTGTAATTTTCCGTAAAGAAATAGCCTCTGCAAGCACACATGATAGTAAGCATGTAGCCAGTGAAGATCCGGAGTAAAATAGGTCTTCAGCAACCCATGCTTGCTGTTAAAGGCGACTATGCTTGTCGTTTAAGGCGAGTAAAGGGTGGTCAGGCTCACTGACTTGGTTGATGCATGAAATCGTATCCCAATTGTGTGGATCGAGGCTCATGATGTCAATCAATGGATTGTCTAGTCGAGACTCGATTATGTACAGACCTCCGTAATATAGATGGAATACTGCTGGGTTCGACGTTAAACAACAAACAAAACATAGTAAGCATGTTCTGATTTCCTGACATTTTTGGGCAAAGGACCAACACAATCAATCAATGATGACCCTGCTGAATGGTTCTGGGCCATATTGTGGTCTAGACTTTTTATTGAGGCTGAGTTATTTTTTTTACGAGCAGATGGAGACTGAGCTTTTTATTTACATAAAACTACGAACTGTTATTTGTTTTCCCCACCCCCTCTAGAAATCAAATGGTCCGCCCCTAAATCAGGCAGGTAGCTGCAGAGCCTTGTGGCTCCAGTTAGCCTCTTGTTCTCCACAACCTCCATGACGAGATGTGTTTCTGAAATGTATTTCTTAAATATTTTGAGGATTGCTGAAGAGTATCAACTTCATCACTTGGAAATGTTTCATTGTAGAACATCTTACTTGCGTGACAGCAATTTAATAGCACTGTAGCACTGTATGCTGGAACTCTCTGGGTTTGAATTGCACTGATCAGCACGTGTGTGTTATGTCAGCATCCCTCTTATCTATGTACGAATAAATCAATATACATTTCCATGTAACAGATTTAGGATAACACTTTCTCAGTAAAGTACAGATTCTCGTACTTTTTGGGGGGTTTAGTCAGAGTGAGGCACCTAATCACCAGCACACAATGTCAGCGATCTAACCCACTCAGCCATCGTGGCTTTCACAAAATGGAACTTAGACGACTGTACTTTACTGAGAAAGTGTTATCCCAAATATAACATCTGTTACATTTGACCACTTTCTTAAGGGCATTGTGTGTTCATACATTTTCATGGTTCCGAGGACTATGATACGTTAAGGACCTGAACATACCTGATGTTTGCAATGCGTTTTTGCGTTCCAAATTCACAAAAGTAAGAAAACAATTATAGTAAAATTTTCTATAATCAGACGTTTGAAAGTTATGAAATTTGATACTCTTGACTGCACCCCAACAATCTTAAAAATCAAGAACATATCTTGAAAGTTATAACAGTACCACATAATTAACACAACAGTATGGCAACTGTAATAGCCAATCATGGACCTAATAAAGTGTTTAATAAGGACGTTGGTTCATTTTGTGAGGAGTCAAAATTTGAATATTCGGAGTTCTTTAAACTTTGAACCAACTGCTGTATTGCAGAAAAAATTTAAAAGAGAGATATTATAAGGCTGCCCTTGAAACTACTAAATACATCTTTGCGAATGCATTCTGGAACCTTATTTGATCACAGACACTGGAATTACGCCAACCAAAGAAGAATGGACCCTTATTTGATCACAGACACTGGAATTACACCAACCAAAGAAGAATTGAATCTTATTTTATCACAGACACTGGAATTACGCTAACCAATGAACAATGTACCTTTATATCTCAAGTACATGAACATGGGTACAGATACTTTAGAGTAGTTAGCGTGTTAAGCAATATTCCAGAAAAAATATATCGTGCCTACTCGTTCTTTACAAGTGACAGTGACTGGTTTGGCCTACCTTGACCTTTACAGTTGTAATTACAGGCCACCATGGTTTTATTGATGGAATAATGTCAACTGTGGTGTAAAACAAAATTCACTCATCTTCACAAATTGAAGGTGAAGAAAACGTTCACCAACGGTAGCTCAATCCCAATAACATGTTAGAAAATCACAAAATAAAAGTGAATATATTTTCCTCTGAACCGTTTAATGGTGTAAAACAAAATTCACTCATCTTCACAAATTGGAGGTGAAGAAAAACACCACCAACAGTAGCTCAATCCCAATAACATTACAAAATAAAAAATAATTACAAAATAAAAGTGAATATATTTTCCTCTGAACCGTTGAATGGTACCTGAGAGTTAATCTCTTCACCTCTTAATCATTTTCGTATTATCCACTCTATACCTATATAGATATACAGGTTATAACATTCACCTTTTAATCTTTATACAGATAGAAATATTACACACAGTGGACTTACGTCAACCTGTTTGTTTTGTGAATGCAGCACTTCTTCTAATTATACATAGTGGTATTTGTTCAACCTATGCAGTCTGGAGCCTTATTGAACCATTACTCGTAAATGTGTATGGATACTTTGGAGTAGTGAGCGTGTGTGAATGAGTATAGTGTTATGCTTCCTTTAGCACTATTCCGGCAGGAATTGCGCCAACAGGTTCTTAGGCCCTTACCGATTGTATGTATCATCGTGGTTCGTTAAGAGTGGTGACAACTGGTTTGCCTTTGCCCTGACTTACCTTAATGCAATAGCTGCTAAAGCTGAAGTTGTTATAAACAGTATCGACTTACTCCTTCATCTTCATACTTCCTATATTGAAGGTGAAGAAGACCATGTAATCGATATCACGCCAGCCTCAGTCCCCAATTCTTCGACCTAGTGATGATTACAAGTGGCGTTATGATTTGGCAGAATGCTTTCTTCATCCCGACGTTGTTGTTTTTTGTCTCTTGCACTCAGTAATATTCCAGCTCTATGACAAGCATAGTCGCCTTTTAAGGCAAGCATGGGTTGCTGAAGACCTCTTCTATCCCAGATCGTCACAGGTCTACATCCAAGACAAGCATAGTCGCCTCTTAAGGCAAGCATGGGTTGCTGAAGACCTATTCTATCCCAGATCTTCACAGGTCTACATCCAAGACAAGCATAGTCGCCTTTTAAGGCAAGCATGGGTTGCTGAAGACCTATTCTATCCCAGATCTTCACAGGTCTACATACAACACAAGCATAGTCGCCTCTTAAGGCAAGCATGGGTTGCTGAAGACCTCTTCTATCCCAGATCTTCACAGGTCTACATCCAAGACAAGCATAGTCGCCTCTTAAGGCAAGCATGGGTTGCTGAAGACCTGTTCTATCCCAGATCGTCACAGGTCTACATCCATGACAAGCATTAGTCGCCTCTTAAGGCAAGCATGGGTTGCTGAAGACCTCTTCTATCCCAGATCGTCACAGGTCTACATCCAAGACAAGCATAGTCGCCTCTTAAGGCAAGCATGGGTTGCTGAAGACCTATTCTATCCCAGATCTTCACAGGTCTACATCCATGACAAGCATTAGTCGCCTCTTAAGGCAAGCATGGGTTGCTGAAGACCTATTCTATCCCAGATCTTCACAGGTCTACATACAACACAAGCATAGTCGCCTTTTAAGGCAAGCATGGGTTGCTGAAGACCTATTCTATCCCAGATCTTCACAGGTCTACATCCAAGACAAGCATAGTCGCCTCTTAAGGCAAGCATGGGTTGCTGAAGACCTATTCTATCCCAGATCTTCACAGGTCTACATCCAAGACAAGCATAGTCGCCTTTTAAGGCAAGCATGGGTTGCTGAAGACCTATTCTATCCCAGATCTTCACAGGTCTACATCCAAGACAAGCATAGTCGCCTCTTAAGGCAAGCATGGGTTGCTGAAGACCTATTCTATCCCAGATCGTCACAGGTCTACATCCATGACAAGCATAGTCGCCTCTTAAGGCAAGCATGGGTTGCTGAAGACCTATTCTATCCCAGATCTTCACAGGTCTACATCCAAGACAAGCATAGTCGCCTCTTAAGGCAAGCATGGGTTGCTGAAGACCTATTCTATCCCAGATCTTCACAGGTCTACATCCAAGACAAGCATAGTCGCCTCTTAAGGCAAGCATGGGTTGCTGAAGACCTATTCTATCCCAGATCTTCACAGGTCTACATCCATGACAAGCATAGTCGCCTCTTAAGGCAAGCATGGGTTGCTGAAGACCTATTCTATCCCAGATCTTCACAGGTCTACATCCATGACAAACATAGTCGCCTTTTAAGGCAAGCATGGGTTGCTGAAGACCTATTCTATCCCAGATCTTCACAGGTCTACATACAACACAAGCATAGTCGCCTTTTACGGCAAGCATGGGTTGCTGAAGACCTATTCTATCCCAGATCTTCACAGGTCTACATACAACACAAGCATAGTCGCCTTTTAAGGCAAGCATGGGTTGCTGAAGACCTATTCTATCCCAGATCTTCACAGGTCTACATACAACACAAGCATAGTCGCCTTTTACGGCAAGCATGGGTTGCTGAAGACCTATTCTATCCCAGATCGTCACAGGTCTACATCCAAGACAAGCATAGTCGCCTTTTAAGGCAAGCATGGGTTGCTGAAGACCTTTTCTATCCCAGATCTTCACAGGTCTACATACAACACAAGCATAGTCGCCTCTTAAGGCAAGCATGGGTTGCTGAAGACCTATTCTATCCCAGATCGTCACAGGTCTACATCCAAGACAAGCATAGTCGCCTTTTAAGGCAAGCATGGGTTGCTGAAGACCTTTTCTATCCCAGATCTTCACAGGTCTACATACAACACAAGCATAGTCGCCTCTTAAGGCAAGCATGGGTTGCTGAAGACCTATTCTATCCCAGATCTTCACAGGTCTACATCCAAGACAAGCATAGTCGCCTCTTAAGGCAAGCATGGGTTGCTGAAGACCTATTCTATCCCAGATCGTCACAGGTCTACATCCAAGACAAGCATAGTCGCCTCTTAAGGCAAGCATGGGTTGCTGAAGACCTATTCTATCCCAGATCGTCACAGGTCTACATCCAAGACAAGCATAGTCGTCTTTTAAGGCAAGCATGGGTTGCTGAAGACCTCTTCTATCCCAGATCTTCACAGGTCTACATACAAGACAAACATAGTCGCCTCTTAAGGCAAGCATGGGTTGCTGAAGACCTATTCTATCCCAGATCGTCACAAGTCTACATCCAAGACAAGCATAGTCGCCTCTTAAGGCAAGCATGGGTTGCTGAAGACCTATTCTATCCCAGATCGTCACAAGTCTACATCCAAGACAAGCATAGTCGCCTCTTAAGGCAAGCATGGGTTGCTGAAGACCTATTCTATCCCAGATCGTCACAGGTCTACATCCATGACAAGCATTAGTCGCCTTTTAAGGCAAGCATGGGTTGCTGAAGACCTATTCTACCCCAGATCGTCACAAGTCTACATCAAAGACAAGCATAGTCGCCTTTTAAGGCAAGCATGGGTTGCTGAAGACCTATTCTATCCCAGATCTTCACAGGTCTACATCCAAGACAAGCATAGTCGCCTCTTAAGGCAAGCATGGGTTGCTGAAGACCTATTCTATCCCAGATCTTCACAGGTCTACATCCAAGACAAGCATAGTCGCCTCTTAAGGCAAGCATGGGTTGCTGAAGACCTATTCTATCCCAGATCTTCACAGGTCTACATCTATGACAAGCATAGTCGCCTTTTAAGGCAAGCATGGGTTGCTGAAGACCTCTTCTATCCCAGATCGTCACAAGTCTACATCCAAGACAAGCATAGTCGCCTCTTAAGGCAAGCATGGGTTGCTGAAGACCTATTCTATCCCAGATCGTCACAGGTCTACATCCAAGACAAGCATTAGTCGCCTTTTAAGGCAAGCATGGGTTGCTGAAGACCTATTCTACCCCAGATCGTCACAAGTCTACATCCAAGACAAGCATAGTCGCCTCTTAAGGCAAGCATGGGTTGCTGAAGACCTATTCTATCCCAGATCGTCACAGGTCTACATCCAAGACAAGCATTAGTCGCCTCTTAAGGCAAGCATGGGTTGCTGAAGACCTATTCTATCCCAGATCGTCACAAGTCTACATCCAAGACAAGCATAGTCGCCTCTTAAGGCAAGCATGGGTTGCTGAAGACCTATTCTATCCCAGATCGTCACAAGTCTACATCCAAGACAAGCATAGTCGCCTCTTAAGGCAAGCATGGGTTGCTGAAGACCTATTCTATCCCAGATCGTCACAGGTCTACATCCATGACAAGCATTAGTCGCCTTTTAAGGCAAGCATGGGTTGCTGAAGACCTATTCTACCCCAGATCGTCACAAGTCTACATCAAAGACAAGCATAGTCGCCTTTTAAGGCAAGCATGGGTTGCTGAAGACCTATTCTATCCCAGATCTTCACAGGTCTACATCCAAGACAAGCATAGTCGCCTCTTAAGGCAAGCATGGGTTGCTGAAGACCTATTCTATCCCAGATCTTCACAGGTCTACATCCAAGACAAGCATAGTCGCCTCTTAAGGCAAGCATGGGTTGCTGAAGACCTATTCTATCCCAGATCTTCACAGGTCTACATCCAAGACAAGCATAGTCGCCTCTTAAGGCAAGCATGGGTTGCTGAAGGCCTCTTCTATCCCAGATCTTCACAGGTCTACATCCAAGACAAGCATAGTCGCCTCTTAAGGCAAGCATGGGTTGCTGAAGGCCTCTTCTATCCCAGATCTTCACAGGTCTACATCCAAGACAAGCATAGTCGCCTCTTAAGGCAAGCATGGGTTGCTGAAGGCCTCTTCTATCCCAGATCTTCACAGGTCTACATCCAAGACAAGCATAGTCGCCTCTTAAGGCAAGCATGGGTTGCTGAAGGCCTCTTCTATCCCAGATCTTCACAGGTCTACATCCAAGACAAGCATAGTCGCCTTTTAAGGCAAGCATGGGTTGCTGAAGACCTATTCTACCCCAGATCGTCACAAGTCTACATCCAAGACAAGCATAGTCGCCTCTTAAGGCAAGCATGGGTTGCTGAAAACCTATTCTATCCCAGATCTTCACAGGTCTACATCTATGACAAGCATTAGTCGCCTCTTAAGGCAAGCATGGGTTGCTGAAGGCCTCTTCTATCCCAGATCTTCACAGGTCTACATCCAAGACAAGCATTAGTCGCCTCTTAAGGCAAGCATGGGTTGCTGAAGGCCTCTTCTATCCCAGATCTTCACAGGTCTACATCCAAGACAAGCATAGTCGCCTCTTAAGGCAAGCATGGGTTGCTGAAGGCCTCTTCTATCCCAGATCTTCACAGGTCTACATCCAAGACAAGCATAGTCGCCTCTTAAGGCAAGCATGGGTTGCTGAAGGCCTCTTCTATCCCAGATCTTCACAGGTCTACATCCAAGACAAGCATAGTCGCCTTTTAAGGCAAGCATGGGTTGCTGAAGACCTATTCTACCCCAGATCGTCACAAGTCTACATCCAAGACAAGCATAGTCGCCTCTTAAGGCAAGCATGGGTTGCTGAAAACCTATTCTATCCCAGATCGTCACAGGTCTACATCCATGACAAACATTAGTCGCCTTTTAAGGCAAGCATGGGTTGCTGAAGACCTATTCTATCCCAGATCGTCACAGGTCTACATCCATGACAAGCATAGT
The DNA here is from genome assembly GCF_022045235.1 of Haliotis cracherodii. Classification (NCBI taxonomy): domain Eukaryota; kingdom Metazoa; phylum Mollusca; class Gastropoda; order Lepetellida; family Haliotidae; genus Haliotis; species Haliotis cracherodii. Next base: position 7,500,775 of record NW_027266269.1, read on the forward strand.
CGCCTTTTAAGGCAAGCATGGGTTGCTGAAAACCTATTCTATCCCAGATCGTCACAAGTCTACATCCAAGACAAGCATAGTCGCCTCTTAAGGCAAGCATGGGTTGCTGAAAACCTATTCTATCCCAGATCTTCACAGGTCTACATCCAAGACAAGCATAGTCGCCTTTTAAGGCAAGCATGGGTTGCTGAAGACCTATTCTATCCCAGATCTTCACAGGTCTACATCCAAGACAAGCATAGTCGCCTTTTACGGCAAGCATGGGTTGCTGAAAACCTATTCTATCCCAGATCTTCACAGGTCTACATCCAAGACAAGCATAGTCGCCTTTTAAGGCAAGCATGGGTTGCTGACGACCTATCTACCCCATGCTTTATTTACGTTTCCGTGACGGAATAAATAACGAATTCTGAATTCCTAAATTGATTTATGGCATTTTATTTATTTTATTAATAACATCACTTTCAGAAATATTCTAGCTGTATGGAAGCGACCTGTAGTAATCGAGTGTGGACCAGACAAACCAGTAATGCATATCATGAGTAATGTTCCACACTGTCAGAGTACACTGAGGGTACGAGTGAGTGAGTTGGGTTTTACACCACTTTTAACAGTATTCCAGTTATATCACGGCGTGTCAGCTTAATGTGGGAGGAAAGCCCGAAGTGATGCAGGTCTCAGACGTTTACCACTTCGGTGAAACCCACGAGCACGGGTATGGTGCTGACAAATCTAGAAACTCAATCGGGGCGATTCGAACCCACAATATAGGTTTCTGGCGTGCCCAAGGGACGCAACTCTGCACAGCGAATCGCGGCGCCTTAGACGACTGGGCCACCCGTGCCCCCGCTGAGGGTACGATTTAAAATGCCCAACCAAAGTGACCATCAGCTCTATTAAGTTGTCCCATAGGTTGCTGTGGCCTCTTCTAACCCATCATTATATGATGTATGATATTTGATGTGCATGCAAAGTTGCATGAAGAAATATGGAAGGGTCTATGAGTTCTACAACCCGTAGCCTTGGACACGTAAAACCTAAACATTATTGAAAAGTGAAAGGTCCACTGTTTTTGCCATGGAAACAAATTTTATATAAATAAAAATAAAAACATGCACGAGTTCAGCCTGTGTCTGGTGTCTATTTAAAGTTTAATGTGATGGATGGGAGGGTAAATAAGAAAGGGATAATAAATATCCAAGATCTTTTCATGTTCATTCAGATGTTTATGCACGTCTCAATACTCTGCCTTTTACTGAATGTGGATACTCTTTATTTGAACGCCTTCTTCAACTGTGATTTTCGTGATGGGCAAATATTTCTTTAGGGCTTGGTGAGTGCACACCTTGATGTCATCTACAAGTACCTGAAACAGATATGATACACAACATACATCAAATCACAGGTGACTTGTCATTTTGCAAGGAAAACAAAGTACACATGACGGATTAAAATTGTGTATGCTTTTCTCTTTTCATGTCTTTATTTTATTTCATTTTATTTTAAGGAATGCTTGAACCTGATGATCAATCAGAGGTTTCATTTAACATCAAAATGTCCCTGTTTAAGTAGTGAGTGAGTGGGTGAGTTGGATTTAACGCTGCTTTTTACAGTATTCCAGTTATATCACCGCGTGTCAGCTTAATGTTGGAGGAAATCCCAAAGTGATGCAGATCTCGGACGCTTACCACTTACATGAGCACGGGTATGGTGCTGACAAATCTAGAAACATAATCGGGGTTAACCGGGATTCGAACCCACAAATACCCCCCTCCCCTGTTTATGTAACTGCATCAACGAAACGGGAAGTATTTGTGAAATTCAATTACCTCAATGAATTTGGAAAATACTTGATTTTAAATGGGCAATCAGAGCAATCTCAAATCACAATAACCTTGCTCTACATTTGAAACACAATATGTTTATGTCCTAAGCACAATGCTAGAATTTTCTAGGCACGAGGTTTCCAAATTCAAATTCAATGACAAAACCTTTTCCACAAGTCAGCAAGACTGACCACCCGACCCTGTAAGTCGTCTCTTACGACAAGCAAAGTCGCCTCGTACGGCAAGCATGGGTTGCTGAAGACCTATTCTGCCCCGAATCTTCACGGGTCAAATAGGGATGACACTAGGTGTTCGCAAAAGTGTGTTCTTTAGAACTATTTGGGTTTGTAGGAAGATCATTACCTTAAAGTGACCATAGCCTATCAGAACACACAGCTTGAATTCTCTGTTTCTTGGGAATCCTTTTACAGAAGAGGTGACCATCACGCTACTTTCATCGCCCATTCCACATTCCATTTCTGTACCCAGTGAGTCGATAACGACAGAAATGAATAAAGGTGTCGATGTGTGGTTCCAAAGCCAGAAGTTGTACCTTCCCAAATACAAGAGTTTACACTTACAAGAGGCAATGTGCAAGTGATGATTTAATTTATGTCGTTTCCTGACAAGCATAAGACAACGATCGTGTTATATTACAATTTAATGGAGTGCATTCACGGTTTGTGAGGAAGATATTGTCGTCAGTTGTTATTGTGAAATAGTTCACAATGAGTGAGTGAGTTTGGTTTTACGCCGCTTTTAGCAATAGTCCAGCAATATCACGGCGGGGGACACCAGAAATGGGCTTCACACATTGTACTTGTGTCGGGAATCGAACCCGGGTCCTCGGCGTGACGAGCGAACGCTTTAACCACTAGGCTACCCGACCGCCCCGAAATAGTTCACAAGAAAATGTGGTCTAGGAACAAAATGGCGATATCTAACATATATCAATATGCTGTACATGTGAAACACTGGAGTAGTCAATCGCTATGTGACAAGCTGATATCTATGATATTATATCTAAGATTTGAAGATACAACATAAATTTCAAGTTTTGTAGTTCTAACAGGAAACGATCTTCACACGTAAATTGGTTTTCATTGTAAGCTGACATAATTATAAGCGACTAAACCATTTCCATAACAATTAGAGTCCAACGAACGATCCCAGCTTGATCATATGCATGTATTTATGAAAAAATGAAAAGGTCAGCATAAACAATTTTTCATTGCCTCTTATCGTTCATGTTGAGAAAATGTGAAGATTAAAAGTGTTATGTCTGACGTGGTAATAATAAGATATACTAACCCTTCTGCATTTACGTCTGAAACACAGTTGAAGGTCACATCAGCACCAGTTGTTAGGCCCTCGGACAGAAATATGGTCCTCTGTAGAAATAAAACAGTTAAGAAAATATGATTGAAATCCCTCCTGTTTGGGGCGAAAACACGGGCGCCCCGTCGTTGTGCCTGCAACATTCTTAACATTTCTAGGATCCACTGAGCCTGGGTTTGAATCCACAAGTCCTTGTTATGGGTCGTCCTTTGCCAGGACCATACCCACTCATGGGGCCACTCAGGGCCATCCAAGAGGGACAATCCTACCTGTGGCAAACAACAACCAATCTGATGACATCAATACTGACTTATTTAGAACACTGAGTCCATCTATTTGTGAAGAGGTCACAAAGACATACAAGTCAAATGTTGGATAAGTGCTTTGGCTATGTGACCATTAATGAAAGATTTCAGGTCATTGATATATCTGAAACGTACGTTTAACTTCTTGGCCAAATTCCCTTGTCTGGATTTTGCCAATCGAAGCAGAAAGTCTAAGTCTTATGCATGAAGGGACAGAACTCAGAGAAGGTAATATAACTGGAAAAAAGGTATAAAAACAACAACTGTGGAATGACTGTTGGGTAAATAAAGCTGGTTTCAACATCCCGGGACCTCCAGTATTGAGACCAACTTGGAATTATACTCATGGGCTTAAAAACGGAAAATATGTCCCTATGAAGGCCTATCGCCTTAAATTCGAATACTTCTTTTAGAGTGATCTTCCTTAAATTAATACCCTACCCCCTCTGAAAGTTAATACTTGGTGGTGCACTACTACACATGACAAATCTTAATGAACATTCAACAACTTCAGTTAAAACAACTTTTTTCTGCAAAAGTTGTCCCGTATATTTAGTTAAAGAAGCTTCATCATAAAATATTTGGAATGTGATATTTGGGGCTCAAATACGGGAAGTCATGATATTTTTTTATAGTCTGTATTTCGATCCAACTGTGACCCATGCGCTGTTATCAAACTCTAACCTCATAAACTGCAGTATGATTTGGTATAGTTGGCAACATTTCTCATCAGAAACTGTAATTCTGAAATCACACATCTTCTGAAGCTTAACATTGACAAACACGCTCCACCCATGATGACAGTAAGATGTCGAGGTTGAAGTCCACTACGTCCTCACCATGTGCCATGTACACATACCCACCAATGTCATATGTTGTTTTACATCACACCATAACGTTACAGGTTGTCGTGATACTTACTGTATTGAACTCGTTGTCCTCGTTGTCAGTATGACATGATCTTGTCCAGGCACCAGTAACTTGTGAATATACAGCAAGGAGAAAGAAGTGGTTGGGACACTGCAACCTCTCTGTGCGGCCTTTGGATACAAATATTATATAGGCATAAGAGCAGAATGTAACATGGTTGAGTGAGTGAGTGAGTGAGTGAGTTAATATTTAAAGTCACATCGGCAGTATTTCAGCCATATCTTGACTTGAACATTGCATTTATATTATATATTAAAGCTGTCATCGAAGGACAGTACAACAACCAGCAATATATCACAGACTATAGTTTTAAAACTAGTTTTAGAACAATAAAATAATCAGATACAATACAGACGATACAATATAAAAACGGGCTGTAGATCGCCAGCAACCAAAGTTAGGCCACCATACTAGGGACCATGGGAACTTACGGTACTTCTGCTACCTACATGGTACCCCAGCAGGATTTACACCATCCCTCGGGCCACTGGCGATTATCAGACGGATTAGCCAAAGAGTTAAAATCAACAAAAATACTACGATTAAAATCACAGAGAAATGAAAAGATACGTTGAGTGATACCGGACTTACGGACTTACGTACCTTCCCAGGGGGACAATTGTTTTACGATACTTCAACCCCCTGTGAAGATACAGCCACTAACAATCTCAGTTATGATTTCATTCCACCAAATTAAAATTCATTTACTTTATACTACACATATTATCATCAAAATTTTTCTATTAATTCTATTTCTTTTAAAAAACCGATGATTAAATGAGCACTTATTTGATAAAAAAAATCCTTTATGGAAGTTATTTTGAAATACTTATCCCTTGTGATGGGAAAATCAATGCAGTCAAGTAGGACATGCTTGACCGTGATTCTTTCATCACAAGGGATGCAGAATGGAGGATCCTCACCTTTCAATAAATATTCGAGAGTATATCTGCTGTGGCCAATACGACATCGTCGTAAAATGACCTCTTCAAATCTGGACTGACACCCCAAGTAGGTGTAACCAATATTTGGTTTAATTTCATGTAATTTATTGATACCTACTTGGGCGTCCCACTTCTGTTGCATAAGATCTTGGATGTAAGATCTAATCACGGGTTTAAAATCAGTGTATGGGATCAGAAGTGGTGTCACAGATTTGTTGAGTGCTGCTTTTGCAGCAGCATCGGCCATTGTGTTACCAACAATTCCAACATGGCTGGGTAACCAACAAAAGACGATGTCATATTGGCCAGTAGCAAGATCATTAAATAACTCAAGAATATCAATTAAAAATGGATGTTTACCTGACATATTTTTAATAGCCTGAAGGCACGAAAGGGAATAAAAAAAATAATGAATTGTTTATATTTGGACTGTTTAATATATTTAAGTGCTGTTAGAATTGCGTTTGCTTCTGCTGTGAATATTGAACTATTATCGTGAAAATAATGTTCTGGATCCAATGACAGTAGCACTAGCAACTGCGCCACCATCCTTGGATCCATCTGTAAATATAGATTTATAAGTGTCATAAGTGTTTCGTAATTGATTGTATTCTTGTTTATAAATTAGTGGATTCAAAACAGTTGTAAGGGAGCTATTTCCTGAAAGTTAATTTTAGCAGCAGAAACAACAGATTTAATCCTTATTCCAAGTGGTGTAACAATAGACGTTTTCTTATTGTAAATATCTTCGTAAAGAGGATTAAATACGCAATTAAAAGCTGGGTTAGACTGATTAGAATATAATTTAGTGATGTATTGTAAAGATAGTTTCAGACATCGTTGTTTGACATCAGCTTCTACATATAGACTTTGAATAGGAGAAGTTCTAAGGGCTCCAAGGCAAAGCCTCAGCCCCTGATGATGGATAGTATCCATTTTTTTAAATTACTTTTGCAGGCTCCACCATAGACGATGGAGCCATAATCGAGTTTTGAACGGATCAGTGACCTGTACAAGTGTAAGAGGGTTGTATGATCCCCTCCCCACTTTGAATTGGAAACTACTTTCAATAAATCGAGTGCCTTCAGGCATTTTGCTTTGATGAAATTAATATGCGGAAGGAAAGTTAAATGGCTATGCATATATATATAACTTAGCCTCCTTTACAACTTTGATAGGGGAGCCATTTAAAAATAGTGATGGGTCCTTATGCGACTTGAATTTTCTGCAGAAATGGATACATTTAGTTTTTGATTTGGAAAATTTGAATCCGTTTTCAAGGGACCATTTATGAATTTTATTTAGACAGATTTGTAACTGCCTCTCTATTGTATGCATATTTTTTCCACGACAAGAAACATTTAAATCATCCACGAAAAGCGATCCATCTACTGAATCACTTAATACCTTTGAAAGATTATTTATTTTTATACTGAATAAGGTGACAGACAAAATACTGCCTTGCGGGACACTCTGATCCCGATGATAATGATCAGACAGGGTAGAACCCACGCGGACTTGAAATTGTCTGTCAGTTAAAAACTTGGATACGAATTGAGGCAAACGGCCTCGCAATCCAAAATCATGTAAATCCTTTAAAATCCCGTGTTTCCACGTTGTGTCATACGCTTTTTCTAAATCGAAAAATATAGACTCTGCATGCTGGTTATTAATTATTGCATTTTTTACAAATGACTCCAATCGAACTAAATGGTCAACAGTACTTCGATTCTTTCGAAAGCCACACTGAATATTTGTAATTAAATTATTTGATTCCAAGTACCATGTTAATCTTTTGTTGACCATGCGTTCCATGGTTTTGCAAACGCAACTGGTCAATGAAATGGGTCTATAATTTGAGGGATCACTGTGATCTCGTCCAGGTTTCGGTATGGGTACAACTATGGCATCACGCCAGGAAGAAGAAAACTTACCTCATGTCCATATATCATCAAAAATTAACAAGAGGGTTTCTAAACACGGTTCTGGGAAATGCTGCAGGAGTTGATAGTGTATATTATCAGCTCCTGTAGCAGTATCGTGAGCCTGATCAAGAGCAGTATGAAGCTCATGGATTGAAAATATTTCATTATAATCTTCCCCATTATCTGATTTAAAATTTATAGTTTTCTTTTCCTGCTGTTTTTGAATTTTTTGAAATTGAGGGACATAGTTTGAGGAAGAAGAATGTTTTGCTAACGTTTGACCTAGTTGATTTGCAATATCCAGTTTATTTGTTAACAGTTCATCCCCATTCTGAAGATGGTGGATGCTATATTTTGAACCCTTACCTTTAATTCTCTGCATCATGTTCCAAACCTTGGACATGGGCGTTCGTGTGTTTATTTTGGAAACACAATGTTGCCAAGATTGGCGTTTATTTTGTTTGAACGTACGCCTGGCTTTAGCATTTAAGATTTATTATTTATTCAAATTATGGACCATGGTAACATGGTTGAATATAAATACAATCCAAATGATATATTTGTTTATGAGAAATGACACATGTGATTAACCCACATACTTATAGAACGTGTTTACCATATGTAACATATATCATATCGTATACATATCAATACAGACAATGCTGATATACAAATAGAAGGCAGAATTACATGTCAAACTTTCGCTCTACTTTAAGCTAGGAATTAGGGTTTGTTTCAAGAGACAGAGTATAAAACCTTGATCTGACATTACTGATGCATTACCGGGGCGGTTGGGTAGCCAAGTGGTTAAAGCGTTCGCTCGTCACGCCGAAGACCCGGGTTCGATTCCCGACATGGGTACAATGTGTGATGCCCATTTCTGGTGTCCCCCGCCGTGATATTGCTGGAATATTGCTAAAAGCGGCGTAAAACTAAACAGATGCTGGCTAGACAGTATAGTCCAATGAGGTATATATTGATCGAAAATAAGACATCAATAAAACCAATCGTCTTCAAAACACAAAGCAGTAACGTTTGGATAGCTTTGACTGGTCTTCTTTCAGTACAACATGATTGCCATTTGATTTGGAACAAATATAACAATATAATTTGCATATTTTATGAACAAGCTATAGAGCAATTTTGATTTCTTCTGTGTAAGTTTCATTGTTATTTAATTTTAATGAATCTCTGAGCTAGATCATATATCCCCGGGCCTTCAGGGTGTAAACCTTCTTTTGCATTGTAAATATAGTTGTAATGCCCCAGGACATACAAGTCATTTCCATTTCAATAATGAGTCTCTGCTCAATGCAAAACACAAGTGACAAAACCCTTTCCATAATCCTTCACAGGCATCGTACGATTCCAACTGCATGTATATCATTAGCATGCATTTATGAATCACTATGGAATGGCGATGATACGATGTGTTCGCGAAAATGTGAGAGTATCCTGTCATATCGGTGGATGTACTTTTCGGTGGTGTCTTAATCGCTGCAGCGCCATGTCACTTTAGATCACATGAATGTGAACAAATTTCTTATTAATTCAAGAAAGGGTGAAGCATTTTCCAATCGTTTAGTACAGACTTACAGAGTACTTGTCATTTGTCATGGTTGTGTCAGTTGTCACTCGTGAAATGACTTGTTAACAGTTTAATTCAAGAACCATTGCCAGTCACCTATGCATGAAGGATAACACCACCTAAGTCAGTTCTCGAGGCAAGAGTGTTTGAATCTTGTCGATTATGAAGATCTATGCTGGCTTACCTCGCGAAGTGCATCAAACCATTTAAATAATTTGAATATAAACGTGAAAAGATTTGGAAAATATCTGTCGAGGCCCAGTTGACAGTAAACATGTTTTGTACGTCAAATTCACTGTGTTTAGAAGTAGGGTATATGGGTGGCCCAGTCGACGAAGGCGCCGCAATTCGCTGTGCAGAGTTGCGTCCCTTAGGCACGCCAGAAACCTATGATTGTGGGTTCGAATCCCCGTTTGCTCCAATTATGTTTCTAGGTTTGTCAGCACCCTACCCGTGCTCGTGGGTTTCACCGAAGTGGTAAACGTCTGAGACCTGTATCACTTCGGGCTTTCCTCCCACATTAAGCTGACACGCCGTGATATAACTGGAATAATGTCAAAAGCAGCGTTAAACCAAACTCACTCCCCAGTGTCTGTACGCAACATATTGAGCAATATAACTGGAATCTGACATAAACGTCATGCATGACTTCATAGTTGGGGTCATATTTTGAAAATATTCTCAATAGCCTCCAATGAAGTTCAAGGTCATCATAAAAATTGAAAATGCATTACTATTCTGGTGGCATGTAAATAATCAAATACGATCCAGGTAAACTGGTAACTGACAGGAAGAACACAACTTTGACTTGTCGACACCGAGAACAATGTACCACTTAAACACCAAAACTGTTCAACTTACTCAGGATACTGAGAGTCCTCTGCCTACAGGTCATATGCAGCCTTTGTTTTTTTTCAGAGCAGCAGGAAATAATGTTTCCAAAGAACAATTGTTACTGAGGATAGACTGTGGATTTGTTTCGGTTCATTTTTGTATGAATAACAAAAACGATGTGCAAAGCGTCTGAATCCACGTAGGTGTCGATTTCTTTCTATTTGATCAGGTATAAATGTCAACTGTGTGGTACTTATAGAGAATCATTCGAGTCATATTTTCAGATATAGAACCTGAAGAACAGAAATCATCCAGGCCATTGATCACCATTTCGTGGAAACAAAAGACCCAACTGATGGATGGGATATTGTCAGCTACTAATGCAAAGAAATGCATTATGCCACATAAACCTCCAGTGTCCCAGCCACTGCTTCTTCTTGCTATATATTCACAAACTACTGGTGCCTGGACAAAATCATGAGCGTGCGTGCGTGCGTGCGTGCGTGCTTCAATTATTGTCTGAATCAGGTATTACCATTGAAACATCAGAGTTTCAGCAGTTTCCAGGCTGTGGTTTCGTAGAATAACGATTACAATACAGTATCACGACAACCTGTGCATGCGTGCGTGCTTGCGTATGTGCGTGCGTGTGTGCGTGTGTGCGTGTGTTTGTAATATTCAGTCAACAATGCTGACGTGACGGATTAGAACATCTCAATCTGGCTTCAATTATTGTCTGCATCAGGTATTACCATTGAAACATCAGAAGTTCAGCAGTCACCAGACTGTAGTAGAATAAAATCCGGAATTGGAAGCTAACTATATACTAATGATGTCGTTTGACCGTAAGTTTTAGCAATACGATGGATCAATGCATTGTATATCTATGAATACAACACTGACAATAATGTATTTATCGACAAATACTCCTTTCATAACATTAGATATGAAAATATTCAGAGCTACCTATCTTAACATCTTCACGACCGCAAAACACTATGAACCTATAGGGCATCAGTCGTCTTTGGTGTTAACATTTCAAAGACAAAGGTACATTTGAAAGTGTAATTTAACAAGTGCAAAGATACACTCACTGCAACAGTATCACAATAGCTAAGCACTATTGCGATGCCCATAATATAGTTTACTGTCCCAAATGGACACCAGAACCTTCAAGTTAAGGATCGAAACATCTTGTTTCACAATGAAATGTAGCTGCTTCTGAAACAATATTTAAATAGACTGTTTTAACAAGAAAGAAACGTTAGAATTTGTCTGAAACGTTTCTAGGATCTTGCCTAGGAACTTGTTTAGGAACTTGTCAAGCTCTCTGGTGTCCTTTATGTTTACAAAATACATATTCCACTTTTCATTGTGTCTCAAGCTAAATGTAAGGAAGACAGCTCTTGATCAATAAGATTTATTTTTAGATTTCAAAGGTACTATAGTCTCGAAAGATTTGTCAGTGGGACATACAGATCTACTTATTGTATATGGTCCAATACTATCATTTATAATATGGACAGAGGTATTAAGTTTCAAAATCGTGTAATGCTTGTGAAATATTTTACCTTCTTACGCATATTGACTACAGGGAAATCTCACAAACTCAGTGTCCTTGGAACTATTAAAAAGTATATCAAGTACAAGAAGAGGAATACAGATCAGGATTGTGTCATCTTAAAAACAAATCGAATTATAGTACGTGCAGTTTACAATGCTATATTGCATTCCATGTTGATATCCTGAAATATATTAATTAATGTAAATTGACTTGATTTGGACGTCTCCTGTCACTGTGAGTGTGTTCATTGTCTTCGTCTGGAATTCCTTGGGGACTTCATGATTGAACAGCACATTACCATCAACAGATACCTGAAATTACGAATTCAATTTTATCATAGATTGGTAAAAAGTAACGTTGATACACTTAAAATCTAAATGTCCATGACGCTATGAATTTATCAGCATGTTTAAAAAATCTGTCAAGAAAATCAACTTGGGTCAATGATTTGTTCATGTTCAAAGTTTAGAAGTACCTCACAATAGTCATAAATTTCAGCCTTTGTTACACAATATCTGCACTTCCTCTACATTTGTTACTCTGATAAGACTTAAACATAGACGTGTCCAACTACTCTTTGCTTTTTACACACCTCATTACTTTTAAGATGATTTCTAAATCTATAAAATGTTATGTTATTCAGATCTTCAACTGGACTAACTAGCCTTAATAAAAGTAGTAAATACTATTATTTTGCAGGAATGTATTGAATAATGAATTGACATTCTCCATTGTTTGCGTAAAGGTACTTGATTCAACGTCTAAATCAAGGTAAAAATTGTCAAATGACGCAATAGCTGCTATCACCTAACAATCATTTTGCTTCATAGGTAGTGTCGTTTCACAAATAATTTTGGACATTATGTACAGGTTTTTCTTTCTTTGAAGGCTTTAAGGTCTCTTTTTATTTGAAATGCATGACCCGAGACTCTCAATTTCCGGCTCCATTATGATCACCAAAACGCGGAAATGGACCCCGTATTGTGTATGATCATGTAAAACGTCCATGTTGTACCTGAAAGTCATTCTCCCCTAATACCACTTCTAACGTGAATGTCCTGTTTGCTAGATTAGGGCATCTTTCTGCAGTATTCCAGTATGAGCCAGTTGTTCCTTTGCTGCTGTTATAGTCCAGGTGTTGGAGAGGAATTTCATCCTCAGTTTCCTGTACATATATGTCCAAAGAGGTGATTTCGGGATTTTCCACGGTGATGCCAAACCTTCAAATTGAACACTTACAAATTAAGGTGAGCTGAACAATAAAGATCTTGTGGGAATTTTAACTTTCAAGTAGGGTCAAACGGAAAATGCTTGAAAAATTAAATTATTTTGAATTAGTTATTTAATTTTAGTTTTACCCTGGCAAATCAGCGTAAAATCTGAAGTTGCACAGCAGTTCACTCCCTAGCCCTGAAATATTGCTTACAAACCAAGTATCATAATCACGGAGAATGTGGGATTCGAACCGGACACTATTGGTTTCTGACACAGCCAACAACAGCATCTACGCACTGTAGAATATACCACTAAGCCTCATGTATCATGAAATGCAGTCCCATAATTATTATCAACTTGATTTCAGGGGCAGATTAACGTAGATTTAGTATTATTGTTACGTGACCGTGGATTCTATTGTTAAATAATGATTGTAACGGTATAACATTGTTTCTGTTGAGATTCATTGAATTGCATTTTGACAAATATTAGTAGTCAGGAATGTAGTACTGTTTGTATGTAAGCAGTGGTGTAAGTTACCATATTAAGATGCAAGTGTGATGTGAGAGTGAGTGAGTTGAGTTTAACGCCACTTTTAACAGTATTCCAGTTACATCACGGCGTGTCAGCTTAATGTGGAAGAAAAGCTCGAAGTGATGCAGGTCTCAGGCGTTTACCACTTCAATGAAACCCACGAGCACAGGTATGGTGCTGACACACCTGGAAACAAAATCGGTGTGAACCAGGATTTGAACCTACATTCATAGCTTTCTTGCGTGCCCATGGGACGCAAGTCTGCACAGGGAATTGCGGCGCCTTAGACGACTTGGCTACCCGTGTCTCCATTGTGATGTGTAAACTTCCCATACAGCATGGACTGAGATTGAGCGTTATACAAACATGTGGAATATTATCACCCTGGATCCCATCCTTGGCTCATCTAGGAAGCTTGGCCACTGTTGCTGCTGGGTTAATATACAAAAAATCCGGTATATAAATTGGATATATTTTTTTGGAAAATGTTGGTGGCCTGATACACGACAAACGGTGCGTCAAAACGCAGCCATTGTCGATTTGCAATGTCCCAAACGGCATTGCTTTCACACTTGTCGAATGTCATGGAGGAAAACAGTAAAGCAAAATGCACATTCGTAACTCGTGGTCGTGGCTATCAACAGGCAAGTTTAAGCCAATAATTTGTCATTCAATTGTCAACAGTTTTCAAGTTCGAAAATGCCGATCGGAACATCGCCATAGGATGGATCCAAAGAGGGGAATCGCAGTCTTCTGTTGCACACCACTTCAACATCCACAACAGCACCATTTGCCGCCTTTGGACCTATACACACAGTTCAATTCCACTGCAGACCAGCCGACCAAGAGTTACCACCCCTGCACAGGATCGGTACATTCCACTGTTCCACCTACGTCATCGCCATGTCACAACTACAGAGACTGCAGTACGCATCCCTGCTTTGAGGAGGATATCGGACCAAACTGTCAGGAACCATCTTCGCGAGGCTGGAATCCGACCCAGAAGACCAGTTATCGTCCCTGTCCATGGACAGAAACGCTTGCGTTGGCGCCATACCCTCTGCCTTGGAATTTGAGAAACTGGAGACGAGTGTGCTTTAGCGATGAATCACGATTTCTTCTTCACTGGCGAGATGGAAGACCACGTGTTTATCGTCGTCGAAATGAGCGTTTTGCCCCACATTGTGTATGTGAATTCGACAAATTCGGTGGCGGTAGTGACATGGTGAGGGGGGCCATATCCTACACCATGAGATCTGACTTGGTTGTGGTTCAGGGACGTTTGACAGGAAATCGCTTCATGAATCAAATTCTTCAATCTCACCTTCTTCCAATCATAGACCGCCAGAGGGAGCTGTTTCAACAGGACAATGCTCCTCCACACAGCTCATGTCACGTTAGACTTCCTGCATAATGCCAACATAAACGACTTGCCCTGGCCGATCTCCAGATCTCAACCCAATCGATCACCTGTGGGATAAACTCGATCGACGTGTACGTCAACGTCAGAACATGCCGCAGACACTCCCACAACTGGCCAATGCGTTACAAGTAGAATGGCACAGAACTGCGCAGGAAAGAATTCGTACACTTATCCAGTCATTGCCAAAGAGATGCACAGCCATGATTGCTGCCCGGGGCAGTCACACGAGATACTAAGTTCAGCGCTACCTTGTGGCCTTATGTGACATGACAATGAACAGTTTTCAATGTCTTTGTACAACGACAACATGTGACTATCAAATTCCAAAATTTCATATTTGTATCTATGATATTAAATTAAATATATCGACTTTATTAGATACAATAAATTTACTTTTATGACTTCTGCTATCACCACTGATTTTGTATTAGACCACTGACCACTGACCACTGACCACTGCTATCATATTGTCTTTTGCCATTGAATATTGTACTGACACGATATTGTGTACTGCCATTGTAATTGCTGTGCAGTAATTTGTATCGATTTGTAAACCTGGTGAATTTTGTTTTGGATTTTTGGATTATATAATTGTTGTTGGTTGTTTTTGGTTTAACGTACAGATTTCAGGGTTTACACATTGATTCAATTTGGGAATAGACACGTTACATTACTGTCATACATGCTATCTTCAATTGTTTCCATTTCAATGGGCATCTCAAACGAGTGCGAAACAAGGTCGCAATGTACATATAGCATGCATGCGGCATCGTCGTGTTGTAGTCTTAGTGAGTTGGAAGTGACAGATATACACACCATGTAGAACTGGATGTTGTTGTTAAGGTGAAGGTCACTTTGTCCCCAGGCTTCAGACTTTCACTTACAGACACCTTTCTCTGCAGATACAACATTAACATTGGCAATTAACAGCTGGAAATGTGTTGTATTACGAATGTAATGTAAAATAAATTAGCTTAGGTAAAATCAAGTAAATTCCTTCTCTCGTGTACTGAGTGTTTGTTTTCACTCAGAGAAAGTTACTCAATAACACATAATAAAGTCGGAATCATGTAATCGACTCTGCTTTGTCAGAGATTCGTTATAAATACGGAAAGGGTTTTGTGGTTTCTATTTCTATGTGTACTCACACAACTATGAGATATATGTGACATATATTGCAATGATGTAACGTTACGATACAATGAATGACGTCACATGTTTATATTACAATAATTACTTAAAGCATACTTTTCGTTGTCCTTATGATAGATATTATAAAAACGTGATATATCTAATGCCGTGTGTCATTTCCTTTTCAAATTAGGGATGTAACTAGTCAATGAAAAAATCCAGAATATTTCTACACTGCCAATGCCATTCCACAATGAGATAGAACCAATCAGATTGCAGTATCCACGTTCGGTTTGCGATATTTACTCTTATGACACATGGCAACACATTTTATCTTATTCCATTTGTTTGTTGCCAGCTGTCTCCCGAATTTCGACATATATGTAGTCAGTGGTTTAATATATGTGGGTAAATAAAACAATTACAAAGAAACTGCAATATTTCAATAACTATCAATCAAGGGGTACAGTATCCTCTAAAAGTACCGATATGCAAAACAGAACACATCATATTGTAACAATGTTACACAGTCGCTTGCAACTTACTTTTTTGTTTTCATTGGTCACATGATTGGTGTGGCATGATCGTCTCCGTATGTTGGTGCCATAAGCCAGCTGAGCAAGGAGGAACGAGCCATTTGGACATTGAAGCTCTTCAGTGGCAGCTGTTCCTACAAAATCAGAATATAATGTGACGTAGTTTTTCGGAAAACTTATCCAATTTTTCGCCTGGGAACTTACAAAGGTGAAAATGACATGTGTGTAAGCTCTGAATTTAGAAAATATTCCTTACTGAGTGGTCAATTTGAGGTTTCAAATAACATTGACAACCTCTGATTGAAACCACTGATGCGATGAAATAAGTATCACAAATGTGTTTGTTAGGGCCTACTCTGAATGTCACAAGTTTAAAATAAAACAGAAGCATACCTCATAAATTTTGTATAACAGTAATGTTCTGACGACATATGGTGGCTGTCAATGTTACATCTCATAAGTACACAACCGTATATCCCTGTTTCAATAATAATAATAATAATAATAATAATAATAATAATAATAATCGTTCTTTTCTAATGTCATTTTGGCAACATTCTTCATCAGAGACGAAGCAAGGTAAAAGACGGAGGGTCAGTCAGTCCACAAATATTTATGCTGTACCCGTCCTTACATATTCTTTTGGTGTTGTTGATTGGACGAAACAAGAAATGCAGGGTATTGACCCCCTCACACGAAAAGTCATGTCAGACAATAGATCCATTGTCAAAACTCATGATGAAAACAAGGCATTCCACAGTTTCCTCAAACGAGGCAAGGATGTGGGACATTATCTCAATTTCGGTGTTGATTTTGTTGATGGTTCTGTACTGCTGGACGGTATCGGGTTCATGTGCAGTGAGTTTAGAGGATCATCAACCCTGCAGAGTCCTTTGTTTGGGTGAGGTCAGCTGGCCTGAAAAGTGAAACGGAAGGCTTTCTATTTGCTGCTCAGAACCAGTCACTTCCCACTCGAAACCGTCAATGATTGTGTAGCTCGATCATTTTATTACCGTCTTCGCCATGCTTGTAGTTTGACACGACCCAGGATATGTAGTGAGCATCATGGAAAATGATGAATTTCAAAAGTCTTTGGAATAGGCCCGTTTACAACCTCAAACGTATCCAGGCCAAAAACCTGATCATTGAATTTTCTGTTCCCTTTGACACGAATGTGATTGACAAGATTGAGGAAAAAATATGCGGACCTCGCTTCCGAAATGTCACACTTGTATCCCAAGTACCAAGTTGTCTGACTCCCCATTGTTCTCGGTGCTTTAGGTTTGGTACCTCCCAATCCGTTGACTGACATTGGGAGAGTACCCGGGTTTGCTACCAGGAAAACAGCCCTTCTGACAATCTTGGAAATGCAGACGGCTGCAGTGTTGGGGAGTTTTGACATTCTCGGAAAAGGTCTTGGTAGGTTTGACTGAGCAGCGCATTATTATCCCTAAATTACCTGATGCAGTTGTGACTGATGACCCACACATGGGTTCATGACATAAAATTCCTATTGTTGGTCTCGAAGATTTTGAGTTTCCAATTCCGAAACCCTCTTCTGTCAATGATCTTTGACGGCCCGTTGTATATATTTTGTGTATATCATCACATAATATCCCACTCGCTCAATAATAATTAAGCGGCAAAACCCTTTCCATGTGCAATAAAAATCTCTATTGTACAATTCCGACTATATCTATAATGATACCAGGTGTACACAAAAAAATGAGCGTATCCTCCCGGCACAAGCACATGCAGAGGCAAGTGAATTGTTCACCTGAAAAAGTAGGGAACATGTGGACACATTTTTTGTCACTGATGCGTCAAATTCGGAAATGTCCTCCACATGTCTTCCATAAAACGTTTTGAAAGCTTTACTGAGGCCTTGAATTTCCAACTGATTGGTAGACGGAATGATTTCCCTGCATTTCCCGTGAGCACATTGTTCCACTAATGAAGGCTTTGGTACGTTGGAGCAGAGAAAGATGTTGAATAACTGCCGCAGTAACATCTCTCTTCAGTAGTGTCAGACCAGTTAACAGACTAAATGGTCGACAAAGTCATCCTGATTTATTTCATACAGGTAGTGAACATGATACGTACACATAGAAATAGAATCTTTGAAAGTCAGTAAAATCAATCATCAAAATACAGATAAACAGTCAGGTTATTTCTTTCCTTTTCGTAAAATATATGAAAACCTTTCACATTTCAAGACATTATATTAAAAACTTCATGGCTGACATTAACTTTTGATCAAACAGAAATAAATATTGACATCCGAGTAAACTGGAAAGCGAAAAAAATGAAATACACAAACACATCAACACGTATTTTCTCAGCTTATATAGTATTTTCACGTTAGATTAAACGAATGTGATATGCCTCATATAACATTAACGTTTATGTTGTGTTTTTTAGTTTGATTAATGGCGGTGCCCAGTCAAGACGATCTGCTCGATAATCAAGATCTATATTGTGATAAAACAGGTTTTACCTGGCGAAGTGCACCAAATCACATGAGCACCTTGATTGAAACGTGAAAAGACTTGGAAAATATAATAATGTTGACAACGAGTTGGCGGTGCACATGCTTTGCAAATCATGCAATCGACCGAAATCTGTACGACAGTTTACTAACCGGATTTCGATTTCGGTGCTCGAGTTTGATTTGACTATGCATAGACTAGTTTTTCTAGCCAAAATGTAACTCCATAATACCAGCCTAGTTCGGCAAGGGTGGAAACTGGACTTTTATAGTCAGTTAACTCCCTTGCCTCGAGAAGATGTGGTCTGTGATGACCCGTTGTATATATTTTGTGTATATCATCACATAATATCCCACTCGCTCAATAATAACAAAGCGACAAAACCCTTTCAAAATGCAATAGAAATCTCTGCATCAAGCAGAGTCGATTGTACGATTCCGACTATATCATGAGCATGTGTTTATGAATCACTGTCAAATAGTAATGATACCCAGTGGACACGAAAAGGTGAGCATATCCTGCCCCACCGGATGCACCCGACACAATCACATGCAAAAGGCAAGTCAACTGTTCACCGGACAAACACGGAATCATATGGTACAAGTACAACAAAAAGGAATTGCATCGGACATATTTTTTGTCACTGATGCGTCAAATTAGGAAATGTCCTCCACATGTCAACCATAAAACGTTTTGAAAGCTTTACCGAGACCTTGAATTTCAGACAAATTTACCTCTTGTAATGTAACAGGAGCACACCCCAGTCATTTGATCGAACTGATTGGTAGACGGAATGATTTCCATGCATTTCCAGTGAGCACATTGTTCCACAAATGAAGGCTTTGGTACGTTAGAGCAGAGAAAGATGTTGAATAACTGCCGCAGTAACATCTCTCTTCAGGAGTGTCAGACCAGTTAAAAGACTAACTGGTCGACAAAGTCATCCTGATTTATTTCATACAGGTAGTGAACATGATACGTATATATAGAAATAGTATCTATGGAAGTCAGTAAAATCAATCATCAAAATAGATATTAACAGTCAGGTTATTTCTCTTTCTTTCGTAAAATATATGAAAACCTTTCACATTTCAATACATTATATTAAAAACTTCATGGCTAACATTAACTTTTGATGAAACAGAAATAAATATTGACATCCGAGTAAACTGGAAAGCAAAAAAAATGAAATACACAAACACATCAATACGTATTTTCTCAGCTTATATAGTATTTTCACGTTAGATTAAACGAATGTGATATGCCTCATATAACATTAACATTTATGTTGTGTGTTTTTATTTTGATTAATGGAGGCTCTTGGCAGGAAGGAACTTTCTTAATTCGGAAGCAATATTTCTGTAGACTTGCTATTGGACTTTGCATTATTTCATATTGATAAGTATATTCAGCACTGTTATCTGATCCGCATCTTGCGTATGCTAAATGGACTACATTTTGACTATTCATCACAATTCAGAAGTTAACATGGGAGTATTATGAATATAAATAAAAGCGACAAAACCCTTTTCCATTTCAATTGAAATCTATGCTAACAGCAGAGTCGATTGTACGATTCCCTCTATATCATGAGCAGATGTTTATGAATCACTATCAAATAGTAATGATACCAGGTGTTCGCGAAAAGCTAATTGTATCCTGTCCCACCGGTGGCACTCGTCACAAGCATATGTTAAGTCAAGTCAACAGTTCACTTATAAAAGCACAGGAACATATGGTGAAGTCAAAATAAGGAATTGCAACGGACATCATTTTTGTCACTGATGCGTCAAATTTGGAAATGTCCTCAAATTTTCGGCCATAAAACGTTTTGAAAGCTTTACTGAGGCCTTGAATGTTGTAACCTTGATGTAGAGTCGTATGCAATCAGTGTAAACCACTCCTCAGTACCATCTATTTATTTATTGTTTATCATATAATGGGTAGGTTCCTCAGCAGGATAAAGCTAACTGATGTGAAACGATATCCGTCGGGGTCATATGCGGATAGAGATGGAAATATGAAAGGTCATATAAGGATTACTTTCGTAAACAAACATGGCGTAGCCCTTGTCATTCGACGATCAAATCAGAATTAACCATCGGGAATCTAGGGAAAATACTTGGATATTTGCTACCATTATCGGAAGAATAGTTTAATGTACTGAAAATCTGTGACATGGCTAAGGCATATCACAAAGTTTGGCAACTTTGGAGATATAAATTGCGAAACAATTTAGTGAAGACACCAGCCTAGCGTCATCAGTTTCCATATCTGTGCTTGTAGACCTTTGAACCTTTGCCCCAAATTAAAAACAGTTGGATTTGGTTTCATTCTGTCGCTGTGTGTTCATCTGATTGCACTACGTAACGTTATGACAGGACATGCTGACTCAGAACAAACGCGACGTCTCATAGACTCGGGTTAGAATAGCTTTTCCTTTGATAAACGTCAGACCGATGGTTTGAAAGGCAAGTAAAACAATTTTTTCTAGGCAGTTGTGGCTTTGCCTTAATGTAGTTATGCCACTGTAGTTATACCACTCTCTAAGAAGCAGGTTTCAGTTGGAACTATATTGACTGTTGTCACTGTCCGACTGACACATCACTTACCGTCTGACGTGATACATATTAATGGGCACATTCCAGGAAAGCTTGCAATGTTCAGGTAATGTTTGTGTGACATGGGAAGAGATTTATTGGCACAGAATTGAAGAATGACATTATATGATAAAGAGGTTATCGCGCTTGTGTGTTTGGGGATGGTAATTGTCCTGTATTAGGAATAAACATTGTATTTAGTTGGTCAAGGCTCGCTAAATACAATATTTATTCCTAAGACATGATATTTACAATCCCCAAACAAACTCGCGAGATAACCTCTATCTTTCAAACATCTCAACCACACGCCTATCCCCCTCTGTCCATGCGTTGCGTTGCTGTATGCCTCTATGCATGAACACTTGCCGCAGGAACATCTCTCTCTTTAGTATCTAAAAACATTACAAAAACCAGCAGCACCTGGGTGATATTACGCTTGATTAAATTGAAATAAATATTTACTTTCAATCAAACTCGGAGTAGAATCGTGCTATCCCTTCCAAAAGTATATTTTGTCATGGCACCCTCCCTTGACTGTCTGTCTATCCAAATGTTTAATGTTTACATCTATCCTGAAAGTACGAGGCCTATAATGGTAACATGTACATGTATCATTCATTGATGTTCATTCATCCATGTAAATCTCAACAGTTCTGGCTAAAGTGATGACGTAAATCCTGCTGGGGTATCATGCAGAAAGCAGAGGTACTGTAAGTCCCATGATCCCAGCGAGGAGGCCTAGCTTTGGTTACTGGTGGCCTTTAGCCTGTGTTTTAAAAATGCATACATGATATTGTTTTGCTCAAATATGTTTTATAAATTGTTTTTAAATATAACTTTGCATAAAATACTAAATTGTAAATATATTAACTTGGTCTCGTCGCTATATGGCTGGAATAATGCCGATGCGACGTTAAATTTTAACTCACTCACAATCAACAGTTTTGATCTAATCATAGCTTCATAAGCCACAGAGAAGACAATTGTGTACGCATTTATACGATTTTGTGTATGTTAAATGTGATAATTCCAATGGTTGTAACATCTTTCTTACCAATGTTAAATGTGATAAGGAAGTGGCATACTTAATACCATCTTAACGTTTCTGTTGTGTATTGTGATATCAATAAATGATTTTTTCCCCCTCCGAACTTGACAATGAAAACAAAAAGTGTTTCAACTAGCATGTTACCCACTGATCAGTGCCTTGCCAAGGTGAAATCTTTCAAATCGGAACCAATATTTCTGAGACTTATACATTTGGGACATATTGAGTACTACATCCAGTGTGCCCATCTGATCTGCATGTGCCAAAAAAAAGAAACGTAGAATGTCATACTCATGAAGGAAAACGTGTTTTACTTTGAGGTGTTATACTGCACATTTGGGGTCTGAAACCATTACAAACAGTGACCATTCAGATGCCTATACATTGGAAGTACTTCATTATTTGTCCAAAAGACATTTTGAACGGGCATGTCCAACATACCCACTAATATATATCAGTATGGTGTGAAATATACCACGTCGGCTGTGCACAAGCGCTGAGACTCTCTTGCGCTCAGTAAAAGAACAATTGTAAGAAATATATTTGTTTTGCAACATAATGAGGGAAATTTGAATGTCTCCGCTCAAACATTTTTTTGTAGTTGCGACAGGATAGACAAATGCTACTGAGCCTATGTTGAAACTTCAGTCCACGAGCAGAAACATCGATTCAGTTCACATAAATAAGAAACGTCAACGCCACAGATTAACTGCGGAATCAGATTCGATTGGCCCCGTGAAAATCAGGGGTAGAATTAGAAGATAAATACTATGTGTGTGTCTATTACCGGGATTTTACTCGATTATTTACATACCGTCGTCAGCTGGAATATTGCTGAGTGCGGCGTTACACAACCAACCAACCAACCAACCCCAGGGATGTAGCGAGATATACGAATATCAGATCTAAACGTTGGTTGTAATCATATGGTGGAGAAAACCAATTTCTTTGGTGGTGGTATAGTGTAGTAACCAGACATATCACGGGACTATTATACATTGCAACTCTATTTTGACACGGAATTTGGTCCAACATGAGGCTTCATTTTCAGTGGTTCATTCATATGATTTTCACATCCATTTTGCCCTTCACGCCAAATGGTAATCTGTTTCTGCGGATAATCAAGACAGTTTACTGGATGTCATGATAGGAATTGTGTTGGTCGGCTCATCCTCAGTGAGTGAATATGGTTTTACTCTGCTTTTAGCAATATTCCAGCAATATCAAGGCGGGGAACACCAGAAACAGGCTTCACACATGTAACCCTTCATCATCACAACTGATGCATCACATCATCACAACTGATGCAACTACAATAGGTACATTTTAGGCCAACTTGATTCTCATGGCGGAACTTGAAATGATGTTGTTAATTCATGTCTTTTGACCACACAAGAATCTTCCTGTTCTGCTTTCAGCAAAACAAACAAACAAACAAACAAACAATTGGTAACATTTCTCTTGCTCGTCAGTTTCCAAGTAAGGGTATATGATGCTTAATGGTCATTTCCCATCAGAGTAAACATCTGTTATGGCCTCTCGAAATGGAAGATTTGAAATTATCATTGTTAAATATGGGTTAGAGGCATAGTGTCTCTCTGTAAAAGAATATGGCTTTGCTCACAAAATATTCTGTATTGATGAGGATGGCCATATTGTGGTCGATAATTTTTTTTTGAGGCTGAGTTATTTTTTTTACGAGCAGATGGAGACTGAGCTTTTTATTTACACAAAACTACGAACTGTTATTTGTTTTCCCCAACCCCTCTAGAAATCAAATGGTCAGACAGGTATGCTGCAGAGCCTTGTGGCTCTAGTTAGCCTCTTGGCCTCAAGAACCACCATGACGAGATGTGTTTCTGAAATGTATTTCTTAAATATTTTGAGAATTGCAAAAGAGTATCAAAATTCATAACTTGGAAATATTTCATTGTAGAACATCTTACTTGCGTGACAGCTTGCTCGTCAGAATTTAATAGCACTGTAGCATTGTATACTGGAACTCTCTGGGTTTGAATTGTGCTGATCAGTGTGTTATGTCAATCAATCAATCAGTCTTTACTGTATGAAAGGCCATTGGCCCATATACACATACAGATAAACAATATCATTTACAGCTGTACAGCGCATTATATAATTATTTGATAACTAATATGATGCTTGACATGTAATAGAGGTATTGTAATAACAGTGGTAATAACAACAGTGGCAGCAGTAGTAGTATGAAATACAAAAGGAATGCAAAAGGAATGGAATGGAAATATGAAGTTTTACGTCGCAAAGGCTTTCAGAATGGACAAAAACGCATATCCAGAGGAATAGAGGAGAAGCGACCCCTATTGCTCATCAAATCATTTAACCCTAGCCTAAGTTTAATAAATGTGTCTCAAATTTTTCTGTCTGTTATAGTATGCAGGTAAACTCTGGTGTTAGGCAATATTTAAAGGTTTTATAGACGTCGTAGCGTGCACTGTTATTTAGTGACGACCTCCAGTTTTGAGTAAACATATCAATTGCTACCTGCTTAAAGGAGCTAAGAAAATACATTTGTCTCCAACGCTTTGGTTAAGCGAAACATATCCAAATCCGTGAGAGAAGAGTAAATGCTTAATGTTTGATGACCAGGTTATGTAACCAACACTATCACGATAAACAAGCATTTCGTAGCCATTTCTTGGGATTCGTTCCCGCGACATCTCTCTTATTTTGAGCCAGTATCTGAGTAAACGTAAATATGAACAAATATATAACGGGTATCTACCACATTTGCCACAGACCATGTGATTTGGAGTCGATTTAGAAACATTAAGAAATCTTTTACATGCAGTTAAGTGATATTGCTGAAATATTGCTAAAAGCGGCGTACAACCATACTCACTCACTCACTTGGGTATCACTGTGTCCATTTGAAACTACAGCCACATAGTCATATACTCATACTTGGATTGCTACCTCTTAAAGCATTTAAAAGATCACAATGATATGTGACTAAATAACTGAGGCAACTTCTTAATACAGGTCGTCAGACTTGGTTGGTTGTGTCATGGTACTCAGGTGGTGTAATCCATTGCTATTTTCAAGTTGTATCAACTTACGTAGATTCTATGTTGCTGACTGTTGCATCAGCACAAAGGAAATAGTTAGTATCGGAGTATTTAAACTGCCAATGAACGTTACCCCTTGTTAGGACACAGGTGTAGCCCCCGGCTTCCAGTGGACCCGACTGTTCGTCACACTGCATGAACTCCTCACAGTTCCCATCAATGCAGAGGGCGCCAAATGAAGGCCACGGAAAGAGAACAATGTTGAACGCCTGCTGCAGCAACATCTCTCACAGAAGCTATGACAGATGCTGGCTAGACAGTATAGTCCAATGAGGTATATATTGATCGAAAATAAGACATCAATAAAACCAATCGTCTTCAAAACAAAAAGCAGTAACGTTTGAATAGCTTTGACTTGTCTTCTTTCAGTACAGCATGATTGACATTTGATTTGGAACAAATATAACAATATAATTTGCATATTTTATGAACAAGCTATAAAGCAATTTTGATTTCTTCTTTGTAAGTTTCATTGTTATTTAATTTTAATGAATCTCTGCGCAAGATCATATATCCCCGGGCCATCAGGGTGTAAACATTCTTTTGCATTGTAAATATAGTTGTAATGCCCCAGGACATACAAGTCATTTTCATTTCAATAATGAGTCTCTGCTTAACGCAAAACACAAGTGACAAAACCCTTTCCATAATTCCCCACATTCATCGTACGATTGAAACTACATTTATATCATTAGCATGCATTTATGGATCACTATGAAATGGCGATGATACGATGTGTGAAATCTTTTCGGTGGTGTCTTAATGATGTCTTCAGCGCCATGTAAATATAGACCACATGAATATGAGCAAATTTCGGATTAATTCAAGAAAAGGTGAAGCATTTTCCAATCATTTAGTACAGACTTACAGAGTACTTGTCATTTGTCATGGTTGTGTCAATTGTCACTCGTGAAATGACTTGTTAACAGTTTAATTCAAGAACCATTGCCAGTCACCTAAGAATGAAGGATAACACCACCTAAGTCAGTTCCTCGAGGCAAGAGTGTTTGAATCTTGTCGATTATGAAGATCTATGCTGTCTTACCTCGCGAAGTGCATCAAATCATTTCAAATCATTTGAATATAAACGTGAAAAGATTTGAAAAATATCTGTCGAGGCCCAGTTGACAGTAAACATGTTTTGTACGTCAAATTCACTCAGTGTTTAGAAGTAGGGTATATGGGTGGCCCAGTCGTCGAAGGCGCCGCAATTCGCTGTGCAGAGTTGCGTCCTTTAGGCACGCCAGAGACATATTACTGTGGGTTCGAATCCCCGTTTGCTCCAATTATGTTTCTAGGTTTGTCAGCACCCTACCCGTGTTCGTGAGTTTCACCGAAGTGGTAAACGTCTGAGACCTGCATCACTTCGGGCTTTCCTTCAACATTAAGCTGACACGCCGTGATATAACTGGAATAATGTCAAAAGCAGCGTTAAACCCAACTCACTCACTCAGTGTTAAGTAGATATCCCCCAGTGTCTGTACGCAACATATTGAGCAATATAACTGGAATCTGACATAAACGTCATGCAGGACTTCATAGTTGGGGTCATATTTTGAAAATATTCTCAATAGCCTCCAATAAAGTTCAAGGTCATCATAAAAATTAAAAATGTATTATTATTCTGGTGGCATGTAAATAATCAAATACGATCCAGGTAAACTGGTAATTGGCAGGAAGAACAAAACTACGACTTGTCGACACCAAGAACAATGTTCCACTTAAACACCAAAACTGTTCAACTTACTCAGTATACTGAGAGTCCTCTGCCTACAGGTCATATGCAGCCTTTGGTGTTTTTCAGAGCAGCAGGAAAAAATGTTTCCAAAGAACAATTGTTACTGAGGATATACTGTGGATTTGTTTCGGTTCATTTTTGTATGAATAAAAAAGAGGATATGCAAAGCGTCTGAATCCACATAGGTGTCGATTTCTTTCTATTTGATCAGGTATAAATGTCAACTGTGTGGTACTTACAGAGAATCATTCAGATGAAACTGACGAGTCATATTTTCAGATATAGAACCTGAAGAACAGAAATCATCCAGGCCATTGATCACCATTTCGTGGAAACAAAAGACCAAACTAATGCAATACTAATGCAAAGAAATACATTATGCCACATAAACCTCCAGTGTTCAAGCCACTGCTTCTTCTTGCTATATATTCACAAACTACTGGTGCCTGGACAAAATCATGTGCGTGCGTGCGTGCGTGCGTGCTTTAATTATTGTCTGAATCAGGTATTACCATTGAAACATCAGTTTCAGCAGTTTCCAGACTGTGGTTTGGTAGAATAACGAGTACAATACAGTATCACGACAACCTGTGCATGCGTGCGTGCGTGCGTGCGTGCGTATGTGCATGCGTGTGTGCGTGTGTTTGTAATATTCAGTCAACAATGCTGACGTGACGGATTAGAACATCTCAATCTGGCTTCAATTATTGTCTGCATCAGGTATTACCATTGAAACATCAGAAGTTCAGCAGTCTCCAGACTGTAATTTACTAGAATAAAATCCGGAATTGGAAGCTAACTATATACTTATAATGTCATTTGGCCTTAAGTTATAGCAATAAGATGAAGCAATGCATTGTATATCTATGAATACAATACTGACAATAATGTATTTATCGACGAATACTCCTTTCATAACATTAGATATGAAAATATTCAGAGCTACCTATCTTAACATCTTCACGACCGCAAAACACTATGAACCTATAGGGCATCAGTCGTCTTTGGTGTTAACATTTCAAAGACAAGGTACATTTGAAAGTGTAATTTAACAAGTGCAAAGATACACTTACTGCAACAGTATCACAATAGCTAAGCACTATTGCAATGCCCATAATATAGTTTACTGTCCCAAATGGACACCAGAACCTTCAAGTTAAGGATCGAAACATCTTGTTTCAAAATGAAATGTAGCTGCTTCTGAAACAATATTTAAATAGAATGTTTTAACAAGAAAGAAACGCTATAATTTGTCTGAAACGTTTCTAGGATCTTGTCCAGGAACTTGTTTAGGAACTTTTCTAGGATCTTGTCAAGCTCTCTGGTGTCCTTTATGTTTACAAAATACATATTCCACTTATCATCGTTTCTCAAGTTAAATGTAAAGCAAGACAGTTCTTGATCAATAATGGAGCAACAACTCCAGTTCCAAAAGCACAAACAATGTGCTTGCACGTCGCTATATAAGTGAGACAAGGTGAAATGGTGTTTATTGGTTGACTTCAAGATTTGATAGCAAGGCGAAGTCACATGTGTGTGTGTGGCTGCTTGTACTGGTCCGGTCTAATTATAATACAAAACATTATTCTTTTATAATTCAAGTGTAAACACAGATATTCATATTAAGAGCGTGAATAGGATTTATTTTTAGATTTCAAAGGTACTATAGTCTCGAAAGATTTGTCAGTGGGACATACAGATCTACTTATTGTATATGGTCCAATACTATCATTAAAAGATGGACAGAGGTATTAAGTTTCAAAATCGTGTAATGCTTGTGAAATATTTTACCTTCTTATGCATATTGACTACAGCGAAATCTCACAAACTCAGTGTCCTTGGAACTATTAAAAAGTATATCAAGTACAAGAAGAGGAATACAGATCAGGATTGTGTCATCTTAAAAACAAATCGAATTATAGTACGTGCAGTTTACAATGCTATATTGCATTCCATGTTGATATCCTGAAATATATTAATTAATGTATATTGACTTGATTTGGACGTCTCCTGTCACTGTGAGTGTGTTCATTGTCTCCGTCTGGAATTCCTTGGGGACTTCATGATTGAACAGCACATTGCCATCAACAGATACCTGAAATTACGAATTCAATTTTATCATAGATTGGTAAAAAGTAACGTTGATACACTTAAAATCTAAATGTTGGCACGTCCATGACGCTATGAATTTATCAGCATGTTTCAAAAATCTGTCAAGAAAATCAACTTGGGTCAATGATTTGTTCATGTTCAAAGTTTAGAAATACCTCACAATAGTCACAAATTTCAGCCTTTGTTACACAATATCTGCACTTCCTCTACATTTGTTGCGCTGATAAGACTTAAACATAGACGTGTCCAACTACTCCTTTGCTTTTTACACACCTCATTACTTTTAAGATGATTTCTAAATCTATAAAATTTTATATTATTCAGATCTTCAACTGGACAAATTAGCCTTAATAAAAGTTGTAAATACTATTATTTTGCAGGAATGTATTGAATAATAAATTGACATTCTCTATTGTTTGCGTAAAGGTTCTTGATTCATCGTCTAAATCAAGGTCTATCCCTCGACACCACTACTGGAGGTGAGAGAGAAGGATTCCAAAACATCATGGCAGAAGTAGAGAAAAATGACACTGTAGCAGATACAGGAATAGAACTAGCAAAGACAATGTATATAAACCATCACCAACACCTCCAGTCGTACGTGTGAAGCACTCTGTTGTGCAGTACACTTTAACAGTTTGCCTATTTCCTAAATTCATTAACATTTACCAGTTTTCTATTTCAGTGCTCATAATTCAAAATAGAGTTTGTTTTGAGACGAACCAAACAAGTAAAAAGAAGTAATAACAGAACAATGGCAATTTTTCAATGTGGCTTCCTCAAATTGAGTCATGTAAAAATTGTCAAATGACGCCATAGCTGCTATCACCTGACAATCATTTTGCTTCATCGGTAGTGTCGTTTCACAAATAATTTTGGACATTATGTACAGGTGTTTCTTTCTTTGAAGGCTTTAAGGTCTCTTTTTATTTGAAATGCATGACCCAAGACTCTCATTTTCCGGCTCCATTATGATCACCAAAACGTGGAAATGGACCCCGTATTGTGTATGATCATGTAAAACGTCCAAGTTGTACCTGAAAGTCATTCTCCCCTAATACCACTTCTAACGTGAATGTCCTGTTTACTAGATTAGGGCATCTTTCTGCAGTATTCCAGTATGAGCCAGTTCTTCCTTTGCTGCTGTTATAGTCCATGTGTTGGAGAGGAATTTCATCCTCAGTTTCCTGTACATATATGTCCAAAGAGGTGATTTCGGGATTTTCCACGGTGATGCCAAACCTTCAGATTGAACACTTACAAATTAAGGTGAGCTGAACAATAAAGATCTTGTGGGAATGTTAACTTTCAAATAGGGTCAAACGGAAAATGCTTGAAAAATTAAATCATTTTGAATTAGTTATTCAATTTTAGTTAATCATGGCAAATCAGCGTAAAATCTGAAGTTGCACAGCAGTTCACTCCCGAGACCTGAAATATTGTTTACAAACCAAGGATCATAATCACGGAGAATGTGGGATTCGAACCGGACACTATTGGTTTCTGACACAGCCAACAACATCAGCTCCGCACTGTAGAATATACCACTAAGCCTCATGTATCATGAAATGCAGTCCCATAATTATTATCAAATTGATTTCAGGGGCAGATTAACGTAGATTTAGTATTACTGTTACGTGACCGTGGATTCTATTGTTAGATAATGATTGTAACGGTATAACATTGTTTCTGTTGAGCTTCATTGAATTGTATTTGGACAAAGATTAGTAGTCAGGAATGTAGTACTGTTTGTATGTAAGCAGTGGTGTAAGTTACCATATTAAGATGCAAGTGTGATGTGAGAGTGAGTGAGTTGAGTTTAACGCCACTTTTAACAGTATTCCAGTTATATCACGGCGTGTCAGCTTAATGTGGAAGAAAAGCTCGAAGTGATGCAGGTCCCAGGCGTTTACCACTTCAATGAAACCCACGAGCACAGGTATGGTGCTGACACACCTGGAAACAAAATCGGTGTGAACCGGGATTCGAACCTACATTCATAGGTTTCTGGCGTGCCCATGGGACGCAACTCCGCACAGGGAATTGCGGCGGCTTAGACGACTTGGCTATCCGTGCCTCCAGTGTGATGTGTAAACTTCCCGTACAGCATGGACTGAGATTGAGCGTTATACAAACATGTGGAATATTCTGTGATGTGATGGCACTGTGTTGAAAGTTCTGGAAGGCTTTTCTATGCTCTATGCTATCACGAGGGCGTGACTAGATCATCTCTCCAACTTCGTTGCATCAAGACCAGCTTTCGTGTGATGTCACTTATCACCCTGGATCCCATCCTTGGCTCATCTAGGAAGCTTGGCCACTGTTGCTGCTGGGTTAATATACAAAAAATCCGGTATATAAATTGGATATATGATTTTGGAAAATGTTGGTGGCCTGATACTCGACAAACGTTGCGTCAAAAGGCAGCCATTGTCGATTTGCAATGTCCCAAACGGCATTGCTTTCACACTTGTCCAATGTCATGGAGGAAAACAGTAAAGCAAAATGCACATTCGTAACTCGTGGTCGTGGCTATAAACAGGCAAGTTTAAGCCAATAATTTGTCATTCAATTGTCAACATTTTTCAAGTTCGAAAATGCCGAGATTCAGCGCTGCCGATCGGAACATCGCCATAGGACGTATCCAAAGAGGGGAATCGCAGTCTTCTGTTTTGCTCACCACTTCAACGTCCACAACAGCACCATTTGCCGCCTTTGGGACCTATACACACAGTTCAATTCCACTGCAGACCAGCCGACCAAGAGTTACCACCCCTGCACAAGATCGCTACATTCCACTGTTCCACCTACGTCATTGCCTTGTCACAACTACAGAGACTGCAGTACGCATCCCTGCTTTGAGGAGGATATCGGACCAAACTGTCGGGAACCATCTTCGCGAGGCTGGAATCCGACCCAGAAGACCAGTTATCATCCCTGTCTTGCAACAGATCCATCGACAGCAACGCTTGCGTTGGCGACATACCTTGCAGCCTTTGAATTTGAGAAACTGGAGACGAGTGTGGTTTAGCGATGAATCACGATTTCTTCTTCACCGGTGAGATGGAAGACAACGTGTTTATCGTCGTCGAAATGAGCGTTTTGCCCCACATTGTGTACGTGAATTCGACAGATTCGGTGGCTGTAGTGTCATGGTGTGGGGGGCCATATCCTACACCATGAGATCTGACTTGGTTGTGGTTTAAAGAAGTTTGACAGCAAATCGCTACATGAAACAAATTCTTCAACCTCACCTTCTTCCAATCATTGACCGCTAGAGGGAGCTCTTTCAACAGGACAATGCTCCTCCACACAGCTCGTGTCCCGTTAGACTACCTTCGTACCTTCTTGCCCTGGCCGTCGAGATCTCCAGATCTCAACCCAGTCGATCACCTCTGGGATGAACTCGATCGACGTGTACGTCAACGTCAGAACACGCCGCAGACACTCCCACAACAGGCCAATGCGTTTCAAGCAGAATGGCACAGAACTGCGCAGGAAAGAATTCATACACTTATCCAGTCATTGCCGAAGAGATGCAAGCTGTGATTGCTGCCCGGGGCGGTCACACAAGATACTGAGTTCAGCGCTACCTTGTGGCCTTATGTGACCTGACAATAAACAGTTTTCAATGTCTTCGTACACCGACAATATGTGACTATCAAATTCCAAAATTTCATATTTGTATCTATGATATTAAATAAAATATATATCGACTTTATTAGATACAATAAATTTACTAAAAATCTACTTGTGCATTTCGTTTTTTGAAGAGTGTATTAATATCACTGACTTTTGCTATCACCACTGATTCTGTATTAGATACAGACCACTGCTACCATATTGTCTATTGCCATTGGAAATTGTGCTAACACGATATTGTGTACTGCCATTGTAATTGCTGTGCAGTTATTTGTATCGATTTGTAAACCTGGTGAATTTTGTTTTGGATTTTTGGATTCAGACTTGTTGTTGGTTGCTTTTGGTTTAACGTACATATTTCTGGGTTTACACATTGATTCAGTTTGGGAATAGACACGTTACATTACTGTCATACATGCTAGCTTCAATTGTTTCCATTTCAAGGTAAAAAATGGGCATCTCAAACGAGTGTGAAACAAGGTCGCAATGTACATATAGCATGCATGCAACATCGTCGTGTTGTAGTCTTAGTGAGTTGGAAGTGACAGATATACAACATTGTGTTGTATTACGAATGTAATGTAAAATAAGTACCTTAAACAAAATCAAGTAAATTCCTTCTCTCGTGTACTGAGAAGAACTGTTTGTTTTCACTCAGAGAAAGTTACTCAATAACATGCGCAAATCTTGTTCCTTATCAACGTATGTAATATCAAATACAAAAGGGTTATCTTACAAATTATACAGCCACTGAGACCGCCTCAATTGTTTAATCTTTAGATCTGTGCATAAAGAGTCATTTCCTTTTAAAGTTAGGGATGGGACTAGTCAATGAAAAAATCCAGAATATTTCTAGACTGCCAATGCCATTCCAAAACCAATCAGACTGTAGTATCCACGTTCGGTTTGCGAGTAAAAAAACAATTACAAAGAAAACTCCAATATTTCAATAACTATCAATCGAGGGGTACTGTATCCTCTAATAGTACCGATATGCAAAACAGGACACATCATATTGTAACAATGTTACACAGTCCCTTGCTACTTACTTCATTGTTTTCATTGGTCACATGATTGGTGTGACATGATCGTCTCCGTATGTTGGTGCCATAAGCCAGCTGAGCAAGGAGGAACGAGCCATTTGGACATTGAAGCTCTTCAGTGGCAGCTGTTCCTACAAAATCAGAATATAATGTGACGTAGGGAACTTACAAAGGTGAAAATGACATGTGTGTAAGCTTTGAATTTAGAAAATATTCCTTACTGAGTGGTCAATTTGAGGTTTCAAATCACAATGACAACCTCTGATTGAAACCACGGATGCGGTGAAATAAGTATCACAAATGTGTTTGTTTGGGCCTACTCTGAATGTCACAAGTTTAAAATAAAAGAGAAGCAGACCTCATAAATTTTGTATAACGGTAATGTACTGACGACATATGGTGGCTGTCAATGTTACATCTAATAAGGACACAACCGTATATCCCTGTTTCAATAATAATAATAATAATAGCAATAATAATAATAAAAATAATCGTTCTTTCCTAATGTCTTTTTGGCAACATTCTTCATCAGAGACGAAGCAAGGTAAAAGACGGAGGTTCAGTCAGTCCACAAATACTTATGCTGTACCCGTCCTTACATATTCTTTTGGTGTTGTTGATTGGGCGAAACAAGAAATGCAGGGTA
Source organism: Haliotis cracherodii (assembly GCF_022045235.1). Lineage (NCBI taxonomy): Eukaryota > Metazoa > Mollusca > Gastropoda > Lepetellida > Haliotidae > Haliotis > Haliotis cracherodii. The sequence goes on from NW_027266269.1 coordinate 7,535,290, forward strand.
TTGACCCCTTCACACGAAAAGTCATGTCAGACAATAGATCCAATATCAAAACTCATGATGAAAACAAGGCATTCCACAGTTTCCACAAACGAGGCAAGGATGTGGGACATTATCTCAATTTCAGTGTTGATTTTGTTGATGGTTCTGTACTGCTGGACGGTATTGGGTTTATGTGCAGTGAGTTTAGAGGATCAGCAACCCTGCAGAGTCCTTTGTTTGGACGAGGTCAGCTTGCCTGAGAAGTGAAACGGAAGGCTTTCTATTTGCTGCTCAGGAGCAGTCACTTCACACTCGAAACCGTCAATGATTGTGTAGCTCGATTATATTATTACCGTCTTCGCCATGCTTGTAGTTTGACACGACCCAGGATATGTAGAGAGCGTCATGGAAAATGACTTTCAAAAGTCTTTGGAATAGGCCCATTTACAGCCTCAAGCGTATCCAGGCCAAAAACTCTGATCTTGTCCCTTTTGATAAATCCAATGAAATCATTGATTTTTCTGTCCCCTTTGACACGAATGAGATTGACAACATTGAGGAAAAAATATGCGGACCTCGCTTTCGAAATGTCACACTTGTATCCCCAGTACCAAGTTGTCTGACTCCCCATTGTCCTCGGTGCTTTTGGTTTGGTACCACCCAATCCGTTTACTGATATTGAGAGAGTACCCGGGTTTGCTACCATGAAAACAGCCCTTCTGACAATCTGGGAAATGCAGAAGGCTGCAGTGTTGGGGAGTCTTAACATTCTCCGAAAAGGTCTTAGTAGGTTTGACTTGGCAGCGCATTTTTATCCCTAAATTACCTGATGCAGTTGTGACTGATGACCAACACATGGGCTCAAGACATACAGTTCCTATTGTTGGTCTCGAAGATTTTGAGTTTCCCATTCCGACCCCTCTTCTGCCCGTTGTATATAGTTTGTGTATATCATCACATAATATCCCACTCGCTCAACAATAGTAAAGCGACAAAACCCTTTCAAATATGCAATAGAATCTCAATTGGACGATTCCGACTATATCATAAGCATGTGTTTATGAATCACTAATGGTACTAGTCAAAATAAGGAATTGCATCTGACATAATTTTTTGTCACTGATGCGTCAAATTCGGAAATGTCCTCCACATGTCTTCCATAAAACGTTTTGAAAGCTTTACTGAGGCCTTGAATTTCAGACAAATTTACCTCTTGTTATGTAACAGGAGCACACAGCAGTCATTTGATCGAACTGATTGGCAGACGGAATGATTTCCCTGCATTTCCCGTGAGCACATTGTTCCACAAATGAAGGCTTTGGTACGTTGGAGCAGAGAAAGATGTTGAATAACTGCCGCAGTACCATCTCTCTTCAGGAGTGTCAGACCAGTTAACAGACTAACTGGTCGACAAAGTCATCCTGATTTATTTCATACAGGTAGTGAACATGATACGTACACATAAAAATAGTATCTTTGAAAGTCAGTCAAATGAATAATCAAAATAGAAATTAACAGACGAGTTGTTTCTCTTCTTTTCGTAAAATATATGAAAACCTTTCACATTACATTACATTACAATAAATACTTCATGGCTGACATTAACTTAACAGAAATAAATATTGACATCCGAGTAAACTGGAAAGCAAAAAATATGAAATACACAAACACATTAATAAGTATTTTCTCAGCTTATATAGTATTTTAACGTTACATTAAGTGAATGTGGTATGCCTCATATAACATTAACGTTTATGTTGTGTTTTTTTATTTTGATTAATGGGGGCTCTTGGCAGGAAGGAAGTTTCTTAATTCGGAAGTTATATTTCTGTAGACTTTCTGTTGAACTTTGCATTATTTCATATTGATAAGTATATTCAACACTCTTATCTGATCCGCATCTTGAGAAAGACAACAACGTAGAATATCCTACGAAAATTGTATGTGTTAAACTGTGTATTTTGAGACTGAAGTCATTGCAAAGACACCCTTCAAAAATAGAAAGGCACAGGATTTTTAGTAAATTTATTGCACCTAATAAAGTTGATATATTTAATTTAATATCATGGATACAAATATGAAATTGTGGGGCTCGATAGTCACATGTTGTCGCTGTACAAAGGCATTGAACACTGTTCATTGTCATGTCACATGAGGCCACAAGGTAGCGCTGAACTCAGTATCTTGTGTGACCGCCCCAGGGCAGCAATCACGGCTCTGCATCTCCTCGGCACTGACTGGATAAGTGTACGAATTCTGTCCTACGTAATTCTGTGCCATTCTGCTTGTAACGCTCTGGCCAGTGGTGGGACTATCTGCGGCGTGTTTTGACGTTGACGTACACGTCGATCGAGTTCATCCCAGAGGTGATTGATTGGGTTGACATCTATAGATGTCGACGGCCAGGGCAATACGTTAATGTTGTCATTATGGAGGTTCTCCACCGTGACACGAGCTGTTTTCGGTGGAGCCTTGTCCTTTTGCCATACACATCTATTTCTTTGTTTGTTTGGTTGATTGTTTTGTTGTTTAACCCCGCACTCAGCAATATTCCAGCTTTTTGACGGCGATATGTAAATAATCGAGTCTGGAGCAGACAATCCAGTGCTTGACATCATGAACATCGATCCACGCAATTGGGATACGATGACATGCATCAACCAAGTCAGCGAGCCTGACCACCCGATCCCGTTAGTCGCCTTTTACGACAAGCATAGTCACCTCTTACGGCAAGCATAGTCGCCTTTTACGACAAGCATAGTCGCCTTTAACGGTTGCTGAAGAGTTATTCTACTCAGCCTCTCCACGGGTCGTATCAGATATAAACGTTGTTTGTAATTATATGGTGGAGAAAACCAATTTCTTTGATGGTGATATAGTGTAGTAATCAGATATATCACAGTTAATTACACATTGCAACTCTATTTTGACAAGGAATTTGGTCGAACTGGAGATTTCATTTTCAGTGGTTCATTCATATGGTTTTCACATCCATTTTGCCCTTCACGCCAAATGGTAATGTTTCTGCGGGGCCGCATCCTTGGTCTAGTGATCGTGCGTCTACCCAGAGGGCGGAAGGGCCGGGGTTCGATCCCCGGCCGCGCCATACCAAAATACTTTAAAAGATGTTACTTGTTGTTACCCTGTCTGGCGCTCGACATTATGGGGCGAAAACAAGAACTGGTCAGCTCGGAGTCAGTATACTGTGTTTGAGTTGGGTATTTATGTTAAACTGCGGCATGGTATCGCAGTGAGCTAGCACTATAAATCGGCATTAGTCTGGACTATAACAAGCAGCCACCCAAACACACACACTACATGCACGTTGCTATATAAGTGCGACAACCGTGACGCAACGCGATGTTAAACCCCCTTTCACATCACCTCACCTGGTTCTGCAGATAATCAAGACTAGTTATTTATTCACTTGTATTGACTATTGCTATTTTAGTAAGCTTTGTGAGCTGCCATAGACCATAAGAGCCGAACATTTGTATATTATCCTTTCTTTCTCTTTCTCTTTCCAACCGAACGGAAACAGTTTACTGGATGTCATCATAATAATTGTCTTGGTCGGCTCATCATCAGTGAGTGAGTGAGTATGGTTTTACGCCGCTTTTAGCAATATTCCAGCAATATCACGGCGAGGGACACCAAAAATGGGTATCACACATTGTACCCATGTCGTGAATCGAACCCAGGTCTTCGGCGTGACGAGCGAACGCTTTAACCACTGGGCTCCTCGACCTCCCTGGCTCATCCTCAGAGATACGAAGAAACATTATCTATGTCATTTACATTTTTATTCAGACAAATGATCTCGTTCAGATTAATTAATGTTGAATGCAAAATAACAAAGAACAAATCAAAGTGTTTAATAGCTTCATGTCATGTTTGATCAATATCCACATGAAGCAGATGTATACCTTATTTGGACTATACTGCCAAGCCAGCATCCGTCATTGCATCTGTGAGAGATATTGCTGCTGCAGTTGTTCAACATTATTCTTTTTCCGTGGCCTTCATTTGGCGCCCTCTGCATTGATGGGAACTGTGAGGAGTTCATGCAGTGTGACGAACAGTCGGGTCCACTGGAAGCGGGGGCCTACACCTGTGTCCTAACAAGACGTGACCTTGATTGGCAGTTTAAATACTCTGATACTAACTATTTGCTTGTTGTTTATACCACAATCAGCACCAGTTAATCTATATAAGGTCATCGAGTCTGTGCCATGTCAATATTATGGTTATTAATGCACCATGTCATCTGAGTACGGTGATACACGATCAGCCAAGCCTGACACCTGATACCAGAACGTCGCCACGACCATTTGGTCATATATACCATTTAGTCATATATCACATATATCTTTAAATTCTTTCAATTCTGTAACTGTACAGAGGTATACGACTATATGGATATAACATAGCCGATCATTACGTCCAGCATTAATCGTACAAGCGAAAATAGTGATAATAAACATTTGCTAGGCTTTCCCACCGCCCCAAACTATGCAGTATTCAGGTTTTTAATAAGGGCTGAAAACACAGACTGGTAATGTACAAATAATGTCAGGATTTATTTTGAAGTTGTATATTAGTCACGGAGTTGAATATTTTGAGATAACTGTAGCTATATTATAAAGAGAGAAATTTTGACATGTGATTCTGCTTTTCAATCGCATATCAGCACAGGCTGTAAATACGTCTCTTAGGACAATCAGAGTCGCCTTTTACGACACGCAAGACCTATTCTACTCCGGTCTTCACGTATCTATAACAACATGTTAATGTTATGGTGTGATGTAAAACAATTTATTACATCGGTGGTTATGTTTCCGTTTTAGTAATATAGCTAATGATGAGGTCATATAGGATTTGAACATAGACATCTAACTGTCATCTCGGTGTGAAACATGCATGTTAACGTTCAGCTTCAATAGTTGAGCATTTTTGGGGTTACGGTTAAGATCAGTTTCAGATGTTAAAGTATTGTCGTGGCGTATGGGACCAACTCTTTATCCTACATTCACTACAATCATTTGGCTTTTCAGTTATTTGACAGAAATGGGAAACATAAATCATACGAATCCAGTACAGATCATCACCACTTTAACCGTTTGTTTATCATCACAATTACCGGAGCTACCTGTAACTCCGCACCAATTTCCCCAGTCATCTGTTGATTTGAACCAAAGTTAGTGTGTACGTTTTATGATTTTGGAAAGGATTTTCACTTTCATTTGAGAACTGTTTGAATTGGTTATAATGACACTACAATAGTGCTTTACTGTTGCAACTACTATGGCAATTACGTTAGTAAAGAGTCCAATATAGACACATGAAATAATACTGTAATAGTGGTATTAATCCCAACAACACTCGCCCACTCACTGGGTTCATTTATCACAATAGAAGTAGACACACATGCATTTTGTCCACGACCAAGAAACTGCTTCCAGGATCTAGTGGATGGAGACCTCTGCCTGGAGAGCGGAACGTCGGTGGTTCGGTCCCCTGGCCGATGATAAAAGTTTGTACTTGCCATGACCCTGACTGGCGTTCAGCATTAAGGGGCAAAACCAAGGACTGGCCACCTCAGAGTACAATGGGGCTGTGCAGGGTATCCATGTCAAACTGTCGCAAGGCAGTTCAGTGCGCTACCACTATAAAACTGATGCGTCAATTTTGGAAATGAACTTCGTATGTCTACCATAAAATATTTTGAAAGCTTTACTGATGCCTTGAATGTTGTAACTTTGATCAAACAACTTCTGAGCAAGAGTCGTATGACGCTCTAAACATTCAAACCATGTTTAAGTTATCTTTTAACTGAATAAGTGGAGACTTCATACTCCAAGATAGTGAAATAATTGATAGGTATCTATATTAGTCAGTATCTATGTCACCAGATGCCACGAACATAGTCCCCGCTGGAACAAATCCTGATTGAGTGAGTTTCATGGTGCTTTGAATAAATAATACTTCATGTTAATAATGCTGTGTTATCTGATAGTGCGCAGAAAGACCTGAATGAAGCAATTCGTAGACCTTTATACATCTTTGGATGGTCCCACGGATATGAACAATTAATACTTCATGTTTATAATGCTGTGTTATCTTATAGTGCGTGGAAAGAGCTGAATGAAACAATTCGTAGACCTTTATACATCTTTGGATGGTCCCACGGATATGAACAATAAATACTTCATGTTAATAATGCTGTGTTATCTAATAGTGCGTGGAAAGAGCTGAATGAAACAATTCGTAGACCTTTATACATCTTTGGATGGTCCCACGGATATGAACAGTTAATACTTCATGTTAATAATGCTGTGTTATCTAATAGTGCGCGGAATGGCCTGAGTGAAGCAACACTTAGACCTTTATTCGATGGTCCCAAACAATAACCATAATTAGGGCAAATCAAACACAGGATCGGCGGTTCCTGCTATGGTTTCGGGTCGAAACTCACACATCGAACTGTTGTAGGTTAAACGACTGCATATTTTCTGAAATATCTGAGTTGTTTCTACAGAAGACCATACTTCTGAATGAGAGCCTAACGACTGGGGCCAATGTAACCTTCCACTGTGTTCCAAACATAAATGCACTTGAGTTAGTATATCTTATTTTTCAACAACTTCAGATTCGTTGTCTCATGGCGGCACATATGTTGATAGATACATAAATTCTCCAAGGCCTAAGGCATCACAGACACATCCTCGTACACACACGATTCCAGGACATAAACGATAGCAGCCAGTGGGATTACATTCTTATGTCAGTGTACAACGAGAATCATATTTGGTGTTATGCTCGTTTTCTGCTAGAGCTTAAAAACTTAAAATTCCTATTTTGTCTTTAAAACAGATTGTAATGTGGCGATTGACTTTTCAGGTGAATTCCATGTACAGCAAATTTATATCTGTTAGATGTTTGTTGAGTACATTATCTTGTGAATTATTCGAACAATTGACGTCAATGGCGTCCAAACAAACAGGGAATACCTGAAATCATGAAAACTCGATTCTTTTCTTCCATGCTTATAAGGAAATGCAGTCGCACCCCGTTGTGTCGAATTTGGATGTGTCGAATTCACGGTTGTCTCGAACTGATTTGGGAGTCTCAAGTATCCAAATCAGGCATTCAATTCCCCTGATGTATCGAACCCTGGATATCTCGAACATTGTTTCCAGGTCCCCACGAGTTCGACACAACAAGATTCAACTGTATATTTTGTAAAGTGTATGTGCTTGTATTTTGAAGGCGTGAATTCTCCCTTCGTAACAGCGACGTTGCACCGATAGACATTATTGTTAACCTGGCCGAAGTTCCTTCATACATAACGTATGGAAGCTACGAAGGAGTTGACTCGTATAACATGCATGAGGCAGAAGCAGGCCCAAATCTTGCCAACAGAGAATTCAAGCTAAATGTTCTGTTTGGCGAGGGTGCCTTTAAGGTAATCATCAAAACTTCTTCCTAGAAATGAAGATGACATAAAAACTATTTTTCATAGGATGCGTTATCCATAAACTTTCACATAATATTTTGTGGAGGCAGTTAATGGGTAATGAGCATACTGTATTTTCAAAATGGATTTGGAATTTGGAAATTTCGTCCAAAGAACATTTCAGGGTCCAGCCTGCATTCATATTTCAGTATTTGAACGATAAGTATTTTCTCATAAATATTCTCCGCTTTAATGATGCAGTTACTTGAAACAGTGGGATGCTAAGCTATTTGAAACCTCTGATCGGGTTCAATCAATTTCTAAAAGTAAACAGAGAAATACTTTATAACTCACGCTGCACTGAAAAACATATGGAATTCCAATATGTTATGAATACATTGTTTCTTTGCAAAAAGATCAGTAGCAAATTTTAACTAGGTATCACCTTCCATACCCTTCCGTGGTTTGTCTGCTCTGAAGCGCTTGCACTCATCGCCGCACACCCAGGACATGTCAGGGCCGTCATTTTCATGTTTTATTTGCTTCGCCATCATATTGTTATATTTGTAATTAATCTCATTGGTTTTGTAATTACGTTGTTATCTTTGTACATTTATCCCACCCTGTGTTCTGTAAATATATCATCAGGTATATATACATATTAACTCTTTGCACTTACTCAGTATTCACCTGATGAAGGTGCAAGAAGTAGCTCTGAAACGTCGTCGCAAATAATAAAATAATTGTCATGTGTGCATGATTATTGATAGTTGAAAGTGAATTGGACTTCTGAAAACCTCTTCATAGTGTGATGAGAGCCGAATGACAGGATTTCTGGCTTTTTAATGTAACAGTGTCAGTATTCTTTGAATTATTAACAATGCTAACTACTGTTTGAAGTTTCAGGTATTTATAGATGGCATCAAGCTGTTTACTTTGAATTATTAACAATGCTAACTACTGTTTGACGTTTCAGGTATTTGTAGATGGCATCAAGCTGTTTACTTTGAATTATTAACAAAGCTAACTACTGTTTGACGTTTCAGGTATTTGTAGATGGCATCAAGCTGTTTACTTTGAATTATTAACAGTGCTAACTACTGTTTGACATATCAGGTGTTTGTAGATGACATCAAGCTGTTTACTTTGAATTATTAACAATGCTAACTACTGTTTGACATTTCAGGTGTTTGTAGATGACATCAAGCTGTTTACTTTGAATTATTAACAATGCTAACTACTGTTTGACGTTTCAGGTATTTGTAGATGGCATCAAGCTGTTTACTTTGAATTATTAACAATGCTAACTACTGTTTGACGTTTCAGGTGTTTGTAGATGACATCAAGCTGTTTACTTTGAATTATTAACAATGCTAACTACTGTTTGACGTTTCAGGTGTTTGTGGATGGCATCAAACTGTTTACTTTGAATTATTAACAATGCTAACTACTGTTTGACGTTTCAGGTGTTTGTTGATGGCATCAAGCTGTTTACTTTGAATTATTAACAAAGCTAACTACTGTTTGACATATCAGGTGTTTGTAGATGACATCAAGCTGTTTACTTTGAATTATTAACAATGCTAACTACTGTTTGACGTTTCAGGTATTTGTGGATGGCATCAAGCTGTTTACTTTGAATTATTAACAATGCTAACTACTGTTTGACGTTTCAGGTATTTGTAGATGACATCAAGCTGTTTACTTTGAATTATTAACAATGCTAACTACTGCTTGACGTTTCAGGTGTTTGTAGATGGTATCAAGGTGTGTACTTGAATTATTAACAGTGCTAACTATCCTTTGACGTATCGGGTGTTTGTAGATGGCATCAAGCTGTTTACTTTGAATTATTAACAATGCTAACTACTGTTTGACGTTTCAGGTGTTTGTTGATGGCATCAAGCTGTTTACTTTGAATTATTAACAATGCTAACTACTGTTTGACGTTTCAGGTATTTGTAGATGACATCAAGCTGTTTACTTTGAATTATTAACAATGCTAACTACTGTTTGACGTTTCAGGTATTTGTAGATGGCATCAAGCTGTTTACTTTGAATTATTAACAATGCTAACTACTGTTTGACGTTTCAGGTGTTTGTAGATGGCATCAAGCTGTTTACTTTGAATTATTAACAATGCTGACTACTGTTTGACATTTCAGGTGTTTGTTGATGGCATCAAGCTGTTTACTTTGAATTATTAACAATGCTGACTACTGTTTGACATTTCTGGTGTTTGTAGATGGCATCAAGCTGTTTACTTTGAATTATTAACAGTGCTAACTACTATTTGACGTTTCTGGTGTTTGTAGATGGCATCAAGCTGTTTACTTTGTTTAATTAACAATGCTAACTACTGTTTGACGTTTCAGGTATTTGTAGATGACATCAAGCTGTTTACTTTGAATTATTAACAATGCTAACTACTGTTTGACGTTTCATGTGTTTGTAGATGGCATCAAGCTGTTTACTTTGAATTATTAACAATGCTAACAACTGTTTGACGTGTCAGGTATTTGTAGATGGCATCAAGCTGTTTACTTTGAATTATTAACAATGCTAACTACTGTTTGACGTTTCAGGTGTTTGTAGATGGCATCAAGCTGTTTACTTTGAATTATTAACAATGCTAACTACTGTTTGACATTTCAGGTGTTTGTTGATGGCATCAAGCTGTTTACTTTGAATTATTAACAATGCTGACTACTGTTTGACATTTCAGGTATTTGTTGATGGCATCAAGCTGTTTACTTTGAATTATTAACAATGCTAACTACTGTTTGACATTTCAGGTGTTTGTTGATGGCATCAAGCTGTTTACTTTGAATTATTAACAATGCTAACTACTGTTTGACGTTTCAGGTGTTTGTAGATGGCATCAAGCTGTTTACTTTGAATTATTACCAAATGCTAACTACTGTTTGACGTTTCAGGTGTTTGTTGATGGCATCAAGCTGTTTACTTTGAATTATTAACAATGCTAACTACTGTTTGACGTGTCAGGTATTTGTTGATGGTATCAAGCTGTTTACTTGAATTATTAACAATGCTAACTACTGTTTGACGTTTCAGGTGTTTGTTGATGGTATCAAGCTGTTTACTTGAATTATTAACAATGCTAACTACTGTTTGACGTTTCAGGTGTTTGTAGATGACATCAAGCTGTTTACTTTGAATTATTAACAATGCTAACTACTGTTTGACGTTTCAGGTGTTTGTAGATGGCATCAAGCTGTTTACTTTGAATTATTAACAATGCTAACTACTGTTTGACATTTCAGGTGTTTGTTGATGACATCAAGCTGTTTACTTTGAATTATTAACAATGCTAACTACTGTTTGACATTTCAGGTGTTTGTAGATGGCATCAAGCTGTTTACTTTGAATTATTAACAATGCTAACTACTGTTTGACGTTTCAGGTGTTTGTAGATGGCATCAAGCTGTTTACTTTGAATTATTAACAATGCTAACTACTGTTTGACGTTGCAGGTGTTTGTAGATGACATCAAGCTGTTTACTTTGAATTATTAACAATGCTAACTACTATTTGACGTTTCAGGTGTTTGTTAATGGCATTAAGCTGTTTACTTTGAATTATTAACAATGCTAACTACTGTTTGACGTTTCATGTGTTTGTAGATGGTATCAAGCTGTTTACTTTGAATTATTAACAATGCTAACTACTGTTTGACGTTTCATGTGTTTGTAGATGGTATCAAGCTGTTTACTTTGAATTATTAACAATGCTAACTACTGTTTGACGTTTCATGTGTTTGTAGATGACATCAAGCTGTTTACTCACAAGGTCCCTTCACAGTTATTGCCTCTTGCAGTCACGGAACTCACAGTTAAGGGAGGCGTTCAACTGAAGACTATCCACATTCAGTAAAAGGCAAAGTACGAAGACATCAGGCATCAACAGAACACAACAGAACACAACACAACACAACACAACACAACACAACACAACACGGCACAATAAAACACAACACAACACAACACAACGCCACACAACACAACACAACACAACACTACATTACATGTGCTTAGACCATGCTAGCTCTTATTATCTTAATCACTGTGCACTCAATTTCCATCCTCAGCTCCCTGTGGAATATACAACCCAAGCATCCTATGCGGCACTAGAAGAGTAAGAGCGATCTCCATTTCCTCCTACTGGGTGAACAGAGGCATATTTCGAACAAAGTCACTTGCCTACGTCGACACAACAGATGTTACAATATCTATCCATCGGTCACATTGCTCATGGACCATTCAATATTTCTTCCTTGACAATTTGTATATGTTAAAGGGAATATGTCTAATCAGGGAACATGAATAATCACCCACATTTCCAGGGGCCTGAGGTTAGCAGCGGTTTGTTATTCGTTTTTCGAATATCGAAAAACAAGCCCGCACCGGGTTCATTTTTCAAAGGCTGTATATTAAACAAATACAGTTATGAACCCGGTGCTGGTTTGTTTTTCGTTATTCAAAAGTACTGAATAACTAAACAGCTTTTGGATGATGATGTAAGACGAACCTGCTGTCACATATTAAATGGGTTTCAGTGTATTTGACCACATTACTGTAGCTGTTGGGACAGAGGCAAGGGTAATAAAGTTTCATAACTTTGAAATGTTTGATTGCAGAACACTGAACTTTGACTTTTATATATTTTGTAATAATTGGTTCGTAGAAATTTGGAACGCAAATCCGCATTGGAAACCTGAGGGATATTCTGGTCCTTAAAGTACAACAGTCCTCAGGACCATTGAATGTATATTGAGATGTACGTAGTTCGATATAAGACAGGGCAGATATGGTAGATGTGCTTTGGACATCACAAAGTCAGTTCTTCAAACAGTAAACGGAGTCTTTGCATGTGGCAGTTACGTCAAGTATAACAGTCGTAAAGCCTTGTACTAGTTGGTTGGTTCATTGTCTAACGCCGCACTCAGCAATATTCCAGCTATATGACGGTTGTCTGTAAATAATCGAGTCCAGGGATTAATATCATGAGCATCGATCCACGCAATTGGGATACGATGACATTCATCAAACAAGTCAGCGAGCCTGACCACCCGATCCCGTTAGTCGCCTTTTACGACAAGCATAGTCACCTTTTACGGCAAGCATAGGTTATTGAAGACCTATTCTACCCCAGAATCTTCACGGGTCAGCCTTGTACTACGTGTGTCCACCATTGACCAGAATGACCACAAGTACATTTCCCCCGATGAGTGAGTGAGTATGTCACGTGACCACAAGCGCTCGCAGACAATACGGAATAAGCTATGTCAAAAACTGAGTGAATTGAGACAATTGACATTATATGTTTGTTTCTTTAACGCCGCACTCAGTAATATTCCCGCTATATGACGGCGGTTTGTACATAAACGAGGCAGGACCAGACAATCATATGACTGGCATCATGAGCGAGTGAGTGAGTATGGTTTTACGCCGCTTTTAGCAATATTCCAGCAACATCACGGCGGGGGACACGAGAAATGGGCTTAACACATTGTACCAATGTCGGGAATCGAACCCGGGTCTTCAGCTACCCGACCGCCCCTTCTCCCGATGAACTTGACGTAATTGCTGCAGATTGTGTCGCCCTGGTTGACGTTGACGTGTACGTTTATTTAGCTCACCTCACAGAAGCTCCATTGGTTTGAGCTTTGGTGACATTGACGGGCAGGCGTTACGTTTGTGTTCCGAGCTCTCGGGAAATCAGTAGAGACTCGTGCTGTGTGGGAACGAGCTTTGTCATGCTGCGAAATGGCGCTTGGTGCTTTAACAAGATATACTCACCGCTAAAAGAAACGCGAACTTTAAAAATATAGAAGTGTGTACGTTAAGAAGAGATGTTTCCAATGTGTACCACTAAATGGCAAAACTAACAATCAGGCAAGTGTTGCCACGGAATGTCTTCATGCTTATCACGATAATCACGTGATTTCCGAACTTTACACGCTGATCCTGCACAAGACAACTGGTGCAACTCGAGTCATCGATCTGTGACGTCACATGTGATGCGTTCATGATCGTCTGTTCACACAACATAACTGTATGTTCGTTTGAGCATCGACCCAATCTAATATCTAATATGAGTATATTCTTCATATATTAACCAACATGTATGGTATTCGCGTTTCTTTTGTCGGTGAGTATATGACGGTTCCGCACATCAAGACGCTTTCTCCACCAATTCTGTCGACGTTTTGATACGCATGGATCCGCTCATGTCTCCTTTAAAGAATAGTGATACAGGATTCGTTACTTAACAAATGTTGGGTAAGCCACTGGTGAATAATGCAGTTAGTAAACAGTTACGGGCTTGGGACAGTGCAGGGAGTGTCCAAGTTTGAGGTTTTGGATGTTGTGATATTTGGATGTGGTGGTGGTATGAGGTTTCCCTCATCTTGCACAATATTTAGTTGTGCCATGCTGTTGATATGCCATCGTGCCCAAAGCCGGGAAATTGTGCTCGAGGAAACATGGAAATGCCTTGTCACTGAGGGGTGTGATTCACCATCTACTAATATCCCATGCTATTGTCTTGGCCTGACGATTTTCCAAATTGACTTCGTTAACTGAAAGATTTGCGAATGAATGGTTTCTGAAAACGATAAGGGTCATAAACTTGACCAAGAAACCTGTGACAAATTTAATTGATTTTCACTTTCCCAATAAAATTTACATACTTCAAAGGTAATCGATAGTTCCCCTTTTTAAAGACAATAAAATCCGTTTTGTGACACTTTTTCAGTAAAAGAAGAACATGTAGACTTTCTTATATATAACAGTGCAACATGACATACTTCCCATGAACAAAATTCACTTCTGAAAATACTGTTACCACCAATGTGAGTTTTGTGAGTTCGAGTCCTGGTACGACCTAATTATGTTTCTAGGTTCGTCAACACCATACCCTTGCTGGTAAACGTCTAAGACCTGCATCACGTCAGGCTTTACTCCCACATAAACCTGACACGCCGTGATATAATTGGAATACTGAAGTGCAAATAAAGGGAGAAAATTCATTGTAGACTCTCATATACACACAATAGTAATTGTTGGTAATAATTATAAACGTGTATAACCTGCATCAGGTTGGACATTCGTCCCACCTCAAAGTGACCCTACATGATCTACAAGTACAAGTCATAAATAAAATTGCATCGGACATCATTTTGGTCACTGATGCTTGGAAACGTCCTCCAACAGTTGAGCAAGAGTCGTATGACGCTCTTTGAACTGGCTGAAGAAAGAGCATGCTCGATTGTATCTCAGAAGTTGTGAAATGTAGACAGCAAACGCTGGGGCTGCTTAAATAGTGCTCGCATGAAGGGAAGGTTGCCTATTTGAAGGTGAAGTTATCCCCCGTGTCTTGTAAAGAGTGTTTTGTCACACTGAATCTTTATGCATAGATCTAAATATGAAACAGGAGGCGCCCTCACAGGTCTCCTTCATTTCTAGTTCAGATGGGTAAATCAGGTAAAGGGAACTTGCTTTTTGACCGTTACTGTACGATATCAGACGATCCATATACCTGGAGCTTTAGTTAAACTCCCTGGCCAATTGTCTTGTTTTGACCTTGCCAATCCGAGAATAAATTCCAATTCATATTCACAGAGCATCAGATTGACAAGAAGAGGAGCTTCCTTGGTGACCAGTCGGAGGCCTACGTTGTGCCTAAATCTCCCAATTTAACAAAGATGTTTTTTTGTGTGAAGAAGTCCAGTTTGTCATGTATTGTTTTCTTGTAAACATCACATAACATTTGCTGTATATTTTTACAAATTAAGCGGCGTCAACCCCTACCGACTCACTCGCTCCCTTTAAAAACAACATTTGAACATGTTTCAGTCGAAGTTTTTTTACCACTGACTTCAATAGATGTTAATGACTGACATCAGACTTCCTTTTCGCAAATGAAGTGCGACTTACCATTGAAAGCATAACATGGAACATCATTCCATAAATAATTACTATAGGACCGTCTCATTTCCAGACAATGTTCTTTCCCCTTGTAATTATCAGGTTGATGTGGAGACCAGTTGCTGTAGACCATAGGACGCCGACCCTCCCACAGCCATCTCCCCTCTAGGTTCAGATCAGTCGCACCAAGCCAGTACCTGTCAGCTGTGAATACCAAATTATTACTAATGTGAAGTTATACCATTATTCAATCATATGGGGGTTGAAAATGTTACCATGTTATTTTAGTAGTGCATGTATGCCAATATGTGCTGCAATACACAATACAAAATATTTAAAATGATACAAAATTTCAAATCTTTTCTTTATATGACTTTTAGTAATAATTTGACTTTACAAAAGCACCTTTCAATTTTGAAGCTTTTCGTACAATTTGTGACAAACATCCACGTAAGATTTCAGCCACTTTAATGCACTTTGTTATAACTTTTGAGTGTAGCCCGAGTTAAAAAGTCAAATTCATATGAACATTTATTATATGGCAAACACGCGTGTTTAACCCACCCTGAACCCCCTACTGAATTCACCAGTACCAAATTTTATTTCGACATATGGACCTTAATTCCCTAGATGTTTCAATATGGTTGTTGAATTCTAGATGTTTAAAAAAGATAACCTTTTCCCCTTCTGATAGCGCGGCCTCTTAGAAAGTCTTAGCGACAGTAAGCCTGAAATATTATATAAATACACTGACGCTTCGAATGTATTTAATCCACTTGATTCCCACAGGCGTGATTTGTCGCATGTATTTGATACTTAACTCTCATACTTGCCACACACTGGATAGAAACGCCATGTTCCGTGTGTAATACCTTGGCATGAAGTGCCTAGAGCAGAGTTGTGTTTTTAAGTATTTACATATAATTTTTTACAAGCACTCTTATATTTACACTTTCTCAAACAGGATTAGTGTTTTTGTCCTAAAGTTTGCCTTTACCCTCTTTAGGCCCTGCTTTGGAAGTATTTCCAGCTCAATAATTTCATTCTTAAAACATTGCTGTATCATTTAAGATTTTAGACAGGTTATCTCTACAGCATGGAACTTGTATTAGGTAAGAGTGAACGAGTGAGTGGTTGTGGTTTTACGCCGCTTTTAGCAATATTCCAGCAATATCACGGCGGGGAACACCAGAAATGGGCTTCACACATTGTGCCCATGTAGGGAATCGAACCCGGGTCTTTGGCGTGACGAGTGAACACTTTAACCACATGGCTACTCCACCGCCCCGTATCAGGTAAGAACAACTACTAACGCTTGCTTCAGCAAATCCGTTTATGTTGGAGAACCAATATCCAAGGCACCGCTGCACCACCATTTTTTGTTCCGGTGGATTAGTGACACACAAGAGTAAACGGACATTCTCTGGTGTGGCACAAGGTCAGACACATCAACAAATCAATGGCCATATGAACGGAGATGGAGGTGCAGTTGGATTGACTGAAACAGCTGGACCCGTGAAGATCCGGAGTAGAATAGCGCTTCAGCAACCCATGCTTGCCGTAAAAAGGCGACTGTGCGTGTCCTTAGGGGCGACTAACGGGATCGGGTGGTCAGGCTCGCTGACTTGGTTGATGCATGCCTTCGTATCTCAATTACGTAGATCGATGCTCATGATGTCAATCACTGGATTTTCTGGTCCAGACTCTATTAATTACATAACGCCATCATATAAGTGGAATATTGGTGAGTGCGGCGTTAAACCACACACACACACACACACACACACACACACACACACACACACACACACACACACACACACAATACCAAACTGCCACATGCCACATACCACCCTCACGTGTTAACGTCAATGTATAAACGTAAGTAGTTACCTGAAGTAGCAGTGAGCACAGAAGTACAGCCAGGACGGTTATCCGTGTACAGCTGCAACCTGACAGGGACACGCCAACTCAGCTTTTAAATATTACAACAAAGTTTGAAGATCCGGGAAAAGAGAGAACGTGTTCCATATTCACAGGTATATGATCGAGGACCTAACACATTCAGGTATTGCATATCAACACCAGCTAATGTACATCCGTGAACAAACGCCTGCTGACAATAGGATGTGATGGTTTCACACCTCCCTGGTTATAGTCACTGGAGCACTTGCCGTTATCTCAGTCACGGGTATCAGTCGTTATACCATAATCAATAATCAAGTGTTGCGTGACAGCTTGTGGAAAATTGAAAATGACAAATAATTTTCCAAAGGCTCAGATGGTTAATAATATAGAATCATAGATACATACAGAGACGTATGTGCGTTAAGAGGAGATGTTTTCAATGTGTACCACATGATGACAACGCTCACAACCAGAGAATCTTAAGACAGCGTGTATTTTATCACGATATGCTCCACGTGATTTTCAAACTTTACACGACAATCATGCACGAGACTAATGGTGCACCTCAAGTCATGGATCGATGACGTCACATGCGATGCGTTCATGACCGTCGGTTAACGCAACATAACTGTATGTTTGTGCATCGAACCAATCTAATATAGCTTGAATTTGAGTCATTCTTCATATATTAACCAGCATGTGTGATATTCGCGTTCTTTTGGTGGTGAGTATGTAAGTGTTATCATGGTAAAGACGACGTGGGTTTGTTTTGTTATTATTAGTTACTTGTTTAGTTGTTTAGTTACTCATACACACAGTGAGTGAGTTGGGTTTAGCGCCGCTTTTAACAGTATTCCAGTTATATCGCGGCGTGTCAGCAAGTCTAAGACGTTTACCACTTCGGTGAAACCCACGAGCACGGGTATGGTGCTGACAAACCTAGAAACATAATCCGGGCGAACTGGGATTCGAACCCCCAACCATAGTTTCTGGCGTAGCCAAGGGACGCAACTCTGCACAGCGAATCACGGCGCCCTAGACGACTCGGCCACCCGTGCCCCCTCAACAATAGAGAAAAATTTATTTCCAGCATTTAAAAATCAAATGGCCGAGAACATGGTAAACATATCTTTCCTCACACAGGACGCACGCCATCCAATCAATGGCATCCCTGTTCAAAGCAAGAATATACTACTAACACATGTCATGAGACATGCTCATTTAATCAACAAACACAGATCCGGGTTAGAATTCGTCTTCAGCAACCAATACAAGAGGCGACTGACGGGAATGGATAGCCAGACTGCTGACTCGGTTGATGCATGTAGTCGTATCGCAACTGCATAGATCGATGCCGTCGGGTAGCCTTGTGGTTAAAGCGTTCGCTCGTCATGCCAAGACCCGGGTTCGATTCCCGACATGGGTACAATGTGTGTAGCCCATTTCTGGTGTCCCCCGCCGTGATATTGCTGGAATATTGCTAAAAGCGGCGTAAAACGATACTCACTCACTCACTCACTCACTCATGATGCCAGTCATAGGATTGTCTGGTTCTGCCTCGTTTATGTACAACCCGCCGTCATATAGCGGGAATATTACAAACATTTAATGTCAATTGTCTCAGTTCACTTAGTTTTCGACACTGCTTATTCCGTATTGTCTGCGAGCGCTTGTGGTAACGTGACTTGAGCTTCCCAAGCCACTACCTCCCCCAACCCCCTCCCCAATCAGATATACATAAATTGGTTGGTTGGTTCGTTGTTTTACGCCGCACTCAGAAATATTCCAGCTATATGACGGCGGTCTGTAAATAATCGAGTCTGAACCAGACAATCTAGTGATTGATATCATGAGCATCGTTCAACGCAATTGGGATACGATGAAATGCATCAACCAAGTCAGCGAGCCTGACCACCCTATCCAGCTAGTCGCCTCTGCCGAAAAGCATAGTTGCCTATTACAGCAAGCATGGGTTGCTGAAGACCTAACCTAACCCGGAATCGGGATCTACCGGATCCCGTTACGACAAGCATAACCGCCTTTTACGGCCAGCATTGGTTGCTGAAGACCTATATGAAACTAGAGGGGGAAACAATACATAACCACACTTGCATGTGCTGAACTTCGACGTGGGATTTACTTTGCGCTGCTTCACGCGTCCGCGTCCGCGACTACCTCTGTGAAGTCTATAATTTACCACCACACTTCATCTGCAATATACAGCAGTGATGTATATTTCCACTGGTGGCAAATAAACCAGTGTTCTCGAATTGGAAATATCACCTCAGCAGCTATCAATGGTAGAACTAACACCATCTGTTACAATAAGAGTAAACACACATGGTTAAGTGTGAAAGCCATAGATGGTTCAGAGATAATATACTCTTTTTGCTTTATGCTGACGACACATTCATAATTCCGAGCATGTATATAATACAACGTGCGGGATCAAGTCTGACACTAAGCTGTGCACTGCGGATAAGATCAGAAGAACCATGCGTCTTGTTCACCTCCTTGTTTTCTTGTCGATGCTGACATTAGCAGATGCAGGTAACTGATGGCTTTGTTAATGGACGATTCTCAAAGTTCATAAATTTATGTAGATTGTATTTCCTTTCATCTATCAATGGTTTTCTACAGAAATTGATATTTGTTAATGTCTCTTTTACTATGAATATTTGATAAACGAATAATTTGTTCAAAAGCGATGTAAATGTCAACCCCTGCACTTACTCATATACGATTCTTCCCTCGACTAGGCTTAATAGATTAACTGACTCTCTACCACAGAACATTCAGAGAAATTTTCAAAATATGACTTGCTGCTTTGTCGTCACAGTGCTCCATGTCATTCTTTTCTATGACTGGAACAGGGAGATTTCACTCCTCACTACTCAGTGGCACTTGTAAGGCAAATCCGAATAGGTATTCAACATGTCGTAAAGGGCGACTATATGCTTGTCGTAAAGGACGACCATATGCTTGTCGTAAAGGACGACCATATGCTTGTCGTAAAGGGCGACTAAATGCTTGTCGTAAAGGGCGACTATATGCTTGTCGTAAAGGGCGACTATATGCTTGTCGTAAAGGGCGACTAAATGTTTGTCGTAAAGGGCGACTATATGCTTGTCGTAAAGGGCGACTATATGCTTGTCGTAAAGGGCGACTATATGCTTGTCGTAAAGGGCGACTACATGCTTGTCATAAAGGGCGACTATATGCTTGTCATAAAGGGCGACTATATGCTTGTCGTAAAGGGCGACTATATGCTTGTCGTAAAGGGCGACTATATGCCTGTCGTAAAGGGCGACTATATGCTTGTCGTAAAGGGCGACTATATGCTTGTCGTAAAGGGCGACTATATGCCTGTCGTAAAGGGCGACTATATGCTTGTCGTAAAGGGCGACTGTATGCTTGTCGTAAAGGGCGACTATATGCTTGTCGTAAAGGGCGACTATATGCTTGTCGTAAAGGGCGACTATATGCTTGTCGTAAAGGGCGACTATATGCTTGTCGTAAAGGGCCACTATACGCTTGTCGTAAAGGACGACCATATGCTTGTCGTAATAGGCGGCTAATGGGATCGGGTGGTCAGGTTGACTTGGTTGATGCATGTCATCGTATCTCAGTGACGTGGATCGATGCCAATGACGTCAATCACTGGATTGTCTGGTCCATACAAGCATAGTCGCCTTTTATGGTAAGCATGGGTTCCTGAAGACCTATTCCAACCCGGGTCTTCACGGGTCCTGACATGATGGCCTACGCCCTGATCCCGAAAGATCTCTGCACCTTCGGAAGCTTCAAAACTTTTAAACTTTGATAAACTGTAGCTCTGTGTAGTCGAGTCAACGTCACAGATTCCTGATTCATATAATATCAGCTGTCTCGTTTTACTAGTTGTTTTTGATCTTGCTATTTCCGTATTGTCCGCTAGCGCTTGTGGTCACGTGACAAAAGATTCGTTTGCAACAAGGGAGATAATCAATCCATGCCGTGCGTATCGCATTGTATAATCAGCTGACAACTTACTTGCAAGATCGAGTCAAACACAAACATAGTTTTTGCTTCTATATGTTTGTCAAAAGTTGATGCTGTGTCCACAGTTATTAGTATGGGAATTGTTGGATAAGACATAAGCCCTGACCAGCATCCTTCCATCAATTCAAATTGCCTTAATATAATAATCAGGAAAATGTGCGTGTGCTCTTACTATAGGGGTGGATCACGCGTCGATGTACGGATACATGTGTTTGATCGAGTTTCTAACCATGATCCATTGGTAAATGTGTCTTGCGACATATGGGTATGTCATTGCAAGCTTGAAATGTGTCTTGCGATGTTTAAGTATGTTATTGCTAGCTTGAAATCGATGTTAGGGAATGTTATTGCGAGCTTGAAATGTGTCTGCAACGTTTGAGTATGCTATTGCAAGCTTGAAATGTGTCTTGCGACGTATGGGTCTGTTATTGCAAGCTTGAAATGTGTCTTGCGACGTATGGGTCTGTTATTGCAAGCTTGAAATGTGTCTTGCGACATATGGGTATGTCATTGCAAGCTTGAAATGTGTCTTGCGACATATGGGTATGTCATTGCAAGCTGGAAATGTGTCTTGCGACGTTTGGGTATGCTATTGCAAGCTTGAAATGTGTTTTGCGACGTATGGGTCTGTTATTGCAAGCTTGAAATGTGTCTTGCGACGTATGGGTCTGTTATTGCAAGCTTGAAATGTGTCTTGCGACATATGGGTATGTCACTGCAAGCTGGAAATGTGTCTTGCGACATATGGGTATGTCATTGCAAGCTTGAAATGTGTCTTGCGACATATGGGTATGTTATTGCAAGCTTGAAATGTGTCTTGACGAAGTTAACAGATAAAGGAGAAAAGGAATCTAGAACCTGGGCTGAACTCGCCCTCTATATTTCATATTTGCTCCAACATGTTGAAGGGAAGTCTCGCTGTCCAGTGGGTTTTGTTCAACATGGACGCTCCTGTTACTGGTTCTCCAATGTGCGAGGATCATTTCCAGAAGCTGCTGTAAGTGTTTAATATTAATTGAAAGTCATTTTAACTAAAAACAATTTTCAAAGTTTTGTACATTCACTGAAGCGTCTGATTTGGTATATGTTTTTCACATCTACGATACTATTGTCCAAAGGTTATCAATTAGGAAAAACATTCTTCTTAATGTCTACAGATAGCCAAAGCAGATTTGACACTTACCAGGTTAAATTTATGTTCTTTCAAAAAGGGTGTCCAGTTTATGTTTGCTTACAGTGTAGATGCATAACAAAATATAGCCTAATGTTTTGTCTACTGACAATTATCATTGATTCCCTGACTAAAATTGCAATGCTACTCAAAACAATTCGGTCAGTGCCACTTTTCCTATTATTCCTATTAGGTCCCACGAACTTATTCAGTTATTACAGCAGTAATGTAAAGATGAGTATTATATTGTATTGAAGTCGGATCAACTAACCTACTGTCATATCGTTCAGCAATTCTATATAAAATATAAAACCTTGCTGTCATACAACAGGTAAACATTTAGTATCTATACATATGTTTGTGTGATACCCTGTAATCAGTCTTATACTGAATAAAAACGTAAAAAAAGAAAAGAAAAAGATACAAAGATCGCAACCGTGTCAATATTCATTATGTTAAAAAACGGAACATACTTCTAACTGTAGAATGCATTTTGATTAATGGGTATTTAAAAAAGGCCGGTGTAGTGATTATGTTTTGAATCGGATCGGAATCGGAATTTCATGAACATATTTCAGTGTCACAATAGCTGGGCTCATTACCTTATTCGTTATGTTAAGCCCAGGTTAAGCCCAAGCCCAAAATTAAGAAAGTGGATGCTTATTGAAACCAGTCACAAGGGGTTAAAATTTGAGTTCAAGTGGGAGGGGAACGACTTACTAATTAAGTACAAAAAGATAAAGAATTATTAGAAAAGGTTTACAGGTGTTATAGTATGTTCCATTATAGGACTTATCGTTTAGATGCTGTAATCAATATAAT
Source organism: Haliotis cracherodii (assembly GCF_022045235.1). Classification (NCBI taxonomy): domain Eukaryota; kingdom Metazoa; phylum Mollusca; class Gastropoda; order Lepetellida; family Haliotidae; genus Haliotis; species Haliotis cracherodii. The sequence continues at coordinate 7,558,616 of NW_027266269.1, forward strand.
CATGTATAAAGAAGAGAATAATATATTCATGCATTTCACCTGATGAAGGAGTAAGCATATTCTCCGAAACGTTGTGTTTCTCATAATAAAGAAGTTGACATCCATAGTGTATCACTTCTAAATGCCTTTCAAAGACCTGATTATCATGTATGAATATCTTGAAAATGACACGATTGACCGATGTTTCACCTTTGTTTCTGTGCGCTACCTGTCATTCAGTTAGCAATGCCCTCATCATTTACTATGGTTACAAGACGTGCAAAGATAAAAATAATAAATGTAAGATTCGGAGTTTACATATTATGGGCAAACGTTCAAACCTAGAATTTGAGACCATGGCTTAGAGTTTGCTTTTGTTTAAGAGAAGCTTTCCACTCTGCAATACCGATATGAAATTCTCAATCGTTTTCCCTATATTTATATTCAGAAACAGGCCTCAAGACCATATACTGCATGCGTTACCAGCCTTGATATAACTGGAATATTGCTGAGTGCAGCGTAAAACAACAAACCAACCCAACCAAGCATGCGTTACCATGTGTTTACTAAGAGCCATACCCGTGAAGATCTGGGGTAGAATAGGTCTTCAGCAACCCATGCCTGCCGTAAAAGGCGACTGTGCGTGTCCTAAGAGGCGACTAACGGGAACTGGTGGACAGGCTCACTGACTTGGTTGATGCATGTCATCGTATCCCAATTGCGTGGATCGATGCGCATGACGTCAATCACTGGACTGTCTGGTCCATACTCCATTATTTACAGACCGCCGCCATATAGGTGGAATATTGTTGAGTGCGGCGTTAATCAAAACATACACACACACACACACACACACACACACACACACACACACACACACACACACACATACACAAAAACAAACTGCCACATACCTTCCTCACGTGTAAATGTGAATGTGTAAATGTAAGTAGTTACCTGCAGTAGCTGATGCCAGTGAGCACAGAAGTACAGCCAGGAGCTGGAGCCGCATGGTTCTGAGTGCCGCCGTGTACAGCTGCAATCTGACAGGGACACGCCAACTCAGCTTTGAAATATTACAACAAAGTTTGAAGATCCGGGAAAAGAGAGAACGTGTTCCATATTCACAGGTATATAATCGAGGACCTAAAACATATCAACACCAGCTAATGTACATCCGTGAACAAACACCTGCTGACAATAGGATGTGAGGGTTTCACACCTCCCTGGTTATTGTTACTGCAGCACTTCCCGTCATCTCAGTCACGGGTATCAGGCGTTATACCATAATCAATAATCAAGTATTGTTTAACAGCTTGTGGGAAATTGAAAATGACAAATAATTTTCCAAAGGCTCAGATGGTTAATAATATAGAATCATAGATACATACAGAGACGTATGTGCGTTAAGAGGAGATGTTTTCAATGTGTACCACATGATGACAACACTTACAACCAGAGAATCTTAAGCTGCACGTGATTTCCAAACTTAACACGATAACCATGCACGAGACGAATGGTGCACCTCAAGTCATGGATCGATGACGTCACATGTGATGCGTTCATTACCGTCGGTTAACGCAACGTAACAGTATGTGTGTGCATCGAACCAATCTAATATAGCTTGAATTTGAGTCATTCTTCATATATTAACCAACATGTGTGGTATTCGCGTTTTTTGGTGGTGAGTATGTAAGTGTTATCATGGTAAAGACGACGTGGGTTTGTTTTGTTATTATTAGTTACTTGTTTAGTTGTTTAGTTACTCATACACACAGTGAGTGAGTTGGGTTTAGCGCCGCTTTTAACAGTATTCCAGTTATATCGCGGCGTGTCAGCAGGTCTAAGACGTTTACCACTTCGGTGAAACCCACGAGCACGGGTATGGTGCTGACAAACCTAGAAACATAATCCGGGCGAACTGGGATTCGAACCCCCAACCATAGTTTCTGGCGTAGCCAAGGGACGCAACTCTGCACAGCGAATCACGGCGCCCTAGACGACTCGGCCACCCGTGCCCCCTCAACAATAGAGAACAATTTATTTCAAGCATTTAAAAATCAAATGGCCGAGAACATGGTAAACATATCTTTCCGCACACAGGACGCACGCCATCCAATCAATGGCATCCCTGTTCAAAGAAAGAATATACTACTAACACATGTCATGAGTCGTGCTCATTCAATCAACAAACACAGATCCGGGTTAGAATTCGTCTTCAGCAACCAATACCAGAGGCGTCTGACGGGAATGGGTAGCCAGACTGCTGAGTCGGTTGATGCATGTAGTCGTATCGCAACTGCATAGATCGATGCCGTCGGGTAGCCTTGTGGTTAAAGCGTTCGCTCGTCATGCCAAGACCCGGGTTCGATTCCCGACATGGGTACAATGTGTGTAGCCCATTTCTGGTGTCCCCCGCCGTGATATTGCTGGAATATTGCTAAGAGCGGCGTAAAACCATACTCACTCACTCACTCATGATGCCAGTCATAGGATTGTCTGGTTCTGCCTCGTTTATGTACAACCCGCCGTCATATAGCGGGAATATTACAAACATATAATGTCAATTGTCTCAGTTCACTTAGTTTTCGACACTGCTTATTCCGTATTGTCTGCAAGCGCTTGTGGTAACCTGACATGAGCTTCCCAATCCACTACCTCCCCCAACCCCCTCCCCCATCAGATATACATAAATTGGTTGGTTGGTTCGTTGTTTTACGCTGCACTCAGAAATATTCCAGCTATATGACGGCGGTCTGTAAATAATCGAGTCTGAACCAGACAATCTAGTGATTGATATCATGAGCATCGTTCAACTCAATTGGGATACGATGAAATGCATCAACCAAGTCAGCGAGCCTGACCACCCTATCCAGCTAGTCGCCTCTGCCGAAAAGCATAGTTGCCTATTACAGCAAGCATGGGTTGCTGAAGACCTAACCTAACCCGGAATCGGGATCTACCGGATCCCGTTACGACAAGCATAACCGCCTTTTACGGCCAGCATTGGTTGCTGAAGACCTATATGAAACTAGAGGGGGAAACAATACATAACCACACTTGCATGTGCTGAACTTCGACGTGGGATTTACTTTGCGCTGCTTCACGCGTCCGCGTCCGCGACTGCCTCTGTGAAGTCTATAATTTACCACCACACTTCATCTGCAATATACAGCAGTGATGTATATTTCCACTGGTGGCAAATAAACCAGTGTTCTCGAATTGGAAATATCACCTCAGCAGCTATCAATGGTAGAACTAACACCATCTGTTACAATAAGAGTAAACACACATGGTTAAGTGTGAAAGCCATAGATGGTTCAGAGATAATATACTCTTTTTGCTTTATGCTGACGACACATTCATAATTCCGAGCATGTATATAATACAACGTGCGGGATCAAGTCTGACACTAAGCTGTGCACTGCGGATAAGATCAGAAGAACCATGCGTCTTGTTCACCTCCTTGTTTTCTTGTCGATGCTGACATTAGCAGATGCAGGTAACTGATGGCTTTGTTAATGGACGATTCTCAAAGTTCATAAATTTATGTAGATTGTATTTCCTTTCATCTATCAATGGTTTTCTACAGAAATTGATATTTGTTAACGTCTCTTTTACTATGAATATTTGATAAACGAATAATTTGTTCAAAAGCGATGTAAATGTCAACCCCTGCACTTACTCATATACGATTCTTCCCTCGACTAGGCTTAATAGATTAACTGACTCTCTACCACAGAACATTCAGAGAAATTTTCAAAATATGACTTGCTGCTTTGTCGTCACAGTGCTCCATGTCATTCTTTTCTATGACTGGAACAGGGAGATTTCACTCCTCACTACTCAGTGGCACTTGTAAGGCAAATCCGAATAGGTATTCAACATGTCGTAAAGGGCGACTATATGCTTGTCGTAAAGGACGACCATATGCTTGTCGTAAAGGACGACCATATGCTTGTCGTAAAGGGCGACTAAATGCTTGTCGTAAAGGGCGACTATATGCTTGTCGTAAAGGGCGACTATATGCTTGTCGTAAAGGGCGACTAAATGCTTGTCGTAAAGGGCGACTATATGCTTGTCGTAAAGGGCGACTATATGCTTGTCGTAAAGGGCGACTATATGCTTGTCGTAAAGGGCGACTACATGCTTGTCATAAAGGGCGACTATATGCTTGTCGTAAAGGGCGACTATATGCTTGTCGTAAAGGGCGACTATATGCTTGTCGTAAAGGGCGACTATATGCCTGTCGTAAAGGGCGACTATATGCTTGTCGTAAAGGGCGACTATATGCCTGTCGTAAAGGGCGACTATATGCTTGTCGTAAAGGGCGACTGTATGCTTGTCGTAAAGGGCGACTATATGCTTGTCGTAAAGGGCGACTATATGCTTGTCGTAAAGGGCGACTATATGCTTGTCGTAAAGGGCGACTATATGCTTGTCGTAAAGGGCCACTATACGCTTGTCCTAAAGGACGACCATATGCTTGTCGTAATAGGCGGCTAATGGGATCGGGTGGTCAGGTTGACTTGGTTGATGCATGTCATCGTATCTCAGTGACGTGGATCGATGCCAATGACGTCAATCACTGGATTGTCTGGTCCATACAAGCATAGTCGCCTTTTATGGTAAGCATGGGTTCCTGAAGACCTATTCCAACCCGGGTCTTCACGGGTCCTGACATGATGGCCTACGCCCTGATCCCGAAAGATCTCTGCACCTTCGGAAGCTTCAAAACTTTTAAACTTTGATAAACTGTAGCTCTGTGTAGTCGAGTCAACGTCACAGATTCCTGATTCATATAATATCAGCTTTCTCGTTTTACTAGTTGTTTTTGATCTTGCTATTTCCGTATTGTCCGCTAGCGCTTGTGGTCACGTGACAAAAGATTCGTTTGCAACAAGGGAGATAATCAATCAATGCCGTGCGTATCGCATTGTATAATCAGCTGACAACTTACTTGCAAGATCGAGTCAAACACAAACATAGTTTTTGCTTCTATATGTTTGTCAAAAGTTGATGCTGTGTCCACAGTTATTAGTATGGGAATTGTTGGATAAGACATAAGCCCTGACCAGCATCCTTCCATCAATTCAAATTGCCTTAATATAATAATCAGGAAAATGTGCGTATGCTCTTACTATAGGGGTGGATCACGCGTCGATGTACGGATACATGTGTTTGATCGAGTTTCTAACCATGATCCATTGGTAAATGTGTCTTGCGACATATGGGTATGTCATTGCAAGCTTGAAATGTGTCTTGCGATGTTTAAGTATGTTATTGCTAGCTTGAAATCGATGTTAGGGAATGTTATTGCGAGCTTGAAATGTGTCTGCAACGTTTGAGTATGCTATTGCAAGCTTGAAATGTGTCTTGCGACGCATGGGTCTGTTATTGCAAGCTTGAAATGTGTCTTGCGACGTATGGGTCTGTTATTGCAAGCTTGAAATGTGTCTTGCGACATATGGGTATGTCATTGCAAGCTTGAAATGTGTCTTGCGACATATGGGTATGTCATTGCAAGCTGGAAATGTGTCTTGCGACGTTTGGGTATGCTATTGCAAGCTTGAAATGTGTTTTGCGACGTATGGGTCTGTTATTGCAAGCTTGAAATGTGTCTTGCGACGTATGGGTCTGTTATTGCAAGCTTGAAATGTGTCTTGCGACGTATGGGTCTGTTATTGCAAGCTTGAAATGTGTCTTGCGACATATGGGTATGTCACTGCAAGCTGGAAATGTGTCTTGCGACGTTTGGGTATGTTAATGCAAGCTTGAAATGTGTCTTGCGACATATGGGTATGTCATTGCAAGCTTGAAATGTGTCTTGCGACATATGGGTATGTTATTGTAAGCTTGAAATGTGTCTTGACGAAGTTAACAGATAAAGGAGAAAAGGAATCTAGAACCTGGGCTGAACTCGCCCTCTATATTTCATATTTGCTCCAACATGTTGAAGGGAAGTCTCGCTGTCCAGTGGGTTTTGTTCAACATGGACGCTCCTGTTACTGGTTCTCCAATGTGCGAGGATCATTTCCAGAAGCTGCTGTAAGTGTTTAATATTAATTGAAAGTCATTTTAACTAAAAACAATTTTCAAAGTTTTGTACATTCACTGAAGCGTCTGATTTGGTATATGTTTTTCACATCTACGATACTATTGTCCAAAGGTTATCTTACCAATTAGGAAAAACATTCTTCTTAATGTCTACAGATAACCAAAGCAGATTTGACACTTACCAGGTTAAATTTATGTTCTTTCAAAAAGGGTGTCCAGTTTATGTTTGCTTACAGTGTAGATGCATAACAAAATATAGCCTAATGTTTTGTCTACTGACAATTATCATTGATTCCCTGACTAAAATTGCAATGCTACTCAAAACAATTCGGTCAGTGCCACTTTTCCTATTATGATTTCTGAGACCAAATGTTTAACATTTTGTCATGTTACTTTGATCAGTATATTGTTAGGCGGACTATTAATGTCAATATGTATTTTTATTACTGAATTTTATCCTTCAGATATTTATATAACACCAATAATTTCATTTGATCCTTCAAATGTGCATCACCTTTCAGAGTTACTGTCGGTATTTCGGGAGCCACCTTGCGATAATAACGAGCAGGAATGAGGACGGTTTTATCAGAGGCTATGCAAGCCGCCATGGTAAAGGTGAGGCGTCACACTCTTTGAAACAGTCGTTGAAAAAGCATGCTCATTGTTACCTCAAAAGTTGTGGAAGCTGGAATATTGCTCGACGTACAGGAAGCGTTGAGTAATGGACAGTTGCACAGATTGGGTGTAATATATATATATTGTATTCTTTATGTCTTCACTTTCAGTTTGGAAAAAAATATTCCTTAATCACTGCAGTGGACCCCAGCCCTCAAATCACACTTCCTGTGTAAAATAATTATTTCTAGTTCTTAGGATTATGTAGTACCAACACGTTCGGGAGGTAAATAAACAAAGGGCCAAACTACTGGAATATAGTAAGATACACGTGTTCAGTTGGAAACATGTTGCAATTTTGAGTCTATGGCCTCGAGAGTGTATTTCACTAAGAGGTATCCAATTATTCTTAAACCTGATATGGGTGAATTTATTATTAAAACGTAAAAATGGCATACTCTTCTCATATTACCAGTCTTACAAAAGAGCTCGGATACATAAGAGGGAATTTTAGTGATTGCGAGGACACATTTTGAATGACCGTCATTTTTATCTTGACACAACACAGATCGAGGGGTTAGTGCCAGAACACATTATCTTGTAAAATATTAAAATTGACTTTATGACTTTCAAAACATTGTATGACCATATATAATCCTACGCCAAAATATCTATGTACTACATTGTATATTTCAAAAGATATTCAACAAGACATAAACAACTTATCACTTAACTCTGTTCTCCTGTTGCGCCAGGATGTTCTATACTAAAATACTACATGCTGGTATACACAACATTAAAGTTTTCACTCAATTCTATTAAGCCAGAAAAACGTATCGAGAATTGACACATTCTAGCACTCTGATATAGGCTTCAGACTCCTTTAATTGGAGAGCCGCAACAACTGATAAGCATTTGAGATGTGCTGGCTTTTTGTGTTTACGATTAGAGATAGCGCTCCCCCGCACCAGATGATGTTAACTGGTGCTAGCCTTCTATGGCCCAGGATATTTATATCTGATCCTCGGGCCAAATTCCAGTCAGCTTATACTAATGGTCATTACTTGGTCCTGGCGTCGAAGATAAACCCCACTACATCAAACGTCTTACAACGGAAATATCATAGTCCAAATTATTTTCATCAACATAAATACGTTTAAGGTGAGTAAAACTGTAAATTTAATTAAATTATCTGTTATTTTACTAATTTTTGAAAATTGATCTCTTATATTGTTATAAAGTTACGACGCAACAACACGTCTGATGATTTATATAACGGATTTTTATGTTTAAGTCATTGTCAAATGAGTCTTCGTTAACTTTTAGTGTGTTCTTGGATGTTTTCAGATAATCGCAGAGAATTTTTTGTTAATTTTGCTATAAAATAGTATGTAAATGACATGGGTGAGACTTGTGTTTTTAACATAAACATCTTTCATGAACACAAGTAAAGTTTACATAAGAGTAAATATATGATACATGAAGTTAGATTGTAAATTGAGAAATAATGTCACATACACAAATATTTCAAGACCAGTGCTATGTATTGTTTTCTTATGTTTTTTGTTTTCTTTCTATAGGCATTGGAAAATGAGTGAGTTTGATTCTGACTTCGAAGATCAAGACATTTTGGAAGCTTGCAATATTATTGAGAACAATCAGATATTACACCATATTGTGCCACAACCACCCACTAACATGGAACCGAATCCGCTACCAACCACTGACAACCCAGTTCCATTGACGGCAACCAACATGGATGCTTATCAGCTTCCAACCACTGACAACCCAGTTCCATTGACGGCAACCAACGTGGAACCGAATCCGCTACCAACCAATGACAACGCAGATCCATTGACGGCAACCAACGTGGATGCTAATCAGCTACCAACCACTGGCAACCCAGATCCATTGACGGCAACCAACATGGAACCGAATCCGCTACCAACCACTGACAACCCATATCCATTGACGGCAACCAACATGGATGCTCATCAGCTACCAACAACTGACAACACAGTTCCATTGACGGCAACGAGCATGGAACCAAATCCACAACCAACCATTGACAACCCAGATCCATTGGCGGCAACCAACATGGAAGCTAATCAGTTACCAAACACTGACAACCCAGATCCATTGGCGGCAACCAGCATGGAAGCTAATCAATTACCAACCACTGACAACGCAGATCCATTGACGGCAACCAACATGGAAACTGATCAGCTACCAACCACTGACAGCGCAGATCCATTGACGGCAACCAACATGGATGCTAATCAGGTACAAACTACTGACAACACAGATCCTTTGTCGGCAACGCATACGAAAGCCCCTCAAGACTACATAGAGCCACGTTCCAGTAATACCAGTGAGGGAGGAAATGAAAATGAATTCGACAGCTCTGATGACGAACCTTTAATTTATTTGGGGAAATATAGACATACACATGTTGAAAGTAGCATCGAAACATCATCAGAAGAGTACCTTCCGAATGAAGAAGATTTATGCTCGTCTGACACCACTGAATCGGAAACAGAATTGACAATACCAAATCAGAAGAATATTGTTCATAGCAAATTTCATGAAAGGTCAAGTGGGGAATTGGAGGAAACTGTTGTTCTGAAGACATTACATAAAGTCATACCAACTACATGTATGAATCTCAAATGAAAAAGTTTCACACGGAGAGATTAGAACAGCTTCTGCATTGTAATGGATACAAGTTACTGAAGGTACCGGCTGATGGAAATTGCTTTTTTAAGGCTTCTGCACTTCAACTTAATGTGAGTGAATGTGAACTGAGGAAACAACTGTGTGATCATCTTGATGATAATATCATCACTTATTCTGATTTCTATGCTGAAGTGGAGGAAAACAACCTGGAAACATGGCAAAGTTATTCACTGGAAGTGGAACATCTTCGCAGGAATGGATATTTCACCAATAAGGTTGCTGATTTCCTGCCATTAGCACTTGCTAACTGGTCAGGTCGTGGTGTCCGTATTTTCTCCAGCAAGGCATCAACTCCTGTAACAATTCGTCAACAATGCACTGAGAGAAGAATAATCCTCGCATTTACATCCATAAAAGGTATTGAAGATCATTATGATGCATGCACACCACTGGCTAACCATTTGTCAAACACAATGATAGAAAATAACATCACAAAATCTTCTCAGTACTCAAGTACTCAACATGAAACAACAGAAGCATGTGCTTCTAGAGCTACCTGTCCTGGAACGTCCAAATCAGCTGCAAGTTGTCTCCAGTCGATCAGCATCTCTGATGTTTCTTGTCCTGCTGTAAATGAACGCAACCATGTAATGCCAGAAGGTCCTGTGATCAGTTCAAATACTTCAAGTCCAGTTCCAGTATCTTCACAGCATGGTGACGACACAGTGTCATCAGGTAATACAGCATCAACCCCAAACAAACAGAACCCAACTCGATCTGCAACTCCAAGAAAGTCGGCAGCCTTCCATACACCTCCTAGAAAGGTGCTGTTTAGAAAGAGACGTGCGACGCCCGAGACATGGTTAAAAAATCAAAAGAAACACCTGAGATTAGGTGGAATGGAATATGTGAACCAGCAAGGGAAGACCATGAAAGGAAAATCGGTTAAAGCAGTCGACTGCTCAAAATGTAGATATAAGTGCACCCAGAAGATCCCCGAAGAAGCTCGACACAGTATATTTAAAGCATTTAGAAGCTTGGCATCATATGAAAGGCAAAAGGATTTTGTTTGTTCCAACACTGATGAAAAGAAAACCCGTACATACCTGGATGACAGTGAAAAAAAGGTGGAAAAGAAACGCCAAGTCTATCGGGCATTTAATCTACAGTGGGAAGGAACAAGACATCTTGTTTGCAAGAAGTTTTTCATGAAGACACTTGACATTGGGGAGTCATATATCAGCCATGCCTTACAGCACAAGAGCCAGGGAACCTTTGGGAGCACAGAACGTCGCGGTAGACATAAGCCACACAATAAAACTGCTAGTGATCGCTTGACAAAAGTAAGGGAACACATCGAGTCATTTCCTAAGATGGATGCCAACTACACAAGAAAAGATACAAACAGGCAATTTTTAGGACCAGAATTGAATATTAAAAAGATGTATGAACTTTATAAGGAAAGGTGTGCTGCAGACAACAAAGAACCAGTGTCCTCATCACTCTACATAAAAGTCTTCAATAAAGAATATAATTTTTCTTTCCATGTACCAAAGAAGGACCAGTGTTCGCTTTGTCAGCAATATTACAGAGAAAGAGACACTGGTTGCCTGACAGAACAATTAACAAAGGATTTCAATGAACACCAAGCCAGAAAAATCAGAGCTCGAGAGGCAAAGATTAAGGACAAAAACACTTGCCTTGACAGAATCCTCTGTCTTTGTTGGAACATTTGACCTTGAGGCAGTATTGTACACGCCATGTTCGCTAGTTAGCGAAATTTTCTATATGAGAAAACTGAATTGTTATAATTTCACAGTGCATGATGCTGTTCACAAGAGCGGTACATGTTTTCTGTGGTCAGAGGTTGATGCCCAGAGAGGTTCATGCGAAATTGCATCATGTTTACAAATACAGTTGAAAGCAATGCCTCCTAACATCAACCATGTTATCCTGTATTCAGATACATGCACAGGGCAGAATAGGAACCAATATGTTGCTGCTTCCCTACTTCATGCTGTCACTACCACTGACCACATTGATGTCATTGACCATAAATTCTTGGAGCCAGGACACACCCAAATGAAGTGCGATGCAATTCACTCCAGTATTGAATTCGCCAAAAAAAAGACAAGTATTTTTGTTCCCAGCCAGTGGGATACTGTTATCAGAATGGCAAGAAGGAAGGACCCCTATCTCGTTATTCCAATCAAACACACGGATGTAATGGACTTCAAGAAATTGGCACATCAAAGACTGAAAAATACTAAAGTGGACACGGATGGTGGTAGAGTTAACTGGCTAAATGTTCGCTGGCTGCGGTTTATGAAGACTAGCCCTGACAGCGTTTACTTCAAAACTGAACACAATGATGAGCAGTTCAGAGAAATCAAGGTTACAGCAGGCAGTAGACGAGGAAGACCTCTGAACACAACCAACTCCCTTACTTGTAGATACACTGGGAAGCAAGAAATATCACATGCGAAGAAGAAAGACTTGTTATCTCTTTGTAGATCTGGCATTATTCCAAGCGAATATCATGAGTACTACAAAGCTCTCCCAACTGGTAACAGACCTGATTGTCTACCGGTACCAGATGCTATGGAGGAAGACTATGACACAGACATTGCATAATATGATGTGTGACTGTGGTGCTGTGTTCATTATCGCACTAATATAGCTATGTGTGAGTACGCGCGTGCGTGCGTAAGTGCGTGTGATTGCACTAGTCCGGACTAATGCCAATATTAATGTGCCAGCCCGCTGAGATACTATGCCGCAGTTAAACATGAATACCCGACTCAGATTTGTGGAAGTCTGACATTTCTGAAATGCTGATCCTGGCTATATTATATCTGACAAGTTCCTGCATTACTTCCTTATTAATTTCCTTTTTAGTGAGCCACAACAATCGCGTGAATGTTCAAGCTAAGAATTCCATTTACTGTTAGGAACGTAAAATGATTGTAACCACATTAAAATGTCTTATGACAGCTAGGTTGGATATCCGAATACAATCTGAGATAACTGATCTTAAGAATTGCAGTATTTGTATGTTCATAAATTGACTTTGAATGAAGCTCAGCTGGAAAAAGTATTATATTTTTTTGTGAATACTGCGAGTTATGGCACCATTTTGAAAATTGAACGTTGGGTACAGATCTGTCTATCTATTTATCTATCACTCTTTACATATTATATACTGGTATATAGATAATAAGCTAAATATGTACCCACTGTTTCATAAAAGAATATATATTTACATAAACAAATAATTGCTCAAAGGTTTTAAAAGGATCTTCTATTCATATATAATTTATAGAATAACGTTTCTCCGTTAACTTTGTGTGACACATTTACACTCATTAGCATTACAGCCTGACATTAACTTAATTTTGCATACTGAAACAAACAATGCAATGTAAATGTAAATGTACAGCATTTAATAAAATGAACAATGTTTGGTAAAGGCAACACTGACATTACTTTAGTTATTTTAGGCAATGCCAGATAATCGTTAAAGCTGGTAAGTGATTATAACCACGTGTTTGTAGCAAGCGATGCTTTAGAGTGTCAGCTTACACCAGGATAATGGTATCAGCCTGTGTGTCACGCAGACTCTGAGTTTGAGCCATTACCAGCTGTCGGGAGATAAGCTGTTATTGCTATTAATTGGCTTGCTCATTGAGAAAGTTTCTGAAGCATAAACGTATGTCCTGTGTTTGGGGTAATTTGACGCAAGCAGAAATGTTATCATTTATCAGGGCCACAATGTATCACTTCTGTTTACAAGGATCTGGGCCTCACATTTCCCCTTTCCTGTATAATGTTTATGCTGCCAGATGGAGTTGCCTTTATTTACTTTGCTTTGGCTGAAAGTCTAGCTGAATTTCTTTGGGAAAGAGATATGCCAGAACATCGTATATATTTCAGGTTATCTTTATTACATGTTAATATCAATGTTATGTTGAAAAAACAAGATATACTGTTTGGCACACTTAATGACAATGGCTGGAGACAATATTGCTAATAAAACTTCAAGTGGTGCTTTTTAGCACCATTTCAAACTTTTGAAGTGGGATTTCTCACATCTAGGGAAAATGGAGATAAGTGGTTCTGGCACTAACCCCTCGAGATGTCGCTTACTTTTTCTGATGCTTTTCTGGATGTCATGTGCCCACAGCTTCCAGCAGCAATCTTGACGACAGTGACCAACTACCATGATTGTAACTAAATGCGATTCAGTCGTACATATCTAAAATACGTATCTGTCAGGTCGCCATTACTGGATTGGTGCCACGGATCTGATCCTAGAGGGAAGGTGGCGGTGGGAAGGACACCATCCTGTGACCTACACACATTGGAATCCTGGGCAGCCTGACAATGCTTATGGTAGGACTGAACACTGCCTTGAGTTGAGGCAGTCATATCACTACAGATGGAATGATTATATCTGTGACAAGAAGTTGCAATCTATTTGTGAAACAGAAGTTTAAATAATTTCCACATGGCAGACACACGGATCATGTTTGTTTGACAATAAACATGGGTATTAAGTTAAGTTGTATTTTGTTTTGATTCTTCCATACAATGGTGTTAAGTAACAAGATTTGCTGAATGCAATTCCATCCATATTGTATCAGATAATAAACACTTTTGAAAATGTTGAGTCCCATTTACTATGTTCTTGTGTTATGTAACTTTTTTCCTGAAAGGGGTCATGGGTGGCCCAGTCGTCTTAGTTGCCGCGATTCGCTGTGTAGAGTTGTGTCACTAGGGCACATCCGAAACCTTTGATTGTAGGTTCGAATCCGGCTTCGCCCCGATTAAGTGTGTAGGTTTGTCAGCACCATTCCCGTGCTCGCAGGTTTCGTCGTAGTGAAAAACGTCTATGAGCTGCATCAGTTCGGGCTTTCCTCCCAAATTAAGCTAACATGCCGCGATATAACTGGAACACTGTTAAAACCGGCGTTCAAACCCAAAATCACTCAGTCACACTTTTATCCTGTAATATGTAGATTACAAAACGACATGCTTTTATTGAAATACATAATTCGACATTATCTATTAGCTTGTATTGAGAACATCTGGTATCATCACTATTTGATATTGATTCCCAGATACATGCTCATGATATAGCCAGATTCGTGCAATTGCCTTGCTTTTAGCAAAGATTTTTAACGAATATGGAAAGTGTTTTTCGCTTTGATTTGTTGTCACTATTCAATGAACAACAGGAGAAAAGATCAGTAGATGATCCAGTTAGCCTTCACAGGAAGCTTTGGTTTGAGTCATCAGGATTTGGCAGACAGGGAGATGAGAGTCAACGTGACCTCACCCGCAATACGTGTAGATGTGGACGACTCAGGGTGCACGTTCAGCACTCACGGCGAGGGAGCAAAGAACACTGTGTTGACGTTCATGATTATGGATTGAGAACAGAAATCATTAAAGTAATAAATTATTTGGTACCTGAAGGGAAGGTCTGTGATTTGAGTCCCTTCTTCGGCTGGGAATCTGGATTCATTATAGCAACATGTGTAATGAATGAATAATTATTATTGATATAACAATTTCGATTTTTAGATATCAATTCGATATGAATTTTATGATACTAATAGAATGCATGTATTGACATATAAAGTCGAATTAAGTTATCATGAACTTTTATCATCACCAAAGAAGTTTCATGGTTTTGATGGTAAAAATAAATCAAATCATTTTCGAATAATACAAAAAAAGCATTGAAAAAATATACACTGAACATGTATAATGTGCTACTGTTTTGGTGTACGTAATTATTGGTTATGCCTAAAACGGGCCCTTGTCAAAACGTTCTGAAATGAAAATACCCTCCGAAGATTGTCGGAAACAGGTCCATATGAAACATATAAAAAATATATATATACCACTGAGCATTAGTTAGCACCACCCACGTTTTCAGATAAGTGCTACATTAATGAATACCTGGTGCGAATCATTGATGGAAACAAGAAATAGAAAGTAGTAAACTGACAATCAGAATGCCAGGTACTTCTATCACACAGTTAATTAAGCTGACATTAGCGAGCAGTAACGTTTGATTGGCGTTATGCGAAGAAACGTTCCTTTTATCAATGCTGAAAAATAGCAGCTTTTGTTTGTTGTTTAACGCCGCACTCAGCAATATTCCAGCTATATGAGGGCAGTTCGTAAATAATCAAGTCTGTACCAGACAATCCAGTGATTGACATCATGAACATCGATCCACGGAATTCAGTGAGTCTGACAACCGATCCCGTTAGTCGCCTCTTACGACAAACATGGGTTACTGAGGACCCATTGTAACCCGGATCTTGACAGGTATTGCCCCAGCTCACACCTTGAATCAGACTGTCACGTTTTGCTGTGGGAGATCAGTGTCAACCTGGGAATCACCACTGACGCTGCAATCAGTATCTGGAGTATCAACTCCCCTCCCGGATGACATTTTGCTCATGCTGCTGATTAGTCGTCCGATTTTCAACTTTGGGATCCTGTCATTCCTGGTGCAATGCATAGGTCAGTTCATTTGAACTGTCCCTGTGACGGATTAGGAACACACTGTGAGACTCGTAATTACCAGTTTAACAAATGTAAGATAATTAAAAAAATAATATGTTGAGACTAGTTAACTTAACAAAAGCTGTGCTCAGTTCAAGCAGTA
Source organism: Haliotis cracherodii (assembly GCF_022045235.1). NCBI lineage: Eukaryota > Metazoa > Mollusca > Gastropoda > Lepetellida > Haliotidae > Haliotis > Haliotis cracherodii. The sequence continues at coordinate 7,574,628 of NW_027266269.1, forward strand.
TAAGAAGCGTCTCTGTATCCTGAAAGCTGAATTAGAACATTCTAGGATGACTACACAGCTTACCTCACTCTCACAAACATATGTCATCTCAACCATCCCAAGCAAAACATTATGTTACAATCTGCCTCTCATCAGACGCTTCTGCCTCGTGGGATTTGCCTGACTCAGAAGCAACAATCATCACGCGTGAGTTAAAAGTTAATGTCGCATCAGCACTATTTCAACCATATAGAGACGAGAATAATATTAACAAACATTCTATAAATACATCAAAGTTATATATAGAAGCAAACATATCAAACATAGTTTAGCATTTACAATATTATTTAAAACCTGCACAGGCTATAAGCCAACAACCAAAGCAGGGTCACCTCGTTGGGGATGATGAGGACTTATGGTGCCTCAACTTCCTTAGCCATACCCCAGCAGGATTTACATCACCAGTTATCTAGAAGGTAAGTTTAATTCATTGATGTTTATTTAGTGAATAAAGTGTTGATTAGCCCTTCAATAAGAATGAACAATTTACACTGAATTATTAACCCTGTATTTACTATTTCTGAGGTCGGCATTGGTGTATTCATCATTGGATCGGACATAAGCCCCTTGACATCTGAAGATCCCGGCCAGTTACTGGTACTGTCACTATGCCTAGTCAAGGAGTGCCAGCTTTGAGCGCATTTTCAAATGATTGCCGCCATCTTCCATCCATCTGACCGCCTCTGTGGTCTACTGGTAGAGCGTCCGCCCGGAGAGCAGAAGGTCCGGGGTTCGATCCCCGGCCGCGTCATACCAAAAGACGTTTAAAGATGGTACTTGTTGTTACCCTGTCTGGCGCTCGGCATGAAGGGGCTAAAGCAAGGACTGGTCGGCTCGGAGTCAGTATACTGTGTCTGAGTGGGGTATTCATGTTAAACTGCGGCATGGTATCTCAGTGGGCTAGCACTATAAATCGGCATCAGTCCGGACTAGAACAAGCAGACACACACGCACACACGTGCATGCACGTCGCTATATAAGTGCAATAATCTTGGACGCGACGTTAAACCCCATTTCACCCCACCTTCCACGCATCTGTGTTCGAGGTCTGACAAACAACGTATGACAACGACGACTCAGTCGATGCTCAAATATGCACAAACTTCTGATGACATGAATTCACAGGCAGCTATAAACTCATCTTCGGAGAAAATGAATTGACTGAAATTAGATTGTAAAAGCACAAGGTATCGTTCATGATTCATTTTAAGTCTACAGCTGAGCATATGATGTATTTATAAATGTGATACTAATAATGAACTATATGTAATGTATGCTTTTGTAGGAAGAACCAGGGAGCCAAAATGAGAAGATCGATCCTGTAAATATTATTTTTGCCTGTTGATTGATGCTGAATATTGCACTTGTGATCAAGTGTGTACACATTTTCTCTAAAACTTGGTCCCCGCTGGGCACGACCTATTGTTATCAGACAACTACGAATCAGGACACCAATCAAACTGTTTCAACATCTTGCCTACACTTCACACAGTTTGACCAAGTGTTCTTACCTTGTGTAGTATTTATGTTGATGTTGATGTACTTGTCAATCAAAGGGTTGAGATCGGACTTTTTGGAAGGCCATGGGAGAAGTGTCGTCTTCTCATTTTGAAGATAGTAAACAGTGCCATGTGCAGTATGTGACTTGTCACTATCTGACTGAGTGTCCCTCAGATGGTCAACAATAGGAACCATGTGATGGCGTAAAATGTCATCTCTGAAGCACATAACTGTTAAATTCCAATGTAGTGCACAAGGTTTGATCTCTTCGTGTGTGAATGGCTCCCTACATCATGACTCTCCACCAAATCGGTCAAGCTTTTTTGAAGCAATTTTAGGCAAAACGGTCATAAGCACACCTGCAGAGGCGTGGTCGTTGAACCAAAAATTCATCATGTCAACATCGAGTTAGCCATCTCAGCACTTGGCAAAAATAGGGTCATCTGAGTCAAGTCACCAGCAAATGATTTTGGACTGTTTGTACCAACGCTATTCTCAGCCCTGGTAGTGCAAATTTACACTATCTCACACAGAAATGTTTTAACAGTCACGAATAGTTCTTTTAGTGGGTACAAATGTTACGACATCATTTCGGAATCCGCAAGACAATCTGACTGATGTTACAGTTATGAATGGTGCAGTTTGACACCTTTGTCATGAACATAAAGGCGCATTTAGTTGATTCAAGTGTTACAAGCCAACACCATTTCTGAATCCGCAAGACAATCTGACTGATGTTACAGTTATGAATGGTGTATTTTGACACCCTTTTCATGAACATAAAGGGGCATTTAGTTGATACAAGTGTTACAAGCCAACACCATTTCTGAATCCGCCAGACAATCTGACTCTGTCATGTGCAGCTGCACACTATTATCAAAATGTCCTCAGCCCCTGTTCATGAACATGCAATCTTTACTTGCATTATCTAATCTATTTTGCAAATCAAGACATGGTTCTAGTAGTTTCTCACATGTGTATATTTTCAAAAGTATTTCAGGGGAAAGCCCTCCTCGTTTAATAAAAGCCTCTAAAATGCCACAAAGTAGCTTCTTACTTGTTTACTATGGCGACTGTGGTACATACTGTTGTGACTATTGAGACGTCATAATCAATCAGGAGTGCTCCAGTTACTGGAAGACAAACAAATTGATTAAATGATTGAAACTTTCAACCTTAATGCCAAGTTGTATGGTAAAATAATCAGTAAGTTTTTGGTTAATGTAAACTCAATAAAACATGTATACAGTTTCACATGGGAGCGCTTCATCTTAAAGACGTTTCACAATTACATGTTAAATATTTCCTCTGTCAACTCACTGACGAATATTTTATGGATGAACTGATGCAATGTTTAGGATGTAAATATAAAACATCAAAACCAGACAATAATCAGTTTTGAGTTTGCTGGTTGTAGTCCGTGCCAAAAATATGCAATCTTCACATGTAAAAATCAATAAAACATGCACATGTCGAAAGATCCAAAGGGACATTGTTAATTGTTTACTGGTGAGACTTTGGATACTGTAGTACATGTTGTTGTCACCATGGAGGCGTTATCAGCTAATCGATTTAATATTTCAGTAAACGGTGTCTGCACAGAAACTTCTAGTCGATACTTTACTTATTGAATCGCTTACAAAAGTACACTGTTAAAATTATCCCATTTACATGCTGCCAGGAACTATTCACATGACCGAGAAGCAAGAGCATGGCTGTGTGGGAATTTATTCGGTTTCTTCTTATCACAACCTTGAGTTACAGTTCAGCTTTTCAGTCATGTGATATTCTGACATTTCTTCGTCATGTCAGTTTGGATGGACTGATTTTTAATGTCACCTTCATCACAGAACACAGTGTTACTGACAAGGCTACATGCCTGACGAGGTGTTTCCGTGATGCTGTACAATTCAAATTCTCAAGGATGTCGGTTGTACTATTCATGTTCAATCACTGGGGGTGAACAAGAGACATATCTAGCAATTTCATTCAGTGATATTCTCATAGTAGTATTTGACGTTTATTTGTTTGTTGTTGAAGACCACACTTAGCAAAATTCCAGCTATATGATGGCGGTCTGTAGATAATCGAATCTTGACCAGACAATCCAGTAATTGATATTAGGATCGATCTCCACTGCAAGTGATCCCTTTAGTTGCCTCTTACAACAAGCATGGGTTGTTGAAAATTCATAGGGGCAGATAAGCATGTGTCGCTGGAGACCAATTCTGACACGGATCTTCAAGGATGAGTAAAATATGAAAAGAAAACTAATGTCTTCATATGCAAATGATATCCGATGGTAGTCGCCACTTATAAGCTGCAAGTACTTTTGTGGCAAGTTATCCACCATTGTCTGTCTGAACTTTTGCATGTTCTGCATCTTAACATCTGAAAGGCCGATTTGTCTAATATTCTGTCCAAATTAAAAACCGTTTGATTGAGTGAACGAGTATGGTTTTAGCAAAATTCCAACAATATCAGGGCGGAGAACAACCGGCATATGTTTTATACATTGTATCGAGGTGGTGATTTGAACTCGGGGCTTCCGCGTGACGAGCGAACGCTTTAATCACCAGGCTACCTCACCACTCTAATAATAATGACCTGTATTGAGCCCGGCACTTTGCAGAGGAAATTCAACACATGAGAATAATCAGGTCAGATTATCTGCCGAAACAGATCCCCACTAAAAACACACTTGTGATGAACATTATGTTAATAAATAACTGAAAATCTGTGAAGACGCAAGGTTTTCCTGAGAAGGAGAAGCAGTTTTTTCACAACAATGACACCCCAATTTGAGCTAGAGGTTCGAATCCAATTTTCAATATGGCCGCCATGGCTACTAAATTTTCTCGAAATGCAATTCTGTTTGGGCAGGATGCACTCAGCTTTATCGTGAACACGAAGTACACTCCAGCATACTCTTTCTACCCTGATTTCAAAGAGTGTCATAAGACTCTTGCTCAGAAGCTGTTTGATAAAGATTACAACATAAAAAGGCCTCAGTAAAGCTTTGAAAATCTTTAATGGCAGACATTTGGAGGACATTTCCAAATTTGACGCATCAGTGACCACAATGATGTCCGATGCAATTCCCTGTTTTGGTTTGTACCATACATTCCAGTGTTTTTCCAAGTGAAGAATTGATTTGCCTTTGTGTGTGACGGGTGCAACCTGTGGGGCAAGATACGCACACCTTTTCGCGAACAGCTGGTATCATCACTGTGTGATAGTGATTCGTAAACTCATACTCGTGATATAGTTGGAATCGTTCAATCGGCAGAGATTTCTTATTAATAAGGAAAGTGTTTTGTCGCCTTTTTTTATTTGATCTAAATTTGATTATGGTTGTTCATTGCGTAATCTTACATTTAAGAGCTTAGCACCATAAATCAAATATCTTACATTCAAGAGCTTAACACCATATATCCCTTGATTGCAGATTCAAGAGCTTAACACCATACGTCGCCAAAGTCATAAAACAAGCCATGACGTCAGACAAAGAGGCGTTCAGTTTTTAGTAATATATTACATTTTTTTATAAGTAACAACATGCAAAATATCAGAATAATAATTTGGCATCTCAGGCGTAAAAATTTGAAAGTCAAGGACTAACTGTAATGTTCGCTTTCTGTAGATAGTCAACAGTGGCATGTGCAGTATGCGGCCTGGCATTATCTTGTCACTCGTCATCTTGTGTGACGCATTTTTGGACAAAACTTTGACTTCAGCATAGTCTTCCATCACGGCGTTGACGCAAAACACATATCGCCAATGCTGCAGATTATAGATTCTAACGTGTTTGCGCCATTAAAAATGATCACGCATCGTTTGTACTGACACTGTAACGCGTACCCTGCGGTTCAGGTCAGTTGTTGCGACAGCACGGCTGTGCAACTGAAGTACCCTTATGTACCGTGATGATTACAAACCGGGTCGTCTAATTTTTAGAGCTTCATTATGCCTGGGTTGTCTAACCATGCGTGAGTGGCTTCCCCATGGCTCAGTGTAATCCGTGTAGGCACAGACCCGTATAATCTATGTGGGAGAGACTATCAAAGGAAATAGGGGTGTATGGGTAGGGACTACTTGAGATGGAGATTAATACAGCAGTATACTTATTCAAATTCTTAGAAATGGAATAACATTAATTAAGGTTTTTTTATGTTCAAGAAATGTAAGTATATAACATAGTCTGACAATATAGATATTGATAGCTGATTATAGAAAACATGTCATCAGTGCTCATTGTACATGTAACTTAAACACTTCAAACCAAGGTTGTAAGCTCGGTTTTTACTTGACATTTTAATAGCAACTGTCTGTGAAACATTTGATCCTGTTTTAACGGACAAAAAGCTTTTATGTAGCATTTCCGACAGTACAGTTGAATCTTATGCCTGTCATGAACAGTGAAGTGTCTGTTTTAAATAATTGTTGAATCTTATGCTTGTCTTGAACGTGGAGGTGTCTATGTGGAATAATTGCTGATTTCTATACTTGTTGTAAACAGTGAAGTGTCTGTGTCGAATCATGGTTGACAACATTATGAATGTGACCCTTTTTAAGTGCAAAGACACATAAATAAAAAAAATGTGTCTTTTTTAAAATTTCGTGCAAGTGATTTTTCTAGATATGAGTTTTACTTGTTTTGGTGACATGATTACCAATCAGAACTCCAGTTATTGAAAGACAATCGAATCGATTTAAGATCGAAAGTTCCTACATTGATGCCAAGCAGTATGACAAACAGCAATTATTCCATGAATGACAACTCATTAACACATGTTTATAGTTTCTCTAAAGCACGCTTCATTGTAAGGACTGTTCATCAATAATTCATTGGTCGGTGTGTTCCAGGGGCAATGTTTAAGATGTCCATATGAAACATGAAAGCCAGAGAAATCAAGAGTCGTGATTGTGTAGCCTGTAGTCAAACATAATATATAAATCGTCACACTCAGCTGACAATACCACACTCCCCCATTTCTCTAGGGGACAGGAACCACTCCCAGAATCGAGAAGCATGAAAATGGCTGTGTGGGAATTTGTTCGTTTTGTTCTCACCATAGCCTGTTCTTACAGTTCAGCTTTTCAGTCATGTGGTAATCTGACATTTCTCCATCATGTTGGTTTGGATGGACACGTGTTTAATGGCAACTTCATCACTGAACACAGTGTTACTGACAAGGCTACATGCCTGTCGATGTGTTTCCACGAGTTGCAGTGCAACATGGCGCTGTATAACCCAACTTCTCAACGATGTCGGTTGTATTATGTACCCGAGATCTCTGGTGGGAATGAAGAGACAGGCTGGCAGTATTATGCAGGTAAATTTCTAACGCACTATGTCATTCACGTACGTTCAAGGCATCACGATTGGAATTACTATATTGCCACCAACAAGAAGCCATTTTTCTTTTAAATAACGAAGGGAAAGGATCTTCTGATCTAAAACCTAAAGAGCCAGAGAAAACTGGAACAATTGTTTTAATGATCATTGAAATTTAATGAAGTTTGTGAATAAGGACCCCGATGTAGGTAACATTATGTCACCTATATCTCCGCCTACATATGTAGTTCCAAGTCTTGTCGTCAATTTGAAAATATGCTCATTCACTTATGAAGCTGAAACTGAAAGTTTCGTCATAGCAATGCCACCCAATTTATACAAGAGGTTCGAACCCCATTTTGAATATGGCCGTCATAGTTACACAATGCTCCCAAAATGCAATTCCTTGCCCTGAATATCATGAAATACACGTTTGTTGTACCCCTAGATTTTCATCTGACTTTGTTCCAGAGGTTCAAATCCACATTTATGTATGCCGCCCCAGAAGACACATTGAAATCTGGGCAATACAAACATGAAAAGAGACTGAGACAAAAATATCATATTATCATCTTACAGTTATGAAAAAGGGATAGGAAATGCAGAGATGCATTGAGGATAAATGTTATGTTTTAACCCTACCATATATTGAGCCATTTTATTCGAATAAGACATCTGCATTAAAAAGTATGTTGTTGTTAAATTAGCTGAGGTGACTGTATCTCTGTGCTGCTCCGCATAAACGATTTTGAGTTTGAGATGTCGCTTCACAGAGCTACGGGCTGTTCCACAGCGTTTTCCTCATAGATCCCGATTCCGGGTTAGGTTAGGTCTTCAGCAACCCATGCTTGCCGTAATAGGCAACTATGCTTTTCGGCAGAGGCGACTAGCGGGATCGGCCGGTCAGACTCGCTGACTTAGTTGATACATGTCATGGTATCCAAATTGCGTGGATCGATGCTCTTGATGTCAATCACTGGGTTGTCTGGTCCAGACTCGATTATTTACAGACCGCCGTCATATAGCTGGAATATTGCTGAGTGGGGCGTTAAACAACAAACAAGACACTCAAGTGATTGATATCATGAACATCGATCCACGTAATGAAAAAGAAGACTATGTAAAGCCTTCAGAAACTTTAAAGGTAATTTCGGTATAACATAACGAATGATTACTCTTACGCTAAGTGATACGTTTTCCGTATGTCACTATCTGCGACCCCTTTTGGACACGTTCAAAGATGGTGACATATTGTCCCATGTGAAAATATGCATTCCTAGAGAGCAGTGTTTTCAAAGCGCTCATGTCAACAGACACAAACCTACTGTGTTTCGAAATTTGTGGTACTTTAATTGTAGATCAGATAGCTCTGATATTAACTTGGAACCAAAAACTTCATCTCGAGGTTTCAAATAATTCTTGCGAATACCTTTACCTCTATCAAATCATAGCCATAAATTCCTGTTTATGCTGAGAACCACACTATAAACTTTAATAAATTTTCAACAGACGTCCTCTTCACTGCCAACATATATATAGTTGTGAGGGAAACCCTATCCCTTGCCAGGGGCGCTACCGCGCATGAGCAAGGCGGGAATCTCCTCACTTCTTTCCTGTGTGTCCAGATGACAAGGAAATTTTTGTTGTTGCATACATCCGAACACGTGATTGCTGTTCCACACTTACAAGCACATTAGATCCTCTCAAGCTTCAATAGACACAAGCAGTGAACAGTTCTACAAGCAAGAAACGGGGGTTTAAGAAGATCGGAAGTTCTAGTAAATTATTAGTTAGAAACGTGTTGTGGAATGAGATCTTCATCTCAAAGACACCCGTCTGTTCAGGCTGTGGGCAACATCAAATCCCTGGTGACCCTCACCCTAGATGCCTAGCATGCAAGAAGCAATGGCACGCAAAATCAAGGTGCAGTTATTGCGAGCCTCTGTCAAAGGAGAAGTTTGACAAGCTTTCCAAGGCATGGCTCAACAATCCTGATTAAAAAAGAATACTAGAGCACCAACATCAAGTAAAAAAGTGATTAAGTCCGTTGTGACTAACAATAAGCACGTGCGTGACAAGCGAGTGTCGTGCGAGGACGCCGTCTCGCCTTATGAGGAGAAGATATCTCGTCGCTCATCCCACTCTCCAAATAAAGTTGAGGAGCAGATGTACCTTACATGCTTAAATGTAGCTTCTAACGTGCACCCGGCAGCGATTAGTACGGTGGACCATCTAGGTTTGATAGAAGCTTACGATCTCCACCCTCAGCCACGCTCCCCCTTTAACTTAAATGAGTTCACGGAGAAAATAACAAATTCAATGTCTGTTATGATTGACAAACGTGTGCAATCAATGTCTCAGGAAATCTCAGATCTAAAAGAATCCGTTGCACAAACCCGGCATGGCCAAACAGGGATTGATCACGAAATTCAAAAGAGATCTAGGGCTGAATATGGCAGTGCACCCTCATACAGCAGACATGCACAAGGTAACGCTGAATCAGATCATTATGAGGGCAGTAGGAGAATCATAAGAAGAGACCGAGAATCTCATAGATTATCTCCCTACCACGCACACCATAGGGCAGATCGTGAATCACGGGCATTGCATCGCAGTATGCACAGAAATACATCAGTAACCCTCAAGCCACTATGATAAGCGTGCGCCATCTCATACTGCCTCACAGTCCAGTTATACGGATGGAGAAAGCGAGGGAAATGTTACATCACAATCATACAGTTATAGAACATGTGATTCCCGCACGGCTAGCCTTAGATCAGACGACCGGGATTACGCTACCCTCAGCCATACGACCCACTCCCAGCGCAGCCTGATCAGGGGGTGCAGATCTCTAGCTAATACTGATTGTTCATGCAATGGGGACACTACTATGGAGTATAATTATAGACCAAACAATTATGCCGTTAAAGATATCATTGCAGAACTTTATAATCTAATGCCCTCCTTAAAACCAGATAAGGACAGTATGACAGTTAAACCATTGTTAGAACGTGCCGGGTATGAGGTACCTGTCAGTGTGACTGAAGAATTCCATATCCTTCCCTGTCCGTCATATATGGATGACGTCATCAGGAAAATCGAAGATTCATTGAATACTTCATGAGTATGGCTACCTTTAATAAGTGTGCTTACAGGACACACGATAATCCCTTCGCACAACAGCCGAGCATTCATGAAGATTTCTATGATCTGGTTAAGAAACCTAACACTATAATGCACGTCGACATGTCCAGTATCAACAAAAAGGTGATTAATATCAGCTCATACATTAACTGGATTGCAGCTGGAGTTCGCCACGTCATACCCCTGTACAACCAGAGTGAATTCGAAGGTCTACAATAAGACCCCACGGAGATGACACTTCAGCAGACAGGATTCATCCACAGCTTACTGGACCACATACTGAAGATGCAGGAAGATCTTCAATCAGCACAAGTCTGGATGTCAGCACAGTTCCTGCTCATGCAAAGAAGACATCTAATACAGCAAGTTCATCATGTGATTCCAGAGTCGATAAAAAGATCCATGCTGTTACAGCCTATTACAGCATCACAGATATTCAACAGTAGACTGAAGTCAGTGAAGGAAGCCATTGTATCGTCAACTAGACAGAAGTTTCAAGAATGCACAATCTCGTTGGATTCCAGGATACAGAGACGGCCTGCAGATATTCAGCATCAACAACAGAATCCTAGATCTCATCACGTAAAGCCTGGACGGGATTCCTTTCGAGCCTATGCACAGAAGAACAGATCGTATCAACCCAGAGACAGGAACTCCAAAGATGATTATCCGACTTCACAGAGAGGACATGGCAGAGGCAGTCGCCGAAGGGGTTACCTCCGGAAATGACTCAACCTGGAATCTACAGACCGCTTCAGACCCTACCACCATCGCCTGCCCAATGGACAACGATTCAGAACTACGGAAGATCAAAGACACGACCACATCGATTCCAGTCCAACTAGCCAGTCTCACAGACATCGACCCAAGACTACCCAAGTTCAGCATTCATCCTATTCCGGGTCCAGTCGGAGGCCGTCTTATGCAGTACGCAGACAACTGGAAGACCCTCACAGACGACTCATGGCTGCTCGAAGTAGTAAGAAAAGGATACAAACTTCACCTCTCAAAACGACCAAGACTAGTCATCCACCCTTCCGGACCCCGATTCCAGCTATCAGGACCAAAGTTAATTGCAGCAGAAGTGGCCATACAAAACTATTTGCAAAAGGAGCTATCAGCATCTTAAAGGAGTAAGACACCAATCACGTTTTTTTACTCCCCAGTATTCCTGGTACCGAAGAAGAATTCTTCAGAGATGCGATTAATCATAGACGTAAAAGTCTTGAACAAAGATAATCTGGAAAACCACCCAGTTTTCAGATGGAATCTATAAAGAAGTTGAAGAATGCCTTAAGACAAGCAGATTGGATGATAAGCATAGACCTCCAAGACGCCTATCTACACGTCCCTATCCATCCAAGTCATTGTCGGAACCTAGGCTTTGCAGTCAACGGTCAGAGATACCAGTTCAGGGTACTTCCGTTCTGCATATCCATCGCCCCATGGTTATTCACCAGGATCACCAATCCCGTCATCGGGTTCACACATCTAAAGCTCATAGGGCTACACGGATACATAGACGACTTTCTATCGAATACCACCAAAAACGTAGAGCTGGAAGCCTTAATCCAACCTCCACAAGTTCGAATCTCAGAACTTCATTGGTGGCTGACTCGTCAAAATGTCATGCCAGGTATTCCACTCGCATACCCATCCCCCCACATCAACTCTACACAGATGCATCAGGAGAGGGTTGGGGTGCCCATATGGACGATGTTACCATACAGGGAAAATGGTCCTCCCAAGAAAGGAGTTACACATCAATTGTCTAGAAATGAGAGCGATATATCTAGCCTTAGAAGCATGGCAAGATCGTCTACACCACTTGTCAGTGAAGATTGCTACAGACAACTCGACCGTGGTCGCTTACATACAGCACCAAGGGGGCACAAAGTCTCAGCCTTCATTGAAGGAGGTTCCACGCCTATATGCCTTGGTAGACTCAGAGAGTTGCAGAATCAAAGCAAGATATATACCGGGCCATCTAGATATCCGAGCAGATTACCTATCCCGGGAAAACAAGATAGTACCCACGGAATGGTCACTACAGCCCGGAGTATTCAAGTGGATAACCCACCTATGGGATAATTAAAACCTAGATCTATTCGCCAGATGTCTCAACAACAAACTACCAGGCTACGTCAGCCCTGTACCAGATCCGCTAGCTCTCCAGGTCGACGCTCTCTCCATGGAATGGGAGGGAATGTTTGCGTACGCCTTTCCCCGCTCCTAGACAGAGTACTGAAGAAAATAGACGAGACAGACTGCTTCATAATCCTCATAGCCTCGGCATGGCTGAACAGGGCTTGGTTTCCAAGGTTACTTCACCTCATAGTGAATGAACCTCTGAAACTCCCAGTACGTCACGACCTACTGAGACATATTTTACGGCCGCCTCGACAACCTCCACCTTTTACGCTTGGAAGTTATCTTGAATAAGATGCAAGCAGCCGGTTACTCTAAATCAGCTGCACCAAGACTGGCAAGCTCATGGAGACCAGCATCATCTGCCCTATACAACAACAGAGGGGACAAGTTTGTCGAGTGGAGAATGAGAAAGCATTTAAACGTGGAAATAACGATACCTATAGTGGCTGAATTCTCAGAAACGACAAGAGATTACGACATGGCACTATCGAAGGATATAGATCAGCCCTGGCATCAGTATTACAGCACGTTGGCCTATCTATAGGTACCCACCCAGTACTGAATCGACTCATGAAGTCGTTTGCACTGGAAGACATTAAAGTACCACGTACATTCCCAAAATGGGATATATCTATAGTATTGTCAGCATTGATGAAAGCGCCACATGAACCCATGAGTAATGCGACATTACTATCAGTCTCCAGGAAGACTGTTTTTCTCATAGCCATGGCTACGGCATTTCATTTCCACTGTAACTCATACCCAACAATGGAAATCAGTGTCGTTCAGATCGCTCCCAGAATTAATTGCCAAAAAACAGTCATCAACCTTCGGCCCACTCGGACACAGGCAATATACAATACCAGCCTTAAGTTAAAGTGTGGACTATCCGGACAGATTACTTTGTCCCATAAGAGCCTTGAGATACTTCATTACAGCTACTCAACCCCACAGAAAGCAGAGAAAACGCCTTTTTATCTCTTGCAACCCTCGTCAGAAAAGGACATAACAAAGGGTACTGTAGCGGGATGGCTCAGATCTGTTATCGCAGATAGATATAAACTGGAACAAGTCTCCAGGCAAACTTGGGGAAACTACAGGCCTCACGAGATCAGAGCCCTTGCAACAAGTCAAGCCACATGAAATACAGTATCCATTGAACAAGTCGTAGCTAGCTGCAAGTGGAAGTCCCATAACACATTCTCAAACCATTACTTACGAGACATTCGGACAGATCTGGATGGACTATACACACTGGGACCCTTGGTGGCAACCCAGTCTCCAAGTAACCTTGTTCCCCCCTCTTCCGGAAAGGGGAAAAAGAGAGAGGTGTGTGTGTGTGTGTGTGTGTGTGTGTGTGTGTGAAGAATACCTCATGAACTCAGGGTAAGTTGACCTTTGTACTTGGTTGTACTATTGAATTAGTAAACAAGGCAAATGGCAACACTGAAATCAGAGATCGAAGGATTAAGTGATATATGGTATCTACATGATAATCTAGGATGTATCGATGTACTACCACCGGAAGTGACGTCATGGGAGTCATCGCACCGGACTAACGGCAAAATACGTTTAATATCACTATCCAAAAGGGAATAACGGAAATCCACGTCATAAGTGATAAGATACCATAGAAGACATATACCACAACGTGGGCATGGAATGACAACCGGAAGTGACGTCACAGATGACGTCATCACCGGAAGTGACGTCACAGATGACGTCATCACAGTAAGTGACGTCATAATATGTCTAAGTGTCACAGGGGTGGATATATATGTACCCATCATATGACGTTTGAAAAATTTCTATCTAGTCTTGTAAGTAGACTATTAGATATATTCCGTTTGAGATCCTTTTGGCATACCATCCTTGGGTTACCACTTCACAAAGCCAAATATCTAAGGGATGCTAGATACCAGAACCCACCGGTCCCTCTGGTGTATACTGGCTATGATGTAATAGAGGTAAAGGTATTCGCAAGAAGTATCAAACAATAGTTATCATTGTGAATAATTCTATGAATACTACCTCTGTTACATCAGAAATTAATCCCTCCCACCTCCCCAAATATTTGCATCTAGTTGATGAGGATAAAGGGTTGAAAAACGTGAGGAGATTCCCGCCTTGCGCATGCGCGGTAGCGCCCCTGGCAAGGGATAGGGTTTTCCTCACAACTATAGATATGTTGGCTGTGGAGAGGACGTCTGTTGAAAAGTTATAAAGATTTATAGTGTGGTTCTCAGCATAAACAGGAATTTATGGCTATGATGTAATAGAGGTAGTATTCTTAGAATTATTCACAATGATAACTATTGTTTGATGTTTAATGGATACGTAGGTTTTAGACCTTATTTTACCTCACAATAACAAGGATACACATTGAAATCCTGTACAAACACGCATAACCAAACATCACAATATGAAGCGTCCAAACCAGAGAAAAACCAATCTCGATTATCTGCCAAAATATATTCCACTCTGCGTAAAAGGCAAAATATCAGTGTAAGTACCTGAATGGATCATGGAATAGCTGTGATGACACCTGTTGTTCGCGAAAAACTTGTCCTGTTCTTGCAATGCCGCCCGTAATTGACAAGGTTTGCATAAAAAGAGTTTGAATCACCTGCGAAATGTTCAAAACTTTCAAAAATACGAAATAATCAGTAAATCTTTCACCAAAAAAGACCACGCCCCCAACTAAGTTAAAACAGTGATATAAAGATTTCTGTATTTATGAAATACGAATAACAAGCATAGTCACCTTTTGGCAAACATGGGCTCCTGAAGACCAATTCTACCACGGATCTTCACGGGTCAATATAACTATTTCCGTTTCATATCTTGCTCTGAACTGCAATGGCTATTCCATGAATAATTAGAATAAGGAGATGTCTGTGTTATGTTTAGTTGCCTGCACCGAGTTTCGGGTCCTGAATGCAGTATCGATGCTGGTGAGGAACCAGTCCCACGTTGATGTCACCTGTCCCAGTGGATTCTCCTACCTACCGACAACGTCAGACACATGTTTCCATGACAACGTTCCAGTAAATGTAGGAAGGTGCATGCAGACCCTCTGGGTTGACCAGGTACATAGTAAACCAAACACATTAATGTGTACATCCATCCATATATCTCTTCATGTTTTTCATGTTATAGACTGTAAAACACGTGAGCGATTTGGAAAGACCTATATACTTTACACTCCCTACTTTACAACAGAAGCCAGTATTCACAATGCAACTTTCCCCTCCCCTTTTTGGTGTAATGCAACATTCACTCTGTACTTTAGGGACCAACAATCTAATCATCTTGGCGGAGGGGCGCCTGGGATTTTATCGAGGATAATAATTTGTCCCAGAAAATGTCTGCCACACAAAACATATATTGGAATTAGGACGCCACGTCCTGCACCCTGTGTTGTTGTTATGCACCATTCATATGCTCACTCTTAACTTTACAGCAGGTGCGCGTTTTCAGTACGCCACTTCCTGCTCCCCTGTCCAGTAGTACGGAGATTGCCGTGGAGGCAGCCGCCGATGGAGTCGAGATGTAGGTGTTTGTAAAGTTTACAGTAATCAGAATTTGGAAATAGATGCACTTACATTGTATATTCACGTAGATCGTTCTGGAAATTGCTATGCCATGGATGGGGATGAGGTTTTTGGTTTGGTTTGTTGTTTAACGCCACGCCCAGCAATATTCCAGCTATATGACGGCGGTTTGTATATAATCGAATCTGGACCAGACAATCCAGTGATTAACATGATGAGCATCGATCCACGTAATTGGGATCGATGACATGCATCAACCTAGTAGGCAAGCCTGACCGGCCGATCCCGTTAGTCGCCTATTACGACAAGCATAGTCGCCTTTTACAGCAAGCATGGATTGCTGAAGACCTATTCTACCCCGGAATCTTCACGGGTCGATGAGGAAGAGGGTGAATATAATTTAACACTGCAAACTGTCATCCAAACCAAGACCGCCTGTAAGTAAGTGGGACATATCTGAGACTGAAACCTTGGATTGTCCAATCCTTTGGTACACAATGACACGCAATCACTACAGTCAACAAGCCCGAACACAACTTCTAACGACTGGAAACTCAGACCCACACAGGTCAGATAAGCCATAATGAATGGAAGACGTTCTGTAATTCAATGGCCATGAAACAGATCGTTAATTTACGTCAAGAGACAGTTTAAATCGTGATATGATTTTTATCGATGATGACTTTTCTCTTCAGCCGAAATTGGGTAAAACTGACTGCACATGATGACAGTACACTGGTGATGGCTTTCTTTGTACGGTGGGACACACTTGACATCGCCTACAACACTCGGACATCTGGCGCCTGGTCGACGGAGCTGAATCAGTCACCAGTTCCTTTCACACCCAACGTGATTTCGAATCTCTCCATTAAAGTCACAGACACTCAGTTTCTGGTACGTCGTTCGGGCTGGTATCGGGTTTGATAAACGATGCCCTTGTCCCTTATAATCTGGGTCGATTGTTCTGATCATACATCACTAATCCAGTAATTTGTCCAGATCCCTGATGGTCAAGTTCTGACCGGACGACAATAGAAAAGGGTAACGAAAGATTGTTTGTAAACACTGAAAGTTGCAAGTACCAGACCTTTCATATATGCATATTTGTCAGTAAATGACCCCAATGGAAACCATGTTTCCTTTTATCCTGCCTTAATTTCTTCTAAGATGTATGTACATATTTTAAGTACTAAAGTTTGCATGACAAAGTAGACACAATTTATGGATACAAACGTCTGTATTATACTGGTATGCCAACGTTTCGGTATGGATCCTTGTACCATTGACAGGCAAGACTGAATAATGAACATGGTACAACATTTTATAGCGCAGGTGAAGAATTAACAGTAACAACGATATGCAAACATGAAAGATATTAACATGAGTAGGCTGAATAATAGCGTCGCTCGTAGAGGTGAGGTGAGGTGAAATTGGGTTTAACGTCGCGTCCAAGATTATTGCACTTATATAGCGACGTGCATGCACGTGTATGTGTGTGTGTGGCTGCTTGTACTAGTCCGGACTGATGCCGATTTATAGTGCTAGCTCACTGAGATACCATGCCGCAGTTTAACATGAATACCCCACTCAGACACAGTATACTGACTCCGAGCCGACCAGTCCTTGTTTTAGCCCTTTAATGCCGAGCGCCAGACAGGGTAACAACAAGTACAATCTTTTAACGTCTTTTTGTATGACGCGGCCCGGGATCGAACCCTGGACCTTCCGCTCTCCGGGCGGACGCTCTACCACAGGACCACGGAGGCGGTCTCGCTCGTAGAAGAAAATAAAGAAGTTGTTATCCATACAGTGTGACTACTTTGTCATCCATCAACTTCTAAGACATGCTCACGAATGCCTATCAATCAATAATATTTGCATGTGTCACAATTACATCAGAAATCACTGTAAGATGGAATTGGTCTTTGTCCATTTCAGATATCTCTTGATGACAACAGTCTGTTTGCTGCTCCAATAAGGATCCCTTCAAACGAGGCCGTCGTCCTTCTTGTTGATTTCAGCCTCATCAAACGAGTGCAGATCAAATATCCATAGTCGAAAATAAAATTTTGCTACATTTTGGGAATGTAATAATGTAGTTCAAAAGAACAAAAATCATATTTTGGCGATTTTTCTAAAAGTCAAGTCAGGTTATGTCGTGGCATGATTGTTCAACACACTTCGCAATTGTTCAAGAGGTTCGAATCTGACTATCAGTATATTATCAAAGCGAAAACCATGAAGCTGAGGGTCCCAGATGCTCGGTGGATGCTGATGGTTTTATGTTTTTAGCCTTTTCCGCATGTGACGTTATGAAAATTGATATACATTATTCTTTTTGAATAATATTCCCTCTGGCATTTTCTACATCTTGTCTTAACTTTTAAAACTTGGAAATCTAATTAGATGGCATGATTTCATAATTACGTCTGATTAACACTTTTTTCACAGATCAATTGTAGATATAACTTTAATGTTTGATCAAACAGTTTCGGAAGGATTTCTAGTTTATCCTTTGTTTCTATTGATAAATCCGTTTAAGCCAGTAGTTGATGTATAAATGATGACAATTTGTCAATACGATGTTGCATTTATGCTTCAACACGGTACCCTCATGGGGACCCAGGGTAGAAGGTGTCCCCAGCACCCACCAGCTTGTTGTTATAAACGAGAAAACCGAGAACCGTTTGCATGGATCGTTGCTCGTATTATCAATCTCATGACTGACTCGAATACTTGCAGACCGCCGTCATGAGCCAGTGCAATGTTTAACAACAAACCAGGCACTGATCCCAATAATACTGTGTTGTTTTTGTTTTTTCCATTTATAATCGTTATTATAGTGTTCGAATGGCATTCCTTTCCACAAAGGTATCCGTTTTTTCTAACTTTTGTTAGCACCCCTTTCGGTGTTTTTTTCGTTGTGATATTCAAAGTATTGTTTGTTTAATATGTAAAAACATTTTGTTCAAGAGCAGTTTGTAGTGAGCGCAACACATATGGTCAGTTTTTCGTAATATCTATTTAAAACCTTCATTTGTAATTTTCGACATGGGATTTTATTGAAAAAGATATTCCCGAATATCATTGAAAAAAATAATAATTTGACAATATTGTTGAAAAAAAATGCCTGCCACAAAAATTACATTGTTGCAATATGTCATTTAGAAAACAATATTTTTGCTCATAGTTTAAATAAATAAGAACTTTGACACCATATCTGGTCCAAATCATTAGGATTTTAGAAATTATTTCACGGAATTTGGGGAATGTATATTAAAATGTATGGAGCTAGAAAAACATTCTCCATGACGTCATGTAAGGTTTTATGCAAATTATAGTTAACTGTACATTACATTAATGTTATTCAATAGTATATTATTTGTTGCATATGTGGAAACATTGTTGAGACTTAGTTTTAATTATGCAGAACATGTTTGAATACCACTGCATTTTATTGACTTTTCGACTGTTACCTATACAGGTCAGCTACAACGACGTGACACTATTTTGTTTAATATATACTGATATTTCCTATTTAGATTCTCACTGTGTCATATGTATTGTGAAACCATTATCTCTTTTGTCACATGCTTCACCCAGGTGTTATGTATACATTTCCACCAGGCCTTTATCACGTCCAGTTATCAAGTTGTCAATCTGTGATCTAAGGGATCTTGCAAGGGATTTCGTATGAATAATATTTTCTCCCATGAGGAGTATTTCGAAAAAAGTAATAGACACAACTTTAACAGCGATGGTTTCATCAATAAAATATCACTGACATTTTAGTGTTTGATTTAATTATGTTTTGGGGGCACATTTAATCCCTCTACTTAACGCCGGACTCAGCACTATCCCATCTATATGACGACGGTCTGTAAACAATCCAGTCTGGACCAGACAATCCAGTCATACACATAATGAGCATCGATCCATGCAATTGGGATACGATGACATGCATCAACCAAGTCAGTGAGCCTGACCCCTCTTGCAACAAGCATAGTCACCTTTTATGGCAGTTTCACAAAAGACTTAATCATCAGGTTTGTCAGGTTTGTTTCCCCATTTTAATGAGATTCACCTCGTTTTGCCTGATATATCTGGTGGAAGTGGTGATTTTAGTACAATATTTCACATCAAGGCAAAAGTCCAGTAAAGATGCGGGTTTGAATCTGTCTCCAGTAACCCATTTTTGTCTTTTTAGGCGACTAACGAGATCTGGTGGTCAGGTTCGGTGGTTGGTGCATGTCATCGTATGTCAGTTGCGTAGATCGATGCTTGTGATGTCATGTCAATCACTCCAGACTCGATTATTTACAAAATATCATCATATAGCTGGAATAGTGCCCAGTGCGGCGTTTAAAAACAAACAAACAAAAACAAACAAATCAAGGGAGACGACTCTGGAATACCAAATATTCATAAGCATTTTACTTTTCTTAAATTGTCGTTATTCATGTCAACCTTTTTCTCGAGCTATATTTCAACTTATTTTACGCCAGTTGCTAATTAATTCCAAATTATACAATTTATATTATTTTACTCATTGATTTCCACAGAATATTACTGATGTGATTCCTGAAAGGTGGGGTAACATGGCGTGAATGACAGCAATCCTACAAATTGGTAAAATTTAATGTAGGACTGTGGCTGGAATAACTCACCATTTTGTTCACTGTTAAAAGACACTTTAACACCCATTCGCTTACAACTTGGAAAAACCCACTAAATGGTACGGATCTGCGAAAGAAAGTTTAATCTTCATGTTCCAAGACAGGACCTTTATTTCTTCAATTTTATTTGCAACATATTTCAAACACCTTTTGCAAGGCATTTTACAAGTTTTGGAACTTTGGAGCTATAACTTGCGAAGCAATTTTGCGAGGGAACTCGGCCGAGCCGAGCAGGATCAGTTGCCATATCTGCTTGTAGACCTCGGCGGCTTGGAACCTTTTCAACAATTAAAAATAGTTGGATTTGCTCAAAAGGCTCGCTAAATACAATGTTTATTCATAATACAGGATATTTACCATCTCAAAACACACTCGCGTGATAGCCTCTATTTATCATACATACTATTTACCTAACTGTCCGGCAAAAGTAGGTAGACGTCCATGTTCGATGGTAAAATGAAACAAATAAGGTTGTGATGGTGTAATCTTTGGGGTTCTTGTTTCGCAGATTGTGAAATGCCTGTCTCTGGAAACTGGTCAAATCGTTAGTAAAAGACCCGTGAGGACCCGGGGTGGAATAGGTCTTCAGCAACCCATGCATGCCGTAAATGGCGACTATGCTTGTCGTAAGAGGAGACTAACGAGTTCGGGTGATCAGGCTCGTTAGGACCCGTGAAGATCCGGGGTAGAATAGGTCATGTCATCGATCCCAATTGCCTGATCATGATATTAATCACTGGATTGTCTGGTCTTAACAAACAGATGGACAGCTTCACATTTGCACATTGCCTGTTTCACTGCATTCCCTTGAGATAATCACTGGCAGAGAGCATCTATTCACAGAGCAAGGAAGTCGCAAGTCGTAGAAACAAATTAGGCCCTCATACCAGACTAAAAGCCGGCATTTCAATTGAATTTCAACAACATTTTCACCACAGCCATTCGTCATATTAAATGGTTTCATCAACACAGATGAGTTGGTGATAATAAAAATATGACTCCATGAATCAAGATCAATCATCACATTGTCAGTGCCTTGAGGAAGGTTGAGTTGAACTGAGGATTTCTTGGCTACAGCAAGTGCCTCGTTAATCTTAAGTTTGTATAGCCAGTTGTGCGTCAGGCAATACACCACAGCTTCCTTGGAGGAAACACAGGTGATGGGCAGTCCAAGGAATCTGAAAGGTTTAGAATGACCATCAGCATATGGCAAAAACAAAACAAAAGTCGGTAAAATCTGTAAACCTGCTCAATAGTGCTTTCTTATGAACCCTTTCAGTAGCGATCTGTATTGCCATGTAACATACCTGTCTTCTTAAATCATTCTAAATCTTAACAAATCCTATCCTATAACGATGGGGGTTGCATTGAGGTCACAATTTCACAACTGTACCAGAATCCATAATTGTTGGTTCAAATCCCAAGTTGGTTGTCATTGGTTTGTCGAGTTCCTGAGTTGTACCCAATGATTGAACTTCCTTCTTCAATTCCGGCATTCTGCCCACACTGCCACAAGGGAAAATCTTTGGCGTAAAGCCCAACTCACTCACTCACTCACAATACCTTTATTTAATATTCCGCATATATTTTAAGGCTTTTCATTCTTGAATCTAAACACACCTGGTAAGTGTTTTGTCCAGAACATGGTTGGTTGGTTACTTGGTTGTTTTATGCCGCACTCAGCAATATTCCAGCTATATGACGGAGGTCGGTAAATAATCGAGCCTGGGTCAGACAATCCAGTGATTGACATCGTGAGATTTGATCGACGCAATTGTTTCTTTTTCTTTGTTAGTTTGTTGTTTGACACCGCACTCAGCAATATTCCAGCTATATGACGGTGGTCAGTAAATAATCGAGTCTTGGCCAGACAATCCAGTAATTGACATCATGAGCATCGATCCATGCAATTAGGATCGATGACATGCTTCAACTAAGTCAGCGAGCCTGACCACCCGATCCCGCTTGTCGCCTCTTACGACAAGCAGTCGCCTTTTACGGCAAGCATGGGTTGCTGAAGACCTATTCTACCCCAGATCTTCACGGGTCCATGGACCAAACACAAGTCATATGACCGGAGTAGTTTGGATTATGCAGGACGAGCATGTTAATAGTGTATCATCGTACCCAATGGCGTGATGTATTCCTCATAACTTTCACCACTGGTGTTGATTTGATCCACACTCAATTATGCAGACTGTCCTGGTTTATTTGGAATACTGCTGGCTCTTGCAGAACACAACAAACAAAATAAACTGCTATAACAAAGGATGATCACCCAAACTCCAGACCGGTATGATGTCCATGATTCACATATTCTCCTGAGGAATACCCATACTTACATAAGTTTCATGGTGACACTTTAAACATGGGATGACACGTACCTGAAAACTTCCGAGTTCTCAAAGTTATTTACAAGATGTCGTGATTGTCAGGAATATTGATGATTGTTGCATAACATTGAACAAAGGATTATTCGACTCTCACACGAACTCTAGACCGGTATGAGGTCTATGAACCACATATGCTTCTAAAGAATACCCATACTTACATTAGTTTCGTGGAAATTTCAATGGAGTTGCAAACTATTTTACAGGATGTCTTGATTTATCAGGAATACTGCTGATTGTTGCATAACATTGAACAAAGGATTATTCGACTCTCACACGAACTCTAGACCGGTATGAGGTCTATGATCCACATATGCTTCTAAAGAATACCCATACTTACATTAGTCTCGTGGAAACTTCAATAGAGCTGCAAACTATTTTACAGGATGTCATGATTTATCAGGAATACTGCTGATTGTTGCATAACATTGAACAAAGGATTATTAGACTTTTACCCGAACTCTAGACCGGTACCATGTCCAATAACCACATATTCTTTCAAGGGATGTCCATACATACCTAAAAACTTGCAGTGAAATTTCAAAATGAAGTACAGGTAGACGGCGGTCCTCCCTCATAGTTGACATATAGACATGGGATCCAACATATAACACAACCACACAGCTTCTCCTCTTGTCTCGCACGCAGGTGCCAGTGTACAGTCGGGATGGTGTTACCCTTTTCTGGTCAGGCAATGTGCCTCGATGTTCCTGGAGTTTACAGCTCGTGAGATTCAACACCTGAGTGAAATAATAGTTTGTCCCTTTCTTCCTCATCAGTATGTGCATCATGCTATGATGTGTTGTACTTGATGTCATGGAGACGACTTTGTAGAGTCCTTCTTTGTCCTTCCCTGTTCCTGTAACTTTTGTCTCAGGGTCTGCTTGAACATGAACAAATTTAACTGAATTGTCATTACAAGATTACTGCAAATACAAAACATATTTTTATATTCTCCCAAAACGGATTCCAGTGGGCCTTAAGGGCAAAATAGCTATGATACTTATAAGTATGGTTCACTAAAACTCACTGATGACACCAGGTGTTCGCGAAAAGGAAAGGGATTTGTCGCATATGATCATGACTGTGGGAAAGGTTTTGTCACTTTTATTTGTTGTAGGATAAACAGATGGACGATTTGACGACTCCATACTCACAATACCACAAACTGATATGAATGTCTCACGGGAACAGTGTGATAGTATTTGGTTAGAGTGTTCATTACTTTGTGAAAGCTGAGTTTTCTTTGTTCATTTGTTCTTTTCGCGAACACCTGGTCATCGCTGATTTCATTTCCACCACTATTTTTGTTGTAATGTTTTATTCATCGCAGTCAGTCTATGCAGCATACATCAGTGATATACAATGTGATTCACATTCCATGAGCGTCATTAGGTGCATCGTGTTATAATGTGTTTCGCTTGTTGCCACTGGGATGACCTTGTAGGGTCCTACTTTGTCCTTCCACTTTCCCGTACATTTTGGCTCAAGTCTGCTTTAACAGACCAGTGGAAATACTGTTCATGACGACATTTAACTGAAGAACTGTTTGTACAAGATTACTACAAATATAAAATGTCAACGACAAAGAATAATAAATGTCTAGAACCTTCCGAAAAACATTCCTTTGGGCGGAAAAGGCAATATCGCTGTGAACATTTTATGAATGGATCCCTGAAAATGAGCATGACACAAGATATTATCGATACAGCTTAGCATGCCCGAGGTTTCTTTGTTCTTTTGTCAACACCTGATTTCATTGTTTTAAGTTCACGATCCGAGTTATTCCAATAAGGACAGTTGACATAATTTGAATAATTGAATAAATATAGTATGTAGTAAAAAAATATTGGCAACAAAAACGCTTTCCCCATTCATAAGAAACCTCTGCTAAAGTGTCGAGTGTATGATTCCAGCTGTATCATGAGCATGCTTTTATGAATTACTACCAAACTTGTTTTCGCAAAAAGGTGAGCGTATCCTGCTCCACTAGTAAAACCGATCACAAACACACGCACATACAAGTCAATTTTCATCTGGAAAACACGAGAACATATGATACAAGTCATAAATAGGCACTTAAATGGAGCATACATTTTGCCACTGATTTCAGAAAAGTCTTCTATATGTGTACCGTAAAACCTTTATTAAACTATACTGATATCTTGAATGTTGTAACCTTAATCAAATAAAATAGCCGATTGTGCCTCAAAATTGTAAAATGCTCGACAAAAGGGAAAGATTTTTGTTTGTTTATTTGTTGTTTAACGCCGCACTCAGCAATATCCCAGCTATATGACGGCGGTCTGTAAATAATCGAGTCTGGAACAGTCAAGAAAATTGAAGTAAACCATGATTTGGGATAACAAAAATTGTAGGAAGAGTTTATACTTACCAGCTGGCTGTGGCTGCTTCTTCACTTTAAGGGTCACCAGCACTGGTATGTGTCTCCTCGAGATGATCACACGCTGACTCAAGTTCAATGTAGACCCTTGGTTACCAGACCACTGCACCTGTAGATGACAAAATACAACTTGGTTGGGACAGTAATTATTCGTGAAGAATTTATGTTGAAAGGAGATGTCGCAAATGCGTTTACATATCAAAAGATGTATGCTAAGGTCACGGTGAGGTCCATCTTACATTACAAACAACATTAAAGGTCTTGTTAATACCGTCCAATGTTTTACGGATGACATGTGATGGACATTGCGTGGAGCGATCATAATGATTTTAATCACTGGATTGTCTGGTCCAGATTCGATGCAACCCATGCTTGCCGTAAAAGGCGACTAACGGGACCGGGTGGTCAGGCGCGCTGACTTGGTTGATGCATGTCGTCGATCCTAATTGTGTGGAGCGATGCTCATGATTTCAATATATGGAATGTCTGGTCCAGATTCGATTATTTAGAGACCGCCGTCATACAGCTGGATTATTGCTGAGTGCGGCGTTAAACAACAAACCAACCGACCAACCTCGGCAAAGACGTGAAAGAAGACAAGATACATACCTTTTGTGGATGAAGAAGATGAACCCTGTTGTTATTAAGTGACAAGTGTTTACTTGTCTCATATGTCGGGTCACACAGCAAATATCTCTCAACATAAGCTACTCGCACGCAGGACGTCAGACTGGCGCAGAACTCTTCACACATCTTCACACCGTAAGGCTGCCTATAGTCAGTGTTGAGAGATCCCATGTTTGCCATGACCACCACAGCCAAGGCAACTAAACATTCATTCGCCATTTCAAATATTTTGAGGTTTGTCATGAGGGCAATGCTTGTGGATTTACTTTCTATCTGCCAGAGCTCCCGAGTAACTCGTAAAATACGTTTTCATTCTAACTCAGCTCAGGTAGATTTGTACGATTGTTATGAATGAACCATTATTGCAGTTCAGAACCAAGAATCCTTTTTCTGCATAAATTTCTAATAGCCAGAAGTCATTAAGGAGAGTTAGATTTTCCTTATGGCACAATGTTATGGTCAGTAACCTGCTGCGTGACCAATGATAATTATTAAATGAATGGTGGTGGAATTATTCCACGAGCATTTACATTGGAAATCTTTAAAACCCAACGTTATTACTTGAAGGTTCAACATCACATTTCAAATGATTACAGTCGTCATTTTCAATAAGTAGAGCGATAAGTATCTCATTCACCTTCATTTGCATTTCACAATGGGAGATATTTAATAATAGCTTCCAAGGGTAAGGTCCTCACAAGTATGTATGTACAGGAAATATTTCGTTAAAATGGGACATACTTTTGTGACAGTGTTGTACTTCAGGTGCACATTCATCTTGCAATACAACGAGTGAGTGTGGGTTTACGCTGCTTTTAGCATGATTCCCTCAATATCACGGCGGGGGACACCAGAAATGGGCTTCACACATGTACCCATGTCGGGAATCGAACCCGTGTCTTCGGCGTGATGAGCGAACGCTTTAACCACTAGCCGTTCGCTCCGAATACAACGCGTAAAATGAACATGTTTACTCCTTACGCGAACGTCTAGTGTCATAATCAAGTATTGTACTTTAGACTACAATGTAGGCCACATGCACTCCCAATGCTTATTGTGCTTGATATATACCACTGGTTTGTCAATCCCTGACTTGACCTTATTACAAGCCATTGCAAAACACCTGGAATATTGCTTATTGTTTTGAAAGTAATGATATATTTATCTTTTTTCGTCTCTGCTTTTTACTAAATTTTGTGATACTCAGTGTGCAAATTGTATTGTATTGAGTGAGTGAGTTGCGTTGAACGCTTTTAACAGAGTTCCAGTTATATCAGGGTGTGTCAGCTTAATGTGGGAGGAAGGCCCGAAGTGATGCAGGTCTCAGACGTTTACCACCTCGGTGAAACCCACGAACATTGGTATGGTGTTGACAAACCAAGAAACATACCCACAATAATAGGTGTCTGGCGCGCCCAAGGGACGCAACTCTGCACAGCAAATCGCGGCGCCTTCGACGACTCGGCCACTCGTGCCCCTGAGTGTACTGTAAAGACCTACTCCGTTAACAACAGAACACAAATGAACATCACATTGACATTTTGCCATCCTTTATGCACCAGTCTATTGGGATATTTGAGCTGCATTCGTTTGCTGAAGATGAAGTCAACGTTATGGGCAATGACATCTTGAACAGGGCTCCTTATAGGAGCATCAAACAGACATGACATCCACAAAAATATCAACGATATATATCAGACTGACTGGATACAATATGTACATCCAGATATTTAAAATGTCACCACAATAAGGCATTTGTAATACGACGTGCAGCATAAATCATACAATGACATCATGTATTTATATCATGTGTGTTGTTGTATATGTGTGTGTGTGTGCGTGTGCGTTTGCGTGTGCGTTTGCGTGTGGTTTTCCGTGTATGGTGTGTGTATGTGTGTTGTGTGTGTTTGTGTTTCTATGTGTATATGTGTGTATGTGGTGTGTGTGTGGTGTTGTGTGGTGTGGTATGGGTGTGTGTGTGTGGAGTTTTGTGTGTGTGGTTCGGTGTGGTGTGTGTTTGGTGTGTGTGTTAGTTAACGCACGTTTCCTAAGGTTCATGGAAAGTATGCTCGAAACATAAAAATGTTGATAAATGTTGTTTTAAGTTTCTTTATGCTCTGTCTATCAAAACCTCGTGAGCGTGTTTTCTCCATTATTAAGGACTGTACAGTCAGAGGAGTTTTACAGTCTGTCTTACACGGGTGCCCAATCAGTGGTGTACAGTCAGTCTTACAGGGTTGTGCACCCAGTCTTACCGGGTATACAG
The DNA here is from genome assembly GCF_022045235.1 of Haliotis cracherodii. Classification (NCBI taxonomy): domain Eukaryota; kingdom Metazoa; phylum Mollusca; class Gastropoda; order Lepetellida; family Haliotidae; genus Haliotis; species Haliotis cracherodii. The sequence goes on from NW_027266269.1 coordinate 7,602,717, forward strand.
TCAGTCTTACAAGGGGTGTATAGTCCGTCTTCTAATTGGTTCATGGAAGTCATCGAGAGGGCCGCCCTCATTCGACATTGTCATACGTACTTCCTTACTGTTTCTGTACGTACATCCTTACTGTTATATTATCAGTAAGGAAGTACGTATGGCAATGTCGAATGAGGGCGGCCCTCTCGGTAACTTCCATGAACCAATTAGAATGTGCCTAAGGATATGGGTACTTCGATCACATTCGTGCCCAAACTCATGCCCTATCTCAGTAAATCAGATCTTTCGCTCCTGGTTGGCAAAGCTCTGAGGACATCCGAGTTACGGCCACGTCATAACGACCTTTCATTCGACCAGTCAGAACGTTGGTAAGACTGAGTGTACACCGCTGTAAGACTGACTGTAAAACTCTGTAAGACTGACTTAAAGTCCTTAAGACTGACTGCACATCCCTTAAGACTGACTGTACACCCCTCAAGACTGTCTGTACACCCCTTAAGACTGACTGTACACCCATCTAAGACTGACTGTACAGCCCTTAAGACTAACTGTACATCCCTTAAGACTAACTGTACATCCCTTAAGACTGACTGTACAGCCATGTAAGACTGACTGTACACCCATGTAAGGCTGACTGTACATCCATATTGATTTAAACATAATTATAAAAGTGATTGATCACTGATGTACGACTGACACAGTACAGTCAGGTAATACTGTCGGTAACCTTCTACGATTAAATTAACTTACATCAACTGACTGTACAACCCTTGAGACTGACTGTACACCGATAAAAGGCTGACTGTACATCCATGTAAGACTGACTGTACACCCTGTAAGACTGACTGTACAACCCTGTAAGAGTGACTGTACACCACTGTAAGATTGACTGTACAACCCTGTAAGAGTGACTGTACACCAGTGTAAGACTGACTGTACAACTTCCTAAGATTGACTGTACAACCCTGTAAGACTGTAAGACTGACTTACGAATGATTGTACAGTCCTTTAGATTGATTGTACCCTGTAAGAGTAAGTGTACAACCCTGTAAGACTAAGTGTACAACCCTGTAAGACAAAGTGTATATCACTGTTAGACTGAGTGTACATCCCTGTAAGACTAAGTGTACACCACTGTAAGACTGAGTGTACATCCCTGTAAGACTAAGTGTACACCACTGTAAGATTGACTGTACAGTCCTTAAGACTGATTGTACAACCCCGTAAGACTGGCTGTACAACTCTGTAAGAGTGATTGTACACTACTGTAAGAGTAAGTGTACAACCCTGTAAGACTAAGTGTACACCACTGTAAGATTGACTGTACAGTACTTAAGACTGGCTGTACAACTTCTGTGTGCCAACTCCTCGATGTGGATTAACGAGTGAGTGACAACGTTACGCATGTGTATCGATCTATACTTCTAGTAACGTCTGTGTGTAGTCACGCGTGGCATCACGTTTTGCATGGACACACGAAGTACATCACGTTTGCATGGAGACACGCGTGACAGTACGCATGTAAACATACACGAGTGCCAACTCCTCGGTATGGATCGGCATCGGCATGGATGAGCGAGTGACAATGTCATAGTCATATTTAGAAACGTCTGTTTGAAGATCCTTCGCCGATGTGACGTCAACCTAGCAACAAAGTTGCTGGGTCGTCGACTGTGTATTATAAGCTCGTCTCAGTGATCTATTATCTCCACATGAAATCGCCACACCAGTAAGTGTCCTGTCAGGAGACAGTTGGGAGGCCATCCGTGCCTTTGCAGCACAGCACCTATGTGGGTGAGGAGTTGTGGGTGAGTCTCTCACGATCCAACATCACTTTTCAGGGCTACCTATCTCTCCCGAAAGAATGCTTTCTTCCTTGCTTTGACTACCCTCTTCACCACCACCACCCACCAAGGCAAACCAAAAACAAAGACTCCCTTCCCTCCGCCCTCCTCCCTCCTCTGCCTCCTCCCCCCTCCTCCCTCCCTGCTCCCTCCTCCTCCTCTTCCTCCTCCCCCTCCTCCCTTCCCTCCTCCCCCCTTCCCTCCGCCCTCATCCTCCCCCCTCCCTCCCTCCCTCCTCCTCCCTCCTTTGTCTCCTCCCCCTCCTCCCTTCTCTCCGCCCTCCTCCTCCCTCCTCCTCCTCCCTCCCCTACCACCACCAACACCACTTCTTTCTTTCTTTTTTTAAAAAGAAAGAAATGAAAGGGGGGGATTTTACGTGCGCTTCTTATGGCCTGCTCCCGGACCCGGATGTGGCGCCCTCTTGGAGGTGCACACGCCTCCCGGAACCGGACGTGACGTCATCTTGGAGGCGCGCGCGCCACCGGAACCGGACGTGACGTCATCGTACTGCCAGAGGTAGCTCCCCCTGGTCCTAGGGTGCCGCCACCAACTACTCATATGTGTTCAGTTCAATTCACTAATTTCTGTGTTCACATCTGCATTTGTGTACACATGTAGATGTTAATCTCTTTGTGGCTTGTATATATTCAAACTGAAAACCGGTTCTTATAACTATTTGCTATTTCATAAGGTACGGGGTTGGTCAAATGTACCCATGTATTTGTCTTTCTGTAATGATTGTCCTGGTGCCATACTACATGGCTTTCCATGTACATATGACACACTGCCAAGTAAGAACTGATTTCAATATATCCTTTTATAAATGGAAACGTTACAGTGCTTCGTATTTAACGATCGCCTTTTTATGCAGATACACCACGCCATGTTACATAGAAACACACAAGATATTAAACAACACATTAAGAGACAATCATATTTATTGAAGTTATGCTAAAACTACAGCCAGTGAACTACAAAATAATATAAAAATCAAGTCAATAAGCAGAGGTGCATTGTTTGAAATATATATTTATTGAATAAGCAACGCAATGTTACTTGCATTTGTTATTAGTGAGCATATAAAAGTTTAAGGATGGAGGTTTGTTTGTTTTACGCCGCACTCAGCAATATTCCAGCTATATGACGGCGGTCTGTAAATAATCAACATGCATCAACCAAGTCAGTGTATTTACGTCATATTTCTGATTATAACTGAATAACAACCACCTGACCACCCGAGTTGCCTCTTACGACAAGCATACGCCTTCTACTACGGCAAGCATTGGTTGCTGAAGACCTATTCTACCGCGTATCTTCACAGTTAGGAGGTAATCATATGTACATCTATAAGTCTGAAGAAACATATTTTTGCAATGACTAAATACCAACATTATTTTAAAAAGGGATAACCATTTAAAGGATCAATTAAAAAGGAAATATAATTAGTTTTTTAATTGGATACAAGCATCGCAATAATCAATATTCTCCAAAAGCTATTGATAACAACATGATCAACTAACATGACATTAAGGACATTATCTATTACATGCGTTGAATTATTTTCTGTAAAACAAAACCATATTCAATAAACACTAAATCTTATATTTACAGCAAAATACAAAGACTGTCAAGTGAGAAAATGTAGCTAGAAGTCATTAAAGGTGATCTCATCATTACACAAACAGCACTACATTCCAGTAGGGGCAAAGAAATACTGAAATAATTGTTCAAAGAAGAATACAAAATACAACGTCTGTGTTTACTACACACACCATGACAATAATTGTAAGATAAACGGTTACGTTCTGAATACTGATGAATTTGTCTCAGAATGTTTAGACATACAAAGAACTTGTTTTGTACTTCAGCATTATAAATGAAAATGATTCTCATAAATGGACCTTCAAACTACATTGTATATGACGATAACTAAACTCCATGACACACTTCAGGTAACATTAAATATTTTAATATACCGAAATGGATGAAAGTAGTCCACATATTAACATGAGTAAACTATATACATGTACAGAAATGTTGTACTGTACGTATACTAATTCTGAATTATATGTACAATGTCACATTTCTGACTAGAATTGAATAACAATGAATATATGTACAACGTCACACTTGTGACTATAACTGAATAACAATGAATGTATGTACAAAGTCACATTTCAGACAATGACTGAATTACAATGAATGTATGTACAAAGTCACATTTCAGACAATGACTGAATTACAATGTTGTATGTGCAACGTCACATTTCAGACAATGACTGAATAACAATGTTGTATGTACAACGTCACACGTGTGACTATAACTGAATAACAATGAATGTATGTACAAAGTCACATTTCAGACAATGACTGAATAACAATGTTGTATGTGCAACGTCACATTTCAGACAATGACTGAATAACAATGTTGTATGTTCGACGTCATATTTCTGACTATAACTGAATAACAATGAATGTACGTACAAAGTCACATTTCAGACAATGACTGAATTACAATGTTGTATGTACAACGTCATATTTCTGACTATAACTGAATAACAGTGAATGTATGTACAAAAACACATTTCAGACAATGACTGAATAACAATGTTGTATGTACAACGTCATATTTCTGACTATAACTGAATAACAGTGAATGTATGTACAAAAACACATTTCAGACAATGACTGAATTACAATGTTGTATGTACAACGTCATATTTCTGACTATAACTGAATAACAGTGAATGTATGTACAAAAACACATTTCAGACAATGACTGAATAACAATGAATGTATGTACAAAGTCACATATCCGACAATGACTGAATAACAATGTTATATGTACAACGTCATATTTCTGACTATAAATGAATAACAATGAATGTACGTACGTCATATTTCTGACTATAACCAAATAACAATGAGTGTATGTACGTCATATGTCGAACTGTGACTGAATAACAATGAGTGCAGCAGGCACAGTGTCTCATTTCTGACAATGACTAAATAGCAATAAATATGTATGTACAACGTCACATTTCTAAGTATAACTGAAAAACAATGAATGTATTTAAAACGTCATATTTCTGACTGTAACTGATTAGCAATGAGTGCAGCAGGCACAGCGTTACATTTCTGACAATGATTCAATAACAATGAGTGCAGCAGGCACAGCGTCATATTTCTGACAATGACTACTTAACTATAAAATTGCTTTTACAACGTCATATTTCTGGCTACACCTGAATACCAATGAATCTATGTTCAACGTCATATTTCTGACAATGATTCAATAACAATGAGTTCAGCAGGCACAGCATCATATTTCTGACAATACTTGAATAATAATGAATGTACAACGTCACATTTCAGCCAATGACTGAATATCAATGAATGTATTTACAGTGTCATATTTCTGTAAATGACTAAATAACAATGTTTGTATGAACAACGTCACTTTTCTGACAATTACTGAACAAAAATGAATGTATGTACAACGTGATATTCCTGACTATAACTGAATTACACTGGATGGGTGTACAACGTCATATTTCTGACAATGACTAAGTATCAATGAATGTATGTACAACGTCACTTTTCTGACAATCACTAACAACAATGAATGCATTTACAATGTCACATTTCTGACAATAACTGAATAACAATGAGTGTATTTACACCGCCATATTTCTCAATTTGAATGAATAATAATGAATGTATGTACGTCACATTTCTGACAATAACTCAATAGCAATGCATGTATGTACAACGTCACATTTCTGACAATAACTCAATAGCAATAAATGTATGTACAACGTCACATTTCTGACAATCACGAACAACAATGAATGTATGTACACCATCATATTTCTCACTACAACTCTATCAGTTCTGCATATTTCTAACTGTAATTGAAAAGCAATGAATGTATGTACAACGTCACATTTCGGACAATAACGCAATAGCAATGAATGTATGTACGTCACATTTCTGGCAATAACTCAATAGCAATGATGTATGTACAACGTCACATTTCTGACAATAACTCAATAGCAATGAATGAATGTACAACGTCACTATTCTGACAATAACTCAATAGCAATGAATGTATGTACAACGTCACATTTCTGACAATAACTCAATAGCAATGAATGTATGTACAACGTCACATTTCTGACAATAACTCAATAGCAATGAATGTATGTACAACGTCACATTTCTGACAATAACTCAATAGCAATGAATGTATGTACAACGTCACATGTCTGACAATCACTAACAACAATGAATGTATGTACACAGTCATATTTCTCACTTCAACTGCATAAGTTCTGCATATTTCTAACTGTAACTGAATAGAAATGTATGTACATCGTCACATTTCTGACAATAACTCAATAACAATGAATGTATGAACGTCACATTTCTGACAATAACTCAATAACAATGAATGTATGAACGTCACATTTCTGACAATAACTCAATAACAATGAATGTATGAACGTCACATTTCTGACAATCACTAACAACAATAAATGTATGTAGACCGTCATATTTCTCACTACAAGTGCATAAGTTCTGCATATTTCTAACTGTAATTGAATAGCAATGAATGTATGTACTACGTCACATTTCGGACAATAACGCAATAGCAATGAATGTATGTACAACGTCACATTTCTGACAATAACTCAATAGCAATGAATGTATGTACAACGTCACTATTCTGACAATAACTCAATAGCAATGAATGTATGTACAACGTCACATTTCTGAGAATGACTCAATAGCAATGAATGTATGTACAACGTCACATGTCTGACAATAACGCAATAGCAATGAATGTATGTACAACGTCACATGTCTGACAATCACTAACGACAATGAATGTATGTACACAGTCATATTTCTCACTTCAACTGCATAAGTTCTGCATATTTCTAACTGTAACTGAATAGAAATGTATGTACAACGTCACATTTCTGACAATAACTCAATAGCAATGAATGTATGTACAACGTCACATTTCTGACAATAACTCAATAGCAATGAATTTATGTACAACGACACATTTCTGACAATAACTCAATAGCAATGAATGTATGTACAACGTCGCATTTCTGACAATAACTCAATAGCAATGAATGTATGAACAACGTCACGTTTCTGACAATAACTAAATAACAATGAATGTATATACGTCATATCTCTGACAATAACGTAATAACAGTGAGTAACTTTACATCGTCACATTTGTATCTCAGTGGTTTAAGTAAGTGAGAGAAATATTTTTCTACGATTTTCAAATACACTTTGATATGTATGTCCACAAATTCCATCTACTTGGGCTTTAGATAACGTGTCCAGAATGAAAACATTAAGGGATGGAAAAATGACAGGCAGACGTCGGATCACAGGTATAACTGAGCCCCATCTCTGCCAGTTACCGAAGATCAGTGGATCCATGTTATCATTTGTAAATAATATGTCACATTCTGTATGAAGACGATGATAACAAGCTAAGAATAGATAAACATAGCTGCCCAAAAGTGTTTAGCTTGAAATAAACACCCAGTAATAAGAAATTAATTCTTTTCAATATTGCCTTTTTTGAAACCAGTAAATATGGTCAATGCATGCCATATATATATCTAATAACTAAAATGCGAGTCTATGTTCAATTCAAGCTCCGACGATCATACAGTTTGGCCCTCACTCTATGAAGGTTCCTACTCCACTGAACTCACACAAAGTGAAAGTCAATTCTTGACACATGTAATATGCTGTATTCATGTACTGCAGCACAATGTGCCTTCTACCATACACTTATGAGTTTGTTATTTTCAGCAAGATATAAAATAATATTTACTAACACTAATGTGACTTGTTCGTGTTCACTCAGGCAGTGAACTCTCATGAAAAACTCATAACATTGAGACGCTGTGAAAACGCATATTACATATTTTGGTACTTATTTGACAAAATGGACAAAAACGAAACAAGTTGTTCTGGGCATTCAGGCATGAGATAATCAAACATGGGTACGGGTTCGAATCCTATTTATGTGTTTGGAGATGGACAAGAGCACATAATCAAACATATTTTCTGATTCCGTGTTAAAGCTGATCATGCGTTTTCACTTTGTCTCAGTGCATGTAAGCATATAGCTCATCAGATTCTAAATATCTTGAATGATCATTCATTAACATTCTTAAGATTTTAAGAAAGCCCATACTTTTTTCAAGGTTATTTCATCTTTCCAATTAACGAGAATGTCCCTGTCCTGAATGATCCCTTAGATATTTGACAATGACATCGCTTCTCCCTCGCTGAGCCAGGCTGAGGATATTTTCACCTGTGTCTGAGACCAAAGAGAGATCTGCCTTGTGAGACACCAGCAACTGGAAGACATCATCATGGCCACACACAGCCGCCATCATGGCCGGCATCCAGTCATAGCGACCTCGGACGTTGATGTCATAGGATGGGAGCAGATACTCCACACACTGTCTGTTGCCTCCCCGACAGGCAAGATGTAGTAAACTGTCTCCAAACTGGTCTGTCTGAACCGGGTCAGGGCTGTTTTCATCGTAAATCTTCAGACGGTACATCAAACCCGTCACTATGGATCTCATCAGTTCATTCCATGGAGAGGGCTTCTTCACATGTTGTCCATCTGGAGATAATTGTTCTATGATTTGGCGACATCCTCCCTGAAGGGCGAGAGTGAACACACCATCTCCCGTTTTATCAACCAGTGTCAGATCTGCACCTTTTTGTTTCAGGTAGTCAAACACTGACTGTTTACCAAACACAGCTGCTACCATTGCAGGTGTCCACCCATGTAGGTTTCTGTCGTCAATATTATACCATGGACACACATGTTTCACCATACCAAGATGGACATAAAAACAAGCCGCATGTAGCAGACTATTTCCCGAATTATCCACCATTTTGACGTCAGCTTTGCGGGACACAAGGAAGTCAACGACAGCCATGTGTCCTCCTCTAGCTGCCTCCAAGAGTGGGGTGCATCCATGTACTCCTCTTGTGTTAATGTCAAAGAGATCAATGACATCTTCAACAATTGTCATGTTCCCACCTTTACTCGCTGCGTGTAGCACCGTGTGATTATTATCACCAACTAATAATCGGTTTCCCCCACTTCTCAGAATACGAAACAAAACATCATTCTTTCCAGACCAAGCTGCCCTCATGAATGGTGTACAACCGTATACTCCCCGACAATTAATGTCAAAAAATGGCAGGAGAAGCTCTACAATGAACCTATTTCCACCTTGACATGCCAGATGAAGAACATTGTTATTGTAGTCATTTGCCAGTGTGAGGTCAGCTCCCTTTGACGCAAGCATTTCAAAAGTATCTTTCTTTCCATAGAGAGCTGCTATCATTACTCCTGTCAAACAATGTTGTCCCCGACAATTTATGTCAAATAATGGCAGCAGACGTTCTACAATGAACCTATTTCCTCCCTCGGCCATTATTACTCCTGTCCCACCATGTCGTCCCTGCCAATTAATGTCAAATTATGGCAGTAGACTTTCTACAATGGACATATTTCCACCCTGACATGCCAGATGTAGAACATTGTTATTGTATTCATCTGTCAGTGTGAGATCAGCTCCCTTTGACACAAGCATTTCAAAAGTATCCTTCTTTCCATAGAGAGCTGCTATCATTACTCCTGTCAAACAATGTTGTCCCCGACAATTTATGTCAAATAATGGCAGCAGACGTTCTACAATGAACCTATTTCCTCCCTCACATGCCAGATGAAGAACATTGTTATTGTAGTCATCTGTCAGTGTGAGATCAGTTCCCGCTGACACAAGCATTTCAAAAGTATCCTTCTTTCCACAGAGAACGGCCATCATTACTCCTGTCCAACCCTCATTTCCCCGACAATTAATGTCAAATAACGGCAGTAGACGTTGTAGTATGAACCTATTTCCACCTTGACATGCCAGATGAAGTACATTGTTATTGTAGTCATCTGTCAGTGTGAGATCAGCTCCCTTTGACATCAGCATTTCAAAAGAATCCCTTTTTCCAAAGAAAGCTGCCCTCATTGCTCCTGTGAAACAATGTTGTCCCTGACAATTTATGTCAAATAATGACAGTAGACGTTCTACAATGAACCTATTTCCTCCCTCACATGCCAGAAGAAGTACATTGTTATTGAAGTCATCTGTTAGTGTGAGATCAGCTCCCGCTGACACAAGCATTTCAAAAGTATCCTTCTTTCCACAGAGAACGGCCATCATTACTCCTGTCCAACCCTCATTTCTCCGACAATTAATGTCAAATAACGGCAGTAGGCGTTCTAGAATGAACCTATTTCCACCCTGACATGCCAGATGAAGTACATTGTTATTGTTGTCATCTGTCAGTGTGAGATCAGCTCCCTTTGACATCAGCATTTCAAAAGTATCTTTCTTTCCATAGAGAGCTGCCATCATTACTCCTGTCAAACCCTCTCGTCCCCGACAATTAATGTCAAATAATGGCAGCAGACGTTCTACAATGAACCTATTTCCACCCTGACATGCCAGATGAAGTACATTGCTATTGTAATCATCTGTCAGTGTGAGATCAGCTCCCTTTGACATCAGCATTTCAAAAGAATCCCTTTTTCCACAGAAAGCTGCCCTCATTACTCCTGTCAAACCCTCATTTCCCCGACAATTAATGTCAAATAACGGCAGTAGACGTTCTACAATCGACCTATTTCCACCCTGACATGCCAGATGAAGAACATTGTTATTGTTGTCAGTTGTCAGTGTGAGATCAGCTCCCTTTGAAACAAGCATTTCAAAAGTATCCTTCTTTCCATAGAGAGCTGCTCTCAATACTCCTGTCGAACCCTCTCGTCCCCGACAATTAATGTCAAATAACGGCAGTAGACGTTCTACAATGAACCTATTTCCACCCTGACATGCCAGATGAAGAACATTGTTATTGTAGTCATCTGTCAGTGTGAGATCAGCTTCCTTTGACACGAGCATTTCAAAAGTATCCTTCTTTCCATAGAGAGCTGCTATCATTACTCCTGTCAAACCCTCTCGTCGTCGACAATTGATGTCAAATAATGGCAGTAGACGTTCTACAATGAACCTATTTCCACCCTGACATGCCAGATGAAGAACATTGCTATTGTTATCATCTGTCAGTGTGAGATCAGCTCCCTTTGACATCAGCATTTCAAAAGTATCCTTCTTTCCACAGAAAGCTGCTATCATTACTCCTGTCCAACCATGTTGTCCCCGACAATTAAAGTCAAATAATTGCAGCAGACGTTCTACAATGAACCTATTTCCACCCTGACATACCAGATGAAGTACATTGTTATTGAAGTCATTTGTCAGTGTGAGGTCAGCTCCCTTTGCCACAAGCATTTCAAAAGTATCCTTCTTTCCATTGAGAGCTGCTATCATTACTCCTGTCAAACCCTCTCGTCCCCGACAATTAATGCAAAAAAATGGCAGTAGACGTTCTACAATGAACCTATTCCCAACCTCACATGCCAGATGAAGTACATTGTTATTAAAGCCAATTGTCAGGGCGAGATCAGCTCCCTTTGACACAAGCATTTCAAAAGTATCCTTCTTTCCACAGAAAGCTGCTATCATTACTCCTGTCAAACCCTCTCGTCCCCGACAATTGATGTCAATAAATGGCAGTAGACGTTCTACAATGAACCTATTTCCACCCTGACATGCCAGATGAAGTACATTGCTATTGTAGTCATTTGTCAGTGTGAGATCAGCTCCCCTTGACACAACCATTTCAAAAGTATCCTTCTTTTCACAGAGAGCTGCTATCATTATTCCTGTCAAACCTTCTCGTCCGCGACAATTAATGTCAATAAATGGCAGCAGACGTTCTACAATGAACCTATTTCCACCCTGACATGCCAGATGAAGTACATTGTTATTGACGTCATTTGTCAGTGTGAGATCAGCTCCCTTTGACACAAGCATTTCAAAAGTATCCTTCTTTCCACAGAGAGCTGATATCATTACTCCTGTCAAACCTTCTTGTCCGCGACAATTAATGTCAATAAATGGCAGCAGACGTTCTACAATGAACCTATTTCCACCCTGACATGCCAGATGAAGTACATTGTTATTGTAGTCATTTGTCAGTGTGAGATCAGCTCCCTTTGACACAAGCATTTCAAAAGTATCTTTTTTTCCACAGAGAGCTGCTATCATTACTCCTGTCAAACCCTCTCGTCCCCGACAATTAATGTCAAATAACAGCAGCAGACGCTCTACAATCAACCTATTTCCAACCTGACATGCCAGGTGAAGTACATTGTTATTGTAGTCATCTGTCAGTGCGAGATCAGCTCCCTTTGACACGAGCATTTCAAAAGTATCCTTCTGTCCATAGAGAGATGCCCTCATTACTCCTGTCCAACCATGATGTCCCCGACAATTGATGTCAAATAATGGCAGTAGACGTTCTACAATGAACCTATTTCCACCCTGACATGCCAGATGAAGTACATTGTTATTGAAGTCATTTGTCAGTGTGAGGTCAGCTCCCTTTGCCACAAGCATTTCAAAAGTATCCTTCTTTCCATAGAGAGCTGCTATCATTACTCCTGTCAAACCCTCTCGTCCCCGACAATTAAAGTCAAAAAATGGCAGTAGACGTTCTACAATGAACCTATTCCCAACCTCACATGCCAGATGAAGTACATTGTTATTAAAGCCAATTGTCAGGGCGAGATCAGCTCCCTTTGACACAAGCATTTCAAAAGTATCCTTCTTTCCACAGAAAGCTGCTATCATTACTCCTGTCACACCCTCTCGTCCCCGACAATTGATGTCAAATAATGGCAGCAGACGTTCTACAATGAACCTATTTCCACCCAAACATGCCGCATGGAGAACATTGTTATTGTCGTCATCTGTCAGTGTGAGATCAGCTCCCTTTGACACAAGCATTTCAAAAGTATCCTTCCTTCCATTGAGAGCTGCCATCATAACTCCTGTCAAACCCTCTCGTCCGCGACAATTAATGTCAAATAAGGGCAGTAGACGTTCTACAATCAACCGTTTTCCACCGAAACATGCCGAATGAAGAACATTGTTATTGTAGTCATCTGCCAGTGTGAGATCGGGTTCATGTGACATAAGCAGATTGAAAACGACATCGTTCCCGTTTGAACTTGCATCCATGATCAGTGTTCGGCCTGTAGAATCTCTTGTATTTATATCAGAAACCGGCAGGAAGAATTTCGCAAGTCGTTCATCTCCTGCTGTACAGGCTTGTCGCAAAGCTGCATCAGCCGCTCTCTGAAAGTCGAAGTCTCCAGGCAGTTCTGTGATGCGTAATTCTTTGGTAAGGAAGCCAAAAACTTCTCTCCCAAGCAAACGGTACCCTTTTCTCATTGCGATTTGAAAGACATTGTCTTCATCATGATTTGTTGATTTAAAGACATCAGCTCCTAGTTCAAGTAAGGCTGATACAACCCCCTTATAATTATGTTCTGTGGCAATTACTAGAGCTTTGTTGAGCATATTTTGATGAAACAACGTCCTGTATTTAGATGATAAAAACAACAACACTGATTCGTTCCCACACGAAGCACAGGCCTCAAAGGCCTCGATGATCTCTTCCTCTGAAAATTGGTATCCAACTTCAATGATTCTCTCAACCAAGTACAGACTGTGTGCTTGAACTGCCCAGTACAGCAAGTGCTTCTCTTCTTCCTTTGCATGTAACACTCGGAGACGTTTATTGTCTTCTGTATTTAGCCAACGTTCCAATGTATTTGGTTTTCTCAGTTTCAGCTTTTGGAACACTTTGTCAACTATTTGTTCTCTCTTCAAGATAGGATGTGTAATAGACTTACTGTAGTTGCCTTTGCCAATAGCCTCGGCCAGTCTGGAGGCAATTGCGTCATTGTAAACATTTGACAGGTAAATGATGTGCAGGTGATCATCTATTGTGGTGGACTCGACTTCCTGAGCCTGTACACGCTCATAGAGGAATCTTATACTGCAGTGTTTCAGGACAAACGACGGATTCATATTAAATAAGGCACACGCACAGGCGTCATAGATTGTAGGATGGGAAAAACCAATGATGTCTCCCGCTGTGAGAAATGTACCCCTGTAGCATCTGGCAGCTTTGGCGACTGCAGTCCGTGTCGTAATTGTCACCACACTTTTGACAGCCTGCAAGTAAGCTTCTAAAATAATATTTTCAGATTCCATTTCCACCTGGCTCAAGTTCACATTATCTTTACACAGCAGCATCAGGATTAGCGCAGCTGACTGGTCATCCCTACGTTCCATAATCATATCAAGTTCTCTCCGTAGATAAAACAAAGGTTCTCTGAAGAACTGTGCAGGTTCTTTTTGAAAACTTAGAAATTTACAAAACAGTTTACATGTTAAAGGGAACCCAAACATAGACTCTGTTGTGTCACATATTGTATCGATGTCCAGCTCCAATTTGACATTATGGTATTGTAGATGTTTCTGAAGTATTCTCTTTCTCTCCTCATGACTGTAATGACATGATTTCATTTTTGTCAAATCAAGAAGTGACGGTCCTGAGAAGAAATAGAATTCTTGGCCTTCCAGCTTTGCGATTCCACATTCTAGGTTATATGATTTGGTGGTGAAGATGACACGAATCATTGATTTCGTGTATTGGCGTGTTTCCTGTTGTTCTGCCTTGTTATATTGGATATCTTCTAAATAATGTTCCAGATTTTGTAAAATGGACCTTAGATGTGGCACATCAGTTGATAAGCCAACTGTTCCAAATATATCATCCAGTATCAGACATACTTTCTTTCCACACAGTTCACAGTTGTCAAGCTTGAACGTGTCCACATCATCAACAAATACCAGTTGATATCCCTGTTTTCTGAAATCTGCTCCTACCAATAAAGCTGTGGCAGTTTTCCCTTCACCAGAAGCACCACTTATTGTCACGTGGCCATATTTCTCCAGCTTCTCCTTCACTCTCTTGTAGATGGCAGTTTTGACAAAGACGTCTTTCACTCGTTTAATTTTGATCTTTAATAAATCTACAAAACAAAAAATGATATATGTTAATTTGAAACCAACATTCAGAACATGATATATCAAATGTATATATATATATATATATATATTATCAAACATCAAATAGTAAACACAGTCCTTTACAAACCAGAGCCAAATAACAATTAGTTTCTGTTTCTTAATATACGTAATAACTCTCGTAGCTGCTAAACAGGACATTTTGCTGATTATAAGGAAACTAACTATCTAACTATTCCTACTTGAAAAGCCGTGAGTTAAATTAGTGGTTACAGTCAGATGTGAATACATTCTGGTTATGTGATATAATGCACTGTGCTTTGGCAATCCTATGCAAGTATTGCCTGACATGTACCCCAAAAACCAAACCGAAACCAATTTCATGCTGATCTTTCACAAATACAATGCCTTGTGTGGGTGGAGGTGGTGATGGTGGAGGGGGGTGGTGGTGGTGGTGGTGGGTTCTTTGTTTTGGTTTGAGGGTCGTTAAGGCCATGGATGAAAGCGTTCTTTCGGGAGAGATGGGTGGCCCTGAAAAGGGCCGTTGGAAAACAAACTGGACACAGGAAACGGCAGGTAACTGTAGGAACACTGGAACACTGGAAAAACTGGAAACTGGAAAAAAAGTGGAGCAGCATGTCCTATGCGTTAGTCACTTTGCTGAGATGAACTATCTTCTTCCTCCTCTTCCTCGGACAGATGACGTCGTCGGCGCTTTGAAGAGTGTTTTCTTGAGGGGCTTCTGTCCCGTTTTCTTTTCCCTAGACGTGGTGTGATGCCCGCACGGAGTTGTGAGATGCATAGGGTACAGACATCGATATGCATGGCTTCTATGAGATGAACCACTTGTGTCACTTGAGTCACTTGTGTCACTGGTGTCACTGGTGTCGACATGGACGGCGCTGCTGAAGTTTTCTTTCGACTGGGTTCTGAGCAATCTGCAGCAAAATGACCCACGACTTGGCAGTTGTAACATGGGCCAAGGGGAATTTTCTTTTGACTGAGTTCTGGAAAATCTGCAGGGAAATGACCCACGACTTGACAGTTGTAACATGGGCCCGAGGATGTCTTCTGCTTATCTTGACTGCTTATCTTCGGACAGACATAGTGGCGGTGACCATGAGTGTGGCACATCACTGTACATGTCACTTCAGGGCAGTACAGGTAACTGTGACCGTCGGTCTGACTCTTCATGCAGCTGTATCGAGACGACATGGTTGATTTCTTAGAATGCAGTATGAGTGGCTTCGCTCTTGTTTTATAGGAAAGGGACTGGCACCCTGCTTCCTGACGATTACTGCAGCGCCCCCGATTGGTTTGTTCAGGTGCCTGGTCTGAGTCTCGGTTTTCCAAAACGGACCGACCCCTGTGTTTCTTTTCCTTAGGAAATGGATTTTACCATGGGAGAGAAAGCACAACCCCGGTTCGACCAATCAGAGCCCAGCACGCCCCGAGCGCGGCCTCTGATTGATCAAAAACCCAGGCTTCAGATTGGTCAGATTTCAATCCGGCTTTTTTCTTGCGTGTGCATTTCAATCCTGTTTTGTTTTTTCTTCATCCTAATAAAAACCATAAGGCTATGTTTGTTCAACTGTTTAATCCCCCGCTCACATGAACCAACACAACAAAACAAAAGTCACAGGATTAGGGGCGTCTCTGTGATTTTTGTGAACATTAGGGTGACCACGAGGGTATGAACGTCTGTAAACTTTGGAAGAAAAAGAAACTTTGTCACTAGGGGTGAACAAGACACTCGAGTCTTCTCTTCCATGCTTCTTCGGACACCAAACGTCTATATTTTTCGTTCACTTCTCCATCAGGACAAAACACACACAAGTATTCGCAGGGGACTTTGGCGTGCTTCAGATGTTCTTTCCAGGCAGAGTGTCACACCGCAGCAATAACAGATAACACGGTCACATCGTCCTTGATAGAAATAACCAGCCATGGCCATGTCATAAGGGGTCTGGGTCATCTGTTTAGGCCACGTTTGACAAGACCCCAGACGTTCTTGAGATGAATCATAGTTAGGATGAGAAGGATGACACAAGGTGTAAGAAGGAAAAGGTCCCTCCAGATAGTTACTGAGTCGCCATGTGTCGTCCATAAAGAGTGTGTCCTCCATAAAGAGTGTGCGTTTTCTCGCTTTTTCTCTCGCCTTTTTAGACACCCCCTCGGTATCGGGGACATCTCGGGATGATGGCATGGCATTCATAGACCGTCTTAGCTGTGGTTGCTGCTGTGGTTGATGCTGCTGCTGGTGCTACTTTCTTGGGTTCAGTCAGTTTCCTCATCTTCGAACGTATCATGTCGCACATCACTTCGTCGGCCTTCGAAAAGTAACTTGGCGTACACGTCGTCGGCCTTTATCTTTGCACAAATCACGTTGTACACTTCACCCTACAATTGAGCAGTCATTTCACCATTCCCATCTCCACTCCAAGTTTCGACATGATGTTGTCCGGATTTTCTGTTCTTTGTTTATTCCCAAGTCTTCACGGATGTGAGTCAACACTTGATGGTACTCTCTCCAAAGATAAAACGCCAAGAGCCGACACAACGTGAGGAACATCAATTAGAGGGACGATGTTGTTGCTTGGACCGTTCAGTGAAAAGTGATGACCGGAAGCGTCTGTCAGTTTTAAGACACTGACACCCTACTTCCTGATTGGTCCGTTCCGGTGCCTGGTCTGAGCCTCAATTTTTCCAAACTTGACCAATCCTTGTGTTTCGTTTCCATAGGGTCAGGCTTGTAGCATGAGAGAGAAAGCACAAACTCGTTTCGACCAATCAGAGGTCCGCCCAGGGCAAAGGCGGTCTCTGATTGGTCGAAAAACCGGGCTTCTGATTGGTCAGATTTCGATCCGTTTTTTTCTGTAGGTGTCGATTCACTTTCGATCCATTGTGACACCCCAATGGTATGAAATAAAAAATGATCTAGTCGTCTCTGTACCCAAAGGGGAGCGTGTCTACAGGCAGCCCTGTGGTTTCATCGTAGACGAGGCGTCGCTTGTCGTAAACGGTGCGGTAGTCTTTTCGGGTGGGCCGGGTTACAAGAGAGTTACCATGCCGAGGTCCTTTACGAATGATGTGATGAGGGTAATCCAAGCTGATTTTCTCCCCCTCCTTCCCAGGCCATTGTCCACATATCAGTCCTTTCATGATGTCAAAGTTGAGGTGTTGTTGGTTTCTGTAATTCAAGGTGAACCCTCGCACTTTGCATGTCGTGCGCGTTCCATCGGATCTGGGGTTCTTTAACTCATAGCCATAGTTTTTGGAGCATCCTGACACAAACGTCCTGATGGTGTTTCCGTCCAGTTCGTCTGGAAACTCATCCAACGAATGGCCTAGGTCTGGATTCGTGTCGTGGATGTAAATTACACTGTCTGTGTCAAAGTACAAGACCCGGCAACCCACCAGGGCGAGGGTCTCGTACAGCTTGAGACGTGCTTTGGCGGTGACCCGGGCAGCTATGGTGACATTGAAATGAGAATGAGGGGTTTGGAATTCTTCCTTGTGGGTATAGGTCACTTCCACCATGTGTTCGTTGACGACGGTGACATCCTCGATGGTATTTCGTTCATCCCTCCACAAGGCAAAGTACTGCGCAGGATCGTTCATGTAGACGTTCTGACTATAGTCTAACCACTGTCCGAACTTGCCCCAGAGTGAATTAAGAAAGAGCTTGGCAATAGTGCGAAGTCCTGGGTTCTTCTCGGTGCGGTCCTTGTCCAACCGAATGCCTTCTTTGTCATAGATCTCCTGGATGTAAACGTCGTGATCGGTACATCCCTCGGGGTAATGCTGGCTTTGAGCTTCTCCTTGAAATGACGGTCGATATAAGTGTCAAAGAGTACTTCTTGCTGGGTGTCGGGGTCATGCTGTGCAAAGGTGACAAAATGCCAAACGTCAGAGAACTGAAGCACCTTGTAACCATACTTCTTAACGGCTTCATGGAGTTCTACGGTGGCGTACGTGCCCACCCAAGACCTCTCTTCGTCCGTGTGCTTGCAGGGTGAATCTGATCGGGTATCAGCACACGTGCGGCACAAAGGACAGAGCAGTTTACCACCCGATCTGTAAGGCAGTAGCGGATGGTAGAGTCGTTTTGGAGATAGGACACGACATTGGATAAGTCCTTTCAGCTCAACAACGTGTCTACAGGCGGTTGCTGGAGAAGGGTCGGGTGTCCCGTGGGAAACGCTCCAGTCTTGCAAATGTAAGCATAAAGTGAACAGATATCAATATACTTGATGGTTTCACCTTCTTGGGCTTCATAGCATAATCGAGTGGCATTGGTGCATCTTCCATAGAAAGCGTCATGAGGGTTCAGCGGTTCAGGTATGTGGATACAGTGGGGTCCCTGCAAGAAAGCACGCAAAGCGGAGTCCCCCTGTTGCATTTTTTGAAACTCGTGCACAAAAGGGTGACGACCCGTTTCACCTCAGGGTGTTGGTTCAAGAGACTCAGGCGGTAGTGGGTGTCGGTATAACGTGCTCCCATCGACGTGCCCAGGATGGGATGAGGTTCTCCACGCTCGTTCTTGTGACTGCTTGACACCCATGCCAGAAACACCCCAGGAATTCATGGATGGTGCCTGATGCTTGATCGTAGCCATCCACACGTGAACTCTTTTTCACCTCCATTCCTGGTGTGCTGGAGGTGCAGATCGGGGTCTGTCTCCATGAGATAAGTTAACCAGTGCATATAGGCCTGGGAATCGTTTCTCTTGGATTGGTAGTCTTGAGGTGGAAGAATGGTGAGGGTATCGGGTATCGTTCTTTATCTGAGCACTCGTGATGAGCCATGGGGGTCTCCAAGACGCGGACCATCTGATAACAGGTCGGGCACCTGTGAATCGATTGACAAGCGCTGGGTTTTCCCTCTGACAGTGACTGGAGATGTTGGGTGTAACAGTGTTGATTTGGGAACCAGCGGTGACATGTCAAGCGAGGGATCCCGTGCTCTTCCTTTGGTCCACAATAGCTTGAGATGGGGCAGCGGTGGCAACGATACTGCTGAGTGCAGGTATGTTTTTTAGAATGGTCGTAACGGTGGTCGCAGCATTCGCAGTAATGGCTAGATGCATAAAAGACTGTCATGAAAGTGATCACATTTTAATGGTGATCATGATTGAATAAATGCAGCATGGTGGCGTTGGGTGGAGCCTCATCACACTTGTACATCAGTCTGTTGTCCACCTCTTGACTGTAGACTTTCAGTTGATAATTAATGTGGGCCTAGGCGCGTCCCACGCGTGCTAGGTCGTCCAGGCCCAGACAGGGACCTTCTGGAATGCCAAGGCTCCGAAATAATTTCTGTCCCTGTTTGCCTTGAACGTCGGTTCGTCGACCCTTTCTCGTCAGTCTCTTTTTCTGGGTGTCCCATTCTTGGGTCGGAGGGTTGGACTTCTGGGCATAATGCTGTGCCACCACAAGGACCCATGCCAAACAGGATTGATCTTCATTCTTGATCCGTACAATGCCCCTTTGCGTTCTAAAAACAATTCAAGCCCAACCACATTTTTCAGTCGATGGCCACCACTGCCAGATCCTAGCCTGTCGGGATCTGCTACGTGTACTAAAGTCACAACCATGGTGGCATAGATGTTCAGGGCTTTGTTGGACTGTTGGACTTTTTCCACGGCATGTAAGATATCTAACCCATGGAGATCTTCAAAGCGATGAAAGGGAATCCGTATGGGAGTGTTCAAAGCAGGATGGTCAATACCTAGACCAATACGATCTCCCTTCTGGCCTGACATCTGTTGATAGAAGTCATCGATCACCCTGTCAAATAAAGACGGCAGTTCTATGGGAACGCTCTTTCCTCTCCAAACGATAGGCTGTACTCTGCTTGTCCGTCATGATGGTGACTGAACGTCTGATTTATAGACAACCCTTCCCCAAAACAGGATCGAAACCTGACCAATCAGAGACTTGGGTTTTCGACTAATCAAAAGACAGCACCAACCAATCAGAAGACAGCACGCGACCCGAGTTGTGCTTTCTCTCCCATGGAAAAAAACATTTCCTAGGAAAAAGAAACACCAGAGTCGGGTCGTTTTGCAGGCCAGGCACTTGAATGCACCAATCAGCACGCTGCCTGTTGAACCAATCAGGAAGCAGTGATTTTCTGCCTTACAGTAACAACTAAATATCACTTGAATATGGTTTTGCTCGATAACAGGACAATGTTTTCTGCATTATTACCTGACTTCATTATTCCTGCATTCTGACCTCCTAGAGACAGAATGACATAGGAGGAATCCTTTCCGAAGGTTCCCCTCAAGTCAGGACCTGGAATGAGAGTAAAAAGAGTTATTGAGTCCTATGGGGCTTATCGTGGCTTGTTGCCTGATTTAAAGTGTATAATACTGATAATTTATGTCGATATTTGATCATGAGTAGTGATTGAAGGTCGTATTTTGCTTGTGATATCAGGTTTATACATATTAACATTCTACTCACCTGCAGTGATTCTGGTTGACACTGCCTGCCTCACTCTTCTCTCGGAAACAGCCATGGCACTATTCCCAGACCGGGCCTGACGCTCCACTACTTCTGTTGCTGCTACCATGTCCATAGAGAAAGTCTCTCCACCATGTGTACCTTGAGGAACCACAACGTCTGATGATGCCGGATTGTCCATTGTGAAAGTCTCATCACCCTGTGTTCCTTGAGGAACGACACTAACATCATCGTCATGGCCAGTCTGCTGTAGCACTACGTCTGATGATGCTGGGTTGTCCATTGTGAAAGTCTCATCACCATGTGTTCCTTGAGGAACGACACTAACATCATCGTCATGGCCAGTCTTCTGTAGCACTACGTCAGATGATGATGGATTGTCCATTGTCTCATCACCATGTGTTCCTTGAGCAGTGTCATGACCACCATCTGCCCTTGTGGGAAGACCGATGCTCTCTTCCAGGTTCAGGGTATCCATCAATCCGGGAAGTCTCACGTTGATATGTTCCACGTCTTCAACTCCATCCTGTCTCTCACACGACTCACTGTCCCTGTGATGATGTTCAGGTTCTGTCGCCCTCTCAGGATGCTTCCCCGACATTTCTGAAAAGAAAAAGTTAAAACACTTTCATCCAGGAAGGATTGCCGTAAAAGGCGACTATGCTTCTCGTAAATAAGAGGTGGCTAACAGGATCGAGTGGTCAGGCTCGCTGTCTTGGTTGATGCATGTCATCATATCCCAATTGCATGGATCGATGCTCATGATGTCAATCACTGGATTGTCTGGTCCAGACGCGAGTATTTACCAAAATCATCTGCTGGCGATCTATAGCCATTTTTATAATGTATTGTTACATGCAGTGATATCTGTTTCTGGTTGAATGATCCGTGTAGATTCCGGGGTAGGCTAAGTCTTCAGCAACCAATGCTTGCCGTAAAAGGCGACTATGCTTGATGTAAGATGCGACTAAAGGGATCGGGTGGTCAGGCTGGCTGACTTGGTTGATGCATGTCATCGATCCCAATTGCGTGGATCGATGCTCATGATGTCAATCACTGGATTGTTTGGTTCATACTCGGTTATTTACAGACCGCCGCCAGATAGCTTGGATATTGCTGAGTGCGGCGTTAAACAGCAAACAAACATACGTATAACTTGCATTTGCCCCTTGTACCACTGATAGCGGTCTGAGCGTGATCAAGTTATCTGTTATCTTGTGACATCAGCGTCTAGCTACCTACATTTGCTTCTGGGGGCTCTTGTATACGTCAGAACAGGTGAGAGATAGGCTGTCATGTGCCTTCTTATCAAGATCGTATATTTGACGGGACGCGGGGCTAAATTGGACCTGTCCCAAGCCACCCACATCACGCCCGCCATCTTGTTTATTTCAACTTTGTTCATCGTCACAACTAAAATACAGTTAACTTCGCCATTATCCCTG
Source organism: Haliotis cracherodii (assembly GCF_022045235.1). Taxonomy (NCBI): domain Eukaryota; kingdom Metazoa; phylum Mollusca; class Gastropoda; order Lepetellida; family Haliotidae; genus Haliotis; species Haliotis cracherodii. The sequence continues at coordinate 7,625,540 of NW_027266269.1, forward strand.
TGCATAAATATATGGAACTATGAATTGTCAATGCAAGAGAATAACCAGCCTAGATTTTCTGTCGAAACAGTTACAACTTGGCATAAAGGAAATGATAGGAATGGACCACTGAAAATCAGTGATGACACCAGGTGTTCGCGAAATGTCGTCATAAATATAATTATTCAAACACTTGTGTGACACCATGGAGGCAGTTGCTGATTGGACACGTTCTGTTTTATGGAACTCATCTAAGCTATTGGACAGCAGTATTTTGTTGAACACAACTGACGGGACCACTCTCCTATCTTTCGAGAATAAAACACAGAATTATGTCAATGTAAAGACGAATAAGGGCATCCTTACCTGCTAACAGATAGGCAACCTGTGACTAACACAGAAATATGTCAATGTAAGGACGAATAAGGGCATCCTTACCTGCTAGCAGCTAGGCTTCATCTATCTCCCTGCTCCTTCTCTATGTCTGTCATCCGTCAATGGAGATACGTCAAGGAGATACCATGTGACTGTAATCGTTATCGTGACGCCACCTGTCAATCATAAACATGATTCACCAATTAGGTCATATGAGGTGAGGTGAAATTGGGTTTAACGTCGCGTCCAAGATTATTGCACTTATAAAGCGAAGTGCATGCGCGTGTGTGGCTGCTTGTACTAGTCCGGACTGATTCCGATTTAAAATGCTAGCCCACTGAGATGCCATACTGCAGTTGAACATGAATACACAGACACACTGACTAATTTGGTATGACGCTCTCTGGGCGGACGCTCTGCCACTAGACCTTGGTCTCGCTGATTAGAAAGCCCAAAGTGATGCTGAACTCGTTAATTTGTCCGACAACCTCAAAACCTGTCCGAATTGTATATTTGAAAATTATTTTTTTATCCAATTTTGTTTTAACATAGATAATGTTAAGCGCATTATTAAAAGGATAAAGATGTTTATATGATTGTTTATTTCCACTTTGAACTGGTGCTTGTCTAAAAAAGGGAATAACGGGATCGGATGGTCAGGCTCGCTGACATGGTTGATGCATGTCACCGTATCCTGTTGCATGGATCGATGCTCACGATGCCAATCACTGGATTGTCTGACCCAGACTCATTTAGTTAGACTGTCGTCATATAGCTGGATTATTGCTGAGTGCGGCGTTACACAAAGAAAACAGTCGAGCATCCAGAATGTTTAACCTCACCACCTCAAGCCTATTTGTCTGTGGTGATACTGGCTTAAAATATGCCCCGATGCTTGTCGTTAGAGCTGACGAATCATATAATTAACCTAATGTGTTTTGATATCTGAGGTCGTCTCATTGTAGATTTGATGCCTCTCATTTCAATTTGAAACCTTGCGCTTTGGTGATGATTGTGAGGCCGTAAATCAGTTGTTAGTGCTCTTCGTTAGAGTTGACTAGTCATCAAATTAACTTATGTTTGATAAGCTGTTATTACGATATCGAACGTATACAATTATTATAGGTTAATGGCAGTCATTATTATATGAGTAGGCTCTCGATAGATGAATGTTTTCACACACAAAGTGTGGCATGTGGAATTAGATACCTTATTTTCACCAATCAGAATGAAGCATTCTAAAGCGTCAAGGCAGAATATCTGTGGTTACATATCTGTGTGATCATGTGACTTGGCTGACTGTTTCGGTATCTGTTTCCCCACCCATAACTGTGATGTTTCTATTTGATATCTACTATCCGTACAAGAACTCTTAGACCGGTGAAGATCCGGGGTAGAATAGGTCTTCAGCAACCCACGCTTGTGTTAAAGGTGACTATGCTTGTCGTAAGAGGCGACGAACGGGATCGGGTGGTCAGATTCGCTGACTTGGTCGATGCATGTCAACGTATCCAAATTGCCTGGATCGATGCTCATTTTGTCAATCACTGGATTATCTGGTCCCGACTCGATAATATACAGACCTCCGCCATATAGCTCGAATATTGCGCAGTGCGGCGTTAAACAACAAACAAACAAACAAACATACAAACACATAAGAACTCTTCAATGTATCAAAAGTTTCAAAATCCCGTCACTCTAATAATATTTATTTACAAATTATCTACATGTTTCTAGATAATAATAGGTCATTGAATGCTCTGCCCAGGAGGTTAAAGTACGGTAAAAAATTGTCATCCTGTTTGATACGTAATTCCTATCATAATCAGTGTAACTATCATCAAGCAGAGTTTTAAACTATCTCGCCGCAGAGCATTTTTAATATTTGTTTGTTTTCTACACAACCGCCATTAGCTAAAGTGATGACGTAAATCCTGCTGGGGTATCGTGCAGGAAGCAGAGGTACTGTAAGTCCCCATGATCCCAAATGCAAATTATCTACATTTTACTGGACAATAATAGGTCATTGTATGCATGCGTGAAAATATCGTGTATATTTTTGTGTTATGGGCTGCCTGTTTAAGTGTGTCTCGTCCGACATTGTCGTTGATCGTTTCTGATGCTATCCAGCATTGGATTCTCCGAAAAAAGCGTTCGCTTGTCACTCATCACATGGAAGACCCGGTTCAATTCCCCAAATGGGTACAATTTGTGAAGCCATTGCTGGCGTCCCCCTAGTTGCTGTTGGAATATTGGCAAAGCCAGCGTAAAACTAGACTCACTGTGATCAAGATTTGAGTATTTACGGTCCATCCATCCAATGACCTACTCTGCCAAACAGAGTCGACAAAACAATACATTTATCGTAAATATCAATCATTTATTCACATGTACAAAACTCACTCAGTCCTCACATTGGAACACGTTTCCGTTCATCATTCCAACGGTCGTAAACATTTACATTTACGTCAGTGAATTACTGAGTTGGTGAGTATGGTTTTACGCCGATTTTAGCAACATTCCAGCAATATCACGGCGGGGAACACCAAAAATGGGCTTCACACATTGTTCCCATGTTGGGAATCGAACCCGTGTCTTCGGCGTGATGAGCGAACTCTTCAAACACTAGCCGACCGCTCCCAATACAACACGTAAGATGAACATGTTTACTCCTTACGCGAACGTCTGGTGTCATAATCAAATATTGTACTTTAGACTACAATGTAGGCCACATGCATTCCCAATGCTTATTGTCCTTGATATATACCACTGGGTTGTCAATCCCTGACTTTACTTTATTACAAGCCATTGCAAAACATCTGGAATATTGCTTATTGTTTTGAAACTAATGATATACTTATCTTTTTTCGTCTCTGCTTTGTACTTAATTTTGTGATACTCAGTGTGCATAGTGTATTGTAGTGAGTGAGTGAGTGAGTTGTGTTTAACGCTTTTACCAGAGTTCCAGTTATATCACGGCGTGTCAGCTTAATGTGGGAGGAAGGCCCGAAGTGATGCAGGTCTCAGACGTTTACCAACTCGGTGAAACCCACGAGCACAGGTATGGTGCTGACAAACCTAGAAACATAATCGGGGCGAGCCGGGATTCGAACCCACAATCATAGGTTTCTGGCGCGTCCAAGGGACGCAACTCTGCTTAGCAAATGGCGGCGCCTTCGACGACTGGGCCACTCGTGCCCACGAGTGTACTATAAGGACATACTCGATAACAACAGAACAGGAATGAACATCGCATTGACATTTTGTCACGCTTTATGCACCAGTCTATTGGGATATTTGAGCTGCATTCGTTTGCTGAAGATGAAGTCAACGTTATGAGCAATTGCATTTAGCTCCAGATATTCAAAATGTCACCACAAGAAGGCATTTGGGATCGACGTGCAGCATAAATCATACTGTGACATCATGTTTTTATATCATGTGTGTGTATGTATATGTGTGTGTGTGCGTGTGTGTGTGCGTGTGGGTGTGTGCGTATGGTGTGTGTATGTGTGTTGTGTGTGTATGATGTGTGTAGTGTGTGTGGAGTGTTTGTATGTGTATGTGTGTGTATGTGGTGTGTGAGTGGTGTTGTGTTGTGTATGTGTGTGTGGTGTGGTGAATTTGGTGCGCGTGTGTGTGTGGTGTGGTGTGTATGTGTGGTGTGGTGTGGTGTGGTGTGGTGTGGTGTGGTGTGGTGTGGTGTGGTGTGGTGTGGTGTGGTGAGGTGTGGTGTGTATGTGTGTGTGGTTTGGTGTGGTGTGGTGTGGTGTGGTGTGGTGTGGTGTGGTGCGTATGTGTGTGTGGTGTGGTGTGGTGTGGTGTGGTGTGTATGTGTGTGTGGTGTTTGTGGTGTGGTGTGGTGTGGTGTGGTGTGGTGTGGTGTGGTGTGGTGTGGTGAGGTGTGGTGTGTATGTGTGTGTGGTGTGGTGTGGTGTGGTGTGGTGTGCGTGTGTCGGATGCATCCATAAATAACGACATGATAACATTTTTTGGATGAGTTCTTTATTACCAGTTTTCGACCTGGTACAATGGTACAGTCAACATTATTACATCCAATATAATAATCTATTAACCAACTGTGACTGACAAATAACACCGGTACAGAACATACGTAATATCAAACTAACATTAAGAGATACAAAACATTAAGAAAAGGTGAATGGCAACTGACTGCTAAGTTACAGTAGAGGTATTAGCAAAGTCGTTTTCTTCTGCAACTGTACCATACTTATTATTAATTAAATGACAGAAATCTATAACACTGATAATTACCAACTATGGGCTGAACCACGTGATCTCACGAGCAGGTATTGACTTGGTAACCACAGTCATCAATCCCACCTACAGTATATTAAATACACCAAAAAATAAATCAATAACTGCATTGGCAAAAATGCCAAACGTTAACTATCAACAGTTATTCTGTGCACAACGACACACTTGACATGTTCAAAGTTAAGTTGTTACCAGTTTGTGTGAACAATTTAACGACCATTACAAAGTGTAAAACATTATAACAAATTTCATATATTCAATATTCAAATTTTATGCTTACAGGAAAACGTTTCTATAATAAAACTCAACTAACCAGAAGTATTGTTTTCACATTCCCAGCAAGAAAAGGTCTTCCCACCCCTGATGTCAGCTTCCAAGTGATCAAACATCTCGCATGCTCACAGCACGAAACGCATGTGCTTTACTGAACCAATCAAATTGGTTCTACTTGGTTTACAGAAACTTGTAGCCAAACAAATGTGATGACACACTTCTTGTTAAGAAATGACACCTGACAATAACTATGGGTTGTGGGAAATATTCATTTATCTTGGAAATACTAAATTAATCATTTCGAACTTAAAATCCACCATCAAATAACATATTGTTCTCAACGATGTTACATGCGTGTGCGTGTCTGCTTGTGCTAGTCCAGACTAATACCGGTTTAAAGAGTTAGACCACTGAGAGACCATGCTGTCAAACATCATATTGACCCCATCCCGACCTGTCCTTGTGTTTATTCTGTTATGCCCAGCGCCCGTCAGCGTAACAACAAGTACCATGTTGTCTTTAGTTGTGGCGCAGCCAGGGGATCGAACCGCCGGCTTTCGGCTCTCCGGGCAGACGCTCTTTCTAATGGACCAGGCAGTTCAGATCACTTGATAATAGCTGTTACATCAGTAGAGTGATAAAAATCAACAAATATATGTTTGCTTGTTGTTTAACGCCACACTCAGCAAAAGCGGTTTGTATATTTGACGGCTGTCTGTAAATAATCGAGTCGGGAACAGACACTGCAATGATTGACATCAACCACGTCAGCGACCCTGACCACCAAATCCCGTTAGTCGCTTCTTACGGCAAGGGTAGTCTCCTACTAGGGCAAGGATGGGCTGCTGAAGACCTATTCTCTAGCCGGATTTTCACGGGTCCCTAAATATAAGAATGAGTCAGATTCATTTGTCGAGTGGTTTCTTAGAAGATCTTTACAGCCTTCAGCCAGGAGTGCATTTTGAGGAAATTTAGACTGTGTTTATTGGCATGGATTTCTTATAATTATGGAAAGGGCTTTTATTTACGTCAATCCTCGCACTGAGATTGGCTTGTGACACGAACCCATGGTCAAAAATACAAAGGTCAAATCAAGGTAAAATGTAACATATATAAATAAACTGCAGTTACAGACCACTAATTTTAGTTTCTTATAACCGTAGTTATTAGCATGTATACATCATATATACAGTAAATAGCCGTGACCAAAAATTAAAAACACGTTATAAGCGTGTTTGTTACAAAAGTAGTTTACTGTATATGTGTGGCGCCACTAAACAAACCTCACACATATACCAAATGTCATTACATTTTGAACAAACATGACTGAGTCAGTATGACCGAAGTGCAAAAAAAATAAATAGCCTGAAAATATATCAGTCAGGTGAGCTAACAATGGTTTGCAAAAGGGACACGGTTCATAACGAGCTTGTGGATAAGAATCTACAATTCATGTCATTCGAACGTGTTAACATAATTTTGAAATTGAAAGAAAACATCAGTATTATTGGGATCAGTAACTGGTTTGTTGTCAAGTCTGAAACAGACTGTCCAGTGATTGATATTATGAACAACGATCAATACCATCATACTGCAGTCAACCAAGTCACTGAGCCTGACACCCCGACCCATTAGGTCGTCAATTCTAACCCGAAATCACCATGGTAATACCGCTTTTAAGCATCTGAACACACATGAAATATCTCTACAAATTGTCATCAGTAATACCACAGTCTCTTTGCTATCCCTGAAGGGTTACTGGCTTACAAATGATTCATTAATCAACAGGACGAATGGATAAAGTAGAAATTGTAGTGACCTCTGCTGAAATGGATCAACATAGTTTGATTAATTATGTAAGGAGTACCCATACTAGATTTGTGCAAAACGAGTCCATCAGATTCAATTTTGCAATTATGCCAACATTATTCTTCCATGTTTGCAAAGTTCAGATGACATGTGGAAAGGACAGGAAGACAAAAGTACAGGGAAAAGGTGCTAAAACGTCAAAGCCCCGGGTAAATATCAAAATATGCTCAAGACGAACTATATGTTATTCAGATTTCTGTATTTCAATTTTCATTACAATAAAGGCGAAAAAGGCTGTGGCGGCCCATATTGAAATTCGGATGTGATTGTAAAATGTTGACGTATGTGAAGTTTCAGCTTTGGCTTAGTTGGTTCAGAGGATAAGAAGTTTATGATGGACAAGCATTCCGCGACATAAGCTGACTTGATTTTCAGAAAAAAAAGGCTAAATTAATGTTTTCCCCATATGTATCTAAATAGCATTTTTCGATTTTGGATATTTGATCTGCACTCGTTTGATGAGGCTGAAATCAACATCAAGGGTGATGGCCTCGTGAAGAGGGATCCTTACTGGAGCATCCAACAGACTCTTGTCATCAACAGACATCTGAAAGAGACACGAACCAGTTCACTTTACAAATCAGGCCACACATTCCCATCATGTTTGTTGTAATTTTGATTCACACAAACATTAATAGAACAAATATATACATCAACCAGACACATCGTTCATTGATTTCTCAGCGTAAAAAATACTCAATATATATATCAGCCCTTTCAGAGATGTTTAATGTCAATATATCAAGATTGACAACTGAGATTGACTGTTGCAGAAGCAGATATATTATGGAGTAACATAGTCGTTATGTCTCACAAGATTCAGAGGGTTCGAAGTGTCCTCCGTCATGATATAATTGGATATTCACTCACTAACTCAGAAAAAGATCAAGTCTGCGAGATCGTATAATAGATTACATTTGTATATGTGTATGCACATAAACCCTCAAATTCCTACCTGGAACTCATTATTTGTGATTTTAATGGAGAGGTTCGACGTCACGTTGGGTGTGAACAGGAAGTCGGGAGAACTAATCTCTTTTTCCCATTGGCTTAATATCCGAGCAGTATTGTAGATTATTTCAGAGATCGACCACCGCACAACCAGAAGGAACACCACTCTACTGCTCTCGTTTGCACTCAGACGTACCACAGACCTGAGGAAGAAAAAATATTAGTAATCAGATATTATTGACATCATAAGCCTCACTGTAGCATGACCTTCTGATATTGAAGAAGAACTGTCTATTGCTTGTGTCAGACTTAAATAAAGCATTTGTTGGTAATTGAACCAGGTGGCCTTCCCATAATACTGTCTTGTCTGACCTGTGGGTACCTCGGTTGCCAGTCGTTAGAGGTTTTTCCAGTTCCTGTTTTTTAGTGACTCTCTGTCATCGTGCCACAACGGGTTGGATCATTGTGTATACAGACTGCTATGATATGCTCTGATATCGAGAACATTTAGCAGTGTTCACTCAAGCCATATTCAGTATTTCCAATCCCATCAAGAAGAAATTGCATAAATATTGTAGCATGCTTTTGCAAATGCTGATTACTGTACACTTCACAGTACCTTGCGGCTCCATCACCAGCTGCCTCCACGATAATCTCCGTACCACTGGACAAGGGAGCAGGAAGAGGCGTACTGAATACGGGCACCTGTTGTAAAGTAGAGAGTGAGCAGGTGAATAGATGATAATAACTCGTCGGGGTGGGATTGGGGAGGTTGAATTGTCGTTCTTAATACACGCACCTGTTATAAAGTAGAGAGTAAGCAGGTGAATAGTTGATAATAACTTGTCGGGGTGGGGGTTGGGGAGGTTGAATTTGCGCTCTTAATATACTCACCTGTTATAAAGTAGAGAGTGAGGAGGTGAATTTTGCATCACTAAAAGTGAGCAGGAAGAGGCGCTCTTAATATACGCACCTGTTATAAAGTAGAGAGTGAGGAGGTGAATTTTGCATTACTAAAAGAGGGCAGGAAGAGGCGTTCTGAATACGGTCAATAAGGTCGGATTTAACTGGATAGAAAAAAATCAACCTTTTGTCTTACGTATTTTACTATAAATTAACATTAAAAACATGAAGTGATGTATGTATGGATGGATGTACACACAACTGTTTGGTTTCCAAACATGTGCCACTGTACCTGGTCAACCCAGAGGGTCTGCATGCACCTTCCTACATTAACTGGTACGTTGTCATGGAAACATGTGTCTGATGTGGTCGGTAGGTAGGAGAATCCACTGGGACAGGTGACATCAACGTGGGACTGGTTCCTCACCAGCATCGATACTGCGTTCAGGACCCGAAACTCAGTGCAGGGAACTAAACATGACATATAAATCAATTATTTCCGAAGCTTCAATGCAGCTTGCGGTACTTAAACAGTTAACAGTTCTTATGACAAAATGAGTAGCTTTTGGCGATTCCATAGCGAATAGATAACCAGTAGGTGACACGAAAGATCATGAGGGCGTTACATCATATGACGTTAATTCAATTTTGGAATAGGACACATATATTATGCTGAATACTTTCATAACAGAAAGCCTAAGGCCTTTAGTTACCCCGATGTAACAGTGATGTGCACCTACACAGTTTAGTTAATAATTGCTGGGACATTCAAGGCGTGGGTTACACAGGCCTCTATGGTTTACAGTAAATGATGTTTGAGTGAGATAAAGTATTTTATAGTATAAATGACCTTGATCGACGTATTTGAAAATAAAAACATACTCCAACGTTTCATTTGACATTTTCACATGCTTCTCCAATTCGTAATGGTTCATTTATCATACCGAATGGGATGAACTGACAATTAATGCCTTTGGTATTGCAAACAGGATATGCGTGTGACTATTATTTCATTCAATGTTTATGAGTTGGTTCTGATTTCAATGGTTCGTTTCACGCACACAGTTAGCTCATTGGCAATTAAAATGCTTGTTGTTGAGTCAACGTATATAGCCTTGTTTTGATCTGTGATGTTACTGATATATTCGCATTTTAGAGCCCAACCCAAACCATTAGAGTGATGAATTGAGAAATCTTCAGTCAATAAGTATCGATCTCCAACTGAAAACGTCCACACACAAACAGACTCTATGGGGCGCAAAAGCCAAGGCATTTATAGATTGGTGATGACACCAGGTGTTCGCAAAACGTTTAACCATAGCATGGTCAACCCGTTGTACCCGCGCTCGCACAATTTGCACAACAAAGTAAGGGTTTATTTGTTGGTTAACTCTTATGTTAAATATCATTTATTATCGTGTTAAGAAACTTTTTTCTCCTGTACCGTCGTGGGTGTTTTTTTTTCAGAAATAAATGATGATGATGTTTGTTGTTCGATGCCGCACCCAGAATAATGCTTGATTAACACACACATACAAGGAAGTAAATAGGCCTTTATGGCTGACCCTGTGTTACTTTCAGTGCTAAACGTACACACAAAATCATAGAAAGTAATTATCAAAGGATGTGAAATGCATCTTAAATGTAAAAGTAAAATACTATATTTCAAATTAAATTCATATGTTGACACATGAACAGATTTACTTATCCAGATTGCTCTGACTTATATGCCAATAAAGTTTGACTGAATCTTATCAACCAAATTGATGTTCCTGTGTGTGTTGTGAGGCCTGTAAATGGATTACAAAGAAATAAGTTTATGGTGACAAACATGTTGTGAGGTCAGGAATGTCCTATTTGATATTCATAGTGCGATCCTTGGATCCTATTGCAAGAGGCTTTTTGAAAGAACTTTTAGCTGTAGCTGACAAACAAAAGTCCAGACTCAATACAAAGTTTTGAGCCCCCAGCCCCCACAGACAAACCACCAACCACCCCAATCTCACCCCCCGAACCCACCCTGGAATATCAAATGTCAGTTCCGAAATAAAAACTGGGGCAATAAATTCTATAAATTCAATACTGAAAAGAACATAACACGTATTATGATATAATATGCTTTATGATAATTAAGTTGCATGTAAATGTAAAATGTAATGTAACATTTCAGAAAGACAATAACCATTAGAATGTCAGTAAATGATATAACCGTGTTATAACGAAAGAACATTTACCTGCATAATACTGCCAGCCTGCCTCTTGTTCACCCCCAGTGATGGAACATGAATAGTACAACCGACATCCTTGAGAGGTTGGATTGTACAGCACCATGTTGCACTGCAACTCATGGAAACACATCGACAGGCATGTAGCCTTGTCAGTAACACTGTGTTCAGTGATGAAGGTGTCATTAAACATCTGTCCATCCAAACTGACATGATGGAGAAATGTCAGATTGCCACATGACTGAAAAGCTGAACTGTAGGTAAAGGTAACGGTAACGGTAACAACAAGCTGAACAAATTCCCACACAGCCATTCTCATGCTTCTCGATTCTGGGAATAGTTCCAGGCATCTGGAGAAGGAGGATAATAACAGTGTGGTAATTGGTGGTATGACAAAGTATCAACAAGAAACTCGGTTACGTATTTAACATGTTAATTGGCTCTGTTCGCTAACCGATCACTGAAATATTTATGGAGTCTTGGAGGTGAAGTGGTCCTGTCATGTGGATCCTTGAAATATGTTTTGTGCTTCACCGAGTTTATCATTTGTGAAAGAATTGCTGATAATGAGGCACACTGCTTGGCATCAATGTTACAAGTTTTGATTATGAAATCGATTATTTCAGTCTTTTTAACTACTGGAGTATTCCTTGCATTACAGATGCAGTCGGGGCTGCATTAAGAAGAGAAGCCACTGGGACGTCGCACGACTCCTGATTTTTGATAACGTCTCAATGGTAACAAACAATATGCGCCTCGGTCTCCATAGTAACAAAACAAGCACCACGGTCTCCATAGTCTCGATAGTAACAATATCAAACTGGAATTACAGTAAGACATTCAGTGTCGGTGACTGACGTGGTTCTGAAATGAAAATGATCCGTCAATGCTAGAGACGCAACTGGTTTTGTAAAGAAAATTTCAATGCAGAACAAATACCTCGAGGAGTGCCACAGGGGAAGGCCACATTGTGTGTTGTTTGTATCTGGCTTGACCAGGTTTTTTTGGAAGAGAAGACAGCATGTCACAATTAAATGGTATACAAGGCTTGGGCGACGAGCGCATCCTTGTCACTAATAATTGTGTTACCGTAAAAAATATTAGAAGCACTATTTGGTGCTAAAATACATGTTACTACAGAATGTTACTCCTCAAGAATAGACAGGGTTGGTTGGGTGGTTGGTTATTTAACGCAGCAGCTATATGACGGCGGTCTGTAAATAATCGAGTCTGGACCAGATAATCCAGTGATTAATATCATAATCACCGATCCACGCAATTGGGATCGATGACATGCATCAACCAAATCAGCGAGCCTGAACACCCGATCCCGTTAGTCGCTTCAATATTTTATTTTTTTATGCCATACCGTGGCGTCCGTCGTCTGTCGTCTGTCGTCCGTACGTAAACATATTTTTTCAAACGACTTCTTCTTCTGAACAACTAATTGGAAATTAACGAAATTGGGCTGGAAGCATCCCTAGGTGGTGGGGATTAAAATTGTACAAATGGTATCGCTGACCCCGAGGGACTGAGGGCCGGGGTAAAATAGGGGTAATTTGGCTGTATTGCTTTAAACAACTTCTTCTCTTGAACTAAGGACAGATATCGACCATATAAGGTTGGAAGCATTCTCCGGTGGTGGGGATTCAAATTGGAGAAATGTAGGGGCTGAAATGCCAACCGCAAACCCCTAGGGATTAAGTTCTTGGCCAAAAACTTTGAAACAGTTGAGATCCCCACCCTATTACCATATACATGTATACATGTAGTTGCTAAGTATAACAAGACAAACACATATGCTACCAGGATGACCCTAGGAATACAGCCCCATTCTACTAAAACAGTCCCTAGCTTCAGGTCATAACTTTGAAAGGTCGGGATCCCCTCCCCACAACCATTTCTTCACTTTCTAGGCATAAAGAGATGAATACCTGTGCCGTAGCTGCAGTTTAGGCAACTGCCTTACGCATAATGTTCACAATAATACATTTTGTTGTCCGTAAATTTTAGAAGTTGTCTTCCCACACAGATGGCGGGATTTCCAACGTATTTGATACTCGTAATTGTGTAAATGGAGCGGGGCCAATGTGAGAAATTGAATACTTACTTGGAATCTATATACTTATACTTGACATCACAACACAAACACATTCATGTTACCAAAATCTGCTTTGGAATATGTTGCCACCCCAGGGATCTGGCTCGAAAATGACTTTGGGTCATAATTACTTAAAAGATCGTCAAAATCCCCATCCTATATACCCATGCTCATCTTCATTTCACAATAAATCCATTCTATCAGGACTGGTCTTTCTGTTCAACCTTGACCATAACATGCAAACAGATATTACCCCCCCCCCCCCCCCCCCCCCTTTATAAACAGATACATTGGGGGGTGGTAGAGTCCGAAGTGATGCAGGTCTCAGACGTTAACCACCTCGGTGAAACCCACGAGCACGGGTATGGTGCTGCCAAACCTAGAAACATAATCGGGGCAACCGGGATTCGAATCCACAATCATAGCGAATCGCGGCGCCTTAGACGACTGGGCCACCCGTGCCCCCCGTGTTCCTGTGTGTGTACATATTTCTCGTGTTCCTGTGTGTGTACACATTTCTCGTGTTCCTGTGAGTCCGGCTTTGGGTTGGGTTATCCCGGTCGCTCTTTCGCTCGTGGTGGATGAAAGTGATTTGATCTGAGACGTCAACAGTTTTGAAATAATTAATTATTATTGTCATACATGACAAGATAAATGGCAAATAGTTCTGCTACTTAAGGGTTAAGGTTTCAAGATCAATAAGCCTTTTACGCTGCTTCACTTCATTTGATATTTCCTTATTCATTTCGCACTGTAGGCCGGCCATGGGGCCCATTGTACGTTTCGATCGTCAAGTCCACAATGGACATTAACGAGCTTTTGACATTGATGGCATGGGATATATATAATGAGAGGTTTTTCATGGTTTCAGCATTGCATGATGACAACAATATGTTAAATTTATGTTATGTAGGATGGACATAATATTTTCCCGCAATATATTTGTTTCTAAGATTGTTATATGTTTTACAAATTAACAGAAAATGGTATTCGTTTTCGATAAGACCATTGTTACAGAGGTTTCAAAGTCTTTGGTCTCTTGGAACATTATGAAATGATCGTGATTCAAATTCAAATACGAATGGTAATGGATCAGAAACTGATTGGTTTTCCCAAACATAGCCGAAACCAAATTTATATAAGGTATTTTTACCTTTATACAACAGATTATAGTTCTTTCTTGGGTAACGACTATTAGGCATAGATATAACCTTACACCAGTAAATAATACAACGCTTATATGCTGAAATGTACAAAGGATATCGACCGTACTCGCCTCTTACGACATGATCGCGTGTCGAAGACTTAACGCCTAAAATTGTTTGCATGCTAATAAATGGATCTGTTCAATTTCTTTGTATTTATTAAAGCCCGGATTCGATTTATTGAGCCAAGTCATTAATGAACATATTAAACAGAAAGGGGCTTAGTATACAGCCTTGACGCACTCCAACATTACACGGAAAAAATCTGAAAGTTGGTTTTCACATGTAACGCAGGAGATAACATATTTATAAATAGATTGGATATTTTTATACATCTTTAGCGAGACTCCCTGTACGTTTAATACGCGCCACAATTTTGATTGTACAGAACCATCAACAAAATCAACACTGATATTGAGATTATGTCCCACATCATTGGCTCGTTTAAGAAAACTGTGGAATGCCTTGTTTTCATCATGCGTCTTGACATGCTTCACAAGAGGATCATCAGACATGAAATTTCAAGCTAGTATCTTGAAATTTTGAGAAAACAAAATAAAAACAAATGGCCCTAAAAGGCTTCTGTAGGCATGTGGAGATAGCAGGGTTGAATCGATATAAGTTGAAATTTCAAGATACTCTTTTGAACTTTCAAGATACAGAAGATGAAATTTCAAGATACAACGTTGGGATTTGTCTTTATATCTTTTTCATGAAATTTCAAGATACTACGTTAAAATTTTAAGATACTACGTAAAAATTTCAAGATACTAAGTTTTTAGAGACAATTTTAAAATACATACTCAGTTGAAAATTCAAGGTTATTATCTTGAAATTTCAACTGATGTATCTTGGAATTTTAATCCAGAAGCTTGCGGTACAATAATGGTTGAAAGGGTGCTGGCAGCTTAAGTCAAATTAAGGGAAGAATAGTATGCTCTTTCGAAGGAAAACAAATGTTTTATGGACAATCGAGAGCAGTGAAAAAACGGCTTCCTTCAATACTTCTTAATCTACATATTCCTTAGTCATTAATCATGACAAAATGATTAGCTACTAAAAGCTAATGGCATTTGTGACATTTGTCTTGAAAGTTTGCAGGTTTCTTTGTGTGAGTAATTACTTTCAATGTATTATTAATTGTTTGAGTGCTCACACTGTTTCTCGGATTTCGGCTGTTATTAAGTATGTTCTAACCTTTCACGTTTCTACTGCGCAGTCACCTGTACATACTTCTATACCAGAAACACGGATCCTCCCATGATGTGGGGTATGTTGTATGCGTGGCTCCCGTTGACGTGTAGCCTGTATGGTATCGAGGGGAGGACCTCTGTTGGTATCAGATTGTGCAGAGAAGGATGCGGAACACGAATGTTAGATCAGTCTATGAAGATGATCACCTTTGTCTGCCATTTGAACACAGAGGCCAAACGCGAAACTGGAATTTCTGACAAAAACAACGAGGTGGGTGCAAGCAATGGAAAAGTAATCATAAATGTATAATAATATGAGAAAGTTTAATATCATGCACATGAAAATGAGAGAGAACAAAATTACATTGAAGTACAACTTGTTCCGCAGTGGTTTGTGTGGAGATCCTTGCTGCCTTTGTGGTAAACATGTGAAAACTGTATCATTACTTCATGGTAGCTATGGGAATATTCTTTGCAATGATGTATGACAAAACAACGTATTGCTATTGATTGGATCTTATGTGGCAATGACAATGTTACTCTTACTCGAAATGTGATATCACCAAACAGTGTAATTCTTCATAGTAAGGACCTGTGAACATCCGGGGTAGAGTTGATCTTCTAGTACCCATGCTTTTCGTACAGGCGACTAATGGGATTGGGTGGTCAGGCTCGGTGACTTGGTAGATGCATGTCATCTTATCCCAGTTGCGTAGATCGATGCCCATGATGTCAAACACCGGATTGTCTGGTCCAGACTCAATTATTTAAATACCGCCGACCGCATTGCTAAACAAACAAACACATATATTTTCCTTGTCTTCATTGAAATTCCTGCATTCTGATTAGCTAAATTGGGGTCATGTTGTAGCATTCATTTCCAAATGAATGTAAAAATATGCCACGCCCACCGAATCGAACTACTTTTATTGTTAAGGAATGTCGGAGAATCCAAATATTACAGCCGAGGTTATTCCCTTTCTGCTCAAGTGTATTCGTCATGCACAGGACACAGAGCGAAAGTCCTGCATATTCATTGTCCAAACAATCCTTGGAGACCGAAGGCCGAGAAGGAATGAGACGGCAAACGTACAGGCTCGCTCACAGGATGTTTTCCCGCTCGCCCCGGTTCCACAACTTTATGTCTTCGGTTTCTTTTCCAACTAGCATGTTTCCAACTCTGTCCTCCCGTTCTCACGGAACTAATGTCTGAATCCGGCGGTAGCTGACCATATCATTTGAAATAGCCACCTTCTCCCGGACACATTTGTTCCGGCTCGTGACAGTCTGATTGATTTTTGCCTCTTGTCTTGATTGACAGGTCCTATGAACATTGTTTTGATCTTACTCTCCGTAAATTGGCTTCTGACTTTGTTGGCGTGTCAAGTTACGTGCAAGTTAAAAAATAACCTGATTCATGTTACGCCAAAATATCTATTCCTACACCTTGAATGTTTATCAATCTCGTCATTTTTGTCTGCTTTGATATATACAACTTTTTTTGTTTAAACTAATGTAGATAAAACATGTTTTCGTTGTCGAACTTAATTATAAGCATTGATTGTGTATTTTTTTCGGTTCATTGAGGTATGAATCTGCTACATACAGTTTGCACATCGGAGTTTCAAACAACAACGAACCGAAAAAACCTTATTTAGCGAAAAAATACACAGTCAATCCTTATATATATATATATATATATATATATATATATATATATATATATATATATATATTCACTGCAGGATTGTAAAGGTTATTCTTGCAGTGAATGAACATTTACTGTTGACAGAAACACGGCAACGTTTCCCAGGTGACGGGAATAACATGCATGAGCTCTACCCATCATGTGGAGCCTTGGTGCGTATTGGGTAAGTAGACTTTGTTGCAAATCACTTAAACACCCAACAGGCAGTACTTAATCAAAGACTTCGGCATTTGGAACTCACTGGTTCAAGGCGCGGCAGCCTCATGTTCACAGTTCCGGCCCTTAATTGTACAGGATCCGGTGATTGTTTGGTAAAATAATCAATTAAAGTTATGTGTTTATGTTTCATCAAAATGACGTCTACTATGTACTTCAAACTGATTTTTCCTGCAATATATACTCATAGTTAAATGTTATTGCGATAAAGAGAATAGGTTAAAATTTAGTGGCGGTGATGGAATAATTATGATAAATGGAAAGTACACTGTCTGAAGAGAGGGTAGTCCACATGAAGAGCCGTATGCAATGGAGTTATGTCTCTCGAGGGAAGTTCACCACCATGCAGGCCTGACACATTCACTTCATTGAGGACACTAACCGTTGAAGGAACTTGGGAGTGGCATTCCGAATCTACGGATGCAAAAGCAGGAGCTCTATTTCATCCAAAACATGCCAGATTTTGAAATCCTGAAGGCCAGGCGAACACATGAACATATACTGCAGCTTAACTTAAACAGCATGCGGTCTGGCGTTATCTAGCTGCAATGTCCAGGGACGTTCTGCTGTCAAAATGGTAAAGCTGACGTCTGCACAATTTGATCCCGGTATCTCAGTGCATACAAATTCCTTATCAAGTCCTTCCTCTAGCCCTATCTCAGCCCAGGTTATAACGCCATCACCTCCAAAGTGATCACATGGCGTGATACAACGTTCGTCTCGACGTCTGTAGACATCTGTCCTGCCATCAGATCGGCGAAAAATGAAAAATGACTGGGCAACGAAGAGGACCCTTCTCCACTGACATGCTGTTCACCACAAGCGTTGTCTGCGCCACTGAGATGTCGACGTTGATGTTCCGCGGAATGGATTGGGCGTCTGACAAACGTGGCTGGTGCGGATGCTGTAGAAGTGGTCGGTTTGTCCTCGAAGATAGGCCTCTGTTGCAAAGGATGGTACCGGCTGCCAGAGTTGCTGTCTGGAACCTGTGTCAAAGATGCCTGGTTTGAACCCATTTGTCTTGAAAAAAGGGTTTTCACGTGTGGACGGCCACTACAGGCTCGGTCTCCGACGTGTAGATGTGTTTTTGTCGCTAACGTCACCACAAGTGTCATATAGAACGTTGAATTGACGTTCGACATCACGCTGTGAGGTACCAGATTCAAGCATACCCGTGGCTCACATTTTGTCATTTTCACTTTGGCGTGGCATTGTAAAATGTCATTATACGACCAAAAAAGTCTCTACACTTCAAGCTTAGATTGGAAATATCTAGCCTTTGATAAATGACATTTGAGGTCATTTCCCTCCACAAAATTTGCAATACAAGCAATATTTGTTAGTATGCATAGCTTCGGCTTTTTCGAACACGTATTCCCTGGTTCAAATTAAAACCTATTAACCTTTGTAGCGAAAGAAACCAACGTCACAATGACTGTCTATGAGTATATTAAGCAAACATGATGTTACATAGATCTAGTACCTGTTCACGTTGGTGTGAAATGCAACCTTTCAATGTCAAGCTGACGCCTCATGATAACAGTACAATTGTATCCACAAGTTATTAACTCCAAGTTGAAGGGCAAAACCGGAAGTATAATACAGAACCTCAATTTTTGTACTAGTCAAAGTTTGCTAAGGATCACCGCTTTAAAAGGGAATACGTCAAATTGTGTGCATCTGTTGGAATAGCCAAAGGCAATATCCCATCCCAATCTTGATTGAACCCCTCCCATAGCGGTCATGTTCAGCTATGTTGGAATTCTTAAATCTTTGTCTTCGCCACACTTTCGGGAACAACAATCTGTCTCTGACGTGTGTTTTTGTCAGTTGCTTCATCACAAGTGTTATATAGACAAGACAGCATCTAGATTCATCAGTGCAAAGTACTGGCGCCTTTTCCAGGTCTGTCCAATCTTCAACCCAAACCAAACGTGCCTGCCTGTGAAGTCGGGTCAGTGGGGTGCGAATGCATGCCAACAGTGACTGGCGTCAGCCTCACAGGTCATTTCTTAGTGTGGTGGCAGTCACGACGTGATGATGCAATCAGGAGAAATTTTGCAGTGTGGTGGAACGATCACAAGCATGGGATGATGATCCAAACGTCTGGTATCAATTCCATGCTTTACTGATCACACTGTAACACACAACACATTTGCAACATGACGTTGTGTTGACCCAGTTGTCAAACAACGTCTTTGACGTTGAGGGGCATAAGTGCATCAGTTGTTGCAATCCTTAGTAGCATATGTTGTTGTGCTCTCTGATAATGATGTGAAACGATTCTTTCACGACACATCCAAACAAAGGTTTTCAAGCACCTCGTGCATATCGTACTCATCACTGCATGTCTCTGTCAAAACTTGAACTTCAGCAAACTTTGAGTAGTATATAATAACAGAAGGGACTGTATATTTCTATGCTAGCAGCGTAATAATATATTTGCAGGTGAACATAGGAACTGTTTAACATCTGTACAAGGTGAACATATGGTCAGAGTAACGTCTTTACAGAGTAAACATTTGGCAATGTAACAACTTTATATAGTGAACATATGGGCAATGTAACATCTTTACAGGGTGAACATATGGGCAATGTAACATCTTTACAGGGTGAACATGTGAACAATGTAACATCTTTACAGGGTGAACATATGGACAATGTAACATCTTTACAGGTTGAACATATGGACAATGTAACAACTTTACAGGGTGAACATATGGACAATCAACATCTTCACAGGGTGAACATATGGACAATGTAACATCTTTACAGAGTGAACATATGGACAATGTAACATGTTCACGGGGTGAACATATGGGCAATGTAAAATCTTCACAGGGTGAACATTGGGTCAATGTAACATCGTCACAGGGTGAACTTATGGACAATGTAACATCTTTACATGGTGAACATATGGACAATATAACATCTTTACAGGGTGAACATATGGACAATGTAACATCTTTACAGGGTGAACATATGGACAATGTAACATCTTTACAGGGTGAACATATGGACAATGTAACATCTTTACAGGGTGAACTTATGGACAATGTAACATCTTTACAGGGTGAACATATGGACAATGTAACATCTTTACAGGGTGATCATATGGGCAATGTAACATTTTTACTGGGTGAACATTTTACGGAGTGGACATAGAGGTGATGTAGTATTGTGAACATATTCTCAATGTTTACAGAGTGAATGTAATATGTAAATATAGTGACAATGTAACATTTTTTCAATTTGAACGTTTCAGAAATCGAACATCTTTACAGGATGAATATAGTGACAATGTCACATCTTTCGAAAGTGAACGTTTGTGATATCGAACATCTTTACAGAGTGAATATAGTGATAATGTGTCCTGTTTGCAGTACAGTGCAGGGTAGTCCACAAGAAGGGGAGTCGGCGTCTTGAAGGCAGGTCTCCGGGGCAGTACAATACCCCGGTTGTATCCAACACAGAGTACAGCTGTACAAGACGAAGGCTTCCCAACGTGTCCCGCTGCATCACGGGGAAGGGAGGAGGCATGGAAGAGGGGGATGAAAACACCGACAGCAGCGCAAAGAAAACTCCAGAGAAAGAAGCAACGGCCAAACCAACAGGTGTACATCAACAGAACAGCTTTTATTAATATGCATGTGCATGACTGGTGTGTAGTGATCCGAAATCGTAACTATCGTGAAAGATCTAATACTATGATGAAAAACAGCATATAGTCTTATGTGTGTGTGTGTGTGTGTGTGTGTGTGTGTGTGTGTGTGTGTGTGTGTGTCTGTGTGTGTGTGTGTGTGTGTGTGTGGTGGGGGTGGGGGGGGGTGGTTGTTTGTTAGAGCCAGGATATTTTTCCAGTCACCAGATTCGGAATATCAAAGATGCTTTACTTACCTCACTCGTGAAAGGTGACCTATTAAAATTCTAAATCAAAGAGGAAAAAAACACTGGGTTGTTTTGTACTGTAGTCATTTTGGCATGTAGTGATTTTCGAAGGATACCAATAAACTTGTTACATATTGTCAACAGTTTCACAGTATCATGATTTTGGAAATTTAATTCGTAATACACATCAATATGTGAAAACCAATTCTGCCCCTGGTATCAATATCAATACTTTTGATTTTTCTAGGTTACATGGAGCTACAAGCTGGGAAGGACAAGATCCATGTAAAGCAGTACAACATATGTAAGACTTGGGACCAAGCATCGCAGCAGTGTAGGACGGACGGGGGGCATCTCATAAAGACAGATACAAATGACAAGCTAAAGGCCATCTACTCTTTGCGTAAGTTACCAAGACTACAACAAATGAGCCTATGCTTTTCCGACCGACCACTTAATACTCAGTACTCGGTGAGTGTGTGTGTGTGTGTGTGTGTGAGAGAGAGAGAGAGAGAGGGGGAGAGAGAGAGAGAGAGAGAGAGAGAGAGAGAGAGAGAGAGAGAGAGAGAGAGAGAGAGAGAGAGAGAGTTTTCTAGTCACTACCTAGAAAAGGAGTTTTTACCCGCACAGATGTCACCCTTACCATGTGAGCTTGCCTTCCCTTCCACTGATTTACCCACCCGCCAGAAACCAAGGAGAGCAGTGAAGCTGCCTCATCTGTCTCATATTTACATCTATGTGTAAAGATTCAGAGTGACATAAAAGTCAACAAGGGACGGCGTTATTTTTCCCTGTGTGTTTGATCAGGGTTACTGCATTCAAAGGTTTTTGTAAAGTGTTCGAAACGTTTGAGGGTGGACATGTTAGGTACCTTTAATAATTTCTGTCAGCAACCAAAATGATGTCCGATGCATTTCCCTGTTTTAACTTGTACGACATGTCCCCATTATGGATATGGGGAAATGTGTGGATCATGTGATATATATCAGTTCTATATCAGATATACGTGACCCACACTGGAATAGGGAGACAGCAGCAGATGTGATATATACCCTCGATATATCAGATATACAATACCCACATTGGATAGGGGGAAAAGAGTAGATAATGTAATATATACCCTCTCTATATTCGTTATGCATGACCCACAATGTATAGGGAGACGGGAGCAGATGTGATTTATACCCTCTCTGTATCAGAAATACATGGCCAACACTGGATAGGATTAAAGGATCGTCATGATGATGACAATTACATCTGGATTGACGGACTACCTCTGAACTTCGAAAAATGGGCTGTGGGTCAACCAAGCCACAAGAGTAAGGACGGACTGCAGGAGAACTGTGTTGAAGTTGGTCACAAAGGCTTTTTTGGGTTGTTCTGGAATGACAGATCATGTGATGGATTACTACCATTCTTATGTCAGAAATAAGCGTTCAGTTATCGACAAACAGCTTCCGTTGTCTTTGGGTTCTGTATTCACAGACATACGAATATGAACAATCCCACAGATTTGACATGGTTTCGTACACGTTTATAGCTGACCTCATGAAAAGCTGTATTTACATGGTAGTAGAAACCTGAATTACTAGGTTAAATGTATGTGGTGCTTTTTGTAGTTTGTTTGTTTGTTTGTTGTTCACCGATTTGTGAATTACATGTATATACATATGTTCTGTTTTGTTCGTTTGTTGTTTAAGGCCGCACTCAGCAATATTCCAGCTATATGACGGCGGTCTGTAAATAATCGAGTCTGGACCAGACAATCCACTGAATGACATCATGAGCATCGATCCACACAAGTGGGATATGAGGACATGCATCAACCAAGTCAGCGAGTCTGATCACCCGATCTCGTTAGTTTCCTCCTACGACAAGCAAAGTCGCCTTTAAGGGCAAGCATGGTTTTGTAAGATAAACTGTCAAACTGGGTGTACAATATAACATAATGGACTTCTTAATGATTCATTTATTGTGCAATAAATCACAACACTCTTCATCATTGTGTTTGAAGGCTGGTATTTTTGTTCTTTCTTCCACAGCTTCAAAACACGCATTCTTTTATTATTATTATTTTCAGGACATGGTGTGCAGCGAACAATTTCATTGTCTCATTATTAGATAATTTATCTCGTTGGAGAATTTGAAAAGACGTGACATATACCAGGTGAAAAGAAAATTTGTAATCTGTAATTTTGTTTGCAAACAATCCAGGAAATCTATGATTTGAGCATAATATCAGTTGCCATGACAACCTGTTTAGTTTGAAGACCTTGGAATATATAAAACATGAACATCACTGAGATTTTTGATAACTCATATTCCACTAAAATATTCTCCGATTGTGGTCTGTCAGTCAGAAGTATTAAATCACAATAACCACATCTGACCGATACAATTAATTTTACGTGCGGTGTGGAACAAAACCTTGCTTGGCTGGCTTTCTCCTTATGAGAGGTTCATGCTTGATGACTAAGGAGATCGGTTAATCTTTGAAAAATCAAATGATTTGACACAATGGAACTTTTTTTTTTCTAAGACTGCAAAACGTCAAGCAGCAATCCTAAAAGATCCTAAAATCATAAACCTGTCTTGTCATCCCCTCAGTGTAAATGAAGTCAGTTTACTGAAAAAAGGTTTAATGTTTACACCTACACCTACGCCCAATCAGGAGGCTATCAAAACAGACTTAAAGAACTTTTACTCGAAAAGTGAGACTGGCTAAATATTTTCAATCTGAAGAGGACAACGACGTTAAATGGGATGATGACGCAGGCAATAGGAAATATGGTGAAAGTCTGGTGAAAAATGAATCCAGTTTTATACCTTCACGCAGGAGAGAAAAATATGTGGAAGACTTTTGTGATAGACTTGAAAGTGCTCCTCTTCATGTAAAACAAACAAAACAAAACCTATCTGAATGTGAATTAAAGGCCTTACTATTCTTAAAAATAACACAGACATCGTTATTAAAGAAGCCGATAAAGGGGGTGCTATTGTTATTATGAATAAATCATTTTATCAAAGAAAGATAATGTCCATTTTAATTGATGATCAATATTATAGCAATCCTAGTAAAAGAGAAGAAAAATCTGTCCAGAATAAGGTTAAGAAATTGTTAGATAAGTATGATGACGAAATTCTAGACAAAGAAAAGGACTATCTAACCAATTTTGAACCTAAAACCGCTAATTTTTATGGCCTACCCAAAGTACATAAAAGTAAACGTATTCAAAAGGAAATTAATGATAAAAATTGTGAAGTTATTTCTATTGAAAATCCGATGATTAACCATTTAGACCAATTGTGGGAGGACCCGAGAGCTGTACTCAGCGTCTTAGCAATTTCATAGATATTAATCTTAGGCCTTTATGTAAACATGTAAACAGTTTTCTCAGAGATGACATTGATTTTTTATGTAATTTACCTACTGAGGTACCGGAAGGATCTATGTTAGTTAGTTTTGATGTTGTTAGTTTGTATGGTAATATTGAAACTGAGCTCGGACTGGACGCTATCAGATACTGGCTGAAAGAATACCGCCATGAAATATCAGATAGATTTTCGGATGAGTTTATCATTGATGCATTGAAGTTGGTTATTACCAATAACATGTTTTATTTTTAATGGATCTTATTATTCACAAAAGAAAGGAGTAGCCATGGGTACTAAGGTAGCCCCTACTTATGCAACCCTTGTTTTGGAATTTTTAGAGAATATGTTTTATGATAAGGTGAGAGATACTCTTGGTGAATCTATGAAAGAACAAATTGAATATTCATGGAAAAGGTTTTTAGACGACTGTTTTATCATATTAAAAACCAGTGAAAGTCAACTTACAGCTGTTCATGAAATTTTAAATTCACTTAATGCGTCACTCAATTTCACTATGGGAAAAAGCGAATCCAGTTTAACCTTTCTCGATGTAAGAATCAATTTAATATCTGGGAGATTTGTACAAACTGATATCTTTTATAAAGATACTGATACGCACCAATATTTGGATTTCGGATGATGTCACCCGTATCATACAAAACGAAATATCCCTTACTGTCTCGCAAGACGTATTTGTACCATTGTTTCCGGGAATGATGTTAAAACTACCCGCCTTGCTGAACTTAAGAGTTTCCTACTGCATCAAAATTATCCCGCAAAGCTAATTGAAGATAGCATACAGAAGGTGCTAAGTATTAAGCAACTAAAACTGAGAGAAAAGTCTGAAGAAAACAATATGGGGAATAATTAAACTCTAGTATCTACCTTCAACCCTAATCATGAAAAAACATTATCCATGGTTCAAAGATACCTGCCTATTTTGAATCAAAGTATTAAAATGGAGAAGATATTGAGCAAATACAAAATTATCAACAGCCAAAGACAACCAAAAAATCTTAGAAATTTTTTGACAAGTTCTAAATTTGATTCTGTTGTCATCACTCCACAGGTTTCTAAGTGCGGTGACAAACGTTGCCTTACTTGCAGCAATATAATTGAAGGCTGTTCAGTCCAAATTACAAAGGACACTAAATTTACTGTAAAACAAAATATGACTTGTGATACTAGAAATGTTATTTACTTGATTGTTTGCAGTGGATGCAATGAAAAGTATATCGGAAAGACAGGACTTAAATTAAAAAGAAGAATGAATCTTCACCGTTCACAAATAAAGAAGCCACACAACCGCACGATTCCACTCAGCGAACATTTAGAAGCATGTGGAAACGGCAACTTTTTAGTTTTCCCGCTATATAAGCTAAATTTTTATCATGAACCTACATTGTTTCAAAAAGAGCAACATTTCATTCATAAATACGCGCCTAAGTTAAATGTAAAGGCGTAAGTTATTTGTCCAATGTCACCTTGGTATTGTGACGTCATAGTTTCCTAAATGTTATGACGTCACGTAACTATATGTTACTACTTCATGTCCGTTATTCAGTTATGGCCTGATGAGACTCGTACGTGGTACGAGTTGAAAGCGCTAGCCTATTAAAACTGTGTTCAATCTTACTTATTTAATTATAACTACATTGTGCCTGAGAGTTAGAACTTTGCTGTGCTTTATATATATATATATATATATATATATATATATATATATATATATATATATGCCTTTCTCATATTCGCAAAAGACATGTCTTCAGGTTTTAGAGTCAAGTCACTGATTTATGGGTTTAACCGATTTCTTCCTCAGTTAACATACCGGCCTAATATGTGGCATTTGATCATGTGGATGACATCAGACTGGGACTGAAATAACAATTTGTCAAATTCTGCCAAATTTGTTACATTGTCTTTTTTGTTCAGCTGCTTTATTGCAAATAAATATCATGGGACGTCCCACACTCTTCTGCCTTGCACATTTTGTCACGACAATTTCCTCCAGAAACACAGCAATGTCATCATCGGCCTGACGTCATATAACACATTCGCTTGAGGTTATGTCCAACGGAAAAAGATCAGCTAGTTCTGTCTAAAAGACTGTGATCTTTGGTTCCGTCTAAACGTCAGTGATGTTCTGTTACGTCTAAACGTCAGTGATGTTTTGTTCTGTCTATATATTTATCTTCAGATACCAGCTGGATATTTGATAATCTTGTAATTGATTTGGTCGGTGCATTAGCTTACTCCATGTGAAAGTAGTTTATTATTCGGATATGGTTGAGGAAGCTGTTTATTGATCTATTTATACAGGGAAAGATGCATTATTTATTGTGTATCCAAATGTGAGGTCACGTATTATCATTTCATAAACACAAACATAACAAAAAGTCCCCAGTGAGTATCCGGGTTATTGGTCCTCAGCAACCCATGCTTGTCCTGAGAGGCGTCTAACGGGATTTGATGCATGTCATCGTTTCCCAATTGCATAGATCAATGATCATGATGTCAGTCACTGGATTGTTTTGTTCAGACGATTTTATTTACACATCACCGTCATATAGTTGGAATATTGGTGAATGCCGGGTTAAACAATAATAACAACAACAACAAAAATGATTTAAAATCCACCTTTTTAAGGGTATATTATTACACTAGTAAAGTGAATAATATGATAGTTCCTTCCTTTGAATCAGTTCATTTGCCAGGTGCTGTGAAAAAAGCCTTTTTTTTAGAATGCATCATTAACAAATATTACAGCATATATACTTAGCAAAGTATGACATAAAGGGAATCTGTGTTTGGGCTCTCCCAACCCTAATATTGTAACTTGAACAATTTTGCCATGTTTTGGTATTTGGTGCCTAAATGTCAGTTGGTTGTTATATCAATCAGGAATTACAACTGGCGTTGACAAAATCAGGCATCGACAAAATATGTTGTGTTGATTACCGATTTGTGAATTGTATACATATGTTTTGTTTTGTTTGTTTGTTGTTTGACGCTGCACTCAGCAATATTCCAGCTATATGACGGCGGTCTGTAAATAATCGAGTCTGGACCAGACAATCCAGTGATTGATATCATGAGCATCGATCCACGCAATTGGGATACGATGACATGTACCAAACAAACAAGTGAGCCTGGCCACCGGGTCCCAAGCAAAGTCGCTTTTTACGGCAGGCATGGGTTGTTGAAGATCCCTTCTACCCCGGATCTTCACGGGTAGGGGTCATGATATATTTTTATATACCGCACACATCTAAAGAAACTGAGTGTTCAATAATATCCCAAAAATATTCATGATACAAACATTTTTGTGTTCAGTATAAAAGCACACGTGATTACACAGTTATGTATATGATGGAAGTAACTGCAAAGAATTAGACGATCTGTTCACACTTATCAAGTATTTTATGACATACCTATTGCCAAAGCGGAGTAGTCACATTTGCAGGATTCACAGCCCTTAGAATCTCTGAGATACCCCAGTGGACAGTGAAGTTGACATTCAAATGCTGGACACCCTGTAACAGTGAGCGAATACTGGCCACCCCACAAACAGTAAACATATAATGGACATCCTGTAAAAAGTGACCGAATACTGGACACTCTGTGAATAGTGAACGAATACCGGACGCTCTGTTAACATTAAGCCATGATAGATAACTGACGAATCATTCAGAAGATAATTTGAAGTCGCTTCTAGAAAACAAAACTATATGTATCTTATTTCACGTTCATATAGATTTCTTTTCTTGAGGAAAAAGTGGGGCGTTACACCAACGAGCACTTGGAGATTGCCATTCTTCATTCATTGGGCACAGGAGGCGAACCCGGGTCTTCGGCTTGACGAGCGAACGCTTTAACCACTAGGCTACCCGACCGCCCAGATATCAAAAGACCATGTCTGAAGAAATTAAGGGGATAAAATCAGGACTTGTTGGCGTGGTGTCAGTATTCTGTGCGGTATACATGTTAAACTGTGGCGTGGTATCTCAGTGGACAATTAATAGTCAGTGGACTATTAAACCAGCATAAGGCCTGACTTGTACAAGAAGCCCCCTAACACACACATTCAATAATCTTGAAATCGACGTTAAATTCCATGTTACCTCAACTCATCTCACATGCAAGAATCAATGATTTGAAATGTATCTAAGTCATGTCAGGCTGAGAGTATCTGTAACAAGGTAGTTCAACATTTAAGTGTCACGTGGTTAAGGTGAGGTGAGGGGAAGTGGGGTTTAATGTCGCGTCAAAGAGTATTGCACTTATATTGCGACGTGCAAGCACGTGTGTGAATGCGTGTGGTTGCTTGTACTAGTTCGGACTGATGCTGAGTTTATTGTTCTCGCCCACTGAGATACCATGCCAATATTTAACATGAAAACACTGCTCAGACACAGTATTCTGACACGATTTTTTAACGACTTTTGTTATGATGCGGCCGGGGATTGAACTTCCGCTCTCCGGGGGAAGCTCTACCACTGGACCATGGAGGCTGTGGCATGGTTAAGAGGAACTACAGACTTATATATTGGAGAATTAAGAATAAAGCAAAAAAACCCTTTCCACAATCATAAGAAATCTAAAGTCCAACTGTATCAATCTGTATAAGCAATGGCTACCTGCTGGCTGGGTGTACGTGGTCCTCATGCACTCAGCACCACAACCATTGGACTTGCAGGCATAACCAGAGGGACAGGATCTGTTCACATAATCCCCACACAGGAGAAGACAACTCCCTCTTCGGGAATGGGGAATGCTGCAGACCACTAAATTCGAAAACATGGTGATAGCAGTATGAAGGCGTGAATCACATAAAATACTTATTCCTAAAAAATGTAAACATGTCTTTACTACCCTTTTCGCGAACACCTGATGTCATCACTGATTTTCAGTGGCCCTTTCACATAGTTTTCACAGCTATTTTGCCCTTCACGCCAAATGGAATCAGTTTCAATGAATAGTCAAAAATGATTTTTCTTACGCAATGACGTTGATATTAATAAACATTTTGTTAAAGCTTTAATATTTGTATTGACATAATACTTATCTATTTAAATATCACAGTTACAACTGCTTGATGTACATATGAGAAATTCATATGTGATTTTCTTATACGCATTAACCGATCATATATAGCACCCAGTACCTATGGTCACTATTTCATGCATACATACCGATTATGATTGTAATCGTTGTAAAATATCCCAATTAGACACATTTAATGAAAATGTTGCCTAAAACATATATAATGTGACTGTTCAGGCAGATAATGTTGCCGGGTAAAAGAAAGTGTTTGCTTTTTGCTAAAAATGTTTGATTTGTTTGTTGTTTAATGCCGCACTCAGAAATATCCTAGCTATATGACGGCGTTCTGTAAATAATCGAGTCTTGACCAGACAAACCAGTGATTAGTTTCATGAGCATCGATCCGCGCAGTTGGGATCGATGACATGCATCAACTAAGTCAGAGAGCCTGATCACCCCATCACATTACGACAAGCCTCTTATAACAACTTCTTTAAGTGACATTTAAAAGTTGGTGTGATGAAGTTAGACAAGCTCTATGGATGAACAACTTCTTTATTACAATTAGTGCGACGTTTCGGTGTAGATCCTAACATCAAGCATGTGATGGATAGTGAGTGAGTGAGTATGGTTTTACGCCGCTTTTAGCAATATTCCAGCAATATCACGGCGGGGGACACTGTGATGGATAGTGCTAAACAACATAGGTATATATACTTATTAACATCAATGTTTATACAGTGTTTTTCTTATAACAAGTGTAGTCGCCCTTTACGAAACAAACAAGATATGGTTATTCGATGGTGCTAAATTAGTACGTGTATCATAGGCGATGTTACATGCATCATACCAATAAGTATCTCACAACAGGTGACGTGCACATGACGTCTCAAGGAACACAGGGGTCGCAACTTTACACAGTAATGAGCAGAGTAAAGTGTGAACATACAAGTGTATTTTTTCTTTGGCCCGACAGCTGATATAATACGACTGTACATTGCAACAGCTTGTGAGTGAGTGAGTTAAAGCTTTACGTCACATCGGCAATATTTCAGCCATATCGTGACGAGAACATTTATAATACTGACATTAAAATAAAAAACCTTTCATCGACGGACAGTATAACAACTAGTATATCACAGTTTATACGTAAAACTTGTTTAGAACAATTAAAAGAATAACCTATTTTTCAACAATACATTATAAAAACGGTTTAGAGATCGCCACCGACCAAAGTTAGGCCACCTTACTGGGGACCGTGGGGACTTACAATACTTCTACCTGCACGGCTCCCCAGCAGGATTTACACCATCCCTTCAGCTGCTGGCGATGGTACGCAATTAAGCCATAATTAAAACAAAACAAATATACTCCGTTTAAAAACAGTGGTATGAATAAACGTACGTTCAGGATGTGGTCTTACATATCCTCTCAGGGGGACAATAATTTTACACTACTTCAACCCCCTTTGAGGATACAGCCATTAACCATCTAAGTTACTCATTAAACACTACCAATATTATAAAAATCAACTATCTACACAATCAAAATTTATCAATAAGTTTTATTTCTTTTAAAAATCCAACAATTCAATTACAACTGATACTATTAAAAAGATCCTTAAGAGATGATGATTTGAAATAGTTATCCCTTGTGATGGCACAATTGCAACAGCTTGTGTTCTGTAACAACTTACGTGTTCCCAGCAACACAAAGACCACGACCACATGGGAAACCGCCATCTTGAGCTGTATCAAATGTGACCTAGAGACACAGCTTATCTTTGTGTGGCGCTCCTACAGTGTATTTCCAGGGAATATATCATAATTCCTTTCCATGTGGTAAACACACTAAACCTTATGCACCAAATTCTCTTTGAAATACATCAAGTCTACAAAAGGTTACATTTGTCAGCTTAGAGCCAGAATTTTGTCATTTTTAGACAGTTATGTCAAGTTGAGAGGCCGGTTACTGTGCTTGTCTTAGAATATCTGCCCAGTATGGATTCTTTTCAAAGTTTCTACAAGCTACAAAACTCCACTAAACAGTCAAATTGTATTGCACCAAATACGCTTTAATATATAGCAATTCTAGAAAAGGCGATATTTGTCAGTCGCGAGCCAAATATGAGTCATTTTGAGACAGAATATGTCAAGTTGAGAGGCTGGTTACTGTGCTTGTCATAGAATATCTGCCCAGTATGAATTGTTTTCAAAGTTTCTACAAGTTACAAAACTGAACTAAACTGTCAAAAGTGAATTGCACAAATAACGCTTTAAAATACTGCAAGTCTAGAAAAGGCGACATTTGTCAGCAGAGAGCCACAAATCAGTTATTTTGAGACAGAATGTGTCAAGTTGAGAGGCTGGTTACTGTGCTTGTCACAGAACACCTGACCAGTATGGATTGTTTTCAAATTTTCTACAAGCTACAAAACTCCACTAAACAGTCAAAAGTTTATTGCATCAAATACTATGTAAATACAGCAAGTCTAGAAAACGTGACATTTGTCAGCCGAGAGCCAAAAATGTGTCTTTTTGAGACAGAATGTGTCAAGTTGAGAGGCTGCTTACTGTGCTTGTCATATAACACCTGACCGGTATGGATTGTTTTCAAATTTTCTACAAGCTTCAAAACTCAACTAAACAGTCAAAAGTTTGTTGCATCAAATACTATGTAAATACAGCAAGTCTAGAAGAGGCAACATTTGTCAGCCGAGAGCCAAAAATGTGCCTCTTTGAGACAGAATGTGTGAAGTTGTGAGGCCGGTTACTGTGCTTGTCAAGGAATATCTAACCAGTATGGATTGTTTTCAAAGTTTCTGCAAGTGACAAAAGTGAACTAAAAGTTTATTGCACCAAATATGCTTTAAAGTACAGCAAGTCTAGAAAGGCGACATTTGTCAGCCGAGAGCCAAATATTTCTTTCTTTCAAATTTTCTTAAAACTGATACAGGTGTTATAGTTGTCATTAAGGCTTGCCAATCGAGTTCAAGTTCCAACAACCATGTATGATTCTTGCCTAGAGACAAACTCAACTTTCCATTACTACATATCAGTTGATGCAGCTGGATGCAGTCCTTACTGCCTCACCCCATATGCCACTGCATCCTCAAGAAACGCAACTTCCCCTCAGGGTCCCGTGTTGTGGTCCAGATTACCTCATCCCACAGTTGACCCACCCACCACTGATACCTTCATCCAGTCGAGATGACACACCCACCAACATCAGCATACAGTGAAGGTTGCTACCCCAACCACTGATATGTGCATCCAGTCGAGATGGCTACCACACCTACCAAAATCATCATACAGTGAAGGTGGCTAACACACACACACTATTATAAATCCCCTCTTGCCCCACTCCCCATCCCCACATACACACAGAGGCACAGAGTAGCCCCAGCACCCCCCACCCCTCCCACACCCACACACCCACACCCACAGAGGCACAGTACAGCCACCACCCTCACATACACACAAACTACAGGCCCGTCCTCCCGACCACCCCCACACTACAGCCGCTCCATTTGTACAATTGTGAATTGTCATCACCTGAGAATACTTCCAAATACAAATTTGGTTGATGTCTATCTCTTAGTTCCAGAGAAAAAGTCGTTTAAAGCAATTTTGCAAAACAACCCGTTTTAGGCCCGCCCCTCAGCCCCTTGACAATTTTGAATCCTCACCACCGGAGAATGCTTCATACCAAATATGGTTGCTATCTACCTCTTAGTTCCAGAGAAGAAGTCGCTTAAAGCATTATAGCCAATTTACCCATATTTGGCCCCGCCCCTCAGCCCCATGAGGGGTCAGCCCCACCATTTGTAAATTTTGAATCCCCACTATCTAGGGATGCTTCCAGTCACATTTCATTAATTTCCAATTAGTGGTTCAGAAGAACAAGTTCTTTGAAAAAAATGTTGATGGTATGGCACAAGCTCACCTTGGTCCTTCGGACCCAGTGAGCTAAAAAATCCAGAATAAGAGTATATTAAGAGTAAACATTGATAGAAATAAGGTTAATTCCCGTATCAATGTTATCCAAATTACATGTACATCTATTCCAATAAAGTAATCAAATTGTTTTGGGGCCAGACCAAACATATGAGTTGCCAAGATTAGGTTACATGTAATGTTATTGATCTGAAAGATCAGGAACATACCTGCTTATCAAGGAAAAAGGCAAAAGTAAAGTTGAAAAAAGGCTTACTTTCAGTTACACAAATTTAGGGCAAAATATTAAATATAGATGTTTCTTTGACCTCATTTAGTTCTCAATAGTTAGTTAATAATACATGAGATTTTTATGCTTTTTCAGGGATCTTTGCCTCTATGTTTCACATACAACAAAACTGTGCTAAAATGGTGAAGTCCTAATTAATGAAAACTAGGATGTCTAAGGTTAAGGAAGAATGGTTCTTGGATTTACATGTAAATACATGGTAAAAAATACAGATAGGTGTTTGATGTTTACTGTAGAAGTAGATTTTTGAAAAGTTGTATTGTAAATTGTTATTGTTTTTTTTGCAAACTAATCAGCGACGTCTTGGCCCTGCTGTAATCAGTTTCTTCTAGAATCCTAATTATTTAATAGGGAAATGTCCCTTGTTCTTTTTGCAGTGTGATTATGTCTTCCTCGCAAACTTTCCTTTTTCTGTTTATTCCTGCTTATACATGTTGAGACCACTGTTAATTTTGACGCTGAATGTGGTGTCCCCTCCTGGGATATTGAGACATCCAATGCCTGTTCCTGAAACAATGATGAAAGAATCATATACTGCATATCAGTAGTCTGGACAAGTTGATATGTATCACTGAATATATATATATAGTAAAAAGTTGGAGGGAAAACCATATGTGATGAAAGGGCAGTTCATACTTCTGCAAATATATACAAAAAATCTTGTTTGAAACTATTGACATCAGATTATAATGTCTTACCGTTGTCCCAAAAGGCTCTTTCTGTTGGTGTCACTGCCTCCAGGAGTGAAGTTGCAGCTGAGCTGAATCCCCATCTACATCACGATAAGCAATACAGCATTACCGCATGTGCAACACATGTGCTATCGAGTGCAGACAGATTGTCCTGCTAGGTACATAAGCCTATCTCCAATAGTTATAACCTGTTTGACTACACTGACACTACTGTACATATTAGCCTTGAATAAACCCGTCGCCAATAGACTACGGTAGACGCCACCCAGTGAAATATTGTGTTGTTGTCAAATGATTTATGTAAACTTGAGTTAGATGGATCAGAACATATGCCTACATTTTCAATAAACTGTGCCATCCCTTTAACTACAATGTCTTCATCATCAGTTTAATATTGTATTATTGTATTATCTGTTTGTATAAAGGGTCACGCAAGACTAAATGATCTTGGTATATATCATAATTGCATTGTACAAATGTAAGGACATAATATCAAGATGTCATTGTAACATGACGAGGATGTAAATACATAATATATAGCGTAACACTTTCAAAAGACATATATTGAGCATGTTCAGCTAACTGTAAGCAACTTATCTACCTTCAGGGTCAATTACACAACGTGACCTTTGGGGGGTTGGCCTGACGGACGAAATAGGGTTGATTTGGGGCTTTCCCAATCATCGGTCAGTCGAGCAATAGCTCCTGCAATCGGTAATATTCTCCTACAATCGTGAACACGGAATAGTAATGAGAGTTACCCCCCTTCAAAATTACAAAACTGAGAATTGGTTGTTGTGAAAAGTTTAAATGTGAAAAGATATTCGGTTGTTCATATGTATATAAAGTAAACTTTAAAAAAACTACCCATATGATAATATGAATTATATTTTATGACAGAACATCCAGAAATACATAGAAAGAAAATCAATCATTACAATTATGTTTACAAAACCCAAATATTGTTCTATAATTGATCACCCCCAAAAATTAAAAAAAGATGGGGACATTTATTTAGGCAAATTGTGAAAACATTTATGAAATTATCCAAATTATAATAGTCAGCCAGTTGAAATATAAAATAGAATAAACAAACAGTGCTATGCGATATATAAACTTACATCACTGCTTCAAGAAGCATTTTGCTTCCTGGCCTCACCTGCACATCTTCACACAACTGGTTTTTCTGGAATGCAGTTGAGTCATTTCAGGAAACAATTTTCAGATATCAAAATGTGCCATGCACAAATGTATTAAATATTTTGCACCTATAGTCCTATTTGGTAAAATTCTTACTGATACTTACCTTTGCTAAAATAGTGTACTGCTGCTGCTACTGTAACATTACATAATTTGCTTTCAACAACATCAACAAAGGCAGGTCACAAATGTAGAAAATTGGTTAGTTTAGGGCAGTTTTAATTTACTTTAAAGAGGGCTTTGTATACATGTAGCCGCGACGGGGTCCGACAGTCTCGGCTGGGATGCATGTGGACATGTTATGGTTCTCCTCGTCAAAGGCTCAGTGTACCCTGCATGGTAATTCAATTTCCACCTTATACTTAAATACTACAATCAGTTTTACATCTGAATAATAATGCCCATGAACTTACGCCTGTAAGATCTCGGTAATCTCCCAAAACGCCCGCCTGTCAAACTAATTAGTATGCATTCTTCAACCCATCACCTTGCACCGTCCGCACAACGGCGAAAGGGGCAGTCAACTCCACTTGAAGCATTCTCACTCACAACACCACTCACGTGGTCAAAGGGCAGACAACCTGGGGCATTCAAACTAGCTTCCTTGGCCATTCACTCTTTTGCCTTACTTTGCAGTCAACTGAATCAACACAGCAATAAACGATTGGACCCCGTGTGTGTGTTTAAGTAAACCAACCAAGAAACAGCCAAGAAAACACTACACTAATTACTATGTCCCGTCATATAGTTATCCTTACCCCGAAAACTGTTGCCTTCCATAATATTATCAATTCAACGGTCAAAACTAACATTTTCTCATACCTCACTGGGTGTCACAGTTTGGAAATGTGTTTACTGTTAAGGTTATACACTTAAAGATGTCTTCATTTTATGATGCTTCAGTTGGGTATCAAGGGAGACTATTTTCATTTTTCTTAAGCCCAATAGGGTGTGCTGTACACTAGTCTATTTATAGATGCATGTAATCAAGGCATGTAGGGCATGCACAGAGCCACATGACAGCTGGCTAGGTAGCCACATGATGTAACTTTGATGATAAAAGTGGTCAGCAACTAGGTAAATACAACAGTAATTTTACTAATATCTTTAGTTTTTGATGTATAATTGTGATATTATGTATTTGAATTAATTACATTGCTTCTGGTAAATAACATTTTGTAATTACCATAAATTTCCTAATGTGTCCTAAAATCAATATCCTTTTGCAAAGAAATGTTTTTGAGTGTAGTATATTTGTATTTACAATCTAGAGTATATGTATTTTTGCTTTAATTGCAGTCAATCATGAAATGAAAAGACATAAAATGAAATGACCTCACATGAATTGACATGAATTGACATGAATTGACACGAAAAGACAATTGGAACATGAAATACTCATGAAACAGAATAAAATAGACAGAAATCCAAAGATGGAATTGTTTTCATTTGAAAAGTATCAAAGTGTGATATT
This sequence comes from Haliotis cracherodii, assembly GCF_022045235.1. Taxonomy (NCBI): domain Eukaryota; kingdom Metazoa; phylum Mollusca; class Gastropoda; order Lepetellida; family Haliotidae; genus Haliotis; species Haliotis cracherodii. The sequence continues at coordinate 7,662,736 of NW_027266269.1, forward strand.
TGAAGTGAACATTTACCTTATTCACAGCTTTTTAGTCTCAAAATATTGTGAACACAATGTTGTAACCAATTATATGACAGAACATAAATGAATTCATGTTTCAGTGTTTAAATACTTGAAATAAGATAAAGACAAAATGATAGCAAAACAAAGCCATACGATGTATTTGAAAGTAAATCTAATCAATCACACACACACACACACACACACACACACACACACACACACACACACACACCTGTGTACAACTAAAGTCACACCATTAACTATGAAATATGAATAATTAATGTAACTCAAAATATAAGGTATGCACTTTCAGAAGAAATTGCCCTAATTTCATGCATGATTTTTAAAAAACAATTCCCCCTTCTGAGTAAAATTACTGAATGTATAATGAGTGAGTGAGTGAGTGAGTTGGGTTTAACGCCGCTTTTAACATGAACAGTTATATCAATATGATACAAACAAACAATATGATTATACACGGGCGTACAGACACACAGACATTCGGATATGTGCAAGGATTGGAAGAAAGGTATTTTATCTGCCACGATTTGATATTCAGGCAGCTGCAATATAAATAAATATTCCTGGAAGTGGCAAAAAAAACCCATTTATATACTTGACCGCTCACACAAGTGTCAGCCAGTTTGTGTGATCATTCTGAAGCTACACCGGGCACACTGAACTTCAACATTAATCTACAAACTGATGCGTTATATCTTGGTGATCTACATAGCCTGTGTGACATCCTGAAAGTAGCCGAACACAATGTATAGAACCAGAAGCTATGTATTTCCTTGATGACAAAAGGGGATAAATTGTGCAAAAAGACCTTAATATACTGTAATCATGCACCCTCAAATCAAATAAAATAATTTGCACAAAAAAATGAAGAAATACCATACACCCTCGAAAAGTTAATGGTGACATTAATTGAACATTATTTTATCTGAAATCAGTATGGGACTAGGCCTATAAAACAATCGACTCTGCCGACCTGTGTCAATACATACTCATTACGAAAACCATCCGTCTTCCATAACATTCTCCTTCAATTATCCATCCTCTTGAGAACCTCACTTGTCTTCATTTTGTCAGTACATAATTCTGTTGCATTTAAGGTCATGAAGACAATGACCACCCGTTTCGTCACTTACTCCAAGACACGTGCTCACATATGCATATGACTGACGTTAACCTCCGTTGGGGGAAGGGGACATAAGTCTCAGTGTCTTATGTAATAGTTCCCATTACACAGCGTAGATTTTCAATCATGTTGTTTATGAGTTCGACCCCCCTCAAACACAACTTATTTTCCAGGTATATGTTTACTGTATAAAAATCGCAGGATACCAAGCTTGTGTCATGAAATTGGGTACTGCGTTATTACCACACCACTGTCTTCAATTTAGAAATTTCAACAGTTATTGAAAACCTGTATTATTTCTAATTTTAAAACCTAATGCTGATGGATATTTTTCTATTAACAAATGTCACGTGAGAAATCCCCAATGGAGCCTCCATTCACTTGGGGAAATGTCTTGTCTTACATATTGAACCTCTTGATGTTTATAAATAATTACAAAAGGATAATGTAGCAATGAGTTATATGAAGAAAGCCTGACCAGCCAACATTTAGGTTTTCAAGACAGATATGACATTGGTCTTTTTTGAAAAGGCATGACACTTTAGCCCAAGCCACACTAATTAACAACAAACCTTTAAATCGAATCGTCAGTTATTATTAATTTGATTTAACATTAATTCAAGAGGAAATAAGAGCAGCTCCGAATCCGGAATAAAGGCTTCCATAAATGTTCTGTGATCCTTTCCACTTTTCAAACCAAACTTCATCCCCTGTGTTGAGATACATGACTGTCGTTATGGAAACAACACCATATACCGTCTCTTTCGATGTTTCAGCATACCCTTTACCTTTGGTATGGCCATTCTGGACTAGGAATATTTCCAGATATGATTCCACTTGATCCAGCATAATCTGAGCCCAGAATATGTAGGATCCAGACACTGGCGCTGTAAATATACCGGAGGAAGCTTCAAATCCACCTCCATTGTTGTACATTAACGTATCAAAAATCAGCTTTCCGCCCATTTGTACAGAATGGACTTCCTTCTGCAGCCGGACTTCAAAGGCAATGTTTCTTGCACCTGATCCTGGACGATAAACAAACATAGCAGTATGAGCGAGTGATGGAGTGAAGCTTTAACTTTGCCTTGAACAGGTCTCAAGTAACGTCACAGTTTTACAGTTTAAGGATGAACAAGGAAGAACCCACTAGGTATGATGTTGGCAGTAACATGGGGACTAATCTAGGATTCGAACCAACGACCTATCCCAGTAGGATAAACGAACATTGCACTGTGTGTGCGTATTGGACCTAAGTTCTAACTCAGGAGCGAAGTTCATAATATTAATAACTGGTCTGTCTGGTCAATGCTCGAATGTTTACCCGCTGCTGTGATATAGTTGCAATGTTGCCTTCTGAGGTATTAAATATAAACAAAGCTAATTGGAAAACAATTTGATAAATATAAGTATAAATATTGTCTTATGTGACATAAAAATTGTCATTTGTTCTGTGATGCAAAAACGATCAGTCACTGTAAGGCCACTGTCTTTGTCAAATGTAATTGTCAATTTGAATGTGGGTTACAGCGTTTACTCATCACGGCCGTTCGACTCGTGGTGGTCGTCGCTTGTGATATGTGTGAAAGTTTGCTGCAAGTGAAATACATACTGACTCCATATGTTCAACATAGTCGTAAAAAGAGTTTGGTTGGTTGAGTGGTTGGCTGGTTGTCTTATGCCCCACTCAGCAATATTCCAGCTATATAACGACGGTCTCTAAATAATCGAGTCTATAGCAGACAATCCAGTTATTGATATCATGAGCATCGATCCATGCAATTGGGATCGATGACATGCTTGAACCAAGTCAGCGAGCCCGACCACGCGATTTTGTTAGTCGCCCCTTACGACAATCACCATCGCCTTTTAAGGCAAGCATGGGTTGCTGGAGGCCTGTTCTAACCCGGATCTTCACGGGTCAGTAAAAAGATAATAACGCCGAGTGGTTGTATTACGTATAACCTGTAAGGGTTTCAGCGACATACATACGTACTTGTCAAGTTTGATACGCTGTGCATGAAGGACGTCAGTGTTTGGTTAAGGTCATTGATAGCATATCGTGATGACGAAAACCCAATCTCCATGGCCTCAACTGCCTCTTCCATGTTTCCCAAAGCACCTGAAGTGGAGTTGAACTTCAGGTTGAAGTCCTTAAGCATTGTTTTGCAGTTTCTTTCTCCCAGCAGAAGAGAAGTCTTGATCCCTGTTACTTCTGAAGATATATTTGCTTTAAAATCTGTCACATTTGATGCCAATTTTAAAAGATCTGAATTTGTTAACAACACGTCATTAGAAGCCTTGTGGAGTTTCGATTCAAAGATATTAAGTTCATCCTTGGTTGACTTCACATCGGCAGATATTGCATCCAGTAGGGTGGTGTTGACGTGGGACAACAGGGGATCAACATTGAAACTCTTTACATTAGCCATGTCAGTTTGAAGGTTATGCAAGTCTGTCTTCATATTGTCGATATGTGTGGTTTGTTGTGAACTCAAATATTTGGTTACGGCTAGATCGCCTTCTACATTCTTGAGATCAGTATGGAGAAGGTTGAACTCAGTCTCCAGCCTCACCTGACTGTCGTGGCTAGCCCCAAGTTGAGACTTCAGAGCCTCACAGTCGTTGGTTGTTTTATTAAGTTCCACTTGCAGGTCCTTCACGTGTGTTTGTACAGTATTTAGATAGCCTTCGGTTGTATTCAGCTTTACCTTCACAGCAGTAAGTTCATCCAGGGTACATCTCTGTTCTGCCAAAGATGCATTCTGTTCTGCCAGCATGTCTTGGATCTGAATTGTCATGTTATGAATTGTGTCCTCCGCTATCCTGAGTTCTGATTTAACTGCTCTTAACTCATCTGAGGTGGACTTCTGGTCAGCTTGGGTTAACTGCAGCTGAGACTGGACAGTTGACAACATGTCTTGCAGCACTGTCACGTGACTCATCACGTCACTGATGTCAGCACTAGTAGTTGCAAAGGGAATAATTTGGACATCGCAGAAAAGACAAAAGAAGCAAACTTTGAAAACGTCCATGATTGCTTTGGTCCTTGCCTTAACTTATGATCCAAGGGTCTCCAGATAGGACTGACGCAAGTATAAACTAGAAATTTGAAATAGAAGTCAGATAACGTTATCTTTGACCTATTCTATACGTTGCTGTAAACAACTGGTGGCTAACCAAAAAAATGTAAAAACGTGTTGCAATTAACAACCTCAACATCAACGTGTAAGAGTAATTCATATAAGTAACACAAGCTGTTAGTGCCATGTTGATCGTATGATTTTATTAATGAATATTTTAATGTGATCATCATCAGAAATTTTCCTTCTCCTTTACAAAACTTGTATTTTATCTTGAAAGCAGCTGTGGAAGATGCAGGTGTCGTGTAAGGGAGGCTACTCTTACATTAAAACATGCACCTCAAGATGGTAATCAGTGCGACTGTCAATATCCTGGTTCAGTGTGTGTATGTATATGAGTAAGTCGTGTCTCTTTGTCTCTTTAAAATACCTACGTCGCCCATGACCGCCACGACCACGACCACTTCAATTTTGGGTTCTCACATAAATAACACATTTCCAATCTGCACGATAACATTTCACAAGGGAGATAGATTGAAACTGAGGAGACGTTTAATTTGCCTCCTTTGGATAGTTACAGTGTCCAATATAATAGATTTTGAAGTACCCTTATAGCACCCGTCGTCAATTAACTGTTAAGTGTCGGCTTCCATTTGTCCATCGCTATCACATTTTTGTCCATTGGCCATTACCTATTACCAATCAGTTGATAATTCAAGTCCTGGCTTCCATTTGTCCATCGCTATCACCTATCAGCGCTAATTAACTGTTTAGTGTTGGCTTCCAATTGTCCATCGCTATCACCTTTTTGTCCATTGGCCATTACCTATTACCAATCAGTTGATAATTCAAGTCCTGGCTTCCATTTGTCCAAGTCCTGGCTATCACCTATCAGCGCTAATTAACTGTTAAGCGTTTGCTTCCATTTGTCCATTGCTAATCACCTATCACCGCCAATTAACTGTTGGCTACCCTTGTTAAGTTTCCACCCGTGTTATCTTATTACCTTCGTTACAGGTACATATATATGTTCTCTGCTCGATAGCAATTATTCACCTGATGAAGGAATGAGCATATACTCCGAAACGTTGTGTTCCTCGTGACAAAGATGTTGACATCCATAAATTCTCTTCCTTATCAGCAATGGTCTCAAAATTTGCTCATGGAATTCAGATCCAACTTTAATCATGGCCACGACGGCGACCATATCGAAGACATTATTCCCCCTATTACTCTACCATGTTCAAGTATTTGAGGAAATCAACTCCATTAGCTTTGCAACATATCAATATAAATAATATCGCGTATTATTTACGTTTATTATGGTATGTGTCATGAATTTGGTTTGGGAAGTCTTGCAGCACGTGGCCTGAATGTTGTACCACAGTCCTATATAACTGATCTGCCGCCCATATGGTGTGAGATGGGATTGTTCCAATAAGATAACGACTGTGTTTCTGTGATAGTTTCAACAACTGACAAGAACATTCTGACAGAAACAAACAAATCGAAAGTATCATATGCTAGTTTAGTAACGGAACATAACTTTGTATAACACTATAATTACTCTCAAACAGTACCGAGACTGGACCCCAAAAAGGGGACAAGCATTCCCTGCTTCACCAACAACTCCCACACTCCCGCAATCCACATAAAAATGATGGTGTCAGTGTGTTAAGTGACGCCTCATCTTTCAAGAAGCCTGTAACATGACTTCGGCCTGTAAATGGGAGACAGAAAAAAGCTCATTATATGCATAATGAAACTGATGCATAATGTTCCATGTTTGATGTAGAAGAACTGGATATCATGGTTTCTGTTCGCATCGGGTTACTAGAGAGGCCTGCTCATCACTGTTAATGCCCAAAGTGTGTCTCTGAAATGACACGTTAACAGGTCTAATTTTAAGCAATGTGATAACGTACAAGTTACTGCCGCACCCATTCAGTCCAGTGCACGCTCTTTTACACCCTCAAAACGTATGGTTTACCCCCACTCTGCCCACTTTTGAATTTGGATCTTATAACAACAAAGGATTAAGGGATTAGGCCGTATCACCATCAGGGTTGCAGTGCCAACTATGCCACAGTGCATGTATAGACCTATGAATATACTAGTATATTGAAATAAGCATACACAAGAATGTAAGTAATGATTTATTATTGGAAAAAACCAAACATATTGCACAACAATCCAAGCACAATTATGTGTACAAAATCATTCTACATGTACAATTATGTGTACAAAATCATGATACATATACATGTCATTTCCTTAATTTCATGATATGCACAGGATGAACAAACTGTTGAATGGTCTTGGTTCCATTCTGCAGGTGGTGGGTGCTTCTCTATCTGCAGTCTGTCATCAAGTGGAGCAAATTTCATATAATTATAAAGTAGTGAACAAATTTCACAAGTGTAAACACTTGTGAGAACATTTCACTTATCACCGCAGTGCCCACTGTACAAGTGAGAACATTTTAGCTGATACGGTCCCCCACTTAATCCCTAATCTCCCCCATTGTCTTCCCCATGTTGTTTTAGGACCAAAAACCAAAAGTGGGCACAGTGGGGGGGGGGGGGGGGGGGGGGGGGGGGGGGGGGGGGGAGACACCAAACGTATCACTACAGCCATGATTGAGGTACGCCGATCTATTAGATAAACAAAAGCAACAAAAACATAAGAAATCTCTTATGAAAGAAGAATCCTTTGTACGATTCCGATTAAACCATGAGTATGTGTTTGTAAGTAGTGATGTGTTTAAGTAGTGTTGATACCAGGCGTCCGCGAACAGGTGCGCGTATCTTGTCCGCACGGGGGGAATCCATTACACGAAAGGACGAGTCAAGTCAAAACATTATTGGACAAAAGTCCCTGAGCCAAAGTCCGTGGAAACCTGTTCCTAACTGATTGGTTGTTTTCTCTGAACACACCAGCAGTTATCTTGCCTTCTCAGCTGCAATACGCTGCCAACAATCGTCAGATCTGATTCCAATTCGGGACAATCATGAAGTCACTCGTTCTTGCTGCTGTTGTGTTGGGGCTGTTTATCGCAGGTAGTTGGATCAATTAGTAGACTTAGTCACTTTCCTTTCCATGTCATGTCGGGTTGTAATGTTCGTGATTGTGAAACTTGAATTCTTCAGGTGTGTAAATTTTGGCATGTGGTAACGCTATGTCTGGTGGCATGTGGTCCTTTATACAGCACACATGTAACAAATCAGGTGAAAATATGCTAGACTGACGAGTTTTTAGGGCCTTGGTCCTGCCACGTTTCTCTGTAGGCAATTGACCTGATTCGAAATATACGTCGGTTCACCCAGAGATGAAATATTTGTGAGTGAGTTTATGCTTTACGTCACATCGGCAAAATTTCAGCCATATCGTGAAGAGAAATTATACATTATTTCTATCTATATTTAAATTAAATATTTTTATTTAAATTAAATTTAAAAAACTGTCATCGATGGACAGTAAAATACCTAGAATTTCACAGATTAATATTTAAAACTAGCGTATAGCCATGAAAAGGCATCACTCCATGAAACAGTACAATGTGGGCTATAGATCGCCAGCATCTGAAGGTAGATCACCACTGATTGGACAAGATGGTACTGTGTCTGGTATCCTTAAGCACCTCACAGGCAGCTTATACTGCCCAGTGAGCTGAGACACTGTTGCACACTTATCATTGATTTGGGCAATAATGTGGCGTCATGAGCTTTATTTATGATTATTATGAGTATTTATTGTATGATCTTTTTTTAGTTCATTTAGATTGGATTCGACATGGTACATATAGACTTCTTCATATTTGCAGTAGTACATTCCCATACATTGAAACGACTAACATAATATTTAAAACCCGTGAAGATCCGGGGTAGAATAGGTCTTCAGCAACCCATGCTTACCGTAAAAGGCAACTATGCTTGTCGTAAGAGGCGACTAACGGGATCGGGTGGTCAGGCTCGCTGACTTGGTTGATGCATGTCATCGTCTCCCAATGCTCATGGTGTCGATCACTGGATTGTCTGGTCCAGACTCGAATATTTACAGACTGCCGTCATATAGCTGAGTGCGGCGTTAAACAACAAACAAAAGAACTTGTTTTTTTATGGCACAGCGGCAAGACATAAGAAGAAGTAAAGACCACTAATTCCCCATACCCATCTCTCTGAGACAAGGGAGTGATCTGACTAAAAGTCTAGTTTCAACCCATGTCGAACTAGGTTGGAATTATGGAGTTATATTTTGCCTGGACTAACGAGTCTATGCATAGTTCAATTAAAATTGCTTAAAGAAATCGACATCCGGTGCGTTAACTGCCGTGCAGATTTCGGTTACAGGATTCGCAAATCAAGTGTACCGACAACTTAGCGTCAACAGATATTTTTTAAAATCTTTACATGTTCTAATCAAGGTGCTCACGCGATTTGATGCACTTCGCGATGTACGACCTGTTTTATTACGATATAGATTTTGATTATCGAACAGATAATCTTGACTGAGGGCCGCCATTTTATTTGAAGTGTAAGTCATATGAGAGGTGGAATCTGATTGGTCAATAGGAGGGACTTAGGAGGGACATAACTCGAACTAGCCTCAGGTGCGAGCCCAGGCATTCCAGCCAGTTCGGCATGGGTGCAAATAGGACTTTTATGGTCAGTTAACTCCATTGCCTTGGGAAGAAATCAAAATGTGTTCCAACACAACTATATGCTTTCATTTCCGTTAATTTGTCACAAATTAAATTCATCCCATTCATCATTTTATTTGTCTGCTGGTAAAATTGCTATGACGCCACACTTTGCAATATTCCAGCTGTATGACGGTAGTCTATATGTGAACAAGTCTGGACCAGAGAATCCAGTGATCACGAGCATCGACCTACGCAACTGGGATACGATGACACGCATCAGCCAAGACAGCAGTGCCTAACAACCAGATCCCTTTAGTCGCTTCTCATGACATGCATGGGTCGCTGAAGACCTCTTACCTTCTTACGACATGCATGGGCTGCTGAAGACCAATTCTAGCCCACATCCTAAAATGTTATGTATATCAAGTCAAGAGGAAAATTTGCGCCAGACCTTAGAACACTGTTCCCTTTTAATGCCTCAGTTGTACAATTTCCATCAAGGTGTTTTTGTGTCTTCAGTTGAGGGCAGGAATGTCAACGTGTGTCCAGATGGCAGCTCTATAGTCTACTGTTTCGTGGATCCATGCCAAGTTAGCACATGCAGCAACCCAGAAGCCAAGTGCATGTAAGATGGCTCTCCAAATACATTATTTTCCGAAATATTTCATAACATATGACATTATTAATTTGTTAGGATTTACAATTTGAGTGTGTGTGTGTGTGTGTGTGTGTGTGTGTGTGTGTGTGTGTGACACACATACTTGTCCGGAATGACGAAAAATAAACATGCATCCCTTGTAATTGTTGTCTCCTACATTAAGGGAACACAACACGATGTAACTAAAATACTGTTAAAGTGTTGTTATTAAAAAGCGATGGAAACCATTTTCTATAATCATAAGGAATCTCTACGATTCCGACTATATCCTCAGAATGTGTTACCCTCATCGCTATTTTGCCTTTTGCGCCCATTTCTCGGCGGATAATCGAGGCTGGTTACAATAGGTGGCCGTGAAAAGTTAAATGTATCTTGTCACAAACAAACACATGCAAAGCAAGTCCATTGTTCCCCTGTGAAAATACAGGACCACATGGAACAAATCCATCGCATTGGACATCGGATTATCGTTGTTTCTGATGTGCTAAATTTGGAAATGCCATCCACATGTCTACCATAAAACCTGTTGAAAGATCTAATGATGCCATTAATATTGTAACCATGTTCAAATAACTTTAAGACAAGAGTCCTTTGAAATCCGTAGAAAGTGCATGATCCATTGTATCTCTAAAAACGAAAAACATCAACACCAAATTTTGCTTGACATTAAGGGATAGTTGAAATGTAAACCATCTTGTCATACAGTTTCGTGGGGATTGTTTTCTTACGCTAAAAAAATTGTGTTAAAAAGGCTCATTTCAGTGAATATGATGAGCTATTTCTAATGTTAATGTAAACCCAACTCATTATTGATGTTTCAGTGTGTGTTATTCTTTATAGGTCAAACTACTGTGGTGGGTGCAATGCAGAGTGGACGCTACCGAATGGCTCTATCGACAAAAGTTGTTGAACGAGGAAGTAAAACTTATTTATTGGATGCAACTTTGTCTTTGTTCAGAGTCAGCTTTTTAAATCAGCCATTTTCCAGTTTGTTATTTAGAGTTATCTGCCCCTGATGACACGTGACCGTGGGCATGACAACAGCAAACAGATTGCCGAACTGAGATTGCTTGTCGACAGACGATCCTGCTTTTTTACGTTCGGTGCTTGTGATTTCAAGAATGTATGTTCTCACCTAAAACTGCACCGCAGTTGAAGATGTATTCAAAGGATCGTGGTGTGACTTAAACGTCAGATAGTCGTCGATATGGTTGTCAAGCACGTCAAAAGTTTGACAGGGGATTGTTTGACGGTTTGCCCACGGTCATGTGATTTCGCAATTGGACGTTTCTCTCAACAGACTTATTTCGTGCAATGCGGATCTAATTCGGATCACGGTCTGTGGCTTCACTCTACGTCACCGTGACTACCTCAGGCAATACAATCTGAATAATGACAACATATCATAATAAAAAAAATAATAATTCATTATAATTAAATCACACACTTTATTATTTATCACTTTTATCTACATCTACATTTTCCTAGGGATTGTCTTGAAACAAATTTTACTTATATTAAACTCACTAGGTCATGCACATGAAAAGATATAATGCTTGTGATCAACTTAACACCTGTTTTACCCATGATGATCCGTTACTAGAATAGGTCTTCAGCAACCCATGCTTGTCTCAAAGGCAGCTATGCTTGACATCAAAAGTGCATGTCCAGATAGGCTAACTTGGTTGATGCGTGTCATCGTGTCCCATTTGGGTGCATAGATAATAATGATTCAATCACAGGATTGTCACAGACAGACATGATTATTTACAGACCGCCAGAACATGGCTGAAATTTTGCTGAATGTTGCTTTAAGGAACAAAGAAACTAAACAAAGAAAAGGATGAAATTGGGAAGGGAACATTGAACTGGTTGACCTTTTAGCCACAATTATAGAAAGTCAAGAATCCTGGAATTGTCACTCCTGGGGTAGTTTTGTCTCCTTGCTATTGCACCAAAGTCGTTTTTGAAGGATACATTTTCAAGAGCTAGCCCCCACGTTCATAACATATGATATTAAATCAATGTAACTCAACCGGAAGTGCCTATAACGATTCTATTAAAGTAACTAGAGGCAAGTGACATTCAGTTTTAAAGTTGTCTAGCATTTGCAGGTGTTTCCCAAACAGGCAATAGTTGCATTTAAATCTGGCTTGTGCTTCCGGAAATCGGAAATGAATATAACTTAAGCAAAAGATAGATATAAGCTAGATAGAAATTGTCGATGACAGATAGCTGATTTGGTTAAGTCAAAATGGTTCATTATACATGGTTTTGATCTGAATCTTCTTGGGTATTCAGGAAATGGTGGGGATGAGGCTGTGTCGTTTGTGCACGTAATGCAAACACCTTTTGGTGTTGGCAATATTCCTACGACAGTCAATGAACTTAAGCCATTTCCTCGCAGCAAGATCCAGATACAAAACAAATGCTTTCCTGCAGAGGATGTGACTGCCCACCTCTCTTTGCGCAACAATAACAATGTCACTGACATAACCTTAGAAAGGACATTGAAGGAACAAATCAATATCCATTTACATTCATGACATTTCAAAGAGAGTGCAGTTTGAGTGTTTCTATAATATGCGCATGCAGTGGAACGGCAATTACGTCAAAAGAGGGCATCCGACATATTGTTTAGGGTTTCTCAAAGTTCATGTTACGTATTACTGTCGGTTTATATCGACAGTGAGTGATATACAATTTAACATCGCATCGTCATAATTTCATCTATATAGCTACGAGAAAAAGTTTAATCGCTATAGGCACTTTATATTATAAATACATAAAGTTACATGTATAAGCAAACTTTCACACGTATTTTAGAAGATCACTTTTTACAACAGTAAGAATTAAGATCAAGAGGTGGACACATACATCAGTTAAAGGTGATGACCACAGCCAACTCAAGTGGACATCTTAATATATTTATATCTTTAATATCTGAAGAGATAGTTTTACCACTTTGAATCCTCGACAACTTCGAAACGAATAATTGAAAGGGAGCCCCGTATGTGAACCAAGGATGAGGAATATGATGACATGTAGTGACTGAGTTGGGTTTAACGCCACAAAGGGATGCCCAAAGGGATGCAGGTCTCAGACGCGTATGGTGCTGACAAAACTAGAAACATAATCGGGGTGAAGCGGGATTCGAACCTACAATCATAGATTTCTGGCGTGCCCAAGGAACACAACTTGGCACAGCTTTAGACGACTGAGCCATCCGTGCCCCCATGATGATATGTAACAGTTTTAATAAAAGACAGCTACATGTAATCAGTCAGATAAGTGAACACGTATTGTCTCTTCCACAGACGAGATAGTCATACAGACATTGGTACGCCCTGTGTGATATATTTCCAAAAGAATGTAGAGTAAATAAGTACAGTTGTTTCATGCAATAAAATCATAAGTCAAGCACGTTAAGGTATCAGAACTATCACCTGTCTAGTTGGACTAGCAAGATTAGCTTCTCCTATACGGTACAATTTTGACTCATGCCATAGGTAAATGCATTTGTGTCCCAGAGAACTTATAAACAAGTCACCTTTGTTCCTTACAATGTTCTTGACCTGAAAATGTAATCTTGTTAGTTTTCTTCTCCTTCTGTTTTTGAACAACCATGATTCCATGAGATTGGCTTTGTCTTTGTAATAAATGGCTTCTCCATTATCACTCAGAGCTAGACCATGTACTTCATTTGATGATGTTATCTTCAGCAAACCCTGCCCATCATATCCACACGAGTAGATGTTTCTGCTGGCAGCGACATACACTAGTTCTCGCCTTGTATCAAGGCAAACAGCCCAAAGTTTCGTGCAACATCTGATCGTCTTGAAAAATCTCCCATCAGGTGCCATCCTATATAAGCAGGAATGTGGCCACCTCGAACTCAGGAATACCAGCTGCTGAGCATTGTCCACTGCTATTGACAGGGCACGGATGTGCGACCTTACAGTAACACTGCCATTAGAATGCAATGAGAATGACCTGATCTTCATTGGCCTTGAAGTAGCCATCAAAAGCTTTTGGAGTGTTGGCACATATGCCAAGGCAGTGACATATCGTTGATTTATATTATAATATGTTGTGATGGAGCCGTTCGGAAGTTGGAGCGCACGTAATGGCGTCTTCGATCCCTTCATATAGGGTGCAACCAAGAGATGTGTCTTCTCCTCTGTTCTCCCTGTAAGAATATAATTGTGTTTTATAAATGAATTGACCGTTAATATAAATTTCGGTTGGTCCGGTTTTGAATCTTAGAAACAAGTGTGCAATCTTTAAGCACCTGCACATCAGATTCTAATTGGTATTGGTCAACATGACTATAAGGAATCAAACCATTCATCATAAGCAAGTAGTTTTTAGTTCCAGCAAAATCAGTACACCACCACCAAGTCATCGGATTTTCTGGTCCATCACTTCATTGTCGGAAGGCAACAAACGAACATTTTCATGCTAATTGTGTGACTGGCTCACCAGGTGTTTTTTTGTTCAGTTTTCTAACGCCGCATTCAGCAATATTCCAGCTACATGACAGCAGTCTCTAAATATTCAAGTCTGTACAAGTGAATCCACTGGCTGATTTCATGTGAAGCGACGCGCGTAATAGGGATACGGTGTCAAGCATCAACCAAGGTCTGACAACCTGCTCCCGGTAAAAAAATGAAAATGACACATGCTGGGGAAAAAAGAGTTGATAACAGGGAAAGTCTGGCAATGCTTCGTTTGTTTAATCCCCTAGGACACATTAGTCAGTGTCGATGATATTTTAGAAGAGGATGACCCTTTCTTATTAAATGTGGTTCAGGGTTTCTTTTAAGTTCTTTTCGGAATAGCAAGAGTTATGTGCGTTTAGTTTGAACTTAAGATCTAAAAAACAATGTATTTCTTATGAAGAAAACGTGACTACAACTCTACATACACACAATACACTGGTAACATGTTGCTAACATTCCTGGTAATAAATAATGTGGCACTTTATATGCATTTTGAGTTCTATCATTTCCACATAAACATATATATTACATCATTTCCGAGTTCATCGAGAGGGTATGATTTAATGAGTGAGAGAAGAGCTTCGTAATATAGCCAACATAAAGGCAATGTAATTGAGCAAGGTTTTTCAGAATGCCTCGAGTGTTCCCATTAATACCCGTGTTAATATGTCTATCCAAATGTCCGTCTATTATTAACCATATCATGTCATTATGTTTGAAAACTATCCAAGTTTATATTGCAAAGGGAAGTCAACAGCTGATTATTATTTCAAATTATTCATCATGTTGCAGTTAGATTTGCTTCAAATAAGTAAAAGAACAAATATTGAACACTTACGTTTTATGCATCGAAAGCCTTTTGATCTGGTAAGGACAATCCTAGAATGTCTCTCTGTGCAAAGCTCCTTTCTTTGTGAATAGGATCCGAGTGTTTTCTAAGACAGACACATCGATTTTACAAATGTATTTATACAAATTACTTAGAATTTTGTAACGGAATCACAAACAAATCATAACCATAATTGTTCGCCAAATGGTATTTTAATTGTCTTACTGACAAGAGAAAGTGTGTCCTCCAAAGTAGGGGGCATGGGTGGCCCAGACGTGTAAGGCGCCGCGATTCGCTGTGCAGAGTTGCGTCCCTTGGACGCCAGAAACCTCTGGTTGTGGGTTCGAATCCAAGTTCGCCCCAATTATGTTTCTAGGTTTGTCAGCACCATACCCGTACTCGTGGGTTTCACCGAAGCGGTAAACGTCTGAGACCTGCATCACTTCGGGCTTTCCTCCCACATTAAGGTGACACGCCATTATATAACTGGAATACTGTTAAAAGCGGCGTTAAACACAACTCTTTCACTCCTCCAAAGTAACCTCAATTCAGCTTTCATAATCATTATTACACTTCAAGGCGGTGGTGATCAATCGCTGGTGCTGATATCAGTACTGTCCGAAGGATGCTGAGAATCTTCACGCTGAACCCCTTTTCTGTTTAGATTGAATAGATAAAAGTGGGATGCAAATCTTCCAATGTGTAATGCCAAAACTCAAGTGATAACTCCAAGTAACAGAGGAGAAACTAATTTGATTCATGTTGAGGATTAGTCAAAGTCATATGTTTTTTCCGACGATTTAAACATTATTATTTTCAAGCAGACGAAAAAGAAAATAAACTGAAAAAAAAGCAACTGTGAGTAATAGCTGCCATTGCAAGGATATAAATACAAACTCTCAACTTGTTAAACCTAAGTTTATTTTCGCATGATTAACATACGACAAAGAGGGCTAAATCTGTCCTTAGAACCTCAGTAAAACCTGGTACCTTGCTGATATTCAGATAAACTGCCTCCTCTCCGTTTGTCTGTAGTGGATATTTGGACCATGTAGCTATGCAGGCCAACCGTTTTATCAGAAATACGCAAAAAGTGCAATCATCGCAGTGGCCACAATGATCTTTGCACATTTCCAGTCCGACTGGCTGCCTCTCTTGGTCAAATGTTGCCGTGACCACCATTATAAAAGCAGCGCAAACTATTCGAAGTCTACAGTCACATCGTCTGTAAGGAAGCATCTTTCTGAACCTGAATGTTCCTGCAAGCACAACATATAACTTTTCTATATAGTGTATACTGTCAAAAATCAATAGACATGAAATATTGCCTAAAATCAACAGCTGTGACTGTATTAATACTCCACTGTAAATGTTTACAGTCCTTTGACGTGACGCTACGAACTTAGAATGCATTAGTGTTATAGTTTCAAGAATGTTCCAGTTTGAGGCGGCAATGAGTGAGCGTGTTATTATATATAGTCACATCGGCAGTATATCGTGACTAATCCTGCGAATAAGGACAGTAAAAGAACAAGATTTATCACAGATACATATTTAAAACTAGCTTTAAGAAAAAATTAATTGTTCACTATTATGTGGGTGGCTCTTGTCATCCCGTCTCAGATTTATACACTAAAAGATGCGGAAAACCCTCCTTGTGTATGGAATTATCACGATAATAAAATGTTCGACCAGTGGGGTACATGCCACGTTTTTATTGATTTCCCAAAAAACCTATAGAAATAAAGTAAACAGTTTAAAATCCTGTTATTATAATATCTAAACGGTTGACACACTTGATAATATTTCACAAATCGAGAGAAGTGATTTGGTTGTTGGAAAGACATCAATGTTCTGTCAATCAAGCGACCAGGAAAAGTAGCGAATCAAATTCTTCTGCATATGTGTGCATATATTTAATATACATATGATCCATTATGTTCAAGTAATATATTCAGTTTTAGTTATAAGATAAAAGGAAACCGGTACTCATTAACCTGTATATATGAAAAAATAATATCTATATTGCATTTTCAATCAAACTATCAGGCATTATCAGGGTGAGTGAGTTAATTTCAGCATTATTTCAGCCATATAGAGACGAGACTAAGTTGATACATGCACAGTTTGTTCATTTATACAGAGTTATATTTTAAAACACAATTCATGGAACATTTTGGAGCATACTAAATTTAAAAACTATTTATGAACCATATTTGAGCATAACAATATGATGTATACAGTTTTAAAACACGGGCGAAAGGTCACCAGTAACCAAATCTATGCAACCTCGCTCGGAATCATGGGGACTTACAGTACCTCTGCTTCTTGCATGATACCTAGCAGGATTGTACTTCGGTGAAACCCACAAACACGAGAATGGTGCTGACAAACCTAGAAACATAAGTGGGGTGAACCGGGATTGGAACCAACAATCATAGGTTTCGTGGACAACGGACGCAACTCTGCACAGCGAATCGCGGCGCCTTAGACGACTGGGCCACCGGTGCCCCGCCAAGCCAATGTTAAAAAATACTCGAAATTGATGCTAAAAAAGACTGGTTGATGATATTTACATCGATTATATTGAGAATACTACACTCATTCTCGTTGGATACCATTTGTACGAAACAAGTGGACTTTCTATGATATCTGACTGAGCGAATTTATTACCCACGTTAAATATATATGTAAGTGTAAATACAACTTTTGTTCGTTGACAGACCAAATTGAAACCGGTTGCAAAATCTGGCTGCGCATGAATATTGATATATGCCCAAATATGGACATTGTTGACATTTCTATGCATACGCATTGACAACATGCGCCTGCAGTTGTGTTTGCAAACATAACAGCACCGACGTTCAAGATCCTTTTGGAAGAATTTCTTCAACTTATGAGAATTCATATTGTTAGTACGCAGGACACTTATAAGACAATTTGAAAAATCTCATTAGCGCCGCGCTTTGAATATGGGACCAACAATCGGTCACTCGCATTGCCGGGGTCCCGCCTGTGCATTCAAAATGGTTCGGATTCCTTGATCTAGCGGTTGAATAATTTTACGATTCTTAACCCCCTTGGACAGAGCCTTCAGTATTGTCAGTTGATAATAGAATCACACAAAATTTAAAAAAAACAAGCATTTAATTATTCACGTACAAATTTAAAATCTATTACACAGACCAATTTCTTTTAAAGAGCTGATAATAAGATGCCCGCTGACACGGGAAAAGAGATCTTTCACATTTACGCTTTCATAATGTGAATCCCTTGCGAAAAACTGTAAGGGGGGGGGGGGGGGGGGGGGGCACCGGTGGTCCAGTCGTCTAAGGTGCCGCGATTTGCTGTGCAGAGTTGCGTCAATTGGGCACACCAGAACCTATGATTGTTGGTTCGAATCCCGGTTCAACCCGCTTATGTTTCTAGGTTTGTCAGCACCGTACCCGTGCTCGTGGGTTTCACCGAAGTGGTAAACGTTGGAGACCTGCTTCATTTCGGGCTTTCCTCCCACATTAAGCTGACACGCCGTGATATAACTGGAATACTGTTAAAAGCGCCGTTAAAACACAACTCATTCACTCACTTAAAACTGTAAGCAGCAGGATGGAGTCATACATTTATTCAACCAATGTCAAAGAAAATACAAGAAAACTCTCAATAGCTAAAGAAATCCTCTGTGGAAAACATTTGATCGACACAGATAACAGGTATTACATCCCGCCTGCCCATGGAGATGTAATAAAGCATTATGTTCCTTTAAAAAGATTCCAAAGAAGCATGTAAGAACAACTTAACATCGTACTCCTATCCTTAATTATATCTGGCTTAATGCAACTATCTTTGTGATATTTGTTATCATTCGCTTCTTTTTGTTATTGTTAATCTGCTGCGTATCACAACTTACTATGTTTATACACTTATCATCCCTTGTTTGTATTCATTGCAGCTTGAAAACAGTGTAAGATTCTACATCAACACGTCTGGCCAACAAATAATTTTAATTTCGAAATACCTGAATAAGAATGTGCCTTAAATCAAAAACACTTGTATCCCCAGTATCTCATTAATAGGGCGATGATGGAATTACCCAGGCATCCGACCAAGGAAGAAAGAATATTCCTGCAGTCCAATATATTGTATAGATGAATAGCAGATTATTAATGCCCGAGAGAAGGAAATACGTCATTGGACTCAATTTTCTGAACTTTCCTACTTTCCATTTTACACCAATTCAAAAGAAAATACCTACTGTTTTCGACGTAGTGTTTTTTCTTAGTTTGTTCCCACGAATGAATATTAATAATTTTACTGAAAAAAAAGTGTTCCACATCCAAGTAGGTGCCACGTTAAACTAAAAGGTTTCTATCAAAAAAGCTTCTAAATGTTCATTTTTAGGACATGAATGCTGAACTACTTAAATTTTTTCTTCAAATAATTGACAAGGTTGATATATATCTACAGATAGACTGATACAATAGACAGGAATACTCTCGTAGCAAAAGGATCAAGTGAATATCTGCGGAAGTCTAATGTTTTGCTTCAAAAATGTATGTCTTTAAGTATTCTTGGCTTTAGTTATTTATTTCCATGACCTTCTGGGGCATCGTTCTCTTACTTCTGTGTAACTTAAAACTGCATGCGCCCTGATGCGAGGGAACAAACGATGTATACATACCTTTAACATTTCAGTTGTTGCTCACTGTTTGAAAATCAAAATTTAACTAAGATTTTGAGCAGGCCTATTTCAGCGTGTTATCAGCGGTATCTTCTGTCTGTGATGTCCATATGTTTGACTGTTCTCCCTTCACAGGTTTTATTATCAGTTTAGCTGTCATTGTTGTTGTATGCCTGGAATGCTGCTGACGTGAGGTAAAGTTAACTAATTTACTATTTCGTAGAATATCCTATGTTGCTTCATTTCAGTATTTCTTTTTACTGTTAGTTGATTTCAGCGTATGCTTAATATAATGTAAATGAGAGCGACATAACCATTTTCATCATCATGAGAAATCTATGCTAAAAGTATAGTCCATTCTACGATCACGACTCTGTCATAAGCTCAGCGTGGGGTTAAACAACAATTCGCGAAAAGATGAACGTTCATAATTAAAATAGTTATTTAGCACCTTTTTCTATGGGTCTTTCTGTACAGGTCAAACAATTGTGACTGTAGATAGATAGATAGATAGATAGATAGATAGATAGATAGACGTCATAGTGCAATCTAACTTTGTGAGTCACAATAAGGCGCATGACATTGTGTGGGTCAGGCGTACGACACATACAGAAATAAGTATTCTACCATGACTTGATGAATGCTTGATTCTGAATGGTTAAAAAGAGGATTCCTTTTTACTACGGAAACCCCTTTCAAATACATTAAGCCTTTTCACACAAAAAACGTGCGTATAAATTGCTGCCGATCGATCACCCGCATAATTGATCACCCGCATACGTGTTTTTTTTATTTTGAAGTTTACACGATATACGGCTTTTCAATTGGATGGGAGGTCGGTCACCTGATCGTGAAAATGACGTTTTTTCAGTTTATGAACGACACAATTCATACTTTGCCTTAGTGTCTATTTGACACATCCTTAAACACATTTCAATGATCGGCCAATTGATCAATGATGACGGAAACATGTAACCGCCATGGGTTCATTAGCAACTTCCGAAATCTGTCCCGTCACGTTTGTCGTGTCGGCCATTTGGACGTCTTGTACTTAATGTAGTGAGTGAGTGAGTTTAAATTTAAGTGACATTGGCAATATTGCAGCCATATCGTGACTATCAAGTGTTAAACATGCTACATATTTTGAAACTTATATAAAAACCTGCCAACAGAGGACAGTAAAATAACTAGACTTATCACAGAAAAAGATATAAAACTAGTATGTGATTTAAAAAAAGAAGTATAACACTATACATAACATGATAAAAACGGGCAAGAGATCGCCATCCTCTGAAGGTAGATCACCATACTGGGGGCCATAGGGGCTTACAGTACCTTTGCTACCTGCACGGACCCTAACAGGATTTACACCATCCCTTCAGTGGCTGGCGATTGTACGCAATTTAGCCATCAGTTAAAAGAAACGAATATACTAAGTTTAAAAAAGTGGTTCGAATATACGTACTTTCAGGTTGTGGTCTTACGTATCCTCTCAGGGGGAGAATAATTTTACACTACTTCAACTCCCTTGAGGATCTCTAACCATCAAAGTTACAGAATAAACACTACCAATATGATAAACAATAACTATCTACACAATTCAAAATTTATCAATACGTTTAATTAAATGACAACTAATACTATTAAAAAGATCCTTAAGAGATGATGATTTGAAATATTTATCCCTTGTGATGGCAAAATCAATACAGTCAAGCAGGACATGCTTGACCGTTATTGTCTCATCACAAGGGATACAAAATGGAGGATCCTCACCTTTCAGTAAATATTCGTGTATATATCTGCTATGGCCAATGCGAGCGATGTCGCATAATGACCTCTTCAAATCTGGACTGACAGCAAAGTAGGTGTAACCTACCTGGGTGTCCCTTTTCTTTTGCATCAGACCTCGAATGTAACATCTGATGAGAGGTTTGATATCGGTGTATGGGATACGAAGTGGTGTCACAGATTTGCTGAGTGCTGCTTTAGCAGCAGCATCGGCCATTGTATTCCCAGTGATTCCAACATGGCTGGGTAACCAACAGAAGACGATGTCGCTTGGCCAGTAGCAAGATCATTCAACAATTCAACAATTTCTATTATAAGTGAATGCGTGGATAACATGTTTTTAATAGCCTGGAGGCAAGAAAGAGCATCTGAAAAAATTATGAACTGTTTATGTTTAGATTGTCTATTGATGTATTTAAGTGCTGTTAAAATAACATTTGCTTCTGCTGTAAAAATTGAACCGTTATCTGTTATCAGGATGAGATAATCCTGGATCCAATGACGGTGGCGCTGGCAAAAGCCTCAGGCCTTGATGGTAAATAGGATCTATAATGTTTAAATTGCTTTTACAAGCTCCACCATAAATGATGGAGCCATAATCGAGTTTCGAGAGGAGAGGTGATCTGTATAGTTGAAGAGGGTTTTCTGATCTTTTCCCCAATTAGAGTTTGAGACAACCAAATGGTGATAAAAAATTATACCCAGGAACTTACCTTCTTTTACAACCTTAATAGGCGTGTTATCTAAAATTAGTATCGGATCTTTGTGCGGTTTATATTTTCTACAAAAATGAATACAATTTATTTTAGATTTTGAGATTTTAAATCCTTTTTCCGAAGGCCATTTTTGGATTTTAATTAAACATAGTTGCGGTTGCTTTTCAATTGTATTCATGTTTTTGCCACGACAGGAAATATTGAAATCATCCACAAAAAGTGATCCATCAATTGAATCATTTAAAACTTTCGATAAGCTATTGATTTTAATGCTAAATAAAGTGACAGACAAAATACTGCCTTGTGGGACACCCTGATCCTGATTATAATGATCAGACAGGGTTGAACCCACACGGACTTGAAATTGCCTGTCGGTTAAAAACTCGGCTATGAATTGAAGCAAACGGCCTCGCAATCCAAAGTCATGTAAATCTTTTAAAATACCATGTTTCCATGTAGTGTCATATGCTTTTTCGAGATCGAAAAATATAGACACTGCATGTTGTTTATTTTTCATTGCATTTTTAACAAATGATTCTAAGCGAACCAAATGATCGATCGTACTTCTGTTTTTCCTGAAACCACATTGTATATTAGTAATGAGATTATTGGTTTCTAAGTACCAAACTAGTCGATTATTTATCATGCGTTCCATGGTTTTGCAAACGCATCTTGTCAATGATATTGGTCGGTAATTTGATGGATTAGTATGATCTCGATCGGGTTTGGGTATCGGGACAAATATAGCCTCACGCCAGGAAGGAGGAAACTTCCTTGAGGTCCAAATTACATAAAAAATATTCAATAGTGTTTCTAAAAAGGATTCCGGTAAGTGCTTCAAGCGTTGATAATGTATGTTATCAGCTCCTGTAGCAGTATCGTGAGCTTGTCCAAGGGCAGTGTGGAGTTCATATATAGAGAATAGTTCATTGTAATCCTCTCCGTTTTCTCAATGAAAATCAAAAGGTTTCTTTTCTTGCTGTTTTTGATACTGAGGCGAAATGGTCCCCCTTGCAATTGGCACATTTTATGGCAGCTGTGCACTCAGTGCTCTCATGTGATCCACTGCAGCGGGCACAGATTATACTGAGAGTGCAGGTCTTTGCACCATGACCAAATTGTTGACATTTGTAACATCGGAGTGGGTTAGGTACATAAACCTCAACTCCGATGTTAAAATATCCAGCTTTGATAGATGTTGCTATTTTAGATAGGGAAAAAGTAAACAGATAAGTGTGAGTCTTGATAATTTGGTCATCTTGTTTTCGTGTGAATCGCTTGACAGCTGTAACACCTCGTTTTGTCAGTTCAGTCACAATCTCATCCTCGTTCATGTCAGACAGACATCGGGCTCTGTCTCTTACAGTGCCCCGACACGAGTTCAGCGTTCTGAGTGCCGAGACAGGAACCTCTACATTTGCAAATTGGCTGATTGATAGCAGGTTCAGAGATTGTTGTCTTCTTGCACACTCTACAAGTATGGAGCCATTACGCAGTCGGGAGACATTTTCTACTTTGCCACAACAACCATTGATGGCTTTGGAAATAGCAAACGGATTAAATTTTAAGGGTTGGTGATCTGAAGCTTCGATTACAATAAATCGAATCCAGGAATATAATTGTAGATCCGTTTCTTCCTCAGAAGAGCTGGCATCTAAGTGTTTTCTTTTTGAACCAGGGTATTTTGTTGACATAAAGAGTAGACTTGGGCAACATTCTTGGGCAACCCGTCAACAGTCAAGGATTATAAAGCAGATTTTTGTTGAAAAGTCGTAGTGTCACTGTCCTATAGATTATAAAGCATGTTATGAGATGAGACTCGGAAGGTTCACTGTTCCATGGGTAATACAGCATGCTATGTGATGAGACATCAAAATACATCCTTGTATTATATACACCATGTTATGTGACGAAAAATCGAAGGTTCACAGTTCAATAAATAACATTTTTTGTTATGTGATGAGATATCGAAAGTTTCACTGTCCCGTTGATTATAAACCAGGTTATGTGATGAGACATCGAAAGGTCAATATTCCATGGATTATAAACCCTGTTATGTGAGGCAATGTTTATTCAGTAGAGTAGATACTGTTATACTGGAGTAGAAACTGAATAATTCTCAGAAGGAAAACTCTTTCCCTTTTACTTTACTTGTTAACACTATCTCCTCAATAAATCTGAACAATTACTCTATATGATGCATGCACACACATTCCAGCATGAAACTTTAATGAATATTTGTTTGATATAATACACATAGAAGCTCATATATTCAAGTTTCTTTAGTGAATGATTTGTTCAACTCAGGGCGTCGGTTTTCCATAAAAATCACTAAAAGCCTATTCAACTAATGGAATATTCCTCTTACAGTTATGATATTCTGAATAAATATACGAAGCAATATGCATATGGATATTCAGCAGTATGTGCATATTTAACATGCAAAATTAAATGTTTCAGGTTCAAACTTCTGAGAAGGAAAACTCTTTCCCTTTAGTTTACTCTATTCAGTAGAGTAGATACTGTTATACTGGAGCAGAGACGCCTGTTATGTACACACAAAGGTAGCGATGACACTCGGTGAAGTCAGCTACATAAGCAAAGGATGCAGCCAGTGATATAACAATGGAATTATGGCTGATTGGGGTCTTTAAATCAATAAAAATAACGAACTATATCGAGCTTTGTAAATTAGAATATCGTGCTTTTGTTTCTTCATCACAGTGCCCAGTGACGCTTGTCCCGCCTGCAGGCGGATTTCAAGGTGATATCGCCTATGTGCATAGAATCCAACAACTCCACAGCTTGTTCCCAACAAGAGGGCACAAATGGAAATACACTATTTCATGCGGTGTATCACAACAATAGTTTTGTTCAGAATCAGTATAAACTGTTGATGTGACCTTCACGAATTGTTACCGTCGTACATTGTTGTGACGAGATGACAACGTATATCATTCACATATTGAGAGAAGTTGTATTTCTTTTTACGTTCCGTGACGAGATGTCGAAGGATTAGTTCCATGGGTGATAATGCAAGTTCTGTAACGAGATGTCGAGGGTTTTGTTCATTACTAAATAGACAACAAAGATACAAAGGATTACCAGGTGCATGGAAGATAATGTAATGTGTAAAAGTAACACTGAAAAGATACACCTCAATATATGTTTTTTTTAAGAGTTCTCGGAACATTTTGCGATGCATATTGTTGATGAAGCATGTTATAACTTATTAACAAAGTCACACAGAAATGTTAATGTCCTTGATATTTATGTTTCTCAAAAATGTTCATGTAAACAATACTTACTGAAATTAAGTGAAACCCGTAAATGCGAACATTTGATCTATTTGCTAAAAATAATAAACACTAGCACATCAATGTAACGACGATGTATCCATACGTGGCTTAATTATGGTTGAAAGTTAAATGCTATCAAATATACTTCTATTAAAATTGTCAACAGAGTTTGCCATGACACTTTACAAGTGCGCCCAACACAACATAATGCATACAAACTCTTCAGGTCCTCAGCAACCTATGCTTGCCATAAAAGGCGACTATGCTTGTCGTAAGAGGCGACAAACGGGATCGGGTGGTCAGGCTTGCTGACTTGTTTGAAGCATGTTATCATCACAATTGCGCGGATCGATGCTCATGATATCAATAACTGGATTGTCTGGTCCAGAATAGATTATTTACAGACCGCCGTCATATAGCTTCAATCTTGCTCTGTGTGCCCTTCAACAACAAACCAACTAACCAGCAGTATAAGAATACCTACACTAGACAGAATTAACTGACCAGCAGACTTCCTTAATCCAATTTCCATATCACGATGCAATTTTACGACAAGACAGCAACAGTTGTGTGTTTTTTATTGTAGTTAATCATGTCTAACAATACATAGGTAAAATTAATCACGAAACGTTTTTGAAATTGCGCATGCCTTGAGTACAATATTTTCATTTAGACAAATATTGGTACCAATACACAAAATAACAAGCAATTGGTCATATTACGTTACATTTTATGCTCGATCAATTGAATAATAGTTGATAGACATGAATATGACATTTGGTCTGATGTGTTTAAGTAGTTATTACGACAAAAGGATGAAATTGGGAACATTGAACTGGTTAACCTTTGAGCCACAGTTATAGAAAGTCAAGAATCCTCGAATTGTCACTCGTTGTTACTGCACCAAGGCCCGTTTTTGTAGGATATATTTACAAGAGCCAGCCCCTATGTTCACAACTAGAGTTAATGAAGCATATAATATTAAACTGAGGGTCACTGTAACTCAACCGGAAGTGCCTATAACGATTCTATTAAAGTAACTAGAGGCACGTGACATTCTCTTTTAAAGTTTTCTAGCATTTGCAGGTGTTTCCCAAACAGACAATAGTTGCATTTAAATCTATACTGCTTTGGGCTTGTGCTTCCAGAGAGCGGAAATGCTTATAACTTAAGCATAAGATAAATATTAACTGCATAGAAATTGTCGATGTCAGATAGCTGTCATCTGATTTGGTTAAGTCAAAATGGTTCATAATACATGATTTTGATGTGAATCTTTTGGGGGTATTCAGGAAATGGTGGGGATGAGGCTGTGTCTTTTTGTACACGTAATAAAAACACCTCTTTGTGTTGGCAATATTCCCACCACAGTCAAAAAACTTTAGCCATTTCCTTGAAGCAAGCTCCAGATACAGATGCTTTCCTGCAGAGGATGTGACAACAACCTCTCTTTGCACAACAATTACATTGTCACTTACATAGTTTTAGAAAGGAAATTGAAGGAACATATATCCATTTATATTCATGATATTTACAAAAATAGCGCGATTTTAGTGTTTCTAAAATATATGCATGCAGTGGAACGGCAATTACGTCAAAAGATGACATCCGGCATATATTGTTTAGGGTTTCTAGTTTAGGGTTCATGTTACGTATAACTGTCGGTTAAGATCGACAGTGAGTGAGATACAATTTAACATTGCATCAGAATTATTTCACCCATATAGCTACGAGAACAAGTTTCAATAGCTATAGGGACTTTATATCATCAATACATAAAAGTTACATGTATAAGCAAACTTTCCAAACGTATTTTAGAAGATCACTATTTACAACAGTAAGAATTAAGATCAAGAGGTGGACACATACATCAGTTAAAGGTGATGACCACAGCCAACTTCATTGGACGTCTTAATATACATATGTCGTTAATATCTGAAGAGATAGTTTTACCACTTTGACTCCTCGACAGCTTCAGGGCAAATCGGAAACGAATAACTGAAAAGGGTCTACGTTTGCAACCGAACATTTAAAAGGGAGCCAGTATGTGAACCAAGGATGCTGGAGTCATTGACCCCAGAACTTGAGTCAGCAAAATCTCAAACATCTGTGCCCATGTCCTTCCTTGATTAAGCAGGTTTTAAAATATCGGAACAACCTAATATGACGAGGAATATGATGACATGTAGTGAGTTCGTAAGTTCGTGAGTTGGGTTTAACCACACATTTAACAGTATTCCAGTTATATCACAGCGTGTCACCTTAATATGGGAGGAGAGCCCAAAGTGATGCAGGTCTCACACGTTTACCACTTTGGTGAAACCCACGAGCACGGGTATGGTGCTGACAAACCTAAAAAACATAATCGGGGTAAACCGGGATTCGAACCCACAATCATAGATTTCTGGCGTGCCCAAGGAACACAACTCTGCACAGCTTTAGACGACTGAGCCACCCGTGCCCCTACGATGACATGTAACAGTTTTAATAAAAGACAGCTACACGTAATTAGTCGGATAAGTGAACACGTATTGTCTCTTCCACAGACGACATACAGCCATACAGACATTGGTACGTCCTGTGTGATAGATTTATAGAATGTATAGAATGTAGAGTAAATAAGTACAGTTGTTTTATACAATAAAATCAAGCACTTTAAGGTATCAGTGCTATCACCTGTTTAGTTCGACCATCAGGATTAGCTTCTCCCAAACGGTACATTTTTGACTCATGCCATAAGTGAATCAATTTGTTTCCAAGAGAACTCATAAACAAGTCACCTTTATTCCATACAATGTTCTTGACCCGAAACTGTAATCTAGTTAGTTTTCTTCTCTTTCCGTTTTTGAACAACCATAATTCAATGAGATTTGTTTTGTCTTTGTAATAAATGGCTTCTCCATTATCACTCAAAGTCAGACCATATACTTCATTTGTTGCTGTTATCTTCCGCAAACCCTGCCCATCATATCCAGACGAGTAGATGTTTGTGCTGGCAGCAAAATACACTAGTTCTCGCCTTGTATCAAGGCAAACAGCCCAAAGTCTCACGAGGCATGTGATCTTCTCGAAATATCTCCCATCAGGTGTCATCCTACTTATGCAGGAATTTGGCGACCACGAACTCAGGAACACGAGTTGTTGAGCATCGTCCACTGCCATTGACATTGCATAGATGTCCGACCTTACAGTAACACTGCCATTAGAATGGAATGAGAATGACCTGATCTTCATTGGACTTGAAGTAGCCATCAAAAGCTTTTGGAGTGTTGGCACATATGCCAGGGCAAGGACACATCCTTGATTTATATCATAATATGTTGTAATGGAGCCGTTCGGAAGTTGGAGCGCACGTAATGGCGTCTTCGGTATCTTCATATAGGGTGCAACCAAGAGACGTGTCTTCTCCTCTGTTCTCCCTGTAAGAATATAATTGTCTTGTATAAATGAATTGACCGTTGATATGAATTTCGGTTGATCCGGTTTTGAATCTTAGAAACAAGTGTGCAATCTTTAAACACCTGCACATCAGATTCTAATTGGTATTGGTCAACATGACTATCAGGCATCAAACCATTCATCATAAGCAAGTAGTTTTTAGTTCTAGCAAAATCAGTACATCACCACCATGTCATCGGATTTTCTGGTCCATCACTTCATTGTCGGAAGGCAACAAACAAACATTTTCATGCTCACCAGGTGTTTTTTTTGTTTTGTTTTATAACGCCGGAATCAGCAATATTCCAGCTACATGACAGCAGTCTCTAAATAATCAAGTCTGTACAAGTAAATCCTCTGGTTGATTTCATGTGCAACGACGCACGGAATAGGGATACGGTGTCATGCATATTAGGCACTTGTTGTCATTATTGGTTTTCAGTGTTGCCTATTACAACTACTAGAATCCTTTTTAGCGGTGATCGAGACTGGTTAATCTCTAGCGTTGACATTTTACATTTTCGTACAAATTGTGTTTCATAATGTTAACCAATTGTCAGTTAACCAAGTCTTGCAATGCTTCGTTTGTTGAATACCCAATGACACATTAGTCAGTGTCGTTGACATTTTAGATGAGGATGACCCTTTCTTATTAAATGTGGTTCAGGGTTTGTTGTCATTTCTTTTGGGGATAGCAAGAGCTATGTGCGGTTAGTTTAATATGAGCTAAAAAGCAAAACAAGGTATTTCTTATGAAAAAAACGTGACTCCTCAAAATGTGAATACAACTTGCATCCACTCCACATGCACACGCTACACT
Source organism: Haliotis cracherodii (assembly GCF_022045235.1). NCBI lineage: Eukaryota > Metazoa > Mollusca > Gastropoda > Lepetellida > Haliotidae > Haliotis > Haliotis cracherodii. Next base: position 7,692,339 of record NW_027266269.1, read on the forward strand.
GGTAACATGTTGGTAACATTCTTTGTAATTATTAATTGGGCACTTCATGTGCCTTTTGAGTTCTATCATTTCATCACAAACAAAAGAAATTGAATTAATTGATACATTTTGAAGTATATAGTTACTTTTTGCGAAATGGTAGTGTTTAATTATAAACCTAGTTTGATTTTGGCTGTGCTCTGGAAGGGGGTTGAAGTAACGTAAAATTCTTGTCCTGCTGAGTGGGTATCATAAGACCAAATCATTCAGTTTGTTATTCCTACCGCAATTTTAAATCGTAGAATATTTGTAGATTTTAATAACTGACTTAAATTGACTACAATCACCAGCAGCTGAAGCGATAGTGTAAATCCTGCTGGGGAACCGGGTAGGTAGCAGAAGTATCGTCAGTCCCCACGGTCCCTAGTATGGTGACCTAACTTTGGTTGCTGGGGATCTATAGCCCGTTTTTATAATGTATTGTTGAATCATAGGTTATTCTTTTAATTGTTCACGCAACTTGTTTTACTTCTAAACTGTGGTAGTCTAGTTATTTATACTGTCCGTCGATGACAGGTTTTTCTTTGTCTAAATTTATTAACTATTAATGTTCTCGTCACTATATGGCTGAAATATTGCCGATGTGACATTAAATTTTAACTCACTCACTCGCTCATAAACATATATATTACATCAGTTCTGGGGGCAGGGGGTGGTAATTTGGTTCAAAGATTTAAAGAGTTCAACGAGAGGTTATGATTTAATGAGTGAGAGAAGAGCTACATAATATGGCCTACGTGAAGGCAACGTAACTGCGCAAGGTTTTTCTGAATGACCCGAGTGTCCCTATTTATACCCGTGTTAAAATGTTTCCATATGTTGAATATGTTCGTCTATTCTTAACCCTATCATGTTATTATGTTTGAAAACTTGCCAATTCTATTTTGGAAAGGAAAGTCAACAGTTGATTATCGTTACAAATTATTTAACATGTTGTAGTTAGATTTACTTCAAATAAGTAAAAGAACAAAATATAAACACTTACGTTTTATGCATCGAAAGCCTTTTGATTTGGTAAGGACAATCCTAGAATGTTTCTCTGTGCAAAGCTCCTTTCTTTGTGAATAGGATCCGAGTGTTTTCTAAGACATACACATCGATTTTACAATTACTTAGAATATTGTGACGGAATCACAAAAAAATCATGACCATGATTATTCGCCAAATGGTATTTTAATGTCTTACTGACAAGAGAAAGTGTGTCCTCCAAAGTAACCTCAATTCAGCTTTCATAATCATTATTACACCTCAAGGCTATGGTGATCAATTGCTGGTGCTGATATCAGTACTGTCCGAAGGATGCTGAGAATCTTCACGATGAGCCCCTTTTCTGTTTAGATTGAATAGATAAAAGTGGGATGCAAATCTACCATTGTGTAATGCCAAAACCCAAGTGATAACTCCAAGTAGATATATATATATATATAGCAGAGGAGAAACTATTTTGATTCATGTTGAGGATTAGTAAAAGTCATATGTTTTTTCCGACGATTTAAACATTGTTATTTTCAAGCAGACGAAAAAGAAAATAAACTGATAAAAAAGCGACTGTGAGTAATTGCTTGTCATTGCAAGGATATATATACAAAGCTGCCTTGAACTCTCAAGTTGTTAAACCTCAAGTGTATTTTCGAATGATTAACATACGACTAAGAGGCCTAAATCTGTCCTTAAAGCCTCAGTAAAACCTGGTACCTTGCTGATATTCAGATATACTGCCTCCTCTCCATGTGTCTGTAGTGGATATTTGGACCATGTAGCTATGCAGGCCAGCCGGTTTATAAGAAATACGCAAAAAGTGCAATTATTGCATTGGCCACAATGATCTTTGCACATTTCCAGTCCGAGTGGCTGCATCTTTTGGTCAAAAGTTGCCGTGACCAACATTATAAAAGAAGCGCAAACTATTTGAAGTGTACAGTCCCATCGTCTGTAAGGAAGCATCTTTCTGAACCTGGATGTTGCTGCAAGCACAAAATATAACTTTGCTAAGCTCATTGACAGTGCTAGGTATATTGTGAAATATTGCCCATTATCAACATTGTGACTGAATCAATATTCCACTGTAAATGTTTACAGTCATTTGATGTCACACAATATTCCAGTTATATCACGGCGTGTCAGCTTAATGTGGGGGGAAAGCCTTAAGTGATGCAGGTCTTAGAGGTTTACCACTTCGGTGAAACCCACGAGCACAGGAATGGTGCTGACAAACCTAACTGGGGTGAACCGGGGTTCGAACCCACAATCATAGGTTTCTGGCGTGGACAAGGGACGCAACTCTGCACAGCGAATCGCAGCACCTTAGACGACTGGGCCACTGTTCGACCCGCTTATGTTTCTAGGTTTGTCAGCACTATACCTGTGCTCGTGGGTTTCACCGAAATGGTAAACGTCTGAGACCTACTTCACTTCGGGCTTTCCTCCCTCATTAAGCTGACACGCATTTTTTCAACCGATCTCAAAGAAAATACAAGAAAACTCTCAATAGCTAAAGAAATCCTCTGTCGCAAACCTTTGATGATTACAGGTATTACATCCCTCCTGCCCATGGAGATCTAATAAAGCAATATGTTCCTTTAATTCGATTCCAAAGAAGCATGTAAGAACAACTTAACATCGTATTCCTATCCTTAATTAAATCTGGCTTAATCCAACTATCTTTGTGATATTTGTTATCATTCGCCTGCTTTTTGTTATTCTTAATCTGCTGCTTATCACAACTTATTATGTTTATACACACTCATCATCCCTTGTTTGTATTCATTGCAGCTTGAAAACAGTGTAAGATTCTACATCAACACGTCGGCAATGCAATAAATCAGATGTTGTTATCCATAAAGTTGTAATGTTATCATGGGCCATCATTCTCTGCTGTACTTGTTACAAGTAGAAGATTATCTTAAGATATATCGATTAAGGACTCCCGATTACCAGTGAACAAGAACAGGAACAGTAGAGAGTGGTATTGCCCAACATGCGTACGTTCAATCTTTACATACTGATTAGAGTGAAAGATGAGAGCATTACTGCATTCATGATATTAAGCCAATTAGGCGTTTTCTGTCCTGATATTCATAAACAAACCTATTCACACTCCAAAGCCTTCTTAATACCCAGAATTACAAGCATGATGATTATATACTTGTTGCCCTCTGCACCACGAATACCTAAAAAGGCCCAAAGACTGGCCAACAAATAATTTTAATTTCGAAATACCTGAATAAGAATCAGCTTAAATAAAGAACACTTGTAACCCCAGTATCTCATTAATAGGGCGATGATGGAATTACCCAGGCATCCAGCCCAGGAAGAAAGAATATTCCTGCAGTCCAATACATTGATAGACGAATAGCAGATTATTAATGCCCGAGGGAAGGAAATACGTCATTGGACTCAATTTTCTGCACATTCCTACTTTCCGTTTTACACTAATTCAAAAGAAAATACCTACTGTTTTCGACGTAGTGTTTTTTCTTAGTTTGTTCCCACGAAAGAATATCAATAAGTTCACAGAAAAAAAGTGTCCCACATCCAAGTAGGTGCCACGTGAAACTAAAAGGTTTCTTCTAAAAAAGCTTCTAAATATTCATTTTTAGAACATGAATGCTGAACCGCTTAAAGTTTTGTCTTCAAATAATTGACTAGGTAGATATATATCTACAGATCGACTGATACATTAGACAGGAATACTCTAGTAGCAAATGGATCAAGTGAATCTCTGTGAAAGTCTTATGTTTTGCTTCAAATATGTATGTCTTAAAGTAAAGTTGCTCACTTTTTGAAAATTAAACCTTAACAAAGATATTAAGCAGGACGTTTTCAGCGTGTTATCAGCGGTATCTTCCATATTTGATATCGATATGTTTCGCTGTCCTTCCTTTACATTCAAAGTACTTAAACTATCACTGTTTTAAACGCAGAATATTTATATATTTTAATTTACGGCTTATCTCGTCCACAATCGCCAATGACTAGAGGGCTGGCGTAAATCCTGCTGGGGTACCATGTAGGTTGCAGAAGTACCGTAAATCCACAAGGTCCCTAAGTATGGTGGCCTAACTTTGGTTGCTGGTTGACAGTTTTTACATATATTATTTAAATGTATAACTTGTTCAAGTCACGATATGGCTGAAATATTGCCAATGTGACTTTAAATATTAACTCACTCACTCACTCACCATGCTTAAAGCATAGTGCATGGTACGATCCCGGCTATGTCATAAGCATGTATTTATGAATCATTATGAAATTGCGATGATACCAGGTATTCGCGAAAAGATGAACGTTCATGATTAAATAGTTATTTAGCACCTTTTACTACGGGTCTTTCTGTACAGGTCAAACAATTTTGAATTTAAAGGATATACGGCTTTTCAATTGGACAGGAGGTCGGTCACCTGATCGCGAAATTGACGTTCACAATGTATGAACGACACAAATCATACTTTGCCTTAGTGACTATTTGACACATCTTTAAAGCTCAATCTGCGGTAGTAACTACCGCACTCTAGTGGGCGGAGCTTATACGAGTGATCTGACAGGTCAATATGACGTCATGATAACACATACATTTCATTGGTTAATGCGTATAGGGGTGACGTCATGTAAACACACACCCACGTGGACCGTTTGACAACAAGGACGTAAGTTTTAATGGTAATAAAGATCTATCAAACGTTTCCTAGACTTTCCAACAAACGCGTAGGTCTTTGGTTTAAAAACCTACCTGTCATGTCGTCTTCACATCTAAATAAAAGATACCGCGGATGTCAACGATTTATCCAACGCAGTCTAACACAGAAATTATAGATGTTCCAGTTCTGAACTATTCTAGATTTCTGGACGAGAACGAAATTCGTTTGTCGTGATGAATATGAGCAGTGTAATTGAACAAAAAACATAATATTTGTTACGGCACCAATCGTTCTCCTGCGGTGTACGGTATATCTGCAGTTTATGAATAGCATTTCTCACAATATATACGGCAATCGGTGATTTCAACAGTGTTTTTCTTCCTTGTGTTCGTTTAGCCCGTCCGGAATCTGGATGACAACGATCGTGTAAAAAACCCTGGTAATGGTCAAACATATTTCCAAGTGATAAAAGCAGTTTTTGTCGTTTCCGTATCATTCTTTCATTGCCTAGTAGCAATGTATGTTGGCAAAGTCACACTTGTCCGATGAAACTCCTCATGCCGAAGTAACTCGATCCGTGAAACTTGGCGGGTCCCAGTGACCCAGATACCTGTTGATTGGCATGCCAAGTGTCATTTGCATAAGGCCATCCATATTTTCTCCCCTCTAGCCTCAGCAAACCAGAGAACGGGCGGACGAAATAAAATATATTACTTATAAAAAATGTCTTTCAACAATTGTGTAAGTTATTTCATGACATTTATAAAAAAGTTTAACACTTGGTACTAGGGATGTAAATTGTGTATGTCTGTATATATATGTATATATGAATAATAATGTGTCGTCTTACAAATTGCATCTGTCCCGTAATGGAATGTTTCTGCAATAAATATTATCTTATCTATCTCATCTTATCTATGTTCTGCAGATTAAAAAATATCGGTCCACTTATAGCTGAACCATTTGGATTTTCGTTCATTGGGAGTAACACAATTGCCTTTCAAATGCTTTTCAGAGCAGGATACACATAACACAAAGTATAATTCTTTTATCATGAAACGTTTATCAAGCCAATTTTGTACGAAAAGTAGGTACCACAGTAGACATTGATGAATAAGAGAAATAAAATTAACGAATCAAGTAGGTTTTTTTTGTGTGCGTGTTTTGAGGTCTTTTTTTGTTGTTGTTGTTGTTATTGTTTTTGTTTTTTTGCTTATTGGAAGCAATAAACTGAATTCAACATTTGACATAATAAGAAAGAGAGTACCACAACCCTGTTCACCCTGCAGGTGCTATGGACATCATGTTTCTGCCCAGTGCTACTATTGATGCTCGTGGTCTTCTGTTGATATTTATGTAAAGGCGAAAGTTCAGTTAAAACGAACTTTATAGGAATACTTTTTTTTGGTTTTCCTTACATGTAAATAGCATGATGCTACTAAATTACTAGTCTGCCTCACAGAACCTGAACCTTATTTAATAACCTTCCGCCTAGCTCTTACTGTTACGATATAGCCCTAAATATGAAGCAAGTCTAAAATTTTCCAAAGCTGAATCTCTCAGCTCAGTTTGGATCTTTTTTTCAATTTATTGGAGTTATTGGTTTCTATCAAAATTATATGGGTTTCTTTTTGGTTTTTTGGTTGTTGTTTTTTTTTTACTAAGGATTTCTTGTACTAACATACCTCAGTGTGCGCCTACCCCATAACTGCTATCATTGATAATGATTAATGAATTGCCAAATAAGCCCGATATGTATATAGGTGGTTACCATACTGAACGTAATTCAAGGGATAACTGTTTTTAATGTATAGACATCAGTGCCATACTGTTAACAACTGAGACCAGCTCGCTCGCCCCTGCCTGTTTTACTGGAGCACGGCTATAGCTGATAAGATCATGGTTATGAGTATCAGGTTCAGTGAGAATAATGGGGGTTGGGAAGGGGTGGAGTGGGGGGGCGATTGCTGGCCGGGAGAGGTTAGGCTTGTGCCACAAAGTGTGCTGCGAGTAACTTGCGAAACCCTACATTGGAGTGTAGTATACCACCTCCCCTACACGTGTATGGTCGCCCGGGGGATGGTGGAAACTTTCTGCTCTATTTGTAAAATGTCACTGCCATGGTGGTATTCCCTGGATTATGACTGTTATTCTGAGGACAGTAAAATGTTGACCGTGTATGTGTATCTAGGGATCTAGGTAGGTGAGTGTGTCTTGTGGTGTTTGGGCACGAAGGGACTGGCTCAAATTAACAACATTTACTGGTTGGAGTGAAGATTGTCGCGAATTTGTGGCTAGTCCACCTGTTCACTCAGTGAGTGAATTGCAAGCTTACTTTTGACTCAAACTGAGGGGACCCGGCAGCATAAGCTGTGTTCTAAATAACTTTAGCAAGTGTAGAATATCGTCTAGTAATCACTGTCAAGATCACAGATAATCTTGTATATTTTAATTATATGTTAGTACTTCAGATAGATGTATTACGGTATGGTTACATTAGTATATTAAGCTTAGCGAGTTGTTTTTAGATATTGTCAGGTAATACTATGGGAACAGGTTAGGTTCAGGGAAGCGTGACTGGGTACGGCTGATAGCTGGGGAGTTAATTGGTGTAACAATAGGGAGGTCAGGGGTAGCTTGGGCTTTGGGGTCAGTTTAAATAGCGGGGCAGGGTAATAATTTGTACAGTCAGCCAGAATCAGCATGGTCATGTAAGGCATGGACTAATATTGTGGGAGACTTCTACTCTGGTTGGCGTAAGTTTTTACATTTATTGTTTCATGTTGAATTGTATTTTAGAGGATAGAATTTTGAGTTATGTATTTTTTCCAAACGTAATTATATACACATATTGATGGTAATAGCGTAAAGCCACTGTAACAAATAACCACAACATGATCAAAGTATAAACAGTTCAACTCAGTAATATGTAAATCGGAGTATTGGTGCATGGCTGTATGTATTGTGAGGTAGTGACACATACCTCAGTGACTGTAATTGCGTATATTACATTGTAGTGTCCCGGAACTGGCCGGTTAACCTTAGAGTGCGTAGGAGGGAAGAACCTCCGATATTACGTAGGAGGAAGTAACAACCTCCAACATCACGTAAGGAGAGAAGTTCTCCGACCCAACGTAAGGAGAGAAGTATCTTCGTCTCCGTGGCACATCGTAGGATGAACACAGCCGTGGCATCCATGTAAACAGGCACCCCTAACTCCGTGGGGACAACATCGCCTGGGTGGAAAGATCACCATTCGTTATTACGAGGAAGAATTCTCGTATGAACTGCTCAATAACATCAGAGATTCTAAAGTTCTGTATAGAACTGTTGTGACAGTGACAGTGGAGTGGCTTTGTATCTTTTGGTTTTTTTTTTTTGTGGTTGTGTGTTGTTGTTGTATATATATACACACACAAAGTTTTACTGTGTATTAGTTGTGTTATTCTTAGAACATCTGTATTAGTGTTAGTATTTTTAGAAGTAGACTATTAGTATTAGGATAGTGTATCGTGATAGTTGTATTGTTAGTAGGAGATAGTTGTATTATTAGTAGTAGACATTTGTACTGTTAGTATTAAGATATTAGTATTAGTAGTAGGTGGTAGTATTGTTATTGGTAGGAGAAGCTAGTTTAGTTAGTTGTGTTAGTTAATTTGGTATTAGTTTGAATTTAGATATTGTTATTGGGATTTAAAATTACTTTAAGGGACGGAATAAATCTGTATTACAACTTCATTTGTGTTTGTGGTTGATTCAATACGTGACATTTTGGTGGCAGCGGTGGGATATTTAATTATTGTCACTATTGAATTAACTCAGACCATCATTCTATGAGAGATTAGGAGTTACTTCCTTGATGGTTTATCCTTGTAGTATTTGTTTGGCCAGAGGTGTGATAGGACCTCCGGCACCACTTCTACATCCTTGAGTGTTCGAGTTAGAATCAAGGTTGGTAGGGTGTATTTCATTTATTGGTCAGATTAGGCTATTGGTTGGAATTTTATATTTTTGGGTTCCATTCTATGCATGAATGTACTTTTGTATAGTCTAAGTTCCTATTGGTAGCATTCATTATTCACAGTTGTCCAAGACTAAGCCTGCTGGGTTTAACTGTACTTGTACTTCATACTATCACCATACAGCTAGATATGGATCTTGAAAAGATTATCAAATTGGGTCAGAGTTTAGGGTATGAGCAAAATGATTTGAGGACGTTTGTAAAAGAACAAACTGAGTTAGAGAGAGAGAAAGAGAAGGAAAAGTTAGAAAGAGAGGAAAGAGCAAGGGAGCGGGAAATCAAGAAATTAGAATTGGAGGAGAGAAAGGAGAGAGAAAAGTTAGAATGGGAGAAAGAAAAATTAGAATTGGAGGAGAGAAAAGAGAGAGAAAAGTTAGAATGGGAGAAAGAAAAATTAAGAGTGCAATCAGAGGAGAGAATAGAATTAGCCAAGTTAGAAAAGAGTTATGCTGGAAATTATGAAGGACAGGTAGGAGAGAAACAATCAGGTGCTGCACCTAAGATGCCTAAGATGCCTCCGTTTGAAGACCGCAAATGACAACATTGATGCATATCTTCAACGGTTTGAACGGGTAGCTGTAGCACAAGGTTGGAAGCCTTGTCATTGGGCAGCATATCTTTGTACGCTACTAAAAGGTAAGGCTTTGGAAGTATACTCCAGATTAAGTGTAGATGACGCAGAAGATTATACTGCTGTTAAGACTGCATTGCTAAAACGCTATGAAATGACAGAGGATGGATTTCATCAGAAATTTAGAACTGCTAAAACTGATACAGGTGAGATATTCACACAGTTTGTAGTTAGAATTGAGAACTATTTCAACAGATGGATTGAGCTTAGTGGTACTCAAAAGACTTTTGAAGGTGTGAAAGATTTATTGTTGCGTGAACAGATTTTAAATGTAACTGGAAGGGATCTTAGTATATTCTTGAAAGAGAGAAAACCAAAAGATGCTATGGAAATGGCCAGACTAGCAGAACAATTTATAGAAGCCAGAGGTACAGGTCCTGTTAGATATGGTAAGCAAGGTAGTTTTGGTCAACATGACAAAACAGAGGTCCGAGGTAAACCAGGAGAGAACAAGGCGCCAGGTGGTACAAAACCCAAACCATTTATTCCTATTAAAGAAAGGACATGTTACAACTGTAGTCAAATTGGACATTTGGCAGCACAGTGTAAGAAACCCAAATATAACGTGGCAAGTATCCAAGTAAGTGAATACACCAGTAACGTGTCTGCAGTCCTTCCAGATTGTATATATGTTGAGGCAAGAATACCTGAAGTTGTAGATGGTGATGCCACAACTTCAGAGAGGGTGAGTGAACCAGATGTAGCCTCAGGAAGCATGTTTACTACAGACCACAACATGCCTATTCACAAGGGAAAGGTAAATGGCAAGCCAGTGGATGTCCTGAGAGACAGTGGCTGTACTGGCGTAATAGTGAGGAGGTCAAAGGTAGAGGATGAATGTTTGTCCTCAGAAACACAATCTTGTAAGTTGGCTGATAGTAGGGTGCTAATACTTCCCGTAGCATGGATTACCGTGGACACACCCTTTTATACTGGAAAGGTAAGAGCTGCATGTATGGACACACCACTCTGTGACCTGATATTAGGCAATATTCCAGGAGTGAGAGAACCAAGCGATCCAGATCAGATGTGGGATAAGGATGATATTCACATGGTAAGTGCTGTGGAAACAAGAGGCCAAAGAAGAGTAAGACAAGAAGGCATGAAACCACTGAAGGCACTGAAACCTGTGGGGCTGACATTGAGTCGAGGTGAGTTCATTACCCAGCAACAACAGGATTCCAGTTTGGACAAAGTCAGGAAATTAGTGGAGGAAGGGAAAATTAGGGAGACCAGGCATAGTACTTCCTCTTACTATATTGAGAATGATATGCTCTATAGGAAGCATACCTTCACCAAGTTTGACAAGGGTAAGCAAGTTGTACAGGCAGTTGTACCAGTAGGGCTGCGTACCCAAGTGATGAAAGTAAGCCATGAAGCATTGATGGGAGGGCTCCTTGGAATCAAAAAGACTTTAGATCGGGTTATGTCTCAGTTTTATTGGCCAGGAATAATGGGTGATGTTAGAAGACATGTGCTGTCCTGTGATATTTGTCAACGCACAACCCCCAAGGGCAAGGTAAGAAGAATACCACTAGGACAAATGCCATTAATCGAAGTACCATTTGAGAGAATAGCCGTTGACCTGATAGGCCCGTTGTATCCTGTCACTGACAAAGGTAATAGGTATCTTTTGACGGTAGTTGACTATGCAACCAGATACCCAGAGGCAGTACCTTTGCCAAGGATTGAAACTGAGTATGTTGCTGAAGCTCTTTTCGAAATATTCAGTAGAGTAGGTATCCCCAAGGAGATCTTGACGGACATGGGAGCCCAGTTCACTTCAGGTGTAATGAAGGAGGTAAGTAGATTATTATCCTTGCATCAGCTAACTACTACCCCATATCATCCAATGTGTAATGGCCTTGTGGAAAAATTCAACGGTACTCTGAAGACAATGTTGAAACGAATGTGTGCAGAACGGCCATATGACTGGGACAGGTATGTAGCTGCTTTGTTATTTGCATACCGAGAAGTACCTCAAGAGAGTTTGGGATTTGCTCCCTTTGAACTACTGTACGGGCGTACAGTTAGAGGGCCAGTGCAGATTCTCAGAGAAATCTGGACTAAAGACATACACAATCCTGAGGTAAGAACTACTTATGAGTATGTGTTAGATTTGCAAAACCGACTGGAAGATACTATTCATATAGCACAACAAGAACTAAAAAAAAAATCAGGTAAGTACAAAAAGTTCTTTGATGCAAAATCACAAGCACGGAAAATGAAAGTAGGTGACAAAGTGTTACTTCTGTTACCTACCGATTCCAACAAACTCCTACTCCAGTGGAAAGGACCATATGTAATTTTGGAGGCCTTTGGTATTGGCAATTACAGGATACAGGTAGGTAATAAGACTAAAACCTATCATGCAAACCTACTGAAAAAGTACATTGACCGAGAGGAGATCAAGGACACAACTGTATGTGACGTCAGCATAGCTCACCTGATGTATGCTAGTGCCGGGCTAGTAGATGTCAAAGCGGAAGAGGTAAGTATGCTAGACATAGTTTCACCTGCGCTAGTTTCAAAAGAAACATATCAGGACCATCTCGACCATCAAAGGTAAAAATAGGATACAAACAGTTGGAGTTTTTGGGACACAGGGTTGGGAGTGGCCTAATTCAGCCGGAGGGTAAGAATGTGGAGAAAATCCTAAATGTTGAACGACCACAAACTAAGAAACAGGTCAGAGCTTTGCTAGGATTAACTGGGTACTACCGGAAATTCATCCCAAATTATGCAGCCATAGCAGTGCCTCTGACTGATCTTACCAAGAAGGGCAAATCAAACAAGGTAGTATGGACAGAGAGTCAAGAGTTATCTTTCACGACGTTGAAAACACACATGTCAAGTTTTCCAATCTTGAAACTGCCAGACTTGGAGAAAACATTCCTAGTAAGAAGTGATGCTTCTGACGTCGGAATCGGAGCTGTTCTTTTACAAGAACAGGAAGGTGAGCGGTTTCCAATAATGTACGTGAGTCGAAAGTTGGCAGAACGTGAGAGGGCGTACTCTACCATAGAAAAGGAGTGTTTGGCAATAGTATGGGCAATACAGAAGTTAGAAAGATATCTGTATGGGCGGGAGTTCATTCTTGAAACGGACCATCAGCCCTTAGTATGGATGACCAAAGCCAAGTTGACCAATGGACGAGTGATGAGGTGGGCTCTAACTTTACAACCTTACAGGTTTCTGATCCGTGCAATCAAGGGGATTGAGAATGTGGGAGCTGACCTCTTGAGCCGGTGTTCGCCCTAGTCACACTGTGTGCATAGCAGTATGTAAATAATGCATTTTTCAGCATCATAGTGAAGATATGACAGTCATTACTTTTTGTGTATTATTGTTGTCATTGTGTATATATATGGTTTTGTATTAGATAATGTCTTTAAAAGACGTTAGGACAAAGTTATATGTGATCTTGTTTGTTATATAATTGTGCTCAGGTACAATTAACTTAAGTGGGGAGGTGATGTCAAGATCACAGATAATCTTGTATATTTTAATTATATGTTAGTACTTCAGATAGATGTATTACGGTATGGTTACATTAGTATATTAAGCTTAGCGAGTTGTTTTTAGATATTGTCAGGTAATACTATGGGAACAGGTTAGGTTCAGGGAAGCGTGACTGGGTACGGCTGATAGCTGGGGAGTTAATTGGTGTAACAATAGGGAGGTCAGGGGTAGCTTGGGCTTTGGGGTCAGTTTAAATAGCGGGGCAGGGTAATAATTTGTACAGTCAGCCAGAATCAGCATGGTCATGTAAGGCATGGACTAATATTGTGGGAGACTTCTACTCTGGTTGGCGTAAGTTTTTACATTTATTGTTTCATGTTGAATTGTATTTTAGAGGATAGAATTTTGAGTTATGTATTTTTTCCAAACGTAATTATATACACATATTGATGGTAATAGCGTAAAGCCACTGTAACAAATAACCACAACATGATCAAAGTATAAACAGTTCAACTCAGTAATATGTAAATCGGAGTATTGGTGCATGGCTGTATGTATTGTGAGGTAGTGACACATACCTCAGTGACTGTAATTGCGTATATTACATTGTAGTGTCCCGGAACTGGCCGGTTAACCTTAGAGTGCGTAGGAGGGAAGAACCTCCGATATTACGTAGGAGGAAGTAACAACCTCCAACATCACGTAAGGAGAGAAGTTCTCCGACCCAACGTAAGGAGAGAAGTATCTTCGTCTCCGTGGCACATCGTAGGATGAACACAGCCGTGGCATCCATGTAAACAGGCACCCCTAACTCCGTGGGGACAACATCGCCTGGGTGGAAAGATCACCATTCGTTATTACGAGGAAGAATTCTCGTATGAACTGCTCAATAACATCAGAGATTCTAAAGTTCTGTATAGAACTGTTGTGACAGTGACAGTGGAGTGGCTTTGTATCTTTTTTTTTTTTTTTTTTGTGGTTGTGTGTTGTTGTTGTATATATATACACACACAAAGTTTTACTGTGTATTAGTTGTGTTATTCTTAGAACATCTGTATTAGTGTTAGTATTTTTAGAAGTAGACTATTAGTATTAGGATAGTGTATCGTGATAGTTGTATTGTTAGTAGGAGATAGTTGTATTATTAGTAGTAGACATTTGTACTGTTAGTATTAAGATATTAGTATTAGTAGTAGGTGGTAGTATTGTTATTGGTAGGAGAAGCTAGTTTAGTTAGTTGTGTTAGTTAATTTGGTATTAGTTTGAATTTAGATATTGTTATTGGGATTTAAAATTACTTTAAGGGAGGGAATAAATCTGTATTACAACTTCATTTGTGTTTGTGGTTGATTCAATACGTGACATTTTGGTGGCAGCGGTGGGATATTTAATTATTGTCACTATTGAATTAACTCAGACCATCATTCTATGAGAGATTAGGAGTTACTTCCTTGATGGTTTATCCTTGTAGTATTTGTTTGGCCAGAGGTGTGATAGGACCTCCGGCACCACTTCTACATCCTTGAGTGTTCGAGTTAGAATCAAGGTTGGTAGGGTGTATTTCATTTATTGGTCAGATTAGGCTATTGGTTGGAATTTTATATTTTTGGGTTCCATTCTATGCATGAATGTACTTTTGTATAGTCTAAGTTCCTATTGGTAGCATTCATTATTCACAGTTGTCCAAGACTAAGCCTGCTGGGTTTAACTGTACTTGTACTTCATACTATCACCATACAGCTAGATATGGATCTTGAAAAGATTATCAAATTGGGTCAGAGTTTAGGGTATGAGCAAAATGATTTGAGGACGTTTGTAAAAGAACAAACTGAGTTAGAGAGAGAGAAAGAGAAGGAAAAGTTAGAAAGAGAGGAAAGAGCAAGGGAGCGGGAAATCAAGAAATTAGAATTGGAGGAGAGAAAGGAGAGAGAAAAGTTAGAATGGGAGAAAGAAAAATTAGAATTGGAGGAGAGAAAAGAGAGAGAAAAGTTAGAATGGGAGAAAGAAAAATTAAGAGTGCAATCAGAGGAGAGAATAGAATTAGCCAAGTTAGAAAAGAGTTATGCTGGAAATTATGAAGGACAGGTCACAGCAAAAAAAGTGTAGGTTTCCGTCTTCCGGAAACCTTCCGGAAACCTTCCGGATACCTTCCCATTTTGGATCCGGCCCGGATACCTTCCGGAAACCTTCCGGAAACCTTCCAAAAAAAATGTCAAAATTTGGGGGGTGCATTTTGTTCACTTAAGTGTGAAACACATAAAAAAATTAACTTGAAAATACCAAGCAATTTGAAGGTTGTTGAAGGCATCTGGAAGGTTTCCGGAAGGTTTCCGGAAGGTATCCGGAAGGTATCCGGATGCAAATTTTCTTCATGACTTGCTTCTGGTAAATAATGTTAGCCTGTCCATTACAGGTACCTGTTGTAATATTCTGTGTTATTTTAATGGTAAATATCCTCCTAAAACATTTTTGGAGAAGAAAATTGTTCAATTTCATATTTTGTCCTTTTCGGATGTTAATAGTATTTAATGAACAAACATCAGTTCTTGTATAATGATATCCTTAAATTTCATGTCCAGACTTCCAGTTTGTACTGAGAAAAAGAAAAAGTCATTGACAATGTGCTCACTTGGGCCTTTGGTCCTAGTGAGATGATAATAAGACTATTTTTAACGGTACATGTACTTGTTATATCCAAAATACTAACTTCATTGACATTTGCCTCACCCTAGTTTTATGGTACTACAGTAAGCTCTTCCTCAGTTACTGTGAATTATTTTATTAAAAGGGATTGACAGTTAATTTGACACTGGAGTTGTAACCACTGCACATATATGTGTATTCAAATAATATAACAACGATGTGCTTAATACTTCACAAATATCTCCAGAAATAGGCATTTTAGTTATAATTGCAGAAATACTTTATGAATGACCCCTTCACTGTTTCCTTGATCTTACACTTCAAACCCTCATGAGTTATCACTTCTGAGTGTGAATTTGACCTTCAATATCAGTGATAAATATTTCAAAAACATTTCAAAGAGCTATCCAGCACATAAACCAAATATGCAGTCCTTTGGTAGAATTCAACATATCATTGACCAAAATATGGAAGTAATGTAACCAGTATATGTATAAGAGTTACTAAGACTTCTGTAGAAAAGGCAATTTAAGGGAAAATGTAGTATATATAGATCACACACGACCTTTTTCCAACTTCGACCCCTGCCCAAAGGAAGAGTTAGACCACAAACAAACTTTTTGTCTGGTTGTGACTTTAACCTTTGACATAACAGATCAATGTGTCATCAGACATTTTCAGAGCAAAGGAAACATGTGTTATTTATCTTGAGATGCCCAAGCAATGCATGGTTTCATAAGATAAGTGTGGCTATTAAACTGAGGCAAAATCATGAAACATCCCCATTTACACAGCTGGCAAATGAAACATAAGCAACAATCAAATTATCAATTTCTTTTATTCATATGCCTATAGTATATCGCACATTGAACAGTGTTCACATGATGGTTCCTGATGCAGTATGCAATTTCATCCTATTCTTCAATACTCATAACAGAGTGTGATAACTGTTCGCTTGACAGTACCTACGGATTATGTTCACCAGTTCAGATGACTTACTTTCCCTCAATCCTCCTTTTCTTTCTATATTGCCATGGATGAACAGGAACCAGGATGAGGGGATACCAGTTAGACTCTATCTCTGCTGCATTGTGTTAGTAGAATTGTGAACTTTCCATTTGGTGTTTGGGTCCACATTTAAAGACAATAAGTCCCATTTATCATTCCTTTCAAGTGTTTACAAGAATTTCCTGAATGTCCTGGAAGAATTCCACTCCAGCTTGGCATTGGTTGGTCTTCTCACATTAGCCAGACCAGCCTTTGTGTGTCCCAGTACCATTTGGCATACTATTTCTCGGTCGGCCTCCATTGAAATAACAGGACCCTCATCATCGCTGTCTGCAAATCACCTCTGATATCTGAAGGGGTGCAGCCTCTGTTTAGGACTCCCTTGTCTGGTCCTTCCAGACTGTCAACCTGGAGTACTCATCCAGGGATCTCAAGCAGGACTTCAGTTTCTGCAGCATTATGTAAAAAGATTTTAGCAATCAAAAAGAATTGTTGCCACATGTACTTACAGATAGAAGGCAGCAAAATCACTTAAGTTGTCATATGTGAGTCTATATGCTAAACATTTAAGATAATCACATCTCAAATCTCAACCAGACAAACCAGTGACTAATGTTATGAACTCGGTCCAGACAAACCGATGATAACTATTATGGACAATATCCCACATCACTGTGGTATGATTACATGTGATCAATGAGCCTACTCAATCACAACCTTATCTATTAATTAGGCTTGGAATGCTGGGAATCTTTTTAAGAGATGTCATTTAGTGATTGTTTCAACTCATCAACATGGAAAAATATATATTCACAATCCTTGTCATATAGCCAAACTATTGCTGGATGCAGTGTTAAATAAATGATTTGGCTTTAACACTGCTTTGAACAGTATTCCAGATATATCACCGCATGTTAGTTTGATGTGGGAAGAAAGTCCTAAGTGATGCAGGTCTTTGATGAATCCCACGAGTATGTGTATAATGCTGACAAACCTAGCAACATAATCGGGGAGAACCAGGATTTGAACCCATGACTATAGGTTTCTGCTAAGCCCAAGAGATGCAACTCTGCACAGAAAATTGTAGTGCCCTAGATAATAGGACATCCGTGCCTACAGCGATAAGGAACAAACTGAAGACATATTTGCAAAATAACCATATGAACCAAACAGAATAATTTCAAAATATTTACCACTCACTGTTGCTCTTCTATGGTCTTTCTTTGCATTGATGCTGCACGGATGACTGTCTCTTTTATTCATCCGGACATTCTACAAACATAAGTAGCATTCACATCACAGAAATGTCCAAACTGTACATGTTGTACATTTGATTCAAATGAAAAGACCCCGGTTGTGATTCCGACTTAGAACTACCCTAATCATAATAATTCATGTCAAACATTCAGAGATGACATTTATCCCCATATTTAACAAATGTTAAAACAATATTTTGACAACAAAGTCAGGGTCATTCAACACATACATTACATAGGAAATAACTTGTTCGACAATGCAGAGAGATCCTCACCGAGGTGAATATCATTCCATGAATTATTGCCACATTTTCTTGAAATGCAGATTAATGCAATGCAGTATTTACTTTTATTTCTAGGCTATTTGTTTGGCTTTTCCATGGCACTGTTTTGACTGAGATCTAACCTTGATATGAAACTTTGTTCAGAAATTATATAAATAAGAGAATACTTTATTATTCCCGAGAAAATTTGGGTTACATTGTAAAAGCACAGAGAAACAAGTATAGGATTCATGATTTAAGTTAAATACACTCGACCCGTGAAGATTCAGGGGTAGACTAGGTCTTCAGCAAACCATGCTTGCCGTAAAAGGCCATTGTGCTTGTCGTAAAAGGTGACTAACGGGATCGGGTGGTCAGACTCTGACTTGGTTGATGCATGTCATTGATCTAAATTCCGTGGCTCGATGCTCATGATATGAATCACTGGGTTGTCTGGTCCAGACTCGATTATTTACAGACCGCCGTCATACAGCTGAGTGCGGCGTTAAACAACAAACCAACCTAAATACACTCATACATACACACACAAACACAACATCCAAACACCAGGGTTAGAAATTGGCACTAGTCATTTTGACATTTTAAAGGTTTTGCTATATGCTATCATTTTAGGACTAGTGGACTGAAAGTGTTAGTTTCTACCGCTGCAAACACTAATCAACTAATGAATTGAGTGGTCAGACTAGGTTGTCATCATACTCTGAGGGCATGGATCTTTGCTGAAAATAACAATCACTAGATTGCCTGGTCCATGTTCAATTATTTACAGGCTGCCATCACAGAGCTGGACTATTGTGAGTGTGACGTTTCACATTACATTGAAATATACCATGATGAATACATGTAGTTTGTATTTATCACAAACAAAAATACTCACTCAATACTTGGTATCCTCCCTGAGGATGTCTGTGAACCTGCCCACAAACCCTGAACATGCTGAAACAGAAAACAACTAAGTTGTCTTTATCCTTTCAATGTTTCAGTGTGAATTTGTTAAAGATTGATAAGCTGTCATTATTCATTGTAATCCATATCTCACTTTCAGGTGGTTCAGGTGGCAACACATGATTGGAATTGAATGCCACGTTTTGTTTGACATGCACTTTGCCAGATTTATACCCTTGGTAACTAACCCTCATCATCAAATCCCAGCGTTATGTTGAGAATAAGGACACGACCCTTAAAAGTCCTGCACCTGTAGCTCTTATGCAAGCCCAAATAGAAATACCATGTCACAACAAACACTTGATCATAATAATAACAAAGGGTTTCCGAAAACAACAAAACTAAAAGGCCCTTGACGTTTACAGTAGTAACATGGAGATCAGGAAAATATCTAAATCAATCCATTCCATAAGATCTCTGTATAGAAATCATGGAACATTATGTCTCGAAGCCCTGCTACATACCTGGCATCTGCAAGCTGCTCTTCCTTCCTTCGGCTGTCAATCGAGTTTTCGAAATACTTGACGTCCTCGTTGTGGATGGCTCAGGTGGATTTCGACCGGGATTTCCGAGTTACGGGTGATTGAGAACAATGTATCGATACACGAGGTAAGCATATCGCAATCAAGCATTACGGTGTACATCGAGTACACGAGGTTTGAGTGTTTGTTTACAATTGTGTTCCAAAATGGCGCCCTCGGGAATTATGGGTAGACTTGCTTGTCCCGGAATAACACGAGTTGGTCACGAATGACGAGCGGTCATTTCTGCAGCAGTTACGGAAAGAGACGAGGTTGGCCGATTACTGTTCATACAGGCCATATTGGGAGCCGCGGGGATTTCGACAGTGTGTATTAGGAAGTATACCTATGTGGTGTATGGAATATGCGTTTGCCTACCATGCCAGGCAGTGTGACAAGGGATATCCCAGCGGATGTAATATTCCTACAGCAGAAATGTTTCACAACCTCGATTGCAGGGAGCTGAAGATGTGACATATTCAGACAGAGACCATAATACATAGACTGTTATATGGTCTCTGATTCAGGTAAGGAATATGTTAATCATATTGATCACGTATTAAAGTTATTTATCTTCTGTAAGCCACTTATTCTGTGTTATATATGTTAGTAAATGTGTGATTTAATTTTTGTAGGATAAGCAATCTACCTAATTTATGTTAATCCTTGCTAATGTATATGATGTAGAAATATGTTTGCTTACTTGTATTCCTTTATCTAGATACTCTATAGTGACTCATTTTTTTAGTTCATACCGTACCGACTAAACTTACTTTTGCAGGTGTGAATAATCAAGAACAAATTAAATGACAGGAGTTTTGCAACAGTGAACATAGTGAAGTGGAAGATAAGACATTTGAAAGGTATGGATATTTTCACTTGAACTTGTTGAAGAATACCGTGATGACAACTTTATCATGTTGGGAATTTTGGCGGTGGGGTAGCATAGTGGTTGAAGTGCTGAAGACCAAGGTTCCATTCTTGTCATGGGTACAGTGTGTGAAGTCTATGTCAGGTGTCCCTTGCTGTGGTATTGCTAAAAACAGCGTAAAACCATACCCACTCATTTGGGGATTCCGGGTTGGAATTGGTCCCCATCAACCTATGCTAGTTGTAAGAGAGGGTAATACTATAAAGGGAAATAGTACCTCGCCTACTATTGCCTGGTGAAAACAGCACCTTGTTATTTTTTTTACCTTGGGTCTGAATATGCCCGAATACATGAAATTAAACTTGCATGGTCACTTGTAAACACAAATAACTGAGAAATTTTCAAAAAGGTTTACATTAAAAACTAGCATCTACTTGCCGACTCTGATTTGGAGATGCAACTAAACTTATTGTGAAAATATAATATGCTTTGATTTCTTTGAAGTAAAATAAATGCAATTAAACTTGCAAACACAAATAATTGTTAAATGTTAGTCACCTAAAAATAGTTTACATTAGAAATTAGCCTCTGCTCAAATTTACTCATGATTCTGATTGGGAGGTGCAACTAAACTTATCATTGAAAGATCACATGCTTTGAAGTTTTAAGTAGCTTTACTCAGATTAGCTCAATGTCAAGCTGAACCTGAGTCTGGCGAAAATGTCAAGAAACTGGACAACAGGTATACTATATATGTCATATTTATTTTAGTAAGTAGGAAATAAATAGTATTTTTATAGAAATTTCATTTATATATATTTCGGCCAGGAATCAACATGTCTCTCCAGATAACAGACAACAATTAGTAGCCCTTTTTGCCAAATCAAGGTGCTGTTTTCGTTGGAGAAATCAGTGACATTTTGCTGAGGTGCCGTTTTAGCCTCACCCATAAGAGATAACCTAATAGATCAGGTGATCAGGCTCAGTGACCTGGTTCATGGCATCTGACAGTGACCATCTAACAGTGTGGATTGATGTTCACAATATCAATCACTGGATTGTCTAGAATTTTGGGCCTACCTTTAGAATACAGTACCTAACTTTTCAAACAGGTCACAGTACCCTGTGATGTAATTCGTAGTATTCTGTTGCCTGACACCCTGGCAAAACAATGCCTTGTGATGTCAGGGGTCATTGGATGTGCATATATATGCTCTTTTCAGTGGTCTATCGTCTTCACACGCTATGTTGTGGCATGAGTTTAAATTATTTGTTTACTAAATATTGTTTTAAACATTTATATGTGAACTGGATGGGTAAACAAGCAAAAACTTATTTGAATACCGCTCCAGAATTAGAATACAATATGATATGACAAAAGTACAGTCAAGGAATACAATTATATACATGTTCTAATTATAGAAACTACGTTGTCGGCGCTGTCAGGTCGCATTTTTAGTAGTAATAGTGTACTGCAATATACGGCAAGGAATAGTATTATAAATTTAAGATGCTATGTACAATCACAAAACCTATTGGATAGCTGAATGTAGTCTTCTACTGATTTAAGAATTTCTAAGTTTATTTTTGACGTCCTTTCAGGATTACCTAATAGAAATGAATTTAGATCATACCCCTTAACATAATAGTACATATTCTGTCTTAAATCATTGTAATTTGGACATATGTAAAAGAAGTGAAGTGCATCTTCAGTGTGATGGCCACAGCTACATGCAGGATTATCTTATAAATATTGCCTGCGGATGCACATTTTATAACAAGTGCTTGTTTATTTTCTATATACTTTTATTTTTTTTTTTTTTACTTATTACAGTGGTTAAAATGATTATAAATATAAATTGAAACTAATAATGTGCAATAAGCGGGTTGTAGCTGAAACGACACCTTAGCAAAACAGCAGTGACTGGCGAAATACTCGCCGAAAGCGAAAACGGCGATTATTACTTGACGAAAATGACACCTTATTTTTTTTTTTACCTTGGTAAAATAAATGAAATTAAACTAGGATTGATAACTTGCAAAGACCAATAATTGTGAAATGTTAAAACTGGTTTACAATAGAGATTAGCCTCTACTCCAACTTATCCGATACCCGACTCAATTTATTGTGATAACATGCTTTGAAGTAAAATATATGGAATTAAACACACATCGTCTCATACAAACACAAATGCATGTAGTTGTTAAACGTTGAAACAAGTTTACCTTCGAAATTATTCCCCTACTCCAATTTACTCACCGACTGTGGTGAATGTATTTTTCACTTTAAAGTTTAAAGTACTTAATGTCAAGCTGAAACTGTATTTAAGAATCCTAACATGGTGCAATTTTTCACAATGGCCTTTCGATGTGTCATTTGAACATGTTGAAAGGTTTTTCAAGGGATATTTGTAACCCAATACTTTCCGTAACGGGCGACAATGCTCGTCTAAAGAGTTGACTAACGCCATCAGGTTGCGATCAGGCTCGGTGACTTGGTTGATGCATGTCATTGATCCCAATTGTGTGGGTCGATGCTCATGATGTCAATCACTGGACTGTCTGGTCCAGACTCGATTATTTACATATAGCCGGAATATTGCTTGAGTGCGGCATAAAACAACAAACCAAATCATAAGTGTGGGATGAATGATTTGAAATTAGCAAGTTTAATGTGACCTTCAATCACTACAACCTGATCTGAGTCTTGAAAAGATATGACTTTGATTCAGTGAAAATTTGCATCATGATAGTTTCAACTGTAGATACAGTTAATCTGTTTGTTGTACAGTTTCTGTATATCAATATATATGTTGTTCAAATAAGCTTTGCCTCTTCACCAACCCTATTCCTCTTTTGGAATAAATAGTGTCTAATAATTCAAACACCATCACCATCATCCTAGTGAACACAACAAAGAAATGCACATCAAAAACGTCATTATTATTATTTCTGATCTCTGATAAATTAGAAAAAAACTGTTATCCAGCAAGATACATTTCCTTGGTCCCAAGAAGCATGGTACATAGTAAACTGACTCGATAAGTTGAATAACAATTGTAAAGGCACAGCTGACTAAGCCATCACTACTCAATTAAGTAATTAACAGACAATTGCAAGTACTAATACCCACCCGACACTAATTGCCCTGTTAATCCCTAGTCCACAATGAGTTGACATTGAGTTCATTTTGCTAATTAGCTGTTTTTAGAGTAGCAAGGTAATAAACATCAAAGGTGGGGCAGGCTTTGATCATGTGTTCTGTAGAAGAGATGATGTCACTTGTTTTATGTTTATTTAGGATTAGCTACATCCCTTGATGCTACCAAGGCAGCCCTTGAGATTATCAGACAGTTTGGCTGGACACAAACTGATGTCTCCCTTGTAGCACACTATGTGTCAGACACAGACTTTGACCACTCTGTGCAGATGCATATCAATGCATAAAGAACATTGGGTAGATGATTCAACAATGCCACACAAGCCAAAGTTGGGTTTCACTGTATTTAGAAACAGACGATGGATCCAAAACTTTATAACAGTAATTATGATTAATTTAAACTTTGCCAGGCCAATATTTTGGCAGATTTGCATGTTATAGTTAATCTTTATTTAGTTAATTTTCAAAAAAGATAGGATGAATGATAAAATATGATAATGAGTCATGAATATTTGAATTCAGATCAGAACAAACAGGGAGGGTCACCCTAAAATGTGAGAGTCTCTAGGGGAGACTTTTGACAAAATGGACAATAAAATATAAAGTGCTTTGCATTTTCTTTCAGGGAGGGTTGTGTCAAAAATGAATGAGAACATACCGGTAATATATGACCGGCCCCTTTAATGTAATATACATAGTTTTTAGTTGATGGTTCAGGTTGTACTTTTCAGTTGAATTTCTTATCACTGTCTATGATGGACTACCAATTAACGGTAGATATTTAATATCCATAATAACTTAGATAAATGCTTCTACAGTCTCATCCTAATTTGTCAAAATTTGAATTTCAATATAGCTTCCATTAATGAATTAATGAATTTGGTGAGAATATCTATTGTCTGAATTCCTAATATACTTTCTTTTGTATTTGGTGTGCAAGGGTAGCCTAGTGGGTGAAACAGTCTCTGAAACCCGGGTTCAATTCACCACATGGGTATAATGTGTGAAGCCCATAGCTGGAATATTGCTAACAAGCTGCATGAAACTATACCAACTCACTCGCTCATTATGTTGTATTTTGAGATCACTTACATGACATGTGTTTTGATAATTATGAATAGTTGCATTTATGTATTTATGTATAAGAACCTATGTAACTTAGTTTTGCATAGTCTTGTTTACCCTTCCTTACATTTTGATGTAATGCAAACATTCAACCAAAATTCAGGTGAACCTTGTGGTATTGTTTTAGAAGACCGGATACATTTTTGTATTTTCTGAACACTTTACTGTTTGCAATGGCTTATTTACATGTTCAAAGATTGGTTAAATATCAGTTGCAAGATAAATTGTCAATACCTCACTGTTTGAGAAAACAACTTTAAACATTTGTAAATATGTGTGTGTTTCATAACTTTTGACTAACAAGTTTCTAAAGATGTTATGAAATGTTTCAGGTACCTGGATTTCACAATCTCACACCAGCTACATTTAAGAAGATCTTGCTCACACAATTCAGACAAGGGACTCGCCGGAAGATGAACAGTACTCCTGATAACAACCAACAGATTCACCTCAGAAAGTGATGATTCTGAATGAATAATGCCACATCAGTGTGACTGTAGGTGGTTTTATTATGACACTAATGAAGTCTGAATGACTTTATGCCAAAGCACTGTGACTATGTCCAGGTTGTGTACACTGATGCTGACCATACAAATCTGAATGACTTTTGTGGTTTACTGCAGAAACATAATTGACTTTAGATATTCTTCTTCAATAAAATTCTTCTGAGATTTGACTAATTTGTTTATTTAGAAAATGGCATTGAAGCGTCTGTTCTGTAAGGCCTTGCAAACACCACTGGTTACTTTATGCTAGTTCCTCTTCTTGCTTGATCAAATTTCAATTTGTGATATGTACCAATGAAATGCCATATAATCAATAAATAATATTTTTTTCCAAAAACATGATTTGTTTTGCTTCATTAGCATAAAGATATATAATACTGATCAGCCATAACATAGGTGCTGAACAAATATGAAATGTACTAATGCCCTGAATGTTTTCCTACTATAAATACTTAACAAAAGTTGTAGTTCCACCTTAGTAGACAAATGACATTGATATTTTTTCTGTACTTTATTTAGGTGTTTTCTATGGATGCCATTAGTCTTATGCACCAATTTGGGACAATTGTATTCTGTTTTATATTCCCATGAAACTACACTGTCCCGATATAACAAGTACTGATACCGTTCCAAACTAATCTGTTAATCTCACCAGGGCCAAATGCCAAAGCACATAGCCAATGACTTTCCATTTTTTTGTGAGTGAGAATGCTGTTTTGCCACTTTTAGCAATATTGCAACAATATCATGGTGGCGGACACCAGCAATAAGCTTCACACATTGGACCCATGTCGCAAAACAACTTGTGAACAATGCATGCCCACATATCTCAGTTTGAGGAGGATATTTACCATTAAAATAACACAGAATATTACAACAGGTACCTGTAACTTTTTCTTTTTCTCAGTACAAACTGGAAGTCTGGACATGAAATTTAAGGATATCATTATACAAGAACTGATGTTTGTTCATTAAATACCATTAACATCCGAAAAGGACAAAATATGAAATTGAACAATTTTCTTCTCCAAAAATGTTTTATGAGGATATTTACCATTAAAATAACACAGAATATTACAACAAGTACCTGTAATGCACAGGCTAACATTATTTACCAGAAGCAAGTCATGAAGAAAATTTGCATCCGGATACCTTCCGGATACCTTCCGGAAACCTTCCGGAAACCTTCCAGATGCCTTCAACAACCTTCAAATTGCTTGGTATTTTCAAGTTAATTTTTTTATGTGTTTCACACTTAAGTGAACAAAATGCACCCCCCAAATTTTGACATTTTTTTTGGAAGGTTTCCGGAAGGTTTCCGGAAGGTATCCGGGCCGGATGCAAAATGGGAAGGTATCCGGAAGGTTTCCGGAAGGTTTCCGGAAGACGGAAACCTACACTTTTTTTGCTGTGGGTAGGAGAGAAACAATCAGGTGCTGCACCTAAGATGCCTAAGATGCCTCCGTTTGAAGACCGCAAATGACAACATTGATGCATATCTTCAACGGTTTGAACGGGTAGCTGTAGCACAAGGTTGGAAGCCTTGTCATTGGGCAGCATATCTTTGTACGCTACTAAAAGGTAAGGCTTTGGAAGTATACTCCAGATTAAGTGTAGATGACGCAGAAGATTATACTGCTGTTAAGACTGCATTGCTAAAACGCTATGAAATGACAGAGGATGGATTTCATCAGAAATTTAGAACTGCTAAAACTGATACAGGTGAGATATTCACACAGTTTGTAGTTAGAATTGAGAACTATTTCAACAGATGGATTGAGCTTAGTGGTACTCAAAAGACTTTTGAAGGTGTGAAAGATTTATTGTTGCGTGAACAGATTTTAAATGTAACTGGAAGGGATCTTAGTATATTCTTGAAAGAGAGAAAACCAAAAGATGCTATGGAAATGGCCAGACTAGCAGAACAATTTATAGAAGCCAGAGGTACAGGTCCTGTTAGATATGGTAAGCAAGGTAGTTTTGGTCAACATGACAAAACAGAGGTCCGAGGTAAACCAGGAGAGAACAAGGCGCCAGGTGGTACAAAACCCAAACCATTTATTCCTATTAAAGAAAGGACATGTTACAACTGTAGTCAAATTGGACATTTGGCAGCACAGTGTAAGAAACCCAAATATAACGTGGCAAGTATCCAAGTAAGTGAATACACCAGTAACGTGTCTGCAGTCCTTCCAGATGGTATAGATGTTGAGGCAAGAATACCTGAAGTTGTAGATGGTGATGCCACAACTTCAGAGAGGGTGAGTGAACCAGATGTAGCCTCAGGAAGCATGTTTACTACAGACCACAACATGCCTATTCACAAGGGAAAGGTAAATGGCAAGCCAGTGGATGTCCTGAGAGACAGTGGCTGTACTGGCGTAATAGTGAGGAGGTCAAAGGTAGAGGATGAATGTTTGTCCTCAGAAACACAATCTTGTAAGTTGGCTGATAGTAGGGTGCTAATACTTCCCGTAGCATGGATTACCGTGGACACACCCTTTTATACTGGAAAGGTAAGAGCTGCATGTATGGACACACCACTCTGTGACCTGATATTAGGCAATATTCCAGGAGTGAGAGAACCAAGCGATCCAGATCAGATGTGGGATAAGGATGATATTCACATGGTAAGTGCTGTGGAAACAAGAGGCCAAAGAAGAGTAAGACAAGAAGGCATGAAACCACTGAAGGCACTGAAACCTGTGGGGCTGACATTGAGTCGAGGTGAGTTCATTACCCAGCAACAACAGGATTCCAGTTTGGACAAAGTCAGGAAATTAGTGGAGGAAGGGAAAATTAGGGAGACCAGGCATAGTACTTCCTCTTACTATATTGAGAATGATATGCTCTATAGGAAGCATACCTTCACCAAGTTTGACAAGGGTAAGCAAGTTGTACAGGCAGTTGTACCAGTAGGGCTGCGTACCCAAGTGATGAAAGTAAGCCATGAAGCATTGATGGGAGGGCTCCTTGGAATCAAAAAGACTTTAGATCGGGTTATGTCTCAGTTTTATTGGCCAGGAATAATGGGTGATGTTAGAAGACATGTGCTGTCCTGTGATATTTGTCAACGCACAACCCCCAAGGGCAAGGTAAGAAGAATACCACTAGGACAAATGCCATTAATCGAAGTACCATTTGAGAGAATAGCCGTTGACCTGATAGGCCCGTTGTATCCTGTCACTGACAAAGGTAATAGGTATCTTTTGACGGTAGTTGACTATGCAACCAGATACCCAGAGGCAGTACCTTTGCCAAGGATTGAAACTGAGTATGTTGCTGAAGCTCTTTTCGAAATATTCAGTAGAGTAGGTATCCCCAAGGAGATCTTGACGGACATGGGAGCCCAGTTCACTTCAGGTGTAATGAAGGAGGTAAGTAGATTATTATCCTTGCATCAGCTAACTACTACCCCATATCATCCAATGTGTAATGGCCTTGTGGAAAAATTCAACGGTACTCTGAAGACAATGTTGAAACGAATGTGTGCAGAACGGCCATATGACTGGGACAGGTATGTAGCTGCTTTGTTATTTGCATACCGAGAAGTACCTCAAGAGAGTTTGGGATTTGCTCCCTTTGAACTACTGTACGGGCGTACAGTTAGAGGGCCAGTGCAGATTCTCAGAGAAATCTGGACTAAAGACATACAAAATCCTGAGGTAAGAACTACTTATGAGTATGTGTTAGATTTGCAAAACCGACTGGAAGATACTATTCATATAGCACAACAAGAACTAAAAAAAAAATCAGGTAAGTACAAAAAGTTCTTTGATGCAAAATCACAAGCACGGAAAATGAAAGTAGGTGACAAAGTGTTACTTCTGTTACCTACCGATTCCAACAAACTCCTACTCCAGTGGAAAGGACCATATGTAATTTTGGAGGCCTTTGGTATTGGCAATTACAGGATACAGGTAGGTAATAAGACTAAAACCTATCATGCAAACCTACTGAAAAAGTACATTGACCGAGAGGAGATCAAGGACACAACTGTATGTGACGTCAGCATAGCTCACCTGATGTATGCTAGTGCCGGGCTAGTAGATGTCAAAGCGGAAGAGGTAAGTATGCTAGACATAGTTTCACCTGCGCTAGTTTCAAAAGAAACATATCAGGACCATCTCGACCATCAAAGGTAAAAATAGGATACAAACAGTTGGAGTTTTTGGGACACAGGGTTGGGAGTGGCCTAATTCAGCCGGAGGGTAAGAATGTGGAGAAAATCCTAAATGTTGAACGACCACAAACTAAGAAACAGGTCAGAGCTTTGCTAGGATTAACTGGGTACTACCGGAAATTCATCCCAAATTATGCAGCCATAGCAGTGCCTCTGACTGATCTTACCAAGAAGGGCAAATCAAACAAGGTAGTATGGACAGAGAGTCAAGAGTTATCTTTCACGACGTTGAAAACACACATGTCAAGTTTTCCAATCTTGAAACTGCCAGACTTGGAGAAAACATTCCTAGTAAGAAGTGATGCTTCTGACGTCGGAATCGGAGCTGTTCTTTTACAAGAACAGGAAGGTGAGCGGTTTCCAATAATGTACGTGAGTCGAAAGTTGGCAGAACGTGAGAGGGCGTACTCTACCATAGAAAAGGAGTGTTTGGCAATAGTATGGGCAATACAGAAGTTAGAAAGATATCTGTATGGGCGGGAGTTCATTCTTGAAACGGGCCATCAGCCCTTAGTATGGATGACCAAAGCCAAGTTGACCAATGGACGAGTGATGAGGTGGGCTCTAACTTTACAACCTTACAGGTTTCTGATCCGTGCAATCAAGGGGATTGAGAATGTGGGAGCTGACCTCTTGAGCCGGTGTTCGCCCTAGTCACACTGTGTGCATAGCAGTATGTAAATAATGCATTTTTCAGCATCATAGTGAAGATATGACAGTCATTACTTTTTGTGTATTATTGTTGTCATTGTGTATATATATGGTTTTGTATTAGATAATGTCTTTAAAAGACGTTAGGACAAAGTTATATGTGATCTTGTTTGTTATATAATTGTGCTCAGGTACAATTAACTTAAGTGGGGAGGTGATGTCAAGATCACAGATAATCTTGTATATTTTAATTATATGTTAGTACTTCAGATAGATGTATTACGGTATGGTTACATTAGTATATTAAGCTTAGCGAGTTGTTTTTAGATATTGTCAGGTAATACTATGGGAACAGGTTAGGTTCAGGGAAGCGTGACTGGGTACGGCTGATAGCTGGGGAGTTAATTGGTGTAACAATAGGGAGGTCAGGGGTAGCTTGGGCTTTGGGGTCAGTTTAAATAGCGGGGCAGGGTAATAATTTGTACAGTCAGCCAGAATCAGCATGGTCATGTAAGGCATGGACTAATATTGTGGGAGACTTCTACTCTGGTTGGCGTAAGTTTTTACATTTATTGTTTCATGTTGAATTGTATTTTAGAGGATAGAATTTTGAGTTATGTATTTTTTCCAAACGTAATTATATACACATATTGATGGTAATAGCGTAAAGCCACTGTAACAAATAACCACAACATGATCAAAGTATAAACAGTTCAACTCAGTAATATGTAAATCGGAGTATTGGTGCATGGCTGTATGTATTGTGAGGTAGTGACACATACCTCAGTGACTGTAATTGCGTATATTACATTGTAGTGTCCCGGAACTGGCCGGTTAACCTTAGAGTGCGTAGGAGGGAAGAACCTCCGATATTACGTAGGAGGAAGTAACAACCTCCAACATCACGTAAGGAGAGAAGTTCTCCGACCCAACGTAAGGAGAGAAGTATCTTCGTCTCCGTGGCACATCGTAGGATGAACACAGCCGTGGCATCCATGTAAACAGGCACCCCTAACTCCGTGGGGACAACATCGCCTGGGTGGAAAGATCACCATTCGTTATTACGAGGAAGAATTCTCGTATGAACTGCTCAATAACATCAGAGATTCTAAAGTTCTGTATAGAACTGTTGTGACAGTGACAGTGGAGTGGCTTTGTATCTTTTGGTTTTTTTTTTTTGTGGTTGTGTGTTGTTGTTGTATATATATACACACACAAAGTTTTACTGTGTATTAGTTGTGTTATTCTTAGAACATCTGTATTAGTGTTAGTATTTTTAGAAGTAGACTATTAGTATTAGGATAGTGTATCGTGATAGTTGTATTGTTAGTAGGAGATAGTTGTATTATTAGTAGTAGACATTTGTACTGTTAGTATTAAGATATTAGTATTAGTAGTAGGTGGTAGTATTGTTATTGGTAGGAGAAGCTAGTTTAGTTAGTTGTGTTAGTTAATTTGGTATTAGTTTGAATTTAGATATTGTTATTGGGATTTAAAATTACTTTAAGGGAGGGAATAAATCTGTATTACAACTTCATTTGTGTTTGTGGTTGATTCAATACGTGACATTTTGGTGGCAGCGGTGGGATATTTAATTATTGTCACTATTGAATTAACTCAGACCATCATTCTATGAGAGATTAGGAGTTACTTCCTTGATGGTTTATCCTTGTAGTATTTGTTTGGCCAGAGGTGTGATAGGACCTCCGGCACCACTTCTACATCCTTGAGTGTTCGAGTTAGAATCAAGGTTGGTAGGGTGTATTTCATTTATTGGTCAGATTAGGCTATTGGTTGGAATTTTATATTTTTGGGTTCCATTCTATGCATGAATGTACTTTTGTATAGCCTAAGTTCCTATTGGTAGCATTCATTATTCACAGTTGTCCAAGACTAAGCCTGCTGGGTTTAACTGTACTTGTACTTCATACTATCACCATACAGCTAGATATGGATCTTGAAAAGATTATCAAATTGGGTCAGAGTTTAGGGTATGAGCAAAATGATTTGAGGACGTTTGTAAAAGAACAAACTGAGTTAGAGAGAGAGAAAGAGAAGGAAAAGTTAGAAAGAGAGGAAAGAGCAAGGGAGCGGGAAATCAAGAAATTAGAATTGGAGGAGAGAAAGGAGAGAGAAAAGTTAGAATGGGAGAAAGAAAAATTAGAATTGGAGGAGAGAAAAGAGAGAGAAAAGTTAGAATGGGAGAAAGAAAAATTAAGAGTGCAATCAGAGGAGAGAATAGAATTAGCCAAGTTAGAAAAGAGTTATGCTGGAAATTATGAAGGACAGGTAGGAGAGAAACAATCAGGTGCTGCACCTAAGATGCCTAAGATGCCTCCGTTTGAAGACCGCAAATGACAACATTGATGCATATCTTCAACGGTTTGAACGGGTAGCTGTAGCACAAGGTTGGAAGCCTTGTCATTGGGCAGCATATC
Organism: Haliotis cracherodii; assembly: GCF_022045235.1. NCBI lineage: Eukaryota > Metazoa > Mollusca > Gastropoda > Lepetellida > Haliotidae > Haliotis > Haliotis cracherodii. The sequence continues at coordinate 7,724,720 of NW_027266269.1, forward strand.
TTTGTACGCTACTAAAAGGTAAGGCTTTGGAAGTATACTCCAGATTAAGTGTAGATGACGCAGAAGATTATACTGCTGTTAAGACTGCATTGCTAAAACGCTATGAAATGACAGAGGATGGATTTCATCAGAAATTTAGAACTGCTAAAACTGATACAGGTGAGATATTCACACAGTTTGTAGTTAGAATTGAGAACTATTTCAACAGATGGATTGAGCTTAGTGGTACTCAAAAGACTTTTGAAGGTGTGAAAGATTTATTGTTGCGTGAACAGATTTTAAATGTAACTGGAAGGGATCTTAGTATATTCTTGAAAGAGAGAAAACCAAAAGATGCTATGGAAATGGCCAGACTAGCAGAACAATTTATAGAAGCCAGAGGTACAGGTCCTGTTAGATATGGTAAGCAAGGTAGTTTTGGTCAACATGACAAAACAGAGGTCCGAGGTAAACCAGGAGAGAACAAGGCGCCAGGTGGTACAAAACCCAAACCATTTATTCCTATTAAAGAAAGGACATGTTACAACTGTAGTCAAATTGGACATTTGGCAGCACAGTGTAAGAAACCCAAATATAACGTGGCAAGTATCCAAGTAAGTGAATACACCAGTAACGTGTCTGCAGTCCTTCCAGATGGTATAGATGTTGAGGCAAGAATACCTGAAGTTGTAGATGGTGATGCCACAACTTCAGAGAGGGTGAGTGAACCAGATGTAGCCTCAGGAAGCATGTTTACTACAGACCACAACATGCCTATTCACAAGGGAAAGGTAAATGGCAAGCCAGTGGATGTCCTGAGAGACAGTGGCTGTACTGGCGTAATAGTGAGGAGGTCAAAGGTAGAGGATGAATGTTTGTCCTCAGAAACACAATCTTGTAAGTTGGCTGATAGTAGGGTGCTAATACTTCCCGTAGCATGGATTACCGTGGACACACCCTTTTATACTGGAAAGGTAAGAGCTGCATGTATGGACACACCACTCTGTGACCTGATATTAGGCAATATTCCAGGAGTGAGAGAACCAAGCGATCCAGATCAGATGTGGGATAAGGATGATATTCACATGGTAAGTGCTGTGGAAACAAGAGGCCAAAGAAGAGTAAGACAAGAAGGCATGAAACCACTGAAGGCACTGAAACCTGTGGGGCTGACATTGAGTCGAGGTGAGTTCATTACCCAGCAACAACAGGATTCCAGTTTGGACAAAGTCAGGAAATTAGTGGAGGAAGGGAAAATTAGGGAGACCAGGCATAGTACTTCCTCTTACTATATTGAGAATGATATGCTCTATAGGAAGCATACCTTCACCAAGTTTGACAAGGGTAAGCAAGTTGTACAGGCAGTTGTACCAGTAGGGCTGCGTACCCAAGTGATGAAAGTAAGCCATGAAGCATTGATGGGAGGGCTCCTTGGAATCAAAAAGACTTTAGATCGGGTTATGTCTCAGTTTTATTGGCCAGGAATAATGGGTGATGTTAGAAGACATGTGCTGTCCTGTGATATTTGTCAACGCACAACCCCCAAGGGCAAGGTAAGAAGAATACCACTAGGACAAATGCCATTAATCGAAGTACCATTTGAGAGAATAGCCGTTGACCTGATAGGCCCGTTGTATCCTGTCACTGACAAAGGTAATAGGTATCTTTTGACGGTAGTTGACTATGCAACCAGATACCCAGAGGCAGTACCTTTGCCAAGGATTGAAACTGAGTATGTTGCTGAAGCTCTTTTCGAAATATTCAGTAGAGTAGGTATCCCCAAGGAGATCTTGACGGACATGGGAGCCCAGTTCACTTCAGGTGTAATGAAGGAGGTAAGTAGATTATTATCCTTGCATCAGCTAACTACTACCCCATATCATCCAATGCGTAATGGCCTTGTGGAAAAATTCAACGGTACTCTGAAGACAATGTTGAAACGAATGTGTGCAGAACGGCCATATGACTGGGACAGGTATGTAGCTGCTTTGTTATTTGCATACCGAGAAGTACCTCAAGAGAGTTTGGGATTTGCTCCCTTTGAACTACTGTACGGGCGTACAGTTAGAGGGCCAGTGCAGATTCTCAGAGAAATCTGGACTAAAGACATACAAAATCCTGAGGTAAGAACTACTTATGAGTATGTGTTAGATTTGCAAAACCGACTGGAAGATACTATTCATATAGCACAACAAGAACTAAAAAAAAAATCAGGTAAGTACAAAAAGTTCTTTGATGCAAAATCACAAGCACGGAAAATGAAAGTAGGTGACAAAGTGTTACTTCTGTTACCTACCGATTCCAACAAACTCCTACTCCAGTGGAAAGGACCATATGTAATTTTGGAGGCCTTTGGTATTGGCAATTACAGGATACAGGTAGGTAATAAGACTAAAACCTATCATGCAAACCTACTGAAAAAGTACATTGACCGAGAGGAGATCAAGGACACAACTGTATGTGACGTCAGCATAGCTCACCTGATGTATGCTAGTGCCGGGCTAGTAGATGTCAAAGCGGAAGAGGTAAGTATGCTAGACATAGTTTCACCTGCGCTAGTTTCAAAAGAAACATATCAGGACCATCTCGACCATCAAAGGTAAAAATAGGATACAAACAGTTGGAGTTTTTGGGACACAGGGTTGGGAGTGGCCTAATTCAGCCGGAGGGTAAGAATGTGGAGAAAATCCTAAATGTTGAACGACCACAAACTAAGAAACAGGTCAGAGCTTTGCTAGGATTAACTGGGTACTACCGGAAATTCATCCCAAATTATGCAGCCATAGCAGTGCCTCTGACTGATCTTACCAAGAAGGGCAAATCAAACAAGGTAGTATGGACAGAGAGTCAAGAGTTATCTTTCACGACGTTGAAAACACACATGTCAAGTTTTCCAATCTTGAAACTGCCAGACTTGGAGAAAACATTCCTAGTAAGAAGTGATGCTTCTGACGTCGGAATCGGAGCTGTTCTTTTACAAGAACAGGAAGGTGAGCGGTTTCCAATAATGTACGTGAGTCGAAAGTTGGCAGAACGTGAGAGGGCGTACTCTACCATAGAAAAGGAGTGTTTGGCAATAGTATGGGCAATACAGAAGTTAGAAAGATATCTGTATGGGCGGGAGTTCATTCTTGAAACGGACCATCAGCCCTTAGTATGGATGACCAAAGCCAAGTTGACCAATGGACGAGTGATGAGGTGGGCTCTAACTTTACAACCTTACAGGTTTCTGATCCGTGCAATCAAGGGGATTGAGAATGTGGGAGCTGACCTCTTGAGCCGGTGTTCGCCCTAGTCACACTGTGTGCATAGCAGTATGTAAATAATGCATTTTTCAGCATCATAGTGAAGATATGACAGTCATTACTTTTTGTGTATTATTGTTGTCATTGTGTATATATATGGTTTTGTATTAGATAATGTCTTTAAAAGACGTTAGGACAAAGTTATATGTGATCTTGTTTGTTATATAATTGTGCTCAGGTACAATTAACTTAAGTGGGGAGGTGATGTCAAGATCACAGATAATCTTGTATATTTTAATTATATGTTAGTACTTCAGATAGATGTATTACGGTATGGTTACATTAGTATATTAAGCTTAGCGAGTTGTTTTTAGATATTGTCAGGTAATACTATGGGAACAGGTTAGGTTCAGGGAAGCGTGACTGGGTACGGCTGATAGCTGGGGAGTTAATTGGTGTAACAATAGGGAGGTCAGGGGTAGCTTGGGCTTTGGGGTCAGTTTAAATAGCGGGGCAGGGTAATAATTTGTACAGTCAGCCAGAATCAGCATGGTCATGTAAGGCATGGACTAATATTGTGGGAGACTTCTACTCTGGTTGGCGTAAGTTTTTACATTTATTGTTTCATGTTGAATTGTATTTTAGAGGATAGAATTTTGAGTTATGTATTTTTTCCAAACGTAATTATATACACATATTGATGGTAATAGCGTAAAGCCACTGTAACAAATAACCACAACATGATCAAAGTATAAACAGTTCAACTCAGTAATATGTAAATCGGAGTATTGGTGCATGGCTGTATGTATTGTGAGGTAGTGACACATACCTCAGTGACTGTAATTGCGTATATTACATTGTAGTGTCCCGGAACTGGCCGGTTAACCTTAGAGTGCGTAGGAGGGAAGAACCTCCGATATTACGTAGGAGGAAGTAACAACCTCCAACATCACGTAAGGAGAGAAGTTCTCCGACCCAACGTAAGGAGAGAAGTATCTTCGTCTCCGTGGCACATCGTAGGATGAACACAGCCGTGGCATCCATGTAAACAGGCACCCCTAACTCCGTGGGGACAACATCGCCTGGGTGGAAAGATCACCATTCGTTATTACGAGGAAGAATTCTCGTATGAACTGCTCAATAACATCAGAGATTCTAAAGTTCTGTATAGAACTGTTGTGACAGTGACAGTGGAGTGGCTTTGTATCTTTTGGTTTTTTTTTTTTGTGGTTGTGTGTTGTTGTTGTATATATATACACACACAAAGTTTTACTGTGTATTAGTTGTGTTATTCTTAGAACATCTGTATTAGTGTTAGTATTTTTAGAAGTAGACTATTAGTATTAGGATAGTGTATCGTGATAGTTGTATTGTTAGTAGGAGATAGTTGTATTATTAGTAGTAGACATTTGTACTGTTAGTATTAAGATATTAGTATTAGTAGTAGGTGGTAGTATTGTTATTGGTAGGAGAAGCTAGTTTAGTTAGTTGTGTTAGTTAATTTGGTATTAGTTTGAATTTAGATATTGTTATTGGGATTTAAAATTACTTTAAGGGAGGGAATAAATCTGTATTACAACTTCATTTGTGTTTGTGGTTGATTCAATACGTGACAATCACAAATATTTTAACATTTTGAGATGCATTTTCAGGAACAAGATCCCTGATAAAATCATCCTTGTTTCGACCAATTATAGCCGTTGGATGCCTGACCACTTGTAAGAAGTAAGTAAATGGCTCAAACGTTTGTTATTTCATGTCAATAAGATATATGGCACTATCTAGCGTAATGATTGAGTTTGGGGAATTTCATTGGGAAATGTTTTCTTCAAGATTTGCTAGGAGCAATTATCTCTCAATTACCTCGCCAAGCCGTGCAAGGCCGGTGATGCTCCCATTCACTCATGTCAATAAGATCATTGGCACTATTTAGCGTAGTGATTGAGTTCGGGGAATTTCACTGGGAAGTGTTTTCTTCAAAATTTGCTAGGAGCAATTATCTCTCAATTACCTTGCCAAGCCGTGCGAGGCCGGTGATGCTCCCATTCAATGAGGGCCTGAAATGTGTACTGGCACCATGAGACTGGTATGCTACCGGAGTGCTTATTATTGGTGCTGTGCTCACTAGGTCAGATGGAACGATCTTACAACTTGTGAGTGGAACTGAAAATAAAGCCGACCCACGTCTACACTGTTGATCGACTGTTGTACCGTTATTGTTTGAGTCTCGTGTTAGTGGCATGATTTATGTTGAAGGATATCGTTCTTTTACAATATGTATTCAACACAATGCATCAAAATGTTACTTACCTAACCAGGCTCGGTCCAATGAAACTTTGCACCACACAAAATGTTAAAATGTCACAATTGTTAGTTCTGTCCATCACTTCCTTGCACGTCACCCCACCACAGGGTCCAGGTGTAACCATCAGCTCGTCTCTCCTAACGCCCCTCCATAGTGAGCCCGGAGTGGTCCATGGATGTGCAACCGTCGGCACCGTTCCGGATGTGCACCGTTCCAGATGTGCAAACGTCTGCACCGTTCCTCCCAACGACTGTAATCTCCCTCACAATGGAAGTTCTCGTGCAACCGCTGCACCACGTCACTTCACTTGTGCGACCGCTGCCCAGTCAACTCTCACTAGTTTGCACTGACTTGGCCTGGCCTATTCACCGTGTCGGCACTGCCCATGTACCACTTAGGATGGAATCTGTGCAACCGCTTCATACCGCCACTTCGCTTGTGCAGCCGCTGCACAACTTCACTTCACTCATGAAACTGCTTCACACCGTCACCTGACAATGCTTTTTGGCAGTCGTCAGGGAAGATGGTACACCGAAGTACAATGTCAGTACCCGAGGGCCTTGGACCTATTACCGTAGTTCCTCCAACAAGCACAAAGAGTGGTCTTCGTTTAACAGCTTTTATTCCCACTTTGTGTTGCCGGTCAACCCACTCTATTTGTCACTTAATTATGAGACGTCGGCCGCAAAGCTTCAGTCTCAGTCGAAATGCTGGTGCCTAGGTTTGGTTTCTGGTTCGAAAGATCGCGACAACAAGCCGAGAGCGGAGCACTAGTCCAGATGTAGTCTCCCCAGCCGCAGCCTAGCCGCTCTCTAGCCGCCCTTTAGCCGTTCTCTCACCGTTTTGATTTGGGGCTTTTGCCCCTTTTTAAACCGGTACCTACGTCACAACTCTACTCATTTTTCCATCTATCATTGGTCAACCACCTTTCCCCCCTACACTAGATCAGTCTAACCCACTGTTATCTAATAACCAGCACCTTATTCAGACTTGCTATGATGTAGCTTCTCACCCTTCTGGAATTCGAACTAATTTCCCCCCAATACCATATATGTCTCAGGTCCCTAACATCTCCGTCCCTCTTATCTCCGTTCCACTTTTTATCTACTTCCCATCTGGTTAATCGTTTTTCATTAATGTATCACCCTCGACCTACTACCCTCACCCCTGGTTATTCGTGGCCAAGTATGTTCCCCATAGTCTTCAGCTATCAGAGTTGCCCGTCTCGTATATATATCAATGTGTTAGGTTTACATCTTACTGGTTTCAACTCCTCTTCTTGACCTTTATATACAATCACGTAGGTGTCTTAATGAATTGTTAATTACTTTAATTAGTTGTTAATTACTGTACTTTTATGCCTATAGTACGACCCCCGTTCTGGCGAAGAGTGTGTCCCCACACTCTGAGATGGTGCCAATTCTTGTTATAATATCTGGTATATATTCCCTCTTATTTCTATGACTTATTGATTTATCCTCCCTTTAATTATCTAAATATGTATTATACTTTCATGCCTATAATACTAGAATCTTGTCTATGAATTCATTTATGATGTAGATCGATTCGCTATGCTTCGGAAACGAATGTTTTATAAACAGCGGAACAAAGATAAAGTTGACCTGGTTCTTTTATGATGGTGCAATGGTAGATCTAGTAGTATTTCTTTTATTAGATCGGTGCACAATTTTCCACAGCGGCAGCAAAATTGGGACACGAAAAAATTATATCATTTCACGTCAGAATGTAGATAAAAATATTAAAATACGGACAGCCTCACAGACTTTGAAACGATGTTCAGATAAATATTTGTTTTAATTCTGTCATGTGCGTGAAATGGATTTCAACATTATTTTCAGGAAGCTTATTCAGGTCGCTGGCTGCACAGATGATCCTCTCCTGTAAACTACATGTTTTGCCTCGATGAGCAACTTCTTTATTACAATTGGGCGACGTTTGCATCATTTGCTTGATAACGGTGTTAGAATCTACACCGAAACGTCGCCCAATTGTAATAAAAAGTTGCTGATCCATAACAATTTTGTCTTAGTTACCATTCCAACTTCTAAATGCCACTCAGTGAAAGAATCGTGTCGTCAATTTCGTATTTAAGTATCGTTACTGTTACATTAACCGAAACTGATGTTCTGCTACTGTTCTGCCGTAAAATATACAACACAATACACTTTAACCACAAATACATTGAATGTGTCACATGACCATGTTTTTTGCTATTTATAGCGCAACCGTAAATAACTTCCGCCCACTGTGATTGATGCAGATGTCGAACACGATCGATTCGATTTTTTATGATAAAACTACAGACAATTTATTGACTTATATCTGGATATGGAGCTATTTGTTGTATCCATGGTTTGTCATTCAAGTTGATGCAAAGTTTGACGGTCAGTGGTGATCTTGTTCCCGTACGGTTTTCAAAAAGCTTCTCCCGACACTCGGCTGTGTTTACCTTGTCAGTCATTGTTCGAAACTGAAACACCGCCACCTTGCGGGCTATTTATAGTCAGGGTGGGGCTTTAAACACCTTTCACTGATCGGCCAATTGATCAATGATGACGAAAACATGTAACCGCCATTGGTTCATTAGCAACTCCTGAAATCTGTCCCGTCGCGTTAATCGTGTCAGCCATTTTGACGTCTTGTACTTAATGTAAATGTATTACGACACGCTGTCATTGTGACTGACTTACTTTGGTAGTTCTTAACGGACCTTTCTCATCTTATGGGGATATTATTTGAATACATGTGTTGCGTAAGATGTTTCTGAAGAGCAAGTTGTGCATCCATACGCTCATGTTACCTCTCGTTTTGAGGAACTTTTTTATTTCGAGATATACATCAAAGGCTTTCGCTGCTGGAATATTGCTCGATATAAAGGGAAGACTGACAAGTGAAAAGTTCACGACTTATGGACTTTTCACTGCATATTAATACGTTTCTTGACATAGTAGTGATGACCTTTGTATTTAAGGAGCAGATAAACATGTGCCACCGGTGGGGCAGGATACGCCCACCTTTTCATGAACACCTGTTGTAATTACTGTTTGATAGTGATTCATTAACACATGCTCATGATACAGTCGGAATCGTAAATTTATGCAGACATTTCCATTGAATATGAAAGGGTTTTGTTGCTTTATTTAAATCTACTTGTGTTTTTACCAATGAATTTTATTTCCCAATTGCACAACAACACCCTAAAATGTGAACAACACATACTGTTGGGTGATTAGTTACATAAATCAAAACTTAGGTTCTTTATATTTCAAGAGTCCAGGCTGTAGCCAAGGCTGAAATGGAGAGAGTTTCTGCCTGGAGTGCGAAAGGTCGATGGTTCGATACTTGATATGACATTCGACTAAATCATAAAAGATGATGCCTTGCGATCAGCATTCAAGTCAGCTCAGAAACAGTATACTGTGTCAGAGCTAACTATCCGTATTTAACTGCTGCAATGTTTATTAGTTGCTATTTTAATAATCAGGAACGCGATTTTAACTCCTTTAAACCATGTGAAACGTCATTACAGAAACAGCATTTATAAGAAAGACGGAAATATAGTTCACTTATGCATATGCATACAGACTTTATTCAACGTATTTAAGATGGTATAAAGATAACACAATAACAGGAATGAGCAACTGAACCATAATATGTCTGCAATCGCAATGGATATTTAGTCCTTGCACCTTCTTGTACTACCATAAATTACTTGAGAATAAGACCTATGAAGATCCGGTGTAGAATAAATCTTCAGCAACCCATGCTTGCCGTAAAAGGCGACTATGCTTGCCCTAAGCGGCGAGTAATGGGATCGGGTGGTCAGACTCCCTGAATCAGCATGAGGATGAAAGGTGGTACCTTTAATTTTTTTCTACAAGTGTTGGTTTGACACGTTTGTCCAAAACATGATTTACATACAGATATGCTTAAAATAATATTTAATATTCCTCTGACAGTTTTTTTATGAGCAAACATGAACCGATACAGTTTAGTGCATGCTTTACAAACCGTTGCGCATATATGGTATGCTCATGTTTTACACACAAATAGAATAAGCTCCAGCATCTATGAAATTACAAATATGATACACTGCTGTTGCAATCAACATGTACCAGTACTTAAGAATATACTGAACACTGATACGATACGTTTCTTTATAGTCGTTATTCAGTCGTCAAAGGACCATGCTTAACGCAAGAAAAAATACCCATATATACAAAATATACAATTTTGTATATTTGGTATTTCCAAAACTATACAATTTTGTATATATGGTTAGATTTTACCACTGCTTCATTGAATTTCTTCACCCCTTATAAAAGGTTTCACATAATATGTGGTTGCAAAGTTTACTAATGATACCGAACAGTATTATTATTGCATGTGACAATAATGCTTTAATACTATTTTCATTATGACAACTATATGATGTTATGAAATAATTTGTATTTCGTTATGTTTTACATAAGAAATAGAACATTTGTACAGATCTTAATAACAGTTTGATCAATATAAAATGCGTACGACACCTTTAGTCAGAATTTGTCAAGGATGGTTAGTTAAGAAATAGCTAGCTGTTTACCTTTCATTAAAGTGGAACAGACCAAGTGGCCAGAAAGCAGACATTTTGAGGATTTACAGGATAAGTTATGCACTTTTAATCAAATCATACACCAGAAGTAAAATATTTCTACGGGATATATTTATTTCTTATTAACTTTAATGTGGAACATACCACTCATACAGTGGGCGGAAAAGTTATCATAAGAAATTATATTTTTGTCATTATCAGAAAGACACTATATATACAACATAAACTGAAACGAGTGCTAGTACTCATTTTGATGTATTTCATTACATCATTGCAAAGGACACTATTCCTCAAAGTTGTTGTTCTTGCTTTGCTTTAAGTGTTTAAGTGTGATCGTCTTCTGTCTGGGCCACTTTGGCTGACCTGTCTCCTGAGGGACTCGTGTGTGAGTAGGGTACACATCTATTGCGAGTTTTAGCATTCATAAAATTTATGTTTGTGATGATCCCATTATTATATATATATATATTCGCATTTTTTTTAAGCTGCTCTGTGTACATATATTAGACTAGCTATCTCTCAGAAATGTAGGGAAAATTTCGTTTGTTTGGCCTTCGCTATTACTTATCTACGACAAAGCGGAACTAACTGCAATTCTTGTTTAAACCAAGCAAAGTGTGGTCTTGACGTTCCAGGGAATTGATTCAGGTGGCAAAATATAGGCGTACCTTGTCATTGCGATCTTAGAGAATTCCTCAATGTACTTACTTACTTACTTACTTACATTGGAGATTTAACGTGCGCTTTCCGACTGATGCGTATTTCGCACACGGGCCCGGCCAGGCCATTTAATGTGTTTCCGAAAGGGGCGAAGGTGGCCTGTGCAACCCAAAGAGGGGGCTTTAGGGGTTGCTTATATATAATCTGGGAATTTTGAGATTTGGAATAGATGCCGATGGGGTTGCGGAGGAGAACTAAGGGAGCTGGGTATGGTGGATGTTTGTTTGTTTATGTGATTTTGATTTGGTAGGTTATTATGTTTTTAGATGCGTTTTATTAGTTCCGTTTTGATTAAGAATACGCCTAAGGCCTTGAAGTTTTCTAGTTTATTTTGTGGGTTTAGTATTGCTTCTAGAGTGAGAGCCTTGTTTAGATTGAGGGTGGTTTTTAATGCGGTTCGATGTGTGAGGTAGTGTGTGCAGTGGATGAGTGCGTGTTCTGGGGTTTCTAGTTGTTTGCAATGTGGGCAGTTACCTGTAGTGTGTTTTTTTATTTTTTTAGGTGGTTATTTAGGTTTGTGTGTCCTGTTTGGAGTTTAGTGATTACTCTGTCGATTTTTTTTCGATGGATGGAGAATTTTTGGTTTGGTTAGTGGTTTGCTGAGCACTTTTTTGATTTGGCTATTTGAATTTAGATATAGGTTATGCCATCCTCAATGTAATATAATACTGTACTTATAGTGGGTGAGATTGTATTCAGGTTATGGAGCAGTTTAATCTGTGTAACAATATATTTAATGAAAATAATGCAAAACAACCTCAACGATTTGTTTTTATTAAGCTTCTTAATTTCCTATATTCTATATCACTGAACAAACTACTCTGTGCTAACAACACACCCACAACCCGACACAGATCAAACGCCACTTACACAATCATAATCTGGTTAATCTGTATCACTTAAAGAGTTTGAATAGCTTACTCTGCCCACAGTCGAGAGCAGCACAGTAATTATTAGTTTAGACCAGCGAATACACTGGTCACACTTGACTGGTCTGTCAGATGATTCGGTCACCTGCCAAATGGGATGTCTGACAATTGGGTGTGAACCTTACAGAGGAAGTTATTTTATGAACGCGTCACGTGTTACAAAAGAGATGACCATTATCTAAGTAAAATACTTCTAAGATCATAAAGGACATAACATTGAATAAAGTGAAATTCATTTTCATTTTATTCATTCGACAAACTTTTATGAACAAATTTAAAACAGTGCGGTCAGATTCTATTTTCTAAAAGGGTTGGAGGGTTGTAAATCGTCCTGTTTCGATCCAGATCTAAAACTAGCTAAAATGCAGCGGTGGTCCCTGTATTTAAAACATAAGGAGCAACAACGTTACGATCATGAAAGTTCTTAATGTAGTGCCCTTAACGCTATGTTTATCGTTCCTAAGCTCTGTTCTCCAGAGTTCATCTTTGTTTACGAGAACGTGTTTAATATGGGCAATTTTCTTCTTTCGGGACATTGGAGCAGTCATAATATTCATAACATCATAAATATTAAGATTACAGGCAATTTTAACAACTTTAGTACTCCATGAACTTTTACATAGTAACCATTTTCTTCATCAAAGCATTACAAGTACTGTTATTAATCTTGGGGTAGTCTAAAAACATTAGCATGTAATGTAACAAACGGGGAGGAGAGACCCATGTCTCCATTAGTGGCTATACTGGAGGTACCATTACTAACACCAAGAAATAATTTACAGGCTCTTTTTTGGATAAGATTAACGTTTTATCCTCATATACCAGAGCCACAGAACATTACCGGCTCCACAAGACTTTCATACAGTTTCATAAAAACATCATAAGACATACACCCAACAGAATAAAACAAAGACAAAGCATGGCTGGCAGAATTGTACAACTCTTTCACAGTTTCACATATCCGATGCTTGTCAACCCGTAGTCCCAGATAATGATATGATTCTACATAGACCAGTGTTTGCCCAGCGTAGAGGAATGAAACCGATGATCTCGGTTGTGATTTCTAAAATGAATTACGTTTGTCTTATTCATATTCACTGACAGTTGCCAACGTGTTGACCATTCATGCAGTACATTAAGTATGGATTGTAATGAACATTCATTGGGGGCAGTTAATGCAATATCGGCAGCATACATTAAAATGGAGAGCATAGTCTCATCAACAAGTACGCCACAATTGAGATTGTTAATAGCCAAGTCGTTAACATACACAGAAAATATAGCTGGGGATAATTTACAGCCTTGCTTTACACCATGTTAAACAGTAAAACGTACTGTGAGAAATTCTCCTACATGTGCAGTACAATTGACATCGACATACAATCGACTGGACAGCATTCAATATCTTTCCTCGAACTCCAATATTCCTCAGCTTCGCTATAAACGGTGTCGAATTTTTTTTTTACATCAACAAATGTAACAAAGGTTGATTGTTTTGTTTTTTTCTATACTGAACTAAAGACGTTAAAATCTATAAATGATCAATACAGTCTCATTTGGATCTAAAATCATTTTGCTTATCAGCTATGATATTGTCCTTTTCAAACCACTCAGTCTTTAATTGAGTACATAAGCATATACTTGTTAGGAATAGATGTTACAATGATACCAAAGGGTTTCTAAAATCCTTCATACCGCTCTTAGGAATAGGATGGATATATCGCTGTTCCACATAGCTGGTACAGTTCCATTTACAAAGCAATAGTTAATAATTCTGTACAACATATCAACTGAACTTACATTTTTTTAACACTTCGGCAGGAATATCATCCACACCTGCAGCCTTTCAATTCTTAAGTCTAAAGACTAAAGACTAATGGGATGTCTGGGAGTGAACCTTACATGTTTATCATTTATCCCATCCATTTCTTGAACTAGCTACTCCGAATTGAGCCATAATTCATTCACCACAGTCCTAAGGGGAAAATCAAACATATCCACCTATAATTCACGACTACTGCAATCTTGTCAAATAACATGTGCTTGACATCAGGTCGATTTTATTGATATGATGTTATGACTGTTGGAATATTATCTATGCATTATCCTGTCTAAAAATCTAGATAAATTAACAATATCATGTATGCATTTTTGAATCATTGTATTCCGGAGTGGTCTTCATATAAACTTCTTGACCAATCCGCTTCATGTACATTTTCAGAAAAACAGAACATAACATGGGAATACCGTTCAAATTGAGCCTCGTTTAATTTCCCTGTGCGCTGTGATTTAAAAACAAAAAAATTAAATGAAAATTTTGTGCTACCACAATACTTGTGTTAATTAATATTGATAACATTGAATGTTAAACCATTTTTACAGTTTTGTCTAATTTTAGCGATTATGAAAACTGAGTAGAGATAAGATATATTGATGAACAACGTCTTTATTACAGTAAGGAGCGACGCTTAAGTGTATGTTGTAACACCATTATCAAGCAAGTGATGTTGTTCATCCACAGATCTTATCCTCTCTCAATACTCCAACTTCTAAATTCCTCGCAAAGAAGATAATGATACTTGTTTTGAATCTTGCCATCGTACAAAATATTCTTTGCACAGTATTCAAGAAACAATGTAATATTAATATAATATTACGCCATCAATATATGTTGTGCAATATTTGAGAGGTTGGCGCCTGTCGGGAGTAGTATTCAGGATTCGATGAGGATTCAGGAGTTTTTGAATTGATGCAGAAGAATGCACAATGCACAATGCACAATGCGTGGATGCAAAGAAACCATTTTAAACCCCTTTCTGTATATTTGTATTTGTATTCCTTTCTGAAACTATCATTCTACAAACAGTTGTGTTCACCGCCCATTGTGATACTTCTACTAATGAAAATAAGAAAGGATGTTTATTTAGTCATTTGTCATGCGTTCATTGTACACAAAGATTAGTGTGAAAGGATTACTAAGTTTGTCATCAAGTATAATGCACTTCCTCGATTAGCATAATTAGAACAGAGGGGAAAGAAAACGGTTGGATGAAATGTGTGAGGATAATGATAGAGAGTTCTGGAAGAAGATTGGTAAAATTGGGGTAGGTGGGGAGAGACGAAGACAGATCCCCATGAGAGTGGTTCTAGAGGATGGAAATGTGTCTGAGAATTGGAGTGATGTACTAGATAAGTGGAAGAATGATTATTGTAAACTGCCAAATGGTGACGTCAGGATGCAGAATGTTAAGTGTGACAGTGAGACTGGTGAAACACATATACTGTTCGACGCTAAAATTACTCTCTTTGAAGTAACCAGAGCGGTTGATAGAAGCCACTGTGGCAAGGCTCCTGGTGTTGACGGTATTCCGATGGAATGTCTCAAATCACAAAATGTTATTTCGGCGATGCACAATATCTTTAATATATGTTTTAGCTCAGGGAAAATCCCTGCATTGTGGTTAAAGGGCATTATGAACCCCATACCAAAGTGTTGTACTTTAGATCCTGCGGATCCTTTATCATATAGAGGTTTGACCCTCACCAATTCTATGTACAAATTATATTGTAATATTTTAAATAACCGTCTGCAATCTTGGGCTGAAAGCACAGGAGCTCTAAATGATGCACAAAATGGGTCCCGGAAGCGTAGATCAACTACGGATCACATTCACTCTGTTTGTTCTTTTATTGAAACTAGAAAATGTATTAAAAAAGACACTTTTTCTGCTTTTATTGACTTTCATAAAGCGTATGATAGCATTAACAGAGGTGTGCTGTGGGAGAAATTATGTAACATTGGGGTGAAAGGGGAAATGTTTCTAGCACTTCAATCTTTATATGATAATGTGAAATACAGTGTACGTATTAATGGTATGCTTACACCCTGGTTTAATGTTAATCGTGGTTTAAAACAAGGATGTTTACTTTCGCCAGTTCTGTTTAACTTTTTTATTAATGATTTGCTTGACAAGCTAAATGAAACTGGTATTGGTATTTGTGTTGATGATATTACTATTGCAGCCTTAGCATATGCTGATGATCTTATCTTACTTGCAGAATCGGCAGATGATTTGAATCGTCTATTACAGGTTATGAATACATGGTGTGTTGATAATAGTATCTTTATTAATAATGACAAGTCCAAGATTGTACACTTTAGAAATGTAAGTGTTCCAAGAACAACAGCCTTTTTTGATATTGGTAACTCTGTTTTAGACATTGTCGATTGTTATAATTATTTAGGCCTGCTGCTCACGGAACATCTTGACTACAATGCTATGGCAAAAGCAGCAGCTAAATCAGCTAACAGAGCATTAGGTCTTCTTATATGTAAATATAAGGCAATTGGAGGTATGCAATCCACTACTTATTCAAAATTGTATGATACGATGGTTTGGCCAGTCTTGAGTTGTGGGGCATCTATCTGGGGTCATCGTGAAATTTCTTCTGTAAATGCTGTTCACCATCGTGCTTTGAGATTTTTCTTAGGGTTGGGTAAATACGCTCCAAATGTTGCTGTTAATGGAGATATGGGATGGATTCCTCCGATAGTTAGACAGTGGATGTGTATTGTTAGACAGTATTGTCGTTTTACTAAAATGTCCCTTAGATTAAATAAGTATGTTTTTATGTGGTCTGAACGTTATGCTAGTGGACGTGTGAAAAACTGGAATTTTCGTGTGAGGGCAAAGCTGAACGAATGGGGTCTGAATATTTCTGAGAATGTTAGCGTGAAAAGTGTAGTTGTACTTGTGCAAGATATATGCATGGGAAAGTATGTGTCTGATTGGAATGAACGGTTATGCATGCCTGGCGGAAGAACGGGTAGTAACAAATTACGTACGTATAGAATGTTTAAAGATGGGTATGGATGTGAAAGTTATGTAAGTATGTATATGCCTCGTTCTTACCGCTCTGCCTTCTCCAAATTTAGATCAGGTACTGCTCCTCTGAAGTTGGAAACAGGCATATATACGAATATGAATGTGAATGAAAGAGTGTGTTTTCAGTGTAAGGAAAGTATTGAAGATGAATGTCATGTATTACTTGATTGCCCTGTGTACGATGATTTGCGTGAAAGTTTATACGAAAAGGTGAGTTTTAGCTATCCCAACTTTCTAGAGTTATGCAATACGGATAAACTTATTGTCCTTTTTAAATATTATGTATATTTTACAGCCAAAACCTGCTTTTTAATTCACCAACGAAGAAAAGATATTTTATATGGCTAGTTACGGGTAGTTTATTTTCATACCCCTTTTACACCAATATGTTTAACATGTACATACTGTGATACTTTTTAAGTCTCTCGTAACCCTTAACGGGTGGCTCACTTTTATGTCCTTTTATATGTATTTATGTAATTATTTCTGCGAGGTGAGACTCAAATAAACAATCTGTCTGTCTGTCTGTCTATATCCTGACTCCAGTTAACCAAGGCAGCTACATCAGTTGAGTGTGTGAGCTACTGGATAAGAGGCGAGCAACTCAATGTGATTTATGAATTTGAGGAATCTTAATAAATAAACGACCGCCTGTCGCATAAATGCATTCGAACATTGAACACGCACAGTCGCAGATTTTCCTTTCGTACATTTGAGGGTGAACGTGAACGAAGCCGTGCAAGATGCATTACAGCGATTTGTCTTCAGAACACATATTGAGCTCAGGTAAGTTTATTAATGATGATATTTTCATTCATAGATATGGCGATCATGAGCGCTGACACTATATGTATTCGCAATAGAACATTTGGAAGACTAGACACAAATTGAGTCACAATATGACAACATCAAATCAAAGAATTTGTTTAATGAAACAGATTTAAGGCATTGAAATTGTACATTATTATAAAATACATGAGTGTCGCTACGTCTCATGTCAAATACATCAATGAATTATTTATAAAAAAAATAATTTAATATTACTATGACTTTATAGCTAAAATTATGGAGTCTTGCATGTCGAGCCAACAAACTATATAAACTGCATTCATTTTTTCACATGCCCCAACTATAATATATTAAGAAACGATTCTATTCTAAAGGTTAAGTGAGTTTCTAATCAGTGGTTTATTGGAAACAATTTGAACAGTGCCTAATTTAGCTATTTTGAACTCGGCCATGTACAATGTACATCCGACGTTCGGGTGGATTTGCTCATATATGATAACTAGTAGTAAGAATTAATACATACTTTGAGACACGTATTAAGTATTAAACAGTTAAATAGCTTTTCTTAGGAAACCCCTTTCCATCAACCGCACTGTTGACCTATCTTTTTTGTTCTGTTTTGATGTATTGATGTATTATTTAATACAATATGTATATCTCCCCTCATCCCAATGTTAATAAAAGGTAGCTTGGTGGGGACTTTTGGGATATAAGAAATGAATACAGACTGCCATACTGTCTGAATGTCAACAATGATGTTAACAATCACCGGGTGTGACCACGTAGACAGGATATCATTCTGGTTTCTCATAATTACTCCATGAGCATGCTGGGTATTGTAGCTTGGGGATATTAAATGTAAGTTTGTTATCAGAGGAGATTGATAGTGAACTTTTAGTACCAGTTAGATATGATATCTATATGACTTCTTTCTGTTTGACAAAGGATTAAGGGTATATGTGTGGGTAATCCTTTCACGCTGATGAAAGAAAGTCACTCTTCTAGTTCATGTAATCTACGTCAAATAAGATCAGAACACATGCATTATTACAACATACTCAGGATACCAATAACAACGAAATGTACAAATTAACAAACATGATCAATATTATTATTACATGTTAATGCCATGTAAGTAAATATAGCTATATAAACATATGTTTAATTTTTCAGCGTGTGTGAAGTCGTCCATAAATACAAGAAAACGTATATTTTCCCAAAATTATATTACCCTCAAAAGGGAAATTATATTCATGTTACATTTTTTCAGTCTTTTTTTTAATTCGAATTACGTAACATTTATGTTACTTTGATTTTATTAGACCCATGTTGTTGTTACAGACCCAGGGATTGACTAGGTTCATTACATGTCATAAATGTGCCGGGACATCTGGTGGCAATGCATTCTCTAATTAACACCTGTCACAAAGGGACGGGCAATTTGGGTTTGTCCTCAGGGAATGTGTTATACAATTTGTGTATTCACGAAATAACATTCAACAAATTATGTACATGGTCCTGTGATATAGGATTGATGCATTCGAACTTCTTATAAATAAATTAATTGCATTTTTTTCTTAACCGTGTGCGAAATACGCATAATGTCGGAAAGCGCAAGTTAAATACTGACTTCATCCCAAAATAAATCGCAAACCCTCTCTTATAATTTGTATATCATTCTATATTTTAATTATGTAAATCACGTTCCTGTCACTTTTAATGTAGAATACGTTAGTCACTCAACCAATTCCATTATTATTTTCCGAAAGATCAAAGATTAAAACAGTTATCAAGATTTATTTTCCATATCTTAGAAATACTTAATCTTTACATTGAAACTGCCATCATGATGTATTATTATTATTATTATTGATGTACATATGGTTTGCACCCAACCATGCGCGTGCCAAATTATACAGCGTCAAGCTTTTAGAGCGTCAACTAAGTTTTCCAAAGTAGAAATTAAGCCAAATGAATATATAATCAAGTTTCCTTTTGCTAGAACATATGCATGCTGTTGTGTTTTTTCAAGGTAATCTTCGTTCTCTCATTGATAACAATATTAAAAGAACAAATATTATAAAATATAATACGGGAATATATTACACACGTTATTTACGCATCCGGTTGCTCATAATACAATGCTAGTAAACAATATTTTTGTTCCAGGGAGTGAATACCAATTAGACCAAGCCAGCTCAACATCTCATTCACTTATAAAAGACAACTTCATCATAAACATAGTCATCATCGGAGTATTAACAGTTTTTATGTGTGACGCCACATTCCCCGTTACAGTGCAAGTATCCATGATAGAAAACGTATGATGTCTGGAAACGTAAGATCCGACGATTGTGTTATGAATAATAATAAAGGCATGTTTGATGCTGAACGCTCTGAACGAAAACAGGACAATCCGCCATTGTAGTCCGGCAACACAATATTTTCGTAGTATTTAAAAAAAATAATCTTTGATAATATTTTGTAGATGATTTTTGCAAGGACTACCGTTTTACAAAACGCGATTTTCCGCGTTTCCGCCGGGATTTCACATTATAACAATGTATATCGACAATGAAACCGACAGCTCAGAACAAACCAAATTCAACACTTTTAAGTAGTGATAAAATAGTTTTCATCCTCTGTGCAATCCACTCTGTTGGCATTTGTGCACGAGAGCATGTTACAAAACACATCGCGGCCTCCCCGTAAAACGAATCCAAGCTCAAACACTTTCAATACAGAAGTTACCGCCAATGCAATCGCCCCCGACAGCTAATCCTCTCTGTGCATTTGACCATAAAGTCTACTCACATACCAAGCACCGCGCCAGGAAAAGTACCAGACGCCTCAACCGCCCACCCGTCAATATCATTGCAAGGACAGTATGTACTCCCGCTAACAGTGTGGAGTACTAATTAAACATTCCAGTAATGTTACCCGCCACTATATCAGTTTTTTGTAACTTGCTGATACTATTTTGCACATACAAAACAATTATAGAGCAATACATAGCAATTATCCTCCTTTACCAACATATACAAAGAAACACATTGCTCAACTTAAAACACTTCAATTTGCACATATATAATAATTATACACAAATACATAATAATTATCTCCCTTTACCAATATATACAAAGAAAACAAATTTGGATACACCATATATACAAATTTGTATATTTTTGTATATGTCGTATATACAAACTTGTATATTTTTGTATATATCATCATTCCAATCTTGTATATCCCTTGGAAATATCATCTTTCCAAAGGATATACAAGCTTGTATATATATGGATTTTTTTTGCAGTGTAAAGTATTGTTTCCTTTGAAAACTTCACATACTTAACCTTGTTCGAGTTAAGTTCTATGATTCCAAACCTGGACTCGCATTAATCCTGCTCACAAGCTGAGCAAGCTAATCCGGGACGAAAGATAAGGACCCTATTTTGGGAGTTGTATTCTGAAACATGGGCATCTTGTTGAGCACTTTCCCTTTGTTGTATACAGCAAGTCATGTAAGGAGGCAGAAGACCACATTATGAAATATCGTTTCATCCTTTTTAAACTTTACATACCTAACCTTGTTCGAAATCAAGTTCATGATTCTAAAGCTTTTTTCTTTTCTTGGACTTGCACAAAGCACGCTCTTATGTGATGCATTATCGACGATGTCACAACTTTGCCTCTGATATGAGGTAAGAAAAAGTATTTGAAAAAGTATTATATCAGACTTTGTTTTACCAGTCAACGACAGCATGAAAAGCTGATCAATCATGGTAACACAGACATATCTTGTCAGGAAGTATAGTTATCACTCTTTACCTTTTAAATAATCTTGAATATTCTGTTTTCTATCAGAAGTTTTATATCTGGCAATTCCAGCGTTAAAAGGGTGCCACATCTTAGCAATGGTCTTGAAGAAGAAAGACTTGCAGTCAGGAATATTGGCACAATTCATTCCACATTCCACTTTACTATAACAGTGTACAGACCTGATAAAGACAGAGGCGGACATCCTTGTATAGAATCTGCAATGGAAGGAGACTGCAGGGAGCTGATCCCTTGGGTACGCTGTACCTTGTAGAGACACATTGACCACCGATACCCAAATACTGCAAGAGCATGTCAGCATGGTGACAAACCTACACGAAGACATGGTTGTTCTCTGAAAGACTCCTGACGAGAACTGGTGGCACTGGAGAGCACACAGAGTGGGATGAGTCTCTTACAGTTAAACTCTGTTTAGGAGATATAATATTAGACACAAATGGTCTTTCAACAACCATTCATGTATACAGAAATGACATCAGTGGTATTGATTAGATGTAACAAAGTTACTGATCATTTGTTTTAATATTTCAGATCCTGTATAATGTCTAATTTGCATACACTATGAATCTTTACTTTCCAACCAAATACATATTATGCAATGTAAATAGACTGAGAAGTGCCTCATTCAAAATTACGAATGTAACTCAGTAAATAAATAGTTTTCAATAGGATACAAATGAATTCATTGAAATCAATTGTCAGAGGAGAGTATCCAAGAAAAGACATCTTTGAATGAATTGTTTTCTGCCCATTCCTAATCTACATTTGTTTGATTCACTGCCTTGAAGAGGCCATGATAAGGTATAATTGTAATTATATTTAACTTACTTTGCAGATGAGCTGTGTTGGTGTACCTAAGACAATGTTATAACACTACAAATCCGACAGCCTTTCTAAACACTATCATAATCAGATTTCATTAGAAGATCTTATGCTGGTCTTTTATTTTAGTACAAACAGTGACAATTAATGGCGCATACCGGGTCCTAAAATCACTTATTACTCATGCGGTGTTATCGTACTTAGGTTCTGGTGTGCCAATGTATATTCTCTCAACAGAATAACCATTGTTTTCAATGATCGGTAACAATTACTTGTGCCGTTTGACGAGGCATTGCACGAGGGATCTGAGTGAAAGATGTTTAATGGCTCAGTGAAAAACAGTTTAGGCATTTCATGGCATATCAGATTGAAACCCCAAACTCACGTTCGGCGTGAAGGGGATAAAACATTGATTGATCGTTTCGGAGTATACTGTGTCTTAGTTGTCAACAGCGCCAAGGTATCTCAGTTGGCTTAGCACACTTAAACCAGCATAATTCCAGACTGATACAAGCTGCCACACACACAAGTGCATGTATGTGGCAGTATAAGTTTAATGATCCTGAACGCGACGTAAAAGCTCCATTGGATCACGCCTCTGAGCTCCATTGCTCATGCATGTTATGTGAAGAGATGTCGAGGGTTCCGTATTCCATGGATTATAAAGCAGATTTTTGTTGAAAAGTCAAAGTTTCACTGTCCTTTAGCTTATAAAGCATGTTATGAGATGAGACTGGGAAGGTTCACTGTTCCATGAGTAATTGTCAACAGAGTTTGCCGTGACACTTTACAAGTGCGCCCAACACAACATAATGCAAACAATTTCTTCAGGTCTTCAGCAACCTATGCTTGCCATAAAAGGCGACTATGCTTGTCGTAAGAGGCGACAAACGGGATCGGGTGGTCAGGCTTGCTGACTTGTTTGAAGCATGTTATCATCGCAATTGCGCGGATCGATGCTCATGATATCAATAACTGGATTGTCTGGTCCAGAATAGATTATTTACAGACTGCCGTCATATAGCTTCAATCTTGCTGAGTGTGGCCTTCAACAACAAACCAATTAACCAGCAGTATAAAAATACCTACACTAGACAGAATTAACTTCTCTGAAAAACAGACCAGCAGACTTCCTTAATCCAATTTCCGTATCACGATGCAATTTTACGACAAGACAGCAACAGTTGTGTGTTTTTTATTGTAGTTAATCATGTCTAACAATACATAGGTAAAATTAATCACGCAACGTTTTTGAAATTGCGCATATCTTGAGTACAATATTTTCATTTAGACAAATATTGGTACCAATACACAAAATAACAAGCAATTTTAGTGTTTCTAAAATATACGCATGCAGTGGAACGGCAATTACGTCAAAAGATGACATCCGGCATAATGTATAGGGTTTCTCAAAGTTCATGTTACGTATAACTGTCGGTTAAGATAGACAGTGAGTGAGATACAATTTAACATCGCATCAGAATTATTTCACCCATACAGCTACGAGAACAAGTTTCAATAGCTATAGGCACTTTATATAATAAATTCATAAAAGTTACATGTATAAGCAAACTTTCCAAACGTATTTTAGAAGATCACTATTTACAACAGTAAGAATTAAGATCAAGATGTGAACACATACATCAGTTAAAGGTGATGACCACAGCCAACTCCATTGGACGTCTTAATATATATATGTCTTTAATATCTGAAGAGATAGTTTTACCACTTTGAATCCTCGACAGCTTCAGGGCGAATCGGAAACGAATAACTGAAAAGGGTCTACGTTTGCAACCGAACATTTAAAAGGGAGCCAGTATGTGAACCAAGGATGCTGGAGTCATTGACCCCAGAACTTGAGTCAGCAAAATCTCAAACATCGGTGCCCATGTCCTTCCTTGATTAAGCAGGTTTTAAAATATCAGAACAACCTAATATGACGAGGAATATGATGACATGTAGTGAGTTCGTAAGTTCGTGAGTTGGGTTTAACCACACATTTAACAGTATTCCAGTTATATCACAGCGTGTCACCTTAATGTGGGAGGAGAGCCCAAAGTAATGCAGGTCTCACACGTTTACCACTTTGGTGAAACCCACGAGCACGGGTATGGTGCTGACAAACCTAAAAAACATAATCGGGGTAAACTGGGATTCGAACCCACAATCATAGATTTCTGGCGTGCCCAAGGAACACAACTCTGCACAGCTTTAGACGACTGAGCCACCCGTGCCCCTACGATGACATGTAACAGTTTTAATAAATGACAGCTACATGTAATCAGTCGGATAAGTGAACACGTATTGTCTCTTCCACAGACGACATACAGCCATACAGACATTGGTACGCCCTGTGTGATAGATTTATAGAATGTATAGAATGTAGAGTAAATAAGTACAGTTGTTTTATACAATAAAATCAAGCACTTTAAGGTATCAGTGCTATCACCTGTTTAGTTCGACCATCAGGATTAGCTTCTCCCAAACGGTACATTTTTGACTCATGCCATAGGTGAATCAATTTTTTTCCAAGAGAACTCATAAACAAGTCACCTTTATTCCATACAATGTTCTTGACCCGAAACTGTAATCTAGTTAGTTTTCTTCTCTTTCCGTTTTTGAACAACCATAATTCAATGAGATTGGTTTTGTCTTTGTAATAAATGGCTTCTCCATTATCACTCAAAGTCAGACCATATACTTCATTTGTTGCTGTTATCTTCAGCAAACCCTGCCCATCATATCCACACGAGTAGATGTTTTTGCTGGCAGCAAAATACACTAGTTCTCGCCTTGTATCAAGGCAAACAGCCAAAAGTCTCACGAGGCATGTGATCTTCTCGAAATATCTCCCATCAGGTGTCATCCTACTTATGCAGGAATTTGGCGACCACGAACTCAGGAACACGAGTTGTTGCGCATCGTCCACTGCCATTGACATTGCATAGATGTCCGACCTTACAGTAACACTGCCATTAGAATGGAATGAGAATGACCTGATCTTCATTGGCCTTGAAGTAGCCATCAAAAGCTTTTGGAGTGTTGGCACATATGCCAGGGCAAGGACACATCCTTGATTTAAATCATAATATGTTGTAATGGAGCCGTTCGGAAGTTGGAGCGCACGTAATGGCGTCTTCGGTATCTTCATATAGGGTGCAACCAAGAGACGTGTCTTCTCCTCTGTTCTCCCTGTAAGAATATAATTGTGTTGTATAAATGATTTGACCGTTGATATAAATTTCGGTTGATCCGGTTTTGAATCTTAGAAACAAGTGTGCAATCTTTAAGCACCTGCACATCAGATTCTAATTGGTATTGGTCAACATGACCATCAGGCATCCAACCATTCATCATAAGCAAGTAATTTTTAGTTCCAGCAAAATCAGTACATCACCACCATGGCATCGGATTTTCTGGTCCATCACTTCATTGTCGGAAGGCAACAAACAAACATTTTCATGCTCACCAGGTGTTTTTTTTGTTTTGTTTTATAACGCCGGAATCAGCAATATTCCAGCTACATGACAGCAGTCTCTAAATAATCAAGTCTGTACAAGTGAATCCTCTGGTTGATTTCATGTGCAACGACGCACGGATACGGTGTCATGCATCAACCAAGGTCTGACAACCTGCTCCCGTTAGGCTCTTGTTGTCATTATTGGTTTTCAGTGTTGCCTATTACAACTACTAGATGCGGTGATCGAGACTGGTTAATCTCTGGCGTTGACATTTTACATTTTCGTACAAATTGTGTTTCATAATGTTAACCAATTGTCAGTTAACCAAGTCTGGCAATGCTTCGTTTGTTGAATACCCAATGACACATAAGTCAGTGTCGTTGACATTTTCAATGAGGATGACCCTTTCTTATTAAATGTGGTTCAGGGTTTGTTGTCATTTCTTTTGGGGATAGCAAGAGCTATGTGCGGTTAGTTTAATATAAGCTAAAAAACAAAACAAGGTATTTCTTATGAAAAAAACGTGACTCCTCAAAATGTGAATACAACTTGCATCCACTCCACATGCACACGCTACACTGGTAACATGTTGGTAACATTCTTTGTAATTATTAATTGGGCACTTCATGTGCCTTTTGAATTCTATCATTTCATCACAAACAAAAGAAATTGAATTAATTGATACATTTTGAAGTATATAGTTACTTTTTGCGAAATGGTAGTGTTTAATTATAAACCTAGATTGATTTTGGCTGTGCTCTGGAAGGGGGTTGAAGTAACATAAAATTCTTGTCCTCCTGAGTGGGTATCATAAGACCAAATCATTCAGTTTGTTATTCCTACCGCAATTTTAAATCGTAGAATATTTGTAGATTTTAATAACTGACTTCAATTGACTACAATCACCAGCAGCTGAAGCGATAGTGTAAATCCTGCTTGGGAACCGTGTAGGTAGCAGAAGTATCGTAAGTCCCCACGGTCCCTAGTATGGTGACCTAACTTTGGTTGCTGGGGATCTATAGCCCGTTTTTATAATGTATTGTTGAATCATAGGTTATTCTTTTAATTGTTCACGCAACTTGTTTTACTTCTAAACTGTGGTAGTCTAGTTATTTATACTGTACGTCGATGACAGGTTTTTCTTTGTCTAAATGTATTAACTATTAATGTTCTCGTCACTATATGGCTGAAATATTGCCGATGTGACATTAAATTTTAACTCACTCACTCACTCACTCATAAACATATATATTACATCAGTTCCGGGGGCAGGGGGTGGTAATTTGGTCCAAAGATTTAAAGAGTTCAACGAGAGGTTATGATTTAATGAATGAGAGAAGAGCTACATAATATGGCCTACGTGAAAGCAACGTAACTGCGCAAGGTTTTTCTGAATGACCCGAGTGTCCCTATTTATACCCGTGTTAAAATGTTTCCATATGTTTAATATGTTCGTCTATTCTTAACCCTATCATGTTATTATGTTTGAAAACTAGCCAATTCTATTTTGGAAAGGAAAGTCAACAGTTGATTATCGTTACAAATTATTTAACATGTTGTAGTTAGATTTACTTCAAATAAGTAAAAGAACAAAATATAAACACTTACGTTTTATGCATCGAAAGCCTTTTGATTTGGTAAGGACAATCCTAGAATGTTTCTCTGTGCAAAGCTCCTTTCTTTGTGAATAGGATCCGAGTGTTTTCTAAGACAGACACATCGATTTTATAATTACTTAGAATATTGTGACGGAATCACAAACAAATCATGACCATGATTATTCGCCAAGTGGTATTTTAATGTCTTACTGACAAGAGAAAGTGTGTCCTCCAAAGTAACCTCAATTCAGCTTTCATAATCATTATTACACCTCAAGGCTATGGTGATCAATCGCTGGTGCTGATATCAGTACTGTCCGAAGGATGCTGAGAATCTTCACGATGAGCCCCTTTTCTGTTTAGATTGAATAGATAAAAGTGGGATGCAAATCTTCCAATGTTTAATGCCAAAACCCAAGTGATAACTCCAAGTAGCTATATATATATATAGCAGAGGAGAAACTATTTTGATTCATGTTGAGGATTAGTAAAAGTCATATGTTTTTCCGACGATTTAAACATTATTATTTTCAAGCAGACGAAAAAGAGAATAAACTGATAAAAAAGCGACTGTGAGTAATTGCTTGTCATTGCAAGGATATAAATACAAAGCTGCCTTGAACTCTCAAGTTGCTAAACCTCAAGTGTATTTTCGCATGATTAACATACGACTAAGAGGCCTAAATCTGTCCTTAAAGCCTCAGTAAAACCTGGTACCTTGCTGATATTCAGATAAACTGCCTCCTCTCCGTTTGTCTGTAGTGGATATTTGGACCATGTAGCTATGCAGGCCAGCCGGTTTATCAGAAATACGCAAAAAGTGCAATTATTGCATTGGCCACAATGATCTTTGCACATTTCCAGTCCGAGTGGCTGCCGCTCTTGGTCAAAAGTTGCCGTGACCAACATTATAAAAGAAGTGCAAACTATTTGAAGTGTACAGTCCCATCGTCTGTAACGAAGCATCTTTCTGATCCTGGATGTTGCTGCAAGCACAAAATATAACTTTGGTAAGCTCATTGACAGTGCTAGGTATATTGTGAAATATTGCCCATTATCAACATTGTGACTGAATCAATATTCCACTGTAAATGTTTACAGTCATTTGATGTCACGCTACGGACTTAGAATGCATTAATGTTATAGTTTCAAGAATGTTCCAGTTTGAGTCGGTAATGAGTGTGTGTGTAAGATTCATAGTCACTTCGGCAGCATATCGTGACTAAAGCAATCATATCTCAATAATACACCGATTTAGACAATATAAAACCTGTCGACTAAGGACAATAAAAGAACAAGACTGATACATATTTAAAACTAGCTTCAAAACAATATCTAAAAACAAGCAAATGTAAATCTAATATTGGACATTTAATTGTTTACTTTTATGTGGGTAGCTCTTGTCATCCCGTCTCAGATTTATACACTAAAAGATGCAGAAAACCCTCCTTGTGTATGGAATTATCAAGATAATCATAAATTGTTCGACAAGTGGGGTACAGGCAACGCTTTTATGAATTTCCAAAAACACGTAATGAATAAAGTGAACAGTTTAAAATCCTGTTATTATGATATCTAAACGGTTGACACACTTGATAATATTTCACAAAACGAGAGACATGATTTGGATACCCAGCTGGTTGAAAGAAATCAATGTTCTGTCAATTAAGCAACCAGGAACAGCAGCTAATTAATTCCTTCTGCAAATGTGTGCATATGATATTTAATATACATATGATCCATTATGTTCAAGTAATATATTCAGTTTTAGTTATAGGATACAAGGAAATCGGAACTCTTTACCTGTATATATGAATAATAATATCTATATTGGAATTTCAGTCAAACTAACAGGCATTCTCAGGGTGAGTGAGTTAATATTTAATGTCGCATCCGCATTATTTCAGCCATATAGCGATGAGATTTAGTTGATACATACACAGTTTGTTCATTTATGCAGAGTTATATTTAAAAAAAAACAATTTGTGGAAGATATTTGAGCATAATTTATTTAAAAACTATTCATGAACCATATTTGAGCATAACAATATGATGTATACAGTTTTAAAACACGGGCGAAAGGTCACCAGTAACCAAAATTAGGCAACCTCGCTGGGAATAATAGGGACTTACATCACCTCTGCTTCCTACATGATACCCAGCAGGATTTACGTCATCATTTTAGCTTCTTCTGGTTGTGCACAATGCTAGCCAATATTAGTGAGTGAGTGAATTGGGTTTAACGCTGCTTTTAACAGTATTCCAGTTATATCACGGCGTGTAAGCTTAATGTGGGGGGAAAGCCTAAAGTGATGCAGGTCTTAGAGGTTTACCACTTCGGTGAAACCCACGAGCACGGGAATGGTGCTGACAAACCTAACTGGGGTGAACCGGGGTTCGAACCCCCAATCATAGGTTTCTGGCGTGGACAAGGGACGCAACTCTGCACAGCGAATCGCAGCGCCTTAGACGACTGGGCCACCGTTCGACCCGCTTATGTTTCTAGGTTTGTCAGCACTATACCTGTGCTCGTGGGTTTCACCAAAATGGTAAACGTCTGAGACCTACTTCACTTCGGGCTTTCCTCCCTCATTAAGCTGACACGCATTTTTTCAACCGATCTCAAAGAAAATACAAGAAAACTCTCAATAGCTAAAGAAATCCTCTGTCGCAAACCTTTGATGATTACAGGTATTACATCCCTCCTGCCCATGGAGATCTAATAAAGCAATTTGTTCCTTTAATTAGATTCCAAAGAAGCATGTAAGAACAACTTAACATCGTACTCGTATCCTTAATTAAATCTGGCTTAATCCAACTATCTTTGTGATATTTGTTATCATTCGCCTGCTTTTTGTTATACTTAATCTGCTGCTTATCACAACTTATTATGTTTATACACTTATCATCACTTGTTTGTATTCATTGCAGCTTGAAAACAGTGTAAGATTCTACATCAACACGCCGGCCATGTAATAAACTAGATGTTGTTATCCATAAAGTTGTAATTTTATCATCGACCATTATTCTCTGCTGTACTGGTTACAAGTAGAAGATTATCTTAAGATATATCGATTAAGGACTCCCGGTTACCAGTGAACAAGAAACGGAACAGCAGAGAGTTGTATTGCCCAACGAGTGTAGGTTCAATCTTTTCCATACTGATTAGAGTGAAAGATGAGAGCATTACTGCTGCATTCACGATTTAAAGCCACTTTGGCGTTATCTGTCCTGATATTCATAAACAAACCTATTTACACTCCAAAGCCTTCTTAATACCAAGAATTACAAGCATGATAATTATACGCATGTCGCCCTCTGCACCACGAATACCTAAAAGGTCCCAAAGACTGGCCAACAAATAATTTTAATTTTGAAATATCTGAATAAGAATGTGCCTTAAATCAAGAACACTTGTATCTCATTAATAGGGCGATGATGGAATTACCCAGGCATCCAGCCCAGGAAGAAAGAATGTTCCTGCAGTCCAATACATTGCTAGATGAATAGCGGATTATTAATGCCCGAGGGAAGGAAATACGTCATTTGACTCAATTTTCTTCACATTCCTACTTCGTTTTACACCAATTCAAAAGAAAATACCTACTGTTTTCGACGTAGTGTTTTTTCTTAGTTTGTTCCCACGAAAGAATATCAATAAGTTCACAGAAAAAAAGTGTCCCACATCCAAGTAGGTGCCACGTGAAACTAAAAGGTTTCTTCTAAAAAAGCTTCTAAATATTCATTTTTAGAACATGAATGCTGAACCACTTAAAGTTTTTTCTTCAAATAATTGACTAGGTAGATATATATCTACAGATCGACTGATACATTAGACAGGAATACTCTAGTTGCAAATGGATCAAGTGAATCTCTGTGAAAGTCTTATGTTTAGCTTCAAATATGTATGTCTTAAAGTAAAGTTGCTCACTTTTTGAAAATTAAACCTTAACAAAGATATTACGCAGGACGTTTTCAGCGTGTTATCAGCGGTATCTTCCATCTGTGATATCGATATGTTTGGCTGTCCTTCCTTTACAGGTTTTATGATCAGTTTAGCTGTCATTGCCTGAAATGCCACTGACACGAAGTAGACGTTAACTTATTTACTATTTGGCAGAATGTAATGTTTTGCTTTATTTTAGCATCTCTTTTTACTCTCAGTTGATTTCAGCGTATGCTTAATATAATGTAAATAAGAGAGACAACACCCTTTCCATTACCATAATATATGTTCTCATTTTATTGAATTTAATTGGTTGATAAATTTGATGACTATGTTTTGTAAATAGATATTTTTTTACCCTTGAGAGAATGAATCAATAACTGAGATTGTAAGTGGCTATATCCTCGAAGAGGGTTAAAGTAGTATAAAATTATTGTCCCCCAGAGAGGATATGTAAGACCACTTCATTCAAAGTACTTAAACTATCACTGTTTTAACTGCAGAATATTTGTATATTTTAATTTACGGCTAATCTCGTCCACAATCGCCAATGACTAGAGGGATGGTGTAAATCCTGCTGGAGTACCATGTAGGTTGCAGAAGTACCGTAAGTCCTCAAGGTCCCTAAGTATGGTGGCCTAACTTTGGTTGCTGGCGATCTACAGCCCGTTTTTATAATATGTCGTCAATTATAATGTGATCATTTTATTGTTCTAAAACTAGTTTTACAATTATAATCTGTGATATATTGCTGGTTGTTAAACTGTCCTTCGTTGACAGTTTTTATATATATAATATAAATGTATAACTTGTTCAAGTCACGATCTGGCTGAAATATTGCCGATGTGACTTTAAATACTCACTCACTCACTCACTCACCATGCTAAAAGCATAGTGCATTGTACGATCCCGACTATGTCATAAGCATTTATTTATGAATCATTATCAAACTGCGATGATACCAGGTATTCGCGAAAAGATGAACGCTCATAATTGAAATAGTTATTTAGCACCTTTTTCTATGGGTATTTCTGTACAGGTCAAACAATTTTGTCTGATGATAGATAGATAGATAGATAGATAGATAGATAGATAGATAGATAGATAATTGCTGGCAATCGATCTCACCCATATATATTTGTTTTGAATTTGAATTTACACGATATACGGCTTTTCAGTTGGACGGGAGGTCGGTCACCTGATCGCGAAATTGACGTTCACAATGTATGAACGACACAATTCATACTTTGCCTTAGTGACTATTTGACACATCTTTAAAGCTCCATCTGCGGTAGTAACTACCGCACTCTAGTGGGCGGAGCTTATACGAGTGATCTGACAGGTCAATATGACGTCATGATAACACATACATTTCATCGGTTAATGCGTAAACGGGTGACGTCATGTTTGAATGGTAATAAAGATCTATCAAACGTTTCCTAGACTTTTCAACAAACGCCTAGGTCTTTGGTTTAAAAACCTACCTGTCATGTCGTCTTCACATCTAAATAAAAGATACCGCGGATGTCAACGATTTATCCAACGCAGTCTAACACAGAAATTATAGCTGTTCCAGTTCTGAACTATTCTGGATTTCTGGACGAGAACGAAATTCGTTTGTCGTGATGAATATGAGCAGTGTAATTGAACAAAAAACATGTTATGTGTTACGGCACCAATCGTTCTCCTGCGGTGTACGGTATATCGGCAGTTTATGAATAGCATTTCTCACAATATATACGGCAATCGGTGATTTCAACAGTGTTTTTCTTCCTTGTGTTCGTTTAGCCCGTCTGGAATCTGGATGACAACGATCGTGTAAAAAATCCTGGTAAGGGTCAAACATATTTCCAAACAAGTGATAAAAGCAGTTTTTGTCGTTTCCGTATCATTCTTTCATTGCCAAGTAGCAATGTATGTTGGCAAAGTCACACTTGTCCGATGAAGCTCCTCATGCCGAAGTAACTCGATCCGTGAAACTTGGCGGGTCCCAGTGACCCAGATACCTGTTGATTGGCGTGCCAAGTGTCATTTGCATAAGGCCATCCATATTTGTTGTATGTGTTTCTCCCCTCTAGCCTCAGCAAACCAGAGAACGGGCGGACGAAGTAAAATATGTTACTTATTAAAAATGTCTTTCAATAATTGTGTAAGTTATTTCATAACATTTATAAAAAAGTTTAACACTTGGTACTCGTTTCCAAGGTACTTTAAACGCCTTAAAGACCGGCGGTAATCGTCGTTAATTACCAGGGTATAGCCAGTCGCGTACCTCTTCTTCTAAACTACGGTAATCCCCTCGTTCTTTGGTGCTGACTGTCTGGGATGAGCGAGAGGTACAATGTCAGTACCCGAGGGCCTTGGACCTATTACTGTAGTTCCTCCAACAAGCACAAAGAGAGATCTTCGTTTAACAGCTTTTATTCCCACTTTGTGTTGCCAGTCAACCCACTCTATTTGTCACTTAATTATGAGACTTCGGCCGCAAAGCTTCAGTCTCAGTCGAAATGCTGGTGCCTAGGTTTGGTTTCTGGTTCGAATGATTGTGACAACAAGCCGAGAGCGGAGCACTAGTCCAGATGTAGCCTCCCCAGCCGCAGCCTAGTCGCTACCTAATAATAATACGGTGAGTGAGTGAGTGAGTGAGTGAGGTAATATTTAAAATCACATCGGCAATATTTCAGCCATACAGTGACTATATCAAATTATACAATACATCTATTTAGAATACAAACCTGTCGACAAAGGACAGTAAAAGAACTAGATTATCACAGATGTAGGTTTAAAACTAGTAAATGACCATCCAACTTGACAATTCATACAATACACTACAAGATAATACAATAAAATGTAACTTTGGGCTATATATCAACAGCAACCTAAAGGTAGGCCACCATACTTGGGACCATGGGGACTTACAGTACCTTTGCTACCTGCATGGACAGAAAATAATACAACTTACAAAGTCAAGATTGACCACTGATACATCATTAAGCCCACTACGTCATGCAGATGTATGCAAAGATTGTCATGTAAATGATTTTCAGTTATGTTGGAACATTTTCTATAATATGCCTCAAACTTAAAAATGTCCATGAAATAGAACAGCACTGCTTCTCGACACAATTGAAATAAATTTGATCTCCGGTTCCTTCTAACGTTAAGGTTTTTTACCCTCTACAAATTGTATAATAGTATCAATATATATCTTCTTGTTTGATGAACTATACATGATCAGAGTAGTGAACAGTTGGAGTGTGAAGAATAGGGAAAACTAGAGAACTCTCCAATGAAATGTTTAATTCCAAAGTGACATGATGTTGGTTGGTTGGTTTGTTGTTTAACGCCGCACTCAGCAATATTCCAGCTATATGACGGCGGTCTGTAAAATAATCATGTCTGGACCAGACAATCCATTGATTAATATCCTGAGCATCGATCCACGCCATTTGGGTCGATGGCGTGCATCAACCAAGTCAGCGAGCCTGACCACCCGATCCCGTTAGTCGCCTTTTACGACAATCATAGTCACCTTTTAGGGCAAGCATGGGTTGCTGAAGACCTATTCTACCCCGGATCTTCACGGGTCTGACATGATGTACAGGAGTCGCTGTACACAATGTTGATTTCTTAACATCATCCCAAAATAGGCAAGCGTGATAACCTCTTTATATCTGTCATCGAAAAAATAGTTTATCTCTCACATACGGCACCTTAACATTGTACTTTTTCCTGAAATGTGCGCTTTAAGAAATTAATTCCAAAGGTTCAAAATTAGTCAATCGGGCATTGACCACAGGCAACACAGTAGCAACTGAAATTTGATTTGCAAGACACATAGTTCCGTTATCCTGTACTAATATTTTGAGAATGAAAAAAAAAGCAGACATGGTTAGACGTAGTGATATGCTTCAATGGACGTTTGAAAATAAGAACAAACGGTTTGTGTTGCGTTTAATTTCTGCACGTGAGCAGTCATCAATTAAAATGTCGTTCAGGTTGTCAATTCAAACAATCTGAACCTATGATTATTCTTTCAACTGTGCCGATGTCAATTACAGCAGGTCGATGCTTTGTTTGTAAACAATGACATCTACATGACATTTTCTATTTGCATATTTTTTCCGCAACTGACCCCTAAAGTGGATTTTTACTACCTAGAATCCTAACAATAATATAACAAATGGTAGAGAGTGAGCAGAAACGAACAAACCCTTCCTTGATGTCAGCGTAAAGCAACCTGGCCGTTTCACACTGGCAACCGGTATAACCTTTTGATGGCTAGACACTTTTTAAATGTATTTCGTTGACATTTTTATAGTAATATTTCCTACAAATAGGATCTTTCGCGCCAACACTGAAACAGAAAATATCATGAAACCAGTTCATTGACAAATTATGTTGAGTTAAAAGTCATATTTATATATTTAATTTTATATAATGGTCGTTTTTTATGCGTCCTTTCACAATGAACATAGTTGCAAATATGGAATCTTATACGTTTTTGTCCGTATTCAACAATATATCAAAAAGGATATTCACATCCTGTCGTCTTGGCTGTATACTTAGGTGTCTGACTGGAAGATGCAATACGCTGGCGAATAGGTGTAACGTAACACTTTCCAAAATATCTATTCAAGAAATACACATCATTAGTGTCAGGATTGAAGCGGGTATCAGTTGTTGTATATGTCTTCATTTTCTCAACACTTGGCATTCTTTTCCCTTCTGGGTAGTTGTACCATCCCATTATTTCCTCTTCGGGAAAGCCACCAGGACATAAAGAACACGTGTCCCCGTAGGAATCTAAAACGTCACAATCTCAAACGTAGACATGCATTGTGTTATGACAGTTTTTATTCTATCTGTTTATTAATTAAAACAATGAATTTGATGGGTAGGGATATAGCAACACATGTATCACATGAGGGTGAAAATCTTACAAAGAAATAGGAACACACTTACTATATATACACTTTCTACCTTTTGGTGAAAGTCCTTCAGGGACTCAGGAACACACTTTCTACATTTGAGTGAAAGTCCTACAGGGACAATAGAACACACTTTCTACATTTGAGTGAAAGTCCTACAGGGACAATAGAACACACTTTCTACATTTGAGTGAAAGTCCTACAGGACAATAGAACACACTTTCTACATTTGAGTGAAAGTCCTACAGTGAGTGAGTGAGTGAGTTATGGTTTATAGTCACATCGGCAATATTTCAGCCATATCGTGACTAAATCAAGTTATAAAGTCATGAAACACAAAAAATGAACCATAAAACCTGTCGACAAAGGACAGTACAATAACTAGAGTATCACAGATTTTAGTTAAAACTAGTTTGAGAGTATATAAAAGAACAATGGAACAATTCAACAACACAATATAAAAATGGGCTATAGATTACCAGCAACCAAAGGTAGGCCACCTTACTGGGGACCGTGGGGACTAACAATACTTTTGCTACCTGCACGACTCCCCAGCAGGATTTACACCATCCCTTTAGTCGCTTGTGATTATATGCAATTTAGCCAACACTTAAAATAATCAAATATTCTACGTCTAAAACTGTGGCAAGAATAAATGTACTTTGAATGATGTGGTCTTACATATCCTCTCAGGGGGACAATAATTTTACGTTACTTCAACCCCCTTTGAGGATACAGCCACTAACAATCTCAGTCATCAAATTTATTTTACCAATTATAAAAACTATATTTTATACAAAACATATCAATCAAAATTTAAGTAACAATTCAATTTCCTTTAAAAATGCAATAATTAAACGAGCATTGATACTAAAAAGATCCTTTAAGGATGAAACTTTGAAATATTTCAGGGACAATAGAACACACTCTCTACATTTGAGTGAAAGTCGTACAGGGACAATAGAACACACTTTCTACATTTGAGTGAAAGTCCTACAGGGACAATAGAACACACTTTCTACATTTGAGTGAAAGTCCTACAGGGACAATAGAACACACTTTCTACATTTGAGTGAAAGTCGTACAGGGACAATAGCACACACTCTCTACATTTGGGTGAAAGTCGTACAGGGACAATAGCACACACTCTCTACATTTGGGTGAAAGTCCTACAGGGACAATAGCACACACTCTCTACATTTGAGTGAAAGTCGTACAGGGACAATAGCACACACTCTCTACATTTGGGTGAAAGTCCTTCAGGGACTTAGGAAGACATTTACTACATTTGGGTGGAAATGAATACACATTCAGAGCTCTGACAATACGCATTTTAATTCCACTAATATCCCGCTGAAATCGTTTCCATATATTCCTGGAGACCACACCATGTTCCAACTCAGACCTTCTGCTACCGCAAACGAGGTCTCTTGCCCTTGTTCTTTTCAGCCATGGAGCTTGAGGAAAGCCTTTCGGCCAGTGACAGCTGACTTTCAGACATATCTTCCCGGTAAAATAAATACTCTTTCATCACCCCAAAAGTGCCTTTGAAAAAGAATAGAATGCAAAAAACATACACTTGCTGAACACACTGCATTATGACCTTCCGTATCAGTCAGCCTAATTGGGAGAATTTTAATAAATGTTGCCTGAATCAGCCGAAGAATGTCAAAATGTCTTCGCCAGGTTGTTCCGAGAGTACAGATACAAAAGACCAAAAGCCAATACAGATGTCTATGCAGAGTCGCTCTACTATCTCCGACAAAGCATACCAGTCGAGTGCAGGAAAATGTCTGGCTCCCTGCCCAGCTACAAATCTAGTCCCATATCCTTGAGTAGTGATTAAGTAATGCGCATAAGTTGATTGCTAAATGGAACGATGAATGTAGGCCCACAAGCTATTCAGAAAAAATATCAAATGGTAATAGGTTGGTGAAAATTGATTATAAAATTTACATCAGTTTTGAGTGCCATTAATCATTAATGAGTGTGAGCTGAAAGTGTATACAATGTGACGATACCGTAATATTCCTTATTGTAAATCATACACTCTCTCTGACAAGGCAATCTATAACAAGCGACAACTTTCTTTGAATTGATTGGTGATGACGTTAGTTAATCATCCCCACTGAACGTCTTTGTCACTGAAGTTGTTTGACTTTTATGTCTTTCAGTAATAAATTTTAAAATTCTGTTATTTATAATCTACTACGTAAATGAGACAATAATTCAATTTCATGTTAGTTCCAGATTATCAACATAAGCCTGAGAGCAGTGTCTATGAAAATGTGTCTCCTTACAAGTCGAGACGAATAGCTGCAAATTTATTAATCACTTCATCAATACATAGGCATAAGTGTATGTGTGAGCGTATATTTTAGATATGTTGGAAATGTGTCGGAATGTGTTTGACTTTGTTTCTATTAGAGTCTCTTTTTCTCTCTTAATTTTGGAATCGAGCCCATTATCATATCCAGGACTGAATGCAAGCCTCCTCGCCTCAACAATACTGAAGAGCTACTGGATGAAGAACTATATTATAGCAGCTAGCCATACAGAAAGATGAAACAAAACACGAATCGATTATCTCAGTAACAGGTCTGAAACAGGACTGCATTATTTATGAATGAGAAATGCATGAGGACTTTAACGTTTCTACTTACAACTAAAACTTTGATACAAGAATGTGTCACTTATTGTGTTGTTTTAATTGATTTCGTCATTTGTATCATCCGGTCGTAATGTTTGGTAAGTTTATTTAGCATCAGTATATGGGTGGTGGGTGAGTGAGTTTGATCTGAAAAAGTAACAATTAGATGATGATTCATTTTATGCTGCACATTCAGATCCCCTGTCGTCCATTTTGCAAAGTCATATGCATGTTGCAAAATGTTAGCCGATGAGGACCCTAATTTACTCTCAGTCACATATGGCAATTGAGGAAATATTTATCTTTATAGGAAGAGTAATACATGAATTTTACATCTTGCCCTATGGTGTCACGTTGAAGAAATACATCTTTCCATATCTAGCGTGGTTCATGAAATTTTAGTGAAAATCCATCGAATGTTGCTTATTTCGGAACAATACAGTTATAGAATATGATTTATGAAGAAAACGTTATGAAATCTTACACCTGGGCACACGAGACACGTTTAATCATTGGGTGCATATTGATTTAGGCACTGTACATCTTGAAATTAACACGAGCGTGAATTAAATGTGAAAAAAACGGGTGGTTTTTGCTGGCATTGATTAACTTTGCATTTATGTCTCCAAATAACTATTAAGAATAAGACAGCCTCATTGCACAATTTGATAACGGAAATACCAACTTGAATATAAACACAAACACGGTATATTGAGCAGCAGTTGTAGCAATTATATAAGAATGTCCGTCAAAGATTAGGGATTTAAACAACAGGCATCCGGTGAGTTGTCACTGCTGGCCTCAAGAGTTCTACCCACTCGTGTTAAGCTTGTTGACACCTTCTCCGATTCCAATCAGTGAACTGTTGTTGGTTCAATTATTTTATTGCATCAGAAATTTTCTATCGAAATTAAGGCGGTCTGTAAATAGTTGATTCCCGACCGATCGGTCAAAACATGGAGCCCTCACCACCAATTCCGTTTAAGCCGACTCTGACACGTACAGTTTATTGGGGACGTACTCGAGAATTCTACCACACACCACGACGAACGCTTATCCTGCATCATGGTGCTTGAAACACAGGAAGTTGTCCATCTTGTGCCCACCACAGTGAGATGAGAGATATACATACTCGTGGTATTTTCATTTGGAACATACACTCTTCAAAAAGAGAAACGTACAGGTAATATATAGTTACCTGAACCCAACTACACAAAAGTCCCGTTTATAAATTGGATATATGTTATTGGAAAATGTTGATGGCCTGATATTCGTCAAAACGCAGCCATTGTTTATTTGCAAAGTCTCAATTAGAATGCTGTGCTTTTGTTTCTTCCTCACAATACCCAATGACGCTTGTCCCGCTTGCAGGCGTATTTCAAGGTGCGCCTTACAGAAGGTTCTTCGTGTTGTCCCGTCCTCTATGCGACGGACGTGTCCGTGACAGTGAAGTCAGTGCTGTTGGAGCAGCGAGAAGAGCCTTAGAATCGTGCCATGTAAAAGAACTTCAGTATTTGTAAGTCGGTCACTCCAGCTTATGCCGAGGATCCGCCTCCAGTCTTAAGTAGAGGATACAAGACTCGCTGCAGCACAGCAATGTGCTGAAGACGCAGTCCATGTAGGCAATGACCTTTGTTGTCAGCTTGCTGTTCTCCCAAACTCTCTTCATCAGTCCGGCAATGTGGCATGCTATGCCACTCAAGCTGTAGATCTCAGCATCCAAAGACATCTTGTCTGTGATAGTGGAACCGAGGTAGGTGAACTGGTTCTCCACCTCCAGCCTGTAGACGTTAATGGACGTCGCTGTAGACTGCTCGACAGCGTGGTCCGTCATGTCTGTCTTGTCTTCTCATTGTCTGTTGAGACGAGTCGTCTCCGAAAAGAAGGGGGCTTCACATACTTTAGCTTTTGCCTTCATCGACTCTCGCATTAATTAGGTGGCTAATTTCATGATTTACAGCATTCATGAAGAACGTCTAATGTAGGATCAAACGCATGGTGAAATAGGGGGAATTATGAGCATAAACTTGCTAAATGTTTTATGACAGTCTTGCTAGCTCAAAAGAAGAATCGATTTATTCTCATAATATCCATAAAATACGTAAGATTAAACTTATAAATTCAGATGACATAAAACTGTATTATACTTCCTGTTTCAATAGTTTGCTAAATTGTTATAGTTTGTTTAAAGCCACAGCGAGGCTTCTCATTCTAAATTTGGACAGAGGAGAGCCTTCTGTTCGCTCATCAGTTAACAGTAACCATATAGCGTATTGGCGAGGAAGACTGGAGAACTGCAGGGAGCTGGTGGGCAGTCCCTTTGCAAGTCAACAGAAAACACTGATCCCAATAGACAGCCCTCTGCTTGGTTTCGCTCCTGTCTATCTGTGTCATAAATAGCAAATGCATCCAAGTAGCTGCTCATTTAAAGCCTCAGCAATCACAACCATTACGCCATGTCTTGGTCGACCTTTTGCTTAATGAACGACTAACTCGACACTGTGGTTTGATATCAGGTTACACTGTACATGAACACTGTCGGTAATACTAAAGTATGCCCAATATATTTCAAACGTCTGGAACTCTAGAGATATGTTGTATCACCGACAAACATTCCCAATACTATTTCATCATGTTTGGATTATATGTAAATATGCATTTGCATCACTTTCAAAACCTATGTAAACACTTGAGGCACAGTCTTTTCTTTTCATTTCAAATCTGTATATGACTGATCACATAAAATTCATTCATTCTGATATGTTTCAGCACCGTTAGGAATACATGTAGATAATTCATTTTATGAGCATACGTTACTAACATATGGCCCATCAAGACATTGTTGCACATGCCAATATAATTTTACATAGGTGATATCGCCTAAGTCCACAGAATCCAACAACTCCACACCTTATTCCCAACAAGAGGGTACAGATGGAAATACAGTATTTCGTGCGGTGTATCATAACAATAGTTTTGTTCAGAATCAGTAAACTGTTGATGTGACCTTCACGAATTGTTACCGTTGT
This sequence comes from Haliotis cracherodii, assembly GCF_022045235.1. Classification (NCBI taxonomy): domain Eukaryota; kingdom Metazoa; phylum Mollusca; class Gastropoda; order Lepetellida; family Haliotidae; genus Haliotis; species Haliotis cracherodii. The sequence goes on from NW_027266269.1 coordinate 7,766,462, forward strand.
ACATTGTTGTGACGAGGGGACAACAACTAACGAACGTATATCATTTACACATGGATAGAAGTTGACTTTTTTGACGTTCATCATCTGATGAAGACAGTGCCTCACGTGAGCAAATTCCATGATGCCTTTGATGTGAAGCCTATTCTTCATTTCGGTGACACGACATACACATGACCTGTCTGGCTTCAAAGCCTGCATCATTCACAGCCTAAACCACAGTCAGTTTGGTAGTGTTCACCTAGGCGAGGTCAGCCGCTACTGTCAGTATATTCAAAAAGCTCAAGTTTATATGAGCATGTTCGGTAATTTCCTCATTTAAACAAAATGATATTAAGCGTAAAAAGAAACATTGGAAAAATGTTAAAAACAAACTTTATTCATGACAATATTTTATTACCGATATTCTTTAAACGTTAGGCGTACATATAATGTGTTTACTGTTCTTCAGGAGAAGACACAACCCCGACAGAGGTGATAGGGCTTACACGGATTACCGAGACAATGACGTTTACAGGTACTGACAGTCACCACTTCCGTCACCCTCGACACCGATGAGATCGGGCCTGATCCACACAAAGAATATTTGTTTCCTTTTTGCTATTTTGTGCAATTTAAATGGATAATAAACGGCAGCTGACTTTGTGATTTAAGTAACGGTATTCTATACACCGTTTTATATGCTACATAGACTTACCTGCAGCATACCGCCAACAATCCCACAAACTGAAGGGTTTATCTTCAGGCTTGTAATTACTGTTAAATTGCTTTGATTCTCTAGCTAATAATCAAAAGCAGGTGTTACACACAAAGTTTGTGGATATATGTGCGGAAATTTAAATATTATTTTCTGTACTATAATTTACAGTATTGTTAAACCTCATAATGTCATAATTTGGGGGGTTTAGATCGTTTACATTCAACGTGGTTGATAGGTTGCAAGTTGCTGAGTTCAAAGGTGCTTGAAGTTTTGGATTTCATATCTTTGCATATATTATTATTTACCAATCATTCTCCACACAGGCATGTACAAACGTTTATTTCACATTTGTTAATAAATCGTTTGAGTTGTATTAATATTCATGACCCAATCACTTGAAGGTGAACTGTTGTTTCCATGACTCGTATATTTATGTTGTTAGTATTATTGAGCATGTTCGACTGGGAGATATTATGTGAAGGACAAAGGCAAGTAAAAACTTTTATTTCTTGTTTATTGATAAATAGTTTTAATTTTGAGTTGACCGACTGGGTTTAACTGGCGTCTTATTTAAGACGTTACAGAATGATCATTTTTGATTTGTTAAATCACAAATCACAAACACCAATAAAATGTCAAAGGTAGCTGTATTTACAACAAACATAAGTCAGAAGTCAGTTTCAATAATATTGCTTCACCTAAAACGACTTCAGATGATGTCTCAGAACAGAAAAAATACCATTTGACAATAGGACATCTACCATTAGCAATATTCAACCTCTTGTAAGATGGAGCTAAATTAATAGTTCATTATCACCGGCTTCCCTGCTTCCCAAGTAGTTGCCTCGTTACACTAAAAGGTTTCTGTTAAAAGGGTTTCTAACTATTCCTTTTTAGAACATTAAAGATGAAACCACTTAACGTTTTGAGCTCAGATAATTGACATTACAAAGATAAAGCAATCAGATAGGACTATAGATATACAGCTCAGATATCAGTACTGGAATGATCTGATGATACGGAATAAGCCATCAATACATGAACACGTGGGGCTTTCCTTTGAACTTTCAGTTGTTGCTGACTTTATTAAACTTAACATTTAACAGAGCTACGTCGGGACGATATAAGATAAATCCTCAATCTGTGATCTTCATGTTTTATTGTACATGTTTCTCAGAGAAAAGTATCAGTAGCCTTTGTAAAACCATACTCACTCACTATAGAAAATATTCTTGACCGGAAAATTTATTACTTCAGTTACTTTTCTTCCACTGTCCACTGCAATTGACTGGGCGTACATTTTCTTCCTTTCAGTCACACTGACATTAGTGTGTATGAACAGGCTCGGATGTTCACCGAATTTGAAGTAGCCATATATAAACTGTTGATCAAGTTTTGAATCTAATAATAGTAATTTGCAATCGTTAGGCACCCGCGTAGCAGATCATGATGGGCATTGACGAACTCGTTATGAGACGTTGATCAAAATGTTTATCAGGTATCGAACTGTTGTATATGTCTATACATATAGTATCATAACCATAACGAATGATAATTTGTGTGGAAGCCAGCACATGTACATGCACAATGATGAGACCAAACCAGAGTTGATGACAGGGGACGTCTACATATGTTATATTTTTTATTTTTTTAATCTTCGCTTGTCAACGTCAGCACAATTTTAACACAGCTTTCTACCTCAGTAAGGACACGGGATGAGTTAATCAACAAAGCATATTTGTCCATGCTTACATGCTGTGCGATCAGGGTTACAACATTCAATGCCTTAACAAAGCTTTCGACCCGTGAAGATCCGAAAATAGGTCTTCAGCAAACCATGCTTGTTGTAAGAGGCGACTATGTTTGTCGTAAGAGTCGACTGGATCGGGTGATCAGGTGATCAGGCTCGCTGACTTGGTTGATGCATGTTATCCCAAATGCGTGAATCGATGATGATGATGTTAATGATATAAGATTTCAAACCTGTTTTGGTAGTCACGGTGAATTTCACGCAACAGTAATCAAAATGATGTCTGATGCAATCATCTGTTTTGACAAGGTGCACACGTCACTTGTCTTTGTACATCTTTATGGTGGGAGCCACCGGTTGGGAAGGAGACGCTGAACGTCTCAACTAGATACATCTAGTATCATCACTTATTGGTAGTGATTCATAAACACATCTTCGCTTTTATCAGATTTTTCTTTTGATTATGGAATGGTTTTATCCATGTCCTTTATAAGGAGGAGACAAGTTACTCAGAATGGTCGACTTATATATTGTAACAAGGCATTGTTTCTATTTCGGAATGATGTAATTGTGTTACTATTAACAGCTGTGCCACTATAAATAACTATGCAAATACAACATTGGCCAAGTACAACATTGTTCACCCTTTTTAAGCATATCAAATCATAATAATGTCAAAATTGTCAAAATATGTCTTTGAAAAGAAAGCTGAGTATTAAAAATCGTTATTTATTGCAGTAAGCTTTTCTGGCAACAGTTAAAAGAGCAAATAATCATACCTCACGTTTTTTACATCGAAAAACATTTGATCTGGTAAGAACAATCCTTGGCAGACTCCATAGATCCATAGTCCATAGATAGCTCCTTTCTTTGTGAAATGGCTTCGCTTTTCCAAGGACAAAACCATCTATAGACTGCCGCCTCTCCGTTATTTTGTCATGGAAATTTAGACTATGTAGCAATGCAGGCAAGCCTCATTGGCAAAAATATGAATTGCATTGTTGTGCCTCTTTTCGAGCAAACGAAACTTTATTAGAAGACACAAACTCTGTCATCAGGGTATTGTTTTCCTAATGTTTATAGGTTCCTGTTTAAATTAGTGTGTTTCAATAATGTTCAACTTTATTCCCAAACAGAATCCGAGAAAAAAAATCATTGTTCATTCCGAATTACCAATTGTAATTGTTTTCTTTTAGTTGAAAAAACATGTTCACTTACTTCATGACCGATGCCGCAGAACATGTCTGACAGCACACTGATGGCATGCATGCAAAAAGCTAAGCATTCTGTACATCATATAATAACATGCAGACTCCTAATGACCGATGTACGGAGCTTCACTGTCAGCTACATAACTCGTTCAGTGGACGTTATATAATTAGCAATTATTAATTAGCGACTTCTTTGGACTAGGGGTCGTTTTTGTTTAAATTTTAGGGGGATTGGTGACAGTGTCGCTTGCAATTATTTGTATACTTTTACCAGTTATGAATTATGTTATTTGATGACATAGTGGCTCGTAATTATATGTATATATTTTGCCGTTATTCATTACCACGAGTATTTATGTTTAACACTTAGGGTACATATTATTTGAAGTAAGTTGGGCACGAAATGGTCATGAAATATCCGACTGTGTATAAATAGAGCTGTTTCGACTTGGACTGATGCTATCTGACATACAACATTATACGTTTCTTTCCTAAAGAATTACATAAAATTGTAAATGGTAGACCATTCCTAACTATCTTGGTATAGTAATACAAAAAAACACATGAACATCAGTACGTATAAATATCAAATAAGCAAATATCATGCGCCCAAAAATTGAAACATGTTTATCATGTATAAGTAGATCAATTCATAATTCATATTCAGCATTAATGATTTCCTCATGGGAATTCTGTAAAATAACGACTTTTGTAATTTGGCAATATTTACCTTTTCAATTATCACTTCAATTGTTCAGACCGTTTTTTGCATCATTATTTGATTAAATATTGAAATACATAAACACTCAGCCGCTAAGGCAAAAAATGAAAGTATGACAAATGGTGGTCTAGATTACGTCCATTTATACATCTCTGACAAGCGTCAATTGGCATGGCTCCCATGTCCGAAATCTATGAACACACAATGCCATTTAGAAAGCGGTCTAATGTAACAACTGTTTTAGTTGGGATAACAATTTCGTAGTAATGCTCGTGGGTGTTCTCCTTTACACGAACACGAACTGGTATCATCACTAATTGATAATTATTCATATACATAAGCGGCATTCGTGAAGAGCAACCTCCCCGTGGTGAGTGCTGGGTTTCGCTAATAGCTCTTCCCCCGTGTGAACCGGGGGTAGAATGTGTCTTCAGCACCCCATTGATTGTCGTATGAGGCGGCAAAATTGAGCAACCCGTTTGCCGTGGGTTGCGCCACTGTGTCGGTGGTGGAAGGTGGTAGTCTGGTGGTTGAGGGCACTGGTTCCAGGAATAGCGTTCCTTTGCCCAATACACCACGTCGACCCTGACTTCACCTAGACGGGTGGTAGAATGGGCCCGGTTCTATCAATCGGCTGGTCACGTCAAGGCCTGTACATTATGTTTTATTTGCACAAATTTCTATTGTTACCTTGTATTTGGGGGGTATTGGTCAAATTACTTCACTAACTGAACATGATGACTTAGAAATTTCTCAAATGTTTATTTTGCCTATCTCCAGAAGGCGGTGGTTCATGGGGCAATCTGGGGGATTAATTATTTTTTAATTAATTCTTCTGCTTGAGTATACAACCTCAGTATCCTTGGTGCTGCCAGTTGGAGATTCGCTTGTATTAAGCATCATCTTTGACACTTCGTGGTGGGTGGGGAGCTAATGTGATGAACCATACACAAACTTACCATGGCACAACCAAAACAAACCAAACGTGCATTGGATGATAGTTCATCTTTTGAATATTCCTTGTCATCTCCTGATAGTTGGAACAGATTATTAGATTAAACTATTGATGGTGAACCTTTAAGGCTAAACCCGTTTGCTACTGCACCATCAATCTATTGCATCGCTGGTGATGTTCAAAATGTCAGGTAAATTAGAAATATTTTCCTCTTGATCGAGTGCAAAACTCGTAAACAATCAAACACTCTGCAAGCTTTGAAAACTTTGGTCACTACCCAGGTGAATGTTTCACCCCATAACACCCTCAATAGCTGTAAAGGTATTGTGAGTGATACAGTTCGAATCCGCTCTGACCTGACCGAGGAAGAACTAACTTCAGAGCTGAAAGATCAAGGAGTTACTTACATCAAATGCTTTACCAGGAAAATGAAACTGGAAAAAATCTCTTACCCTGATGCAAAGAAATCAGTACTTGCTAGCCAACCCTAAACCACAGTTGTGTCATGAACACTTAACAAATCTGTTACATCTGTTTACACCCACACTGATATTACTTGGGTCAAAACAGATACATATTCCATTCTGAACACTGCTCCTGTTCCTGAGTGAGTGAGTGAAGTTGTTGATCCTGTTCCTGAAGCTCTTCTGTAGCTTCTGTAGGTTCACTGACTCAGACGCAACATTCATCACCATCTCCAACTGTTAAAAATGCCAGCAAGAAAGTAGATTATTCACACAAATCTGACAGAATCTCCAGGAGTCTCTGTGACCCAATTCAAGTTTTCAACAAGTATCAGATCTTGGAAGACATGGATGTGTCTCCTCATCCCCGTGGGCGCAACAGAAGCAAGTCGCCACGGCCAGGGCAAAGTATACTACTCAATAAAGTTAAGGACCAACCGATTATTTAATATTACTATAGTTAATCTGTTATGCCATGACAGATTAACTACAGTAATATGAAAGAATCACGTGGTCCTTAACTTATTTTGAATAGTATAGATCGCCCGTCCTTCCACCACCGATAACATGAACAATTACCATCCACTTATATAGTGGAATTGCAGAGGTCTAAGGACCAAGTTTAAAACTGTCAAACGTTTATTGCACCAAATAATCTTTAAAATACAACAAATATAGGAAAAGTCGACATTTGTCAGCTTTGTGACAAAAATGTGTCATTTTGAGACAGTATGTGTTAAAGTGAGAGACTGGTTACTGTGCTTGTCATAGGAGATCTGACCAGGTTTCATTGTTTTCATATTTTCTATTAGCTAAAACAATCTGCTAAACAGTCAAACGTTTATTTTACCAAATATAATATACAATACAGCAAGTCTAGTAAAGGGCGACATTTGTCAGCTGTGTACAAAAAACCCATTTTGAAACAGAATGTGTCAAGATGAGAGACCTGTCAAGTATGGATTGAATTCCTATTGTCCACAAGCTACAAAAATCCACTGAACAGTCAAAAGTATATTGCACCAAATATTATATAATACAGAGCAAGTCTAGAAAAGTAGACAATGGTCAGCTTAGTGCCCAAAATGTGTCATTTTGATACAGAATGTGTTAAGGTGAGAGACCGGTTGCTTGTCATAGAATATCTGACGAAGGTGGATTGTTTTCATATTTCCCACAAGCTGAAAAATTCCACTTTGCAGTCAAACGTTTTTTGCACCAAATAATCTTTAAAATACAGCAAATCTAGAAAAAGTTGACATTTGTCAGCTTAGTGCCATAAATGTGTCATTTTACAACAGAATGTGTTAAGATGAGAGACCGGTTACTGTCATAGAATATCTGACCAGTTTTCATTGGTTTCGTATTTCCTATTAGCTAAAAGAATCCTCTAAACAGTCAAACGTTTATTTTACCAAATATTATATAAAATACAGCAAGTCTAGAAAAGGGCGACATCTGTCAGCCTAGTACCATAAAATGTGTCATTTTGAGACAGTATGTGTTAAGGTGAGAGACCGGTTACTAATCTTGTCATAGAATATATGACCAGTATGGATTGTTTTCCTATTGTCTACAAGCTACAAAAATCCACTAAACAGTCAAAAGTATATTACACCAAATACTATGTAAATCAGAGCAAGTCTAGAAAAGTCGACCATGATCAGCCGAGTGCGAAACAATTTGTCATTTGGAAACAGAATGTATCAAGGTGAGAGACTGGTTACTGTGCTTGTCATAGAATATCTGACCAGTTTGGATTGTTGTCATATGTTTTATGAGCTTGGGTAGCGGTGATGTAGCGTCTCTCTGCAGCGTAAAACCAAACTCAGTCACGATTGCCGAGAAACTGAGATGCTGTTTCCCATTTTTGTCTTCAGCATTGGCCGTTTTCCCCCATATCCGACACAATTTTGAACAAAGGGAGACCAGTTTTCATGTATCAGAGATAATGGTAGCACAAGAGTAGATATTTTGCCAATTCCGGAGATAATATTTACAGAATAATATATTGCAAGGGATTCTATGACAATCTTTTTTTTAATGTTTATGTCCCCACTGAGTTAGGTGGTATTTGATTCGATTAGAAACTTGAACCTTGGTAAGATGATATCTGATATCCGCCGTGATATTGATGCAATGTTGCTAAAAACGGTGTAAAACCAAACTCACTCACTACATTAATGTAGTTTTCATTATTTAATCAGAGGTAACTCCAATAATATCTCCTCCACATAAGCTAGCTTGATAGCTATACCAGTAGAGCAGGATTGCTTCACCATTTCGCGAGCATCTGCCATTATATTTTATAGCGATTCATAAACACATACCGTGCTTTAGTTGGAATTGTACTTTGGGCACTGCTTTTGGCAGCGATTTCTTACGAATATGATTGTTTGGTCATTTTTGAGTGAGAGTGAGTTGGGTTTAATGCCGCTTTTAACATTCTTCTATTCATATCACGGCGTGTCAGAGTGGGAGGAAAGCCCGAAGTGGTGCAGGTCTCAGACGTTTACCACTTCAGTGAAACCCACAGGCACGGGTATGGTGCCGACAAACCTAGAAACATTATCCGAGTGGTCATGTTTGAAGGCCATATATACAGAAATGATGTCTACACAGAGTCATATCCTGATGCAGGGTAATTGTGAATGTCATAAGTGGAAATCAGCACAGAGCATAGCCAATGTGGAAACTGTGCAGTGCCGTGAGACCTTGTACAGTAACACGTCGGACGCCAGTGAAAGGGAGACGCATTTGGTTGGTCATCAGCAGAATCCCGTCAGCATACGTCTGGAAAGAAGACGGTGACATTACAGCATAATGTGTACCGAAAATGTATCATTGAAAAGACATTATGAACAGGTCAAAGATAATAATTTTCTATACACAAAACCGAACCCGTTTCTTGTGCTGGGTGAGGCGATTGTCTATTGCTGGGAATGTATCTGGATTACGTCATGTAAGTCACCTACAGAGTCACATATTAACTGACAATGAACTCACCATAAACTCAGACTCACTGATGTGGATTTCAATGACGTAGCTGCTTATGTCAATGACTGAAATACCAAGCTCTTCTTCTTCTGTACTATAGACTCCTCCCTGCCATGTATTGAAGACGGCTCGAGTTGGGCTCTTGCTCCATCTCAAAGACAACAGGTACACAAGGTCCGTGTTAGGGGCTTCAAACAAGACGTAGTTGCTGCAATATCACACAGGATACATGGTACATAGTATGCCGTTTATGTTATATCATAAAAAAAACGTTGTAAGTTTATACCTGCCCATGATCGGAGGGAATGGGAATGAGTTCCCTTAACATAATATTATTTCTCTGATTGGACAGTAATATCCACTGCAATGGGACGCTTGGCGTCATTTGAATGGGACATTTCTGCTACAACTTGATCCCACCCGAAAATAATCTCCTGTGAAAGCCAGATTGATGATACATTGTTATGCAGAAATACAAATCTAAGGCCAGTATGTTCTTTTCTGCTAAGTAATATGTAAATACAGTAAAATACGTTTATAACGAACTGCCGGATTTTACTAACTTATTTTTTTATCCGCGCCATTTGTTGTTCAGATGTTGTTTGTATGCTTATAACGAACTACGGTTATAACGAACTTACATGTGTGGTCTATTTGAGTTCGTTATAGCCGTAGTTTACTGTAGGTTTACTTACTACTCGGTCGTGTCTCCAGACACTGACAGTCTCAGCTTCATCCCTGCAGCAAGGTCAAAGTTCAGTTCTTCTGAATATTCCATGGATGGAATCTGCTTTAAAGAAACAACATTTTAAAGAAATTTCAAATAGAAACACACATGTTATCATCATCAAATAAAAAAAAATCCCAACTGAAATGTTTACATGTTTGTACACCTTTACTGTTAAATCATTTTCAGTTTTAGTACTGTTTAGGTTAAATTTAAAACTGTCCATTCGGACATAGCATCTTTATAATTTGACACAATGTATCTATTGACATGTCACAATTTGTATAGACTGCCAATAAACTGTAACTTATGCGACACTTGACTTGTTCTCAATGGGTAAAAGGAAAAGAAGTCGTGTGTGTGTGTTTCTTGTTCCAGTAACATGCAGTGGTATGTAAATAATCTAGTCAGGTCGAGACTATCCAGTGATAACAATTGGAGTATGACAACAGGAAATCAACCAAGTCACCAAGCATGATAACCCGATCCAGTTTGTATTCTTAGAAGGATGGGCTGGTGTGGGCCAATTGCCCTACCTGGAATCGCCTTGGACATAATCACACGTGCAAATAAGATGTAATCTGTAGTACTCGTTTACAAACTTAACTTGTGCAGTGCGCTTACATTTTCATAAACTTCGTAATATTATTGTAAACACGACACAGATAAACAGAGGTAAAGGTAGGTTTTACAGCTTCTTTCATTTACCCCTTCAGAAACATTGAACAACATGTGTTTCAGTAACTGTCAATCTTCTTCAATTTATCTTCACGCTGATTAAGACAAAGGAATAGACCACAATATGACCCTACCATGGATTGCCTTCCCTTGTTTACAACGGGTAAAAGCAAAAGAAGTCGTGTGTGCGTGTTTCTTGTTCAAGTAACATGCAGTGGTGTATAAATAATCTAGTCAGATCGAGACAATCAAGTGATAGCAATTGGGGTATGACAACAGGCAATCAACCAAGTCACCGAGCATGATAACACGATTCAGTTTGTATTCTTACAACAAGGATGGACTGATGTGGGCCCATTGCCCTACCTGGAATCGCCTTGGGCATAATCACACGTACAAATAAAACATAAGCTGTAGTACCAGTTTACAAACTTAACTCGTACATTGCGCTTACATAAAGGTAGGTTTTACAGCTTCTTGCATTTACACCTTCAGAAAAATTGAACAACATGTGTGTCAGTAATAGTCAATCTTCTTCAATTATTCTTCATAACTGATTCAGACAAAGGAATACACATCAATATGACCCTACCATGGATTGCCTTGACATGCCTAAGTAGCATGACACACACTTGATTGGCACCACTTCCCATGATGCACCTGTATAACAGGATGACGTGTTGTCATCGGAGGCAATGATGTTGGTGTTGCAAATATCTTTAGGGTCAGTGTTGATGACGTTAACATCGGCACGTGCATTTTCAAGTGTAAAGTCGGCACATGAAACTGGGGACGAAGTAGGAATAATTATATTTACATCACCCACCACAGACATCAGTTTTAATGGGTAATGTGAGCAACTATCCAGTACTGACTTCAAGTAAATGAAATACTTTAAAACAGTCTCAAAACCTTTTTTTTAAGTCTATAAATAATAGTATACCAGGCTTATTTTGTGATTTTTGCTTCAAACAACATATCATATAGTAGTCGTATGTTTTCGCTAATGCATCTTCCAGGGATACAGTTAATCGTGGCATGTTTTTGTTGTTCACTTGCTATGAGATTGTGATGGCATCAGAATGAAATCCCAGTGCTTTTATAGCCCAACAAGTGATGTTACATGTCATATTGGTGTGTGTTTCGGCGCTAGGCTCTCACGTGATTGTGGTTTTTTGCGATGTTTCGATTACGACACTAACAAAATTCTTTTCCTCTCAAATCCATTCCAATCTATGCAGAATTTTATCAATTCCGTCTGGACTTCCGTAGCACCCGGTCAGATATTTATGATTTTAATATGTCTGAGTATATCAATGACCATTAAGTAATGCACGCGTTTAGGGTAAGTAGGTCAAGGACCTGTGGCCTACTAAATCCACTTTTTGTTTGTTTCTTGTTTCTTTGTTGTTTTACGCCGGAGTCAGCAATAGTCCAGCGGTATGACAGCGGTCTGTACATAATCGAGCCTAGACCAGACAATCCAGTGATTGACATACGGCAAGCATAGTCGCCTTTTATGGCAAGCATGGATGGCTGAAGACCTATTCTACTGTTGATGTTCACGGGCCTTTGCATTAGGAAATGCCTGTTGATATGTTCAGAAACGTGTATTGCTTAAAACGTATAGTGCTATGGAAAGAAAGTGATGCAAAAGATGTGATGTGACTGTCAATGTAATACTAAGCTAGATACATGTATTGTGTTGATAAAAACAAGGCTTGGGAATTTTGTAAAATGTCTGTTATGGCCGAACGGTACTGGATCGTAACTAGAATTACATCAAAGATTTATTAGAAGACACTAAGGCACAAAACATTCTCAGTTTTAAGTTTGAATTAAACGTTTTTAAGTAAACATTGACCATTGTTGGTATGCTTAGCCTTAGAATGTGGGTCTTACATCCTTCACACAAGCAGTTACTAATTATATAACATCGGCTATTCTCTAAGTGCCCGTTCATACTCACTTCCATAGTACTCCCATCCGGTTTCAACAGAGTCATCACTGCTCGAACCAAAGGCTTCAGTGTACAATTTACACTTTCTAATAAGGGGGTTGTACAAGACCATGTTACACGTTACCCGCCACTGACACTGAGAGAAGCACTCAGCCCTCATGTCCACCTGGCTGATTTCTTCTATCAGACTCCCGGCAAACATCAGATCATCCATCTCCAATCTTCTGTAGAAAGTTGCATTAGTGCAGCTGTCCGTGTTGTACGTTAATAGAGTTAAAACATACGACAAATTGAATCCAAATAAAGTGAGGATAGACGTTTGAAACACTTTCATAATGAATACGGCGCACAGAGCAAAATCTTCCGCATCAACCAAAGCTTGTGACCCAGCACATCATATCCACATGCGTATGCGTTCTCTGTCACTCAGGAAACAAAACACAATCGGCACTTTTTTTGGCGTGCTTATTTGCTCATCGTGTCTCTCAAGTATTTGTTGCCAGTCACTGAAAGACACATTCAGCAAGCGGGGTCTCCAAGGGCAAATACAGTGGTGTGTTCAATTTGTAAACATATTGTCTCAAAGGTAGCAGGGATTTAGTATGTGTATTCCATCAATATTGATGTTTGCTTTCTTGTAAAGGGAAAGGTATTTTCTCCATGAACACTAACTTAACAAAGCCTCACACGATCGATACACGATTAACGCCACTGGGTATACTCTGCCATTGCGTCACGTTAATTAGTTAAGGCAGGTAGAAGGAATTCAATACAATCAATACTAAGATGCAATTTTATTGGTGTCATGATTTTTTATTTTTCGATTGAAAACACACACACATGTCTGGTAAATAACAAATAATTCATGAAGGAAATTCCGCCTTTATCTGTCATGCTTATCTGGAAATGTTACTGGACATGAATATTTACTTGGGTGTTGTGTGTCTGTCTTATGTTTTCTGGATCACCAGTGAAGGGACTTGTCTATCAGAATCTTTAAGCTCCGAATCTATAATTTATATTAATTTATATTCATTATTACCTATTTAACCTCTGAAATTATATTTCCGTTCCTGTCAGCGGCCCCGTGGTCTAGTGGTAGAGCGTCCGCGTTACTTATGTAAAGTGTGGAAAAGTTTCCCTGAGCTTTACACCGCATGACATCAGCAGTGTTCATTTTTCAGAAAGGGATTATTATTAACTATGTTTCCTTTCCGTAGTCTACTGATAGCCCTGAGCATGTCAGTATGTACACAGCTAAACATGGACTGCACCCTGACACAATATGTGTATAGCTCTGAGCATGTCATTACGTACACAGCTAAACATGGACTGTACCCTGACACAACATGTGTGTCGCCTTGAGCATGTCAATACGTACACAGCTAAACATGGACTGTACGCTGACACAACATGTGTGTCGCCCTGAGCATGTAATTATGTACACAGCTAAACATGGACTATACGCTGACACAACATGTGTCTAGCCCTGAGCATGTAATTATGTACACAGCTAAACATGGACTGTACCCTGACACAACGTGTGTGTCGCCCTGAGCATGGAAATATGAACACAGCTAAACATGGACTGTACCCTGACACAACATGTGTGTCGCCCTGAGCATGTCAATAAGTACACAGCTAAACATGGACTATACGCTGACACAACATGTGTATCGCCCTGAGCATGTCAATACGTACACAGCTAAACATGGACTATACGCTGACACAACATGTGTGTCGCCCTGAGCATGTCAATACGTACACAGCTAAACATCGACTGTACCCTGATACAACATGTGTGTCGTCCTGAGCATGTCAATAAGTACACAGCTAAACATGGATTGTACCCTGACACAACATGTGTGTCGTCCTGAGCATGTCATAAAGTACACTGCTAAACATGGACTTTACGCTGACACAACATGTGTGTCGCCCTCAGCATGTCAACAAGTACACAGCTAAACATGGACTATACCCTGACACAACATGTGTATCGCCCTGAGCATGTCAACAAGTACACAGCTACACCATGGACTGTACGCTGACACAACATGTGTATCGCCCTGAGCATGTCAATACGTACACAGCTAAACATGTACATGTATAATATGAGTACCAACGGACTAAATGGAATTACAGATAAATTGCTCCATAGAACTGTCATCCAATTTCATCGGTGCTACCACTGCTCGAATGAAAGGCGTCAGAGTGCAGTCTGCACGTCCTGGTGAGTGGGTTGTGCATGACCAAGTTACAAAGTCCCCGCCATTGCCATTGGGAGAAACACTCAGCCCTCATGTCCACCTGGTTGATCTCTTCTATCAAACTCCCGACAAATACCAGATCATCCATCCCAGACCTCCCGTAGAAAGTCACATTCGTACAACTGTCCGTATTGTACAGTAACTGACTTAACACGCAAGATAATTTGAATGCAGGTTCCAGAATGTTAGACGTTTGCACTAAGTTCATAGTAGATCGTGTCTGACAGATGATTTTGTTCTGAGAAGAAATCTTGTTATCCGATGGTTCATACGCACATGCGTGTGATTTCTGAATCGCTAAGCGAAACATCACATCTTTCTTGCCTGTGTTTCTATGTGATCGTGTCTTCTCTTCAATCTTCAAGTTTACTGATGCCAATCAATCGATGGCGCATTCTATCTGTTAATATGTGCATGTACTCCAAATGTAAAGTAGTCGTACATCAATCTGCAAACAATTCCTGTCTGAAAGATTTAGTATGTGTAATTAAGAAATACTGTAACTTCTTTTCATTGGGAGGAGATGTGTAATGTCATGGGATTCATGAGAAGGCAGACTCAGTGAAGTCATAGAGTAGTTCATACAGTGTCTGACAAACAATACTAGCCTGTGATATAGCGTAGAAGCGTTGTGTGCAAAAATAGTGACAAAGGCAATCTGCCGTAAGCCTGATTCATGTGGTCTTTCAAAAGAAATTAAATCTATTCTCACTACATATGTAAAACTGGTATAAATAAGAGATGAGAAACTGAAGCTTCAAAGCAAAGACTAAAAAAATTTTTAATGCATTGTCAGGTCTGATTACTTGATCAACTCCCCGACGGACTAATGGTGGGTGCGCTAACTGTGCATCGATAATTCACTTTTCACACAATCACAAAGCTTTTGGAGCCAAGGGACGTGAGCTTTGCTACCATATAAGCGCATACAACAATTAAAAGGATTGTACATGTTGTCTTCCGATTGATGTTAAATGTGGCGTGCGCATGTTGGTGATATTGTTCTCGGCAAAGCTTCTCTTTGGATCGTGTTTTTGTTAGTATGTTTTACGTAGCATTCAGCAATATTCCAGCTATATAACGGCGGTCTGTAAAATATCGAGTCTGGACCAGACAATCCATTGATTGACATCGTGTGCATCAATCCACGCAATTGGGACCAATGAAATGCATCAACCAAGTCAGCGAGTCTGACCACCCAATCCCGTTAGTCGCCTTTTACGACAAGCATAGTCGCCTTTTACGGCAAGCAAGGGTTGCTGAAGACCTATTCTACCCCGGAATCTTCACGGGTCTTTTGATTGTGCATGGAATGCCATGTCTGGTCTATCATGGAATGTCTGGAATGGTATGGCACGTCTGGTCTATTATGGAATGTCTAGAATGGTATGCCACGTCTGGTCTATTATTGAATGTCTAGAATGGTATGCCACGTCTGGTCTATTATTGAATGTCTGGAATGGTATGGCACGTCTGGTCTATTATGGAATGTCTAGAATGGTATACCACGTCTGGTCTATTATTGAATGTCTGGAATGGTATGCCACGTCTAGTCTATTATGGAATGTCTGGAATGGTATGGCACGTCTGGTCTATTATGGAATGTCTGGAATGGTATGGCACGTCTGGTCTATTATGGAATGTCTAGAATGGTATTCCACGTCTGGTCCATTATGGAATGTCTGGAATGGTATGGCACGTCTGGTCTATTATTGAATGTCTAGAATGGTATGCCACGTCTGGTCTATTATTGAATGTCTGGAATGGTATGCAACGTCTGGTCTATTACAGAATATCTGGAATGGTAAGGCACGTCTGGTCTATTATGGAATGTCTAGAATGGTATGCCACGTCTGGTCTATTATTGAATGTCTGGAACGGTATGCAACGTCTGGTCTATTATGGAATGTCTGGAATGGTATGCCACGTCTGGTCTATTATTGAATGTCTGGAATGGTATGGCACGTCTAGTCTATTATGGAATGTCTGGAATGGAATGCAACGTCTGGTCTATTACGGAATATCTGGAATGGTATGGCACGTCTGTTCTAATGTCTGGAATGGTATGCAACGTCTGGTCTATTATGGAATGTCTGGAATAGTATGGCACGTTTGGTCTATTATTGAATGTCTGGAATGGTATGGCACGTCTAGTCTATTATGGAATGTCTGGAATGGTATGCAACGTCTGGTCTATTACAGCAGATCTGGAATGGTATGGCACGTCTGTTCTAATGTCTGGAATGGTATGCAACCTCCGGTCTATTATGGAATGTCTGGAATAGTATGGCACGTCTGGTCTATTATGACATGTCTGGAATGGTATGGCACGTCTAGTCTATTATTGAATGTCTAGAATGGTATGCCACGTCTGGTCTATTATTGAATGTCTGGAATGGTATGCAACGTCTGGTCTATTACAGAATATCTGGAATGGTAAGGCACGTCTGGTCTATTATGGAATGTCAAGAATGGTATGCCATGTCTGGTCTATTATTGAATGTCTGGAATGGTATGGCACGTCTGGTCTATTATGGAATGTCTGGAATGGTATGCCACGTCTGGTCTATTATTGAATGTCTGGAATGGTATGGCACGTCTAGTCTATTATGGAATGTCTGGAATGGTATGCAACGTCTGGTCTATTACGGAATATCTGGAATGGTATGGCACGTCTGTTCTAATGTCTGGAATGGTATGCAACGTCTGGTCTATTATGGAATGTCTGGAATAGTATGGCACGTCTGGTCTATTATTGAATGTCTGGAATGGTATGGCACGTCTAGTCTATTATGGAATGTCTGGAATAGTATGGCACGTCTGGTCTATTACAGAATATCTGGAATGGTATGGCACGTCTGTTCTAATGTCTGGAATGGTATGCAACCTCCGGTCTATTATGGAATGTCTGGAATAGTATGGCACGTCTGGTCTATTATGACATGTCTGGAATGGTATGGCACGTCTTGTCTATTATTGAATGTCTGGAATGGTATGCAACGTCTGGTCTATTATGGAATATCTGGGATGGTATGGCACGTCTATTATGGAATATCTGGAATGGTATGGCACGTTTGGTCTATTATGGAATGTCTGGAATGGTATGCAACGTCTGGTCTATCATGGAATGTCTGGAATGGTATGGCACGTCTAGTCTATTATGGAATGTCTGGAATGGTATGGCACGCCTGGTCTACTATGGAATGTCTGGAATAGTATGGCACGTCTGGTATATTATGGAATGTCTGGAATGGTATGCCACGTCTGGTCTACTATGGAATATCTTGAATGGTATGGCACGTCTGGTCTATTATGGAATGTCTGGAATGGTATGGCACGTCTGGTCTATTATGGAATATCTGGAATTATATGGCACGTTTGGTCTATTATGGAATATCTGGAATGGTATGGCACGTCTAGTCTATTATGTAATATCTTGAATGTATGGCACGTCTGTCTATCATGGGGTGGTTTAGAATGTCTGGAATGTCTGCAATTTTATGGCGTTTCTAGTCTATTATAGAATACCCAGTTTCATTACACAGATATTTATTCAACAAAACATATGTTAGTCTGTTAGTCTAGATACGTGTCTACGTTGCGATAAAACGCCAATGTCTAGGCTGTTAGGCTAGATATGTGTCTACGTTGCGCTAAAACGCCAATGTCTAGACTGTTAGGCTAGATACGTGTCTACGTTGCGATAAAACTCCAATGTCTAGACTGTTAGCATGGGTACGTGTCTACGTTGCGATAAAACGCCAATGTCTAGCCTGTAATTCTAGATAGGTACCTACGTTGCGATAAAACGCCAATGTCTAGACTGTTAGCATGGATACGTGTCTACGTTGCGATAAAACGGCAATGTCAAATTATTAGCGTAAATACGTGTCTACGTTGCGATAAAACGCCAAAGTCTAGACTGTTAGTGACATTTGTCAGCCGTGTACCAAAAATGTGTCATTTTGAAACAGAATGTGTCAAGGTGAGAGCCCGGTTACTGTGGTTGTCTAAGAATATATGACCAGTTTTGATTGTTTTTATATTTCCTACAAGCTGCAAAATTCAACAAAATGGTCCAAAGTTTTTTTCACAAAATATTCTTTAGAATACAGCAAATCTAGTAAAGGGTGATATTTGTCAGCCGAATACCAAAAATGTGTCATTTTGAAAAAGAATGTGATAAGGTGAGAGACCGGTTACTGTGCTTGTCATAGAATATCTGACTAGTATGGATTATTTTCCTATTGTCCACAAGCTACAAAACTCCAATGAACAGTCAAAAGTTTATTCATCTATAATACTTTGTAAAATACAATAAGTCTAGAAAAAGGCGAGATTTGACAGCCGAGTACCAAAAATGTGTCATTTTGAAACAGAATGTGTAAAGATGAGAGATTGGTTACTGTGCTTGTCATAGAATATCTGACCAGTGTTGATTGTATTCATATTTCCCACTAAACAGTCAAAAGTGTATTCCACCAAATATTCTTGAAAATTCAGCAAGTCTACAAAAAGTCGACATTTGTCAGCCGAGTGCCGAAAATCTGTGATTTTGAGACAGAATATGTCAAGGTGACAGACCGGTTACTGTGCTTGTCATAGAATATCTGACCAGTTTGGATTGTTGTCATATGTTTTATGAGCTTGGGTAGCGGTGATGTAACGTCTTGGCATTATGTCAAACATACATTCCAACCAAACATCTATCACATCCTACGTAACTTCCTCTGCCGAGAGGGGCGATGCGGTAGCCAAGTTGTTAAAGCGTTCGGTAGCTGGAATATTGCTAAAAGCGGCGTAAAACCAAACTGACTCACTCACTCCTCTGCCGAGAAACTGAGATGCTGTTTCCCATTTTCGTCTTTATCAGGGACCGCTTTCCCTCATATCAGATACATTTTTTTAACAAAGGGAGACCTTTTTATGTATCAGAGATGATGGTAGCACGAGATTACATCATTTACCAATTGCGGACACAATATTTTCACAAGAACAATATATTGCAAGGGATTCTATGGCAATCTTTTTTTACGTTTATGTCCCCATTAAGTTTGCAGGTATTCGATTCGATTATAACCTTGAACCTTGGTAAGGGGATATTTGAGTAACAGCATGTAGACCACAAACAACAAATTCAGTTCTGTAATTATTTCGTTAATAGTGATCTGATAAATAATTGTATATTTTTCTTTAATGTATCAGGGGCGATCGGATGGCCCAGTGGTTAAAGCGTTCGATCGTCAAGCCGAAGATCCGGGTTCGATTTCCAACATGGATATAATGGTGTGAAGCCCATTTCTGGTAACTCCCCGCCGTGATATTGCTGCAATGTTGCTAAAAACGGTGTATAACCAAACTCACTCACTCACTTGAATGTATTCAATTCATGTAGTTTTCATTATTTAATCAGAGGTAACTTCAATAATATTTCCTCCAAATAACCTAGCTTGATAGTTATACCAGTAGAGCAGGATTGCCTCACCATTCCGCAAGCATCTGGCATTATCTCTATTTTATAACGATTCATAAACACATACCGTACGTCAATCGTACGTTTGGCACTGCTTTTGGCAGCGATTTCTTACGAATATGATTGTTTGGTCATTTTTGAGTGAGAGCGAGTTGGGGTTAACGCCGCTTTTAACATTATTCCAGTCATATCAAGGCGTGTCAGCGTGGGAGGAAAGCCCGAAGTGATGCAGGTCTCAGACGTTTACCACTTCAGTGAAACCCACAGGCACGGGTATGGTGCCGACAAACCTAGACACATAATCGGGGTGGTCATGTTTGAAGGTCACACATACACAAATGATGTCTACACAGAGTCATATCTTGATGCAGGGTAATTGTGAATATCATGAGTGAAAATCAGCACAGCACATAGCCAATGTGGAAACTGTGCAGTGCCGTGAGACCTTGTACAGTGACACGTCGGACGCCAGTGAAAGGGAGACGCATCTGGTTGGTCATCAACAGAGTCCCGTCAGCATACGTCTGGAACGAAACGGGTGACATTACAGCATTATGCGTACCGAAAATGTATCATTGAAAAGACATTATGAGCAGGACAAAAATAATTATTTTCTATACACAAAACGGATCACGTTTCTTGTGCCAGGTGAGGCAATTGTCTATTGCTGGGAATGTATCTGGATTACGTCATGTAAGTCACATACAGAGCCACATATTAATGACAATGAACTCACCATAAAATCAGACTCCCTGATGTGGATTTCAATGACGTAGTTATTGATGTCATTGACTGAATCAACATGTTCTGCTTCTTCTGTACCAAAGCTTCCTCTCTGCAGTGTATTGAAAACGACTTGAGTTAGGCTGTCGCCCCATCTCAAAGACAACAGGTACACAAGGTCCGTGTTCTGGGCATCAAAGAAGACGTCGTTGCTGCAATAACACACAGGAAATAGTATACATATATACCGTTTATGTTTCATCATAAAAAAACTGTAAGTTTATACCTGACAATGATTGTGAGGGAAGGGGAATTTCTTCCCTTAACATATTTATATTGCTCTGTAATTGCTCTGTCCACTGTCTTAACAGCCACCCTGCATTGAGACGCGTGACGTCATTTGAATGTGACGTTTTTCCAACCGCTTGATCCCACCCACCCAGCAAAATCTCCTGTGAAAGCCAGTGGGATGATACATTATTATGCAGAAATACAAATGGATAGCGAGCATCTTCTTAACATACGGTACGCTTACAAAATACTTCCGCTATGGTCCCTAAGTAATATGTAAATACAGTGAAGTACGTTTATAACGAACACGCTTAAAACGGATATAACGAACTTGAATCAATGCTCCATTTAAGTTCGTTATAACCGTAGTTTACTGTACGTTTACTTACTACTTAATTGTGTCTCCAGACACTGCCAGTCTTAGCTTCATCCCTGCAGAAAGGTCAAAGTTCAGTTCTTCTGAATATGCCATGGATGGAATCTGCATTTTAAAGAAAATTAAAATAGGAACAATTATGTATTTATTTGGGTTCATCAAATAAATATATTTAGAAAATCCCAACAGGGATGTTTACATGTTTGTACACCTTTAACTGTTCAATTCATTTTCAGTTTTAGTACTGTTTAAGTTAAATTCAAAACTGTCCATTCGGACATAGCGTCTTTACAATGTGACACAATGTATCAATTGAGATGTCACAATTTGTATAGACTGACGGTAAACTGTAACATATGCCACACTTGACTTGTTCTCAATGGGTAAAAGCAAAGGAAGTCGTGTGTGCGTGTTTCTTGTTCCAGTAACATGCAGTAGTATGTAAATAATCTAGTCAGATCGACACAATACAGGGATAGCAACTGGGGTATGACGACAGGGAATCAACCAAGTCACCAAGCATGATAACCCGATCCAGTTTGTATTTTTGCAACAAGGGTGGACTGATGTGGGCCAATTGCCCTACCTGGAATCGCCTTGGGCATAAGCACACGTACCAATTAAACATAAGCTGTAGTACTCGTTTACAAACTTCACTCGTACATTGCGCTTACATTTTCACAAACTTCGTAATATTATTGTAAACACGACACAGATAAACAGAGGTAAAGGTAGGTTTTACAGCTTCTTTCATTTACCCCTTCAGAAACATTGAACAACATGTGTTTCAGTAACAGTCAATCGTCTTCAATTTATCTTCACGCTGATTTAGACAAAGGAATACACATCAATATGACCCTACCATGGATTGCCTTGCCATGCCTATGTAGCATGACACACACTTGACTGGCACCACTTCCCATGAGGCACCTGTATAACAGGATGACGTGTTGTCATCGGAGGCAATGATGGTGTTGCAGACAACTTTAGGGTCAGTGTTGAACATCTGCACGTGCATTTTCAAGTGTAAAGTCGGCACATGAAACTGGGGACGAAGTAGGAATAATTATATTTACATCAGCCATCACAGACATTAGTTTGTATGGGTTATGTGAGCGAGTATCCAGTAGTGACTTCAAGTAAATGAAAAAAAATATATGCGATTATGATCGAATTACATTCCTTAGGAAAAGAATTGATCCAATCATATAATTACAATCTCTGCTATTGCCTTTTATGCCTATTAAATTGTGCTTCGGTTGATCACCAAGACTGATTATTCTCTAGCGCTGACGGTTTATGTTTCCTCTTCATAGAACTAATGCCTTCTGCAGTAGGTTGAAAGGTTCATGGACCATATCACTATAAGAAGCATTACACGGATCTACTGAGTCAGGGATGCAAAATTACAAATCTAAAAGCTAAGTGGCCATACCTGTGTGTCACATGCGGGCTCTGTAGTGCTAGCTCACTGAGATACCATGCCACAGTTTTAACATTGAAAGCCCACTTAGACACAGTATGCTGACTCCGAGCCGACCAGTCATTGTGTTATTTCCTTAACGCCGAGCTTCGGGCAGAGGATCACAAGTAATATCTTTTAACCTTTTCTGGTAGTATGTGTCCTGGATCGAACCCTTAACCCCCTCTCCCCGGGCTGATGCTCTATCTACCAGGCCGGGGAGGTGGTGCAAAGAGCCAACAACAACTTTTGTAAGTGTGTAATCATAACACACGGAATATGCACAAAATATTTCCACTTGTACTAAAAGGATATACCAGTCCCATCTAGAAATATTTCTGTGTCATCATCATAGATCATGTTAAACATTTTTCAGTTTGATAAGCTTATTTGAATTATTATCATTAATCATTCTTCCCTAAATTTCTGCAATGAGCAGGAATAGATATGGAGACAATTCGCCTCCCTGTCGACATCATCTTTCATATAGAAGAATGAAGATACATAGTCGTATGTTTTCGCTAATGCATCTGCCAGGGATAAAGTCAATCGTGGCATGTTTTTGTTGTTCACTTGCTTTGAGATTGTGATGGAATCAGAATGAAATCCCAGCGCTTTTATAGCCCAACAAGTGATGTTGCATGTCATATTGGTGTGTGTTTCGGCGCTAGGCTCTCACGTGATTGTGTTTGTTTTTTTGCTATGTTTCAATTTCGACAGTACAAAGTTCTTTTCCTCTCAAATCAGTTCCAAGCCATGCAGAAATTTATCAATTCCACATGGATGTGCGTAGCACTCGGTCAGATATTTATGATTTTATTTTATAATAGTCAAGCTGTATGACGGCGGTCTGTAAATAATCAAGCCTAGACCAGACAATCCAGCGATTGACATCATGAACATCGATCAACACAATTGAGATACGATATCATGTATAAACCAAGTCAGTGAGCCTGACCACCCGATCCCGTAAGTCGCCTCTTACGACAAGCATAGTCGCCTTTTATGGCAAGCATGGGTTGCTGAAGACCTATTCTACCGCGGATGTTCACGGGCCTTTGCATTACTAAATGCCTGTTGATATGTTCAGAAATATGCATTGCCTAAAACGTATCATAAGATGCAAGGACAATTTTGCAAAAGATGTGATATGACTGTCAATGCAGTACTAAGCCAGATATTGTGTTGATAGAAACCAGGCTTGGCAATTTTGTAAAATGTCTGTTATGGCCGAACGGTACTGGATCGTAACATGATTTACATCAAAGATTTATTAGAAGACACTTATGCACAAATCATGCTCAGTTTTAAGTTTAAATTAAACGTATTTAAGTAACCATTGACCATAGTAGGTATGCTTAGCATTAGAATGTGGGTCTTACATCCTTCACACAAGCAGTTACTCATCATATCGCGTCGGCTATTCTCTAAGTGCCCATTCATACTCACTTCCATAGTACTCCCATCCGGTTTCAACAGAGTCATCACTGCTCGAATCAAAGGCTTCAGTGTACAATTTACACTTTCTAGTAAGGGGGCTGTACAAGACCATGTTACACGTTACCCGCCACTGACACTGCGAGAAGCACTCAGCCCTCATGTCCACCTGGTTGATCTCTTCTATCAGACTCCCGGCAAACATCAGATCATCCATCTCCAATCTTCTGTAGAAAGTCGCATTAGTGCAGCTGTCCGTGTTGTACGTTAATAGAATTAAGACATACGACAAATTGAATCCAAATAAAGCGAGGATAGACGTTTGAAACATTTTCATAATGAACTACGGCTCACAGAGCAAAATCTTCCGCGAAAACCAAAACTGGTGACCGAGCACATCTTATCCACATACGTATGAGTTCTCTGTCACTCAGGAAACGAAACTTATCTGCCCTTTTATTGGTGTTTCTATGGGCTCATCATGTCTCTCAAATTATTGTTGAAAGTCAATGAAAGACACATTTTTCAAGCGAAGTCTCAAAGTGTGAAATGCAGTGCCATACATGTTTAATCTGCAAGTAGAAAGGATTTAGTATGTATGTGTATTCAATTAACTCATGTTTACTTTGTTGTACTGGAAGGGTACATCTCTTTCAATGTACACAAACCTATCAAAGCCTCGCGCGATCGATCCGTGATATCCATCACTAGGTGTATATATGGTATCCGAGGGGATTAATATGTGTGTGAGAAGCATTAAAGGCAAACAGAAGGAATTCAATGCAATCAATTCGTATAAAGGAAATACCGCTTTATCTGTGACATTTATCTGGAAATGTTATTGGACATGAGTATTTACTTGGGTGGTGTGTGTCTGTCTTATGTTTTCTGAATCACCAGTGCAGGGATTTGTTAATCAGAATCTCTGGGTGGAGGTGGTGAAGAAGAGGTGTCATTTGAGGGATAAGGTGAATGGCCTATGACCTCCATAATGATATTTGTGATAATTACTATGCCAACGACCATTACAATTGTGCAGATGTATGACAAGTATATATCTATGCATGATATCAGTATCAATATATAGAAAGAAATTCAAACAATATTTACGCAACGCAAATTGCCCTTCGATATATATTTCAATATCTTCAGGAGGAATTGATCACAGTTAAAACGTCACTATTATTTCGTCACAATGTAACGCGGAGTTGTGACTTTACAATGACAGCGGCATCTTTGACAATAACTACAAATATAATTTACATCAATAGCGTTTCCTATTTCAAGCGTGAAATCGTCTTCCTGAGCTTTACGCCGCATGGCATCAGCAGTGTTTATTTTTTTTAAAACAGATTGTTATTGATTACATTTCCTTCCCTGCTAGCGCCTCCGTGGTCTAGTTTTAGAGCGTCCGCCCAGCGAGCGGAACGTCCGGGGTTCGATCCCCGGCCGCGTCATACCAAAAGACGTTAAAAGATAGTGCTTGTTGTAACCCTGTCTGGCGCTCGGCATTTAGGGGCTAAAACAAGGACACCTCAGCTCGAAGTCAGCATATTGTGGCTGATTGCGGTATACATGTTAAACTGCAGCATGGTATCTTAGTGGACTGGTACTATAAATCGGCATCAGTCCGTACTAGTACAAGAAGCCAAACACACACGTGCATGCAAGGTGCTATATAATTGCATTAATCTTGGAGGCGACGTTAAGCCCCGTTTCACCTCTCCTCCTTTCCTGCTGCACATTTGTCAAGGTGAGGACTTTAGGAGATGCACTTTGTTTTGGTGCCCTCTACCTGTTGTTTGGACGCCCATTTATCCCTCAAGCATGGTGTTTGACCAATATATTCTTATTGACACGCTTGCTTGTTATTGCATACGTACTATACCTTGCGAACAGTCCAAGTTAGAGCTTACAAGAAATGGTTGAATCCTGTTTTTGAATTTAATACATGAGGTTTCAGCTATATATTCACAAGTTCTACAAGTCTATTCTTTGAGACTATGAATTCTGTAGACGTAATATACGAGTCGAATTTTGCTCGAGTTGATATCTTTCTTAATTTTATCATCAAAGCTTTGTCGTTTATTTTCGTCATTCATACATAAGCCCAATTTCGATTATTTTTTATATCATCATTTAAAATTGGAACCTTTTGTTGAATGCTACGATAAAGACATCCATTGTTCAATATTCATTGATGATTAAGCAAGTTTAATAATGAGACTTCAAGGGTTTACTATTTCCTGGATTATTTAGCACCTTATGTGATGAGACATCAAGGGATCAACGTTCTGTAAGTCGTTAGGCAATAAAACACCCTGCATTTTAATACCGTTCATGGGGGCGCGGGTGGCCCACTCGTCTAAGGCGCCGCGATTCGCTGTGCAGAGTTGCGTCCCTTGGGCACGCCAGAAACCGATGATTGTGGGTTCGAATCCCGGTTCGCCCCGATTATGTTCTCTAGGTTTGTCACCACCATACCCATGCTTGTGGGTTTCATCGAAGTGGTAAACGTCTGAGACCTGCATCGCTTCGGGCTTTCTTCTCACATTAAGCTGACACGCCGCGACACAACTGAAAAACTGTTAAAAGCGGCGTTAAACACAACTCACTCACTCACTAATACCGTTCATAGTGCTGCTGCAGTGCACGTGCAGTACGTGCAGCTCCATGGCTCTTTTGTTAATGCTCTGGGTGCGTTTTTCCAAAAAATCGTTCTTGTTTGCCGACTAATGGTTTGCATGCCTTGTTGTGGTCATAAGTTGAAATCAGCACATCACATAGCGAATATGACACTAATACCAACATTTATGAAAAGAGGGAATGCAATATCATAAACTGTTTCATTTTCGTTCAGACATTTGGTGACGGGACACTGTAGAGGGCCAACATGATGCGTCTTCCTTTCACTGATGGCCGACGTGTAAAGGGTGCAACCAAGAGACTTGTCTTCTCCTCTGTTCTCCCTGTAACAACATATTTTTGTATTTAATATAGCGGTTGAACGTTGATATTAAATTTCAATTCATCAGGTTATGAATATCAAATAAGTGTGTAATCTGTAAGTACCTGTGCATCAGAGTTCCATGTGCATTGGTCAAAATGATTACCAGGTGTCAAACCGTCCATCATAGTAGGAGTATTGATGTGCAGTGGCAGGCAACAAACACATGTTTTAACGTATATTGGGTGAGTGACTGGTACTACTGGTTGAACGAACAGTTGATGTCATCACTGGTTTTCAGTGATCCATTGATACAATTTTCACCGATATTTTGCCTTTTTCGCCCAAAGCATATTAAGATATAACAGTGGCCACTAGCCGCTAGACAATGTTGTGCCACTAGCCGCAAAACTGGTTGTGAGAACTCAGCTTGCGAGGTTGACTACATAACTGAGCACAAAAAGATCATATCAGTTAAGTAAAAGACTGGATTAATCATGATTCACGTCAGAAGTATTGCCTAAATATAAGATTTGGATGCACAGGTGAATTTGTGATGTTTATTCTGAACAGCCATCAGAGCTCCAACTTCAATGTGTGACTATAGTGTTAGCTGGAAGGAATATATTGTATGTTCTTTATACCAGTTAGGGCCAAACTTCGTTTCTTGACTGATTATGAACGTGTTTCCTGTCATTGATATAAAAATCTGTCTGAATGCCATGTTGAAACTTAAAAACAAACAAACATTGTAGACAAATGGCTATTCTCGCCAAAACCTCAGTGCATGTTTCTAGGATTTTGGAGATAAGCAGAGATGGAGAATATTGAAGATTTGAGAAGCTTGTTTTGAGACTGGCTTTTACAGTGGTTCTCATGCTTGTACGAGATGCATGACCACAAATAAATAGAAAGTGATTCTGATTATCTGATCCAAAAGAAGCAAAAACAAATAAAAAACCAAACGACGGATATGTACTATGAAGAAGGGTGGTATTAAGATACTATTTAGTGAATATTCAGTATTTGATCATGTATAACTTTGATATGGACATTGATAACATATTTGACAAAATACTTCTTCCGGCCTTGTGCTTATTGTGAACCCTAAACTATTAAGACATACTGATAATCAGAAACACCAGTCTCCATGGACAACATGCGATGTACATTGGTAATCCACATAGTCTGTTTCATACATACAGCCTGGTTGAAAAGGATTGACATAATTAAAAGCTACACAGGGCACCCTAAACGCCATTTGTCACATTACGTTTTGAGGGGATGGATATAATTAGAAGCTACACCGGACACCCTAAACGCCATTGTAACATTACGTTTCGAGAGTATGGACATAATTAGAAGCTACACCGGACACCCTAAACACCATTGTAACAATACATTTCGAGGGGATGGATATAATTAAAAGCTACACCGGACACCCTAAACGCCACTTGTAACATTACATTTCGAGAGGATGGAAATTATAAGAAGCTACACCGGACACCCTAAACACCACTTGTTACAATACATTTCGAGGGAATGGATATAATTAGAAGCTACACCGGACACCCTATACACCACTTGTAACATTACGCTTCGAGGGGATGGAAATAATTAGAAGCAACACGAGTGACCCTGGTGGCCACCTGTAACATCAATCAACAACTGATGTGATGTATATTGGTAATACACATAGTCTATCTGAGCAACTCAAATTGATTCAAGAAGACGGATGGAATGAGAAGCTACACCAGTCACCCTGAATACCTCCTGTAACATAAATCTACAACTTACATGTTGTATCTTGGTGTTATAGATAGTCTAACGTACATCCGGAACCTGATTCAAGAGGATGGATAGAATCAGATGCCACACCAGACACTTTGAACATGTCTTTAATAAATCGTCAACTTGAGTGATGTGATTAAATACGTTAATACCCTAAGGACGGAAATACGTCACTATTTGTAAAGTAACTATATCTGCATCATTCATAGTTAAATGTTACATAATTTGAAAAGAAAATGCTTACGTTTCCCAAAGTCGTGTTCTTTCCCTGTGATATATTTCCCACGAATGAATCTCAGTGTTCTGACAAACCAATTTACCCCACACCAAAACAGCTGCTTCGTTGGACTAAAAGGTTTGTATTGAAATGTAAAAGCTGAAACCACTTTAAGTTTTGGGTTTCTAGTCAGTGACATTACAAACATATATCAATACGATAGGCCATCTAGCAAAAAGTATTTATGATATCAGTCATGGTTTCCCATGACCTTTTGGGTCATTAATGTATTCATATCGTGAAAGGAAATACATGTGCCCTGATGAGAGGGAAAATACGATGAAAACATGGATCTATTAGGATTTCCTGACAAGTTTCAATTGTTTCTTTCTTTCTGAAATTTAAATATTTATTGAGAGTTTGATGAGTAGATGCCAGTGTGTTTGTTATAAGCGAAGACTTCAATCTGTGATGTTCATGTGTTTATCGACCGCCTCTGTGGTCTAGTGGTGGAACGTCCGGTGAGCAGAAGGTCCAGGGTTCTATACCGCGTCATACCAAAAGACGTTAAAAGATGACACTTGTTGTTACCCTGTCTGGTGCTCGGCATTAAGGGGCTAAAACAAGGACTGGTCGGCTCGGAGTCAGAACACTGTGTCTGAGTGGAGTATTCACGGTAAACTGCAACATGGTATCTCAGTGAGCTGGGACTTTAAATCAGTCCGGTCCAGTACAAGCAGCTACCCCCCCCCCCCCCCCCCCCCCCCCCTCCCAAACACAAACACAGGCACACACACACACACACACACACACACACACACACACACACACACACACACACACACACACACACACGGGCGCGCGAGCTTTCACGTCGCTACATATGTGCAATAATCAATAAACCCAATTTCTCCTCACCTCACCTTATATATTTTTTTTTCCTTCGTTTCAAGGTATATATAATCTGTTCAACTGTTCCTTATTGCATACTGTCACCAGCCAGATACAGAATATTTACGCGATCGTTTCATTAGTTGTTTGGAGACTTTGTGTTGTGTATATACTGGTATGGATCCCGTGTATAGCGCGAGTGTGGCTATGGGGGGAGTGTCAAGCAGCCTTGATGTAACGTCAATAACGTAATTCTATTATCGTAAGATATTTTCCTTTTCGATTCTAGGGCGCGGGTTCCACTCACACCCACCCCTTATAAAGATAGACACCATTTGATCTTTGTAGACAATTAGTGATAATTAACCAAGTGTATTCGTCCTACCTACAGGCGCTATACCGTCATATGTATAATGTAATGTCAGGAAGTGACACGGATTCACGGCGTCTATGATATGTCGTTCATTGATGTACAAATACTGTATTTGGGATAAACTTAAACACCAAAACAATCTGTGTCCAAGACGGGGAACATCCTGACTATTTTCGTCACTACTGTCGGTCACAGGTAGGGCTTCTCGTGTACTTTTTCCAAAATCTCCAATTCATCTTCCGATTAACATTTCAATTCCATGATAAGTCGGAGACTACTATCACTGTCACCGACATGTCGGCAAGTGATCAGCATACCACAAAAAGGAACGAAGTAAGTATGATCGATGCTTTATTTTATACACATATCAGCGAATGTCTCAAACACAGAAAGACTCACAACAAAATAAAGGAAAGCAACGAAACGCAAAGCACAAACTTTCTAAAAGTTTTATGGTAGACATGTGGGGGACATTTCCAAATTTGACGCCTAAGTGACAAAGTTTTTTTTCGCTGCAATTCCCTATATTGACTTGTACCATACGTTCCTGTGCTTTTTCAGATGAGCAATTGACTTGCATGTGTTTGTGACGGGTGCCACCGGTGGGTCAGGATTCGCTCACCTGTACACCTGATATCATTACTATTTGATAGTGATTCATAAACACATGCTCATGATGTAGTCGGAAACGTACAGTCGACTCTGCGTTTTGCAGATATTTCTACTGGATATGGAAAGGGTTTTGAAAGTTTCAGTCAGTACATATTTTGACTGATTCACTCTTGAGACAGGTTGGCTGAAATGAATTAGAGGCCATAATTTAATCACCCATTTGAACTTAGACGAGTATGCAGTTTTCACAATATATATGAATCAATCTGATGTTAACAAATTTCAAAACTCCACTTATGATCCTGTTTTTCTTTTTAAAGTAAACAGATTAGAAGCCAAAAAGTTAATTAGTTAAATGATAGGCGACAGTGACCAGAAACAAATAACCTGAGAAGTAAAATTGTCAAAACAATACGTGACATTGACCTATATATAACATTAAGTGTTCAGTCATACTGTCCCATTGCCCTGTCAACTTTTGCAATGGCTACCTCAAGTGAAGCTTCGTTTTATGAACATTTGTTGAAAGAGTCTGAAAACAAGACCTTATTATTGACCAAGAATGAATACTTTGCGTTTCCTGAGAACCCCAAATAGGGTTGTTCTGTCAAGAAAAAGTCCCCTCGTCAGTATGACACCGTGTTCGGTATGAAAATCTTCAGTGTGATAATATTGAAAAGTTATTTTGTGAAAAAAATGACAGTGAACAAGAACCCATATTCTTTTCACATATCGAGGAGGATCGACCTTGTCCAATGGAGTCAATCATTAATGACTCGTACAGGTGGACAACTCAGGACCATCTCAGGAAGTATCGTGAGTGCTGCAGAGGTTGGCTTTCAGTTGATGGACATTATTTTATTACTTTTGGGGCAGTGATAATGGTAGTGAATGTACTCCATCTGTAGTAACTGATCCCACGCTTCTATGGCCTAGCATTACGTTATTACATGGGAAGCCCACAAAGCCAAGGTTCAAGAACGGAGCACGACTGTCAATGCACTTGTGCACATTTTCGAGTGGCGTGATTAAATTATATATAAACTTAAAAAATTCAAAAAAATCCTTCATATTGCGGCATAGGTTTATAAACACACTTAACGTATAGGGGATTATGACCTATTTCAATAATAAACTACCCATTTTAGTAGAGGTGCATTACCTTAAAACGTAAATATGTCTCTTAACGTAAAGCTACAGGCAATCAAGTGGAACAGGCTCGTAGGTAAACCTTGTTCAAGGATTTTCAATTTCCAAGCCGCAGAAGCCACAGTATCCAAACATTCCTTCGTTATTGAATCGCTACCACATGCAAAGATTGACAAGAAATTAGCGACACCAAGCCCTTGGACGATTGCAAGCTGGACAAACAGCCAGGCATGTAGCCAGTGCATCTGAAGTCCACATAAGGACCATATACAGGCTCCAGCAACGGTACCAGACCACCAACACTACAGATGACCGACCACGTAGTGAAGCACCAATGGGCACTACCCGACGTCAGGATCGTCAGATTTGGTGAAAGCATCTTCAAGATCATTTTGTTACTGCTGCGGAACTTGCTCGACAGACCATGGGGACACACCAGCGACATGTTAGTGCGGACAGCGTGCGTCGACGATTGACGAGCAGACACCTCCTCTGTCACAGGGCACACCTAGGACCCTTTCTGACACCACGTCATCGCCGGGACCGTCTTCAGTTGGCAACACAACACCAGCATTGGCACCACCAGCAGTGGAGAAGAATTCAATGTATCGACGTTGCACGGCAGTCATCAATGCACATGGCGGACACACGAGATACTGACCTGCGATGCCATTTTCTCAGAGACTAGTGTTGTGTTTAACTTTAAGAACACTTGACACTTTAATTTTAACCTTGATGATCAGTCTTGCCAAGTTTCATCTTTTTAATATTTCTCAAAGTATGTTTACAGTGTTTGGACAAATAAGATTTCTCATATATCTATACATGCTGACGTTTTCATGTTAGCCTTGTTCGAGGATTTTCAATTTACAGCATGTTCAGTAAAGATTCGGTTTGAAACCCATTTCAAATAAAAAACACAATTATGTTTTAGTTATACGTCTATAGGCCTGTCCACAATTGCACGAAACATAAAACCCAAAAGAAAGAACATCAAAGCTTAGTCACCAAAGACGACACTAGGTCAGCTCTATCAGACTGTCACACAAGCCACAGCATCCAGTGGGTTATGGTTAGAGCCCTCACCACCAACCTCAAAGACTTCAGAAATCAGAAAACTACAAGACGCCATCAACATCATTGGACTCAAACCATCAGTCAACCGTGATCAAGGCTATTACATACCCCCTGCATAAAATCATCCCCAATCAGTCCTCCTTTGTATTATTGGTGGCACTGGTCAATATGTTTACCCTTTTGTGTTCACAGGCTTATCCACTCCATGGCAACTATATCTTAATCTACAAGGCGTATAAACACGTCCTCCTTCCTGAATATATACTTGTCAACCATACTCTGCACATTTCCTGCTTGATAACGATGTTAGAACCAACACCGAAACGTCGCTCCTACTTGTAATAAAGAATTTGTTCATCCACATGTATTATTCGTACTTAGTAAATGCCTTTCAAAGTAAATAACCACGTCAATTACATACTTTAAGACAGAACATTGAAGCATACATACATACATACACACATTCTTTTCGATACAAAATTGAAACATAAAGACAAACACACAATGCCATATTTACAAAGAGAGTGTGATCAGAGTGTGACAATAATTCAAAGTGTGAAATCGGTGGATGGTCAATTAATCGAAAAGATAACTAACGATTAAATGAAACGCCTGATATGGCAAGGGTGAATGAGTGAGTGAGTTGAGTTTAATGCCACTTTTAACAGTATTCCAGTTATATCGCGACGTTTCAGCTTAATGTGGATGGAAAGTTATGCTGGTCTCAGACGTTTACCACTTAGGTGAAAACCACGAACAGCGGGTATGGGATATGGTAAGGAATATAGTTATATTTATATGTTTCATACAAACCTAATAATGATCTTTGATGAAACAAATCCTCAAGCTATCAATAGATTATCAACACCGGGAGCTCTCAATAAACGAGAATAGCTTGACTCATGCCATACGTGGATGTACGCGTCCCTCAGAGAACTCATATACAAATAACCATTATTATGTACAAGATTCCTAACAGTAAAATTGAATTCAGTTATTTTTCTTGTCTTTCCATTTTTGAACAACTCATATTCCATGATAGCGGTTTTGTAGTTGTAATATATCACGTCACCATCACCACCCAGTGTGAGACCATGCACTTTATGTGTTGACGTTATCCTCCGAAAACCCTGCCCATCGTACGTGAACGAGTAGACAGATATGCGGTCAGCGACATACACAATGTCTCGCCTCGTATCAAGGCAAAGGACTGTTGGTTTGATTCGACAGAAGATTTTCTTGAAATTTCTCCCATCAGGTGTCATACTAGTTACGCATTTAAATGGTATTATCGTAGCAAGGAACACTAGCTGCTGAGCATCATCCACTGCAATTGACACGGCGTATAAATCCCTTCTTACAGTGACACTGACAATGGAATGCAATGAGAAGGCTCGGATGTTATTTGGTGCAACAGTAGCTATCAAAACTTTTCTGGGTGTTGGTACGTATGCCATGGCAAGGGAATATCTTGGTTTTATATGGACATATGTTGTTATTGAGCTGTTCAAAAGGTGGAACCCACGCAATGGCGTCTTTAATCTTTCCAGATGAGGTGCAAGCAACAGGAGAGCCAAGTCGTCTGTTCTCACTGTAAGAACATAATTGTCTGTTATACATATGGATTGACTTTAGAGAAACATTGTGGTTGATCAGGTTATGAATCTAAAATCAAGTATGTAATCTATAAGCACCAGCGCATCTGATTTTTACAGGCATTGGTGACATTATTATCACACATTAACCAAACTTATAACCAGTTGTCAAACTGCTCGTTCTTTACCTAAATATTAGTGAGTTGGATTTCACGCCGCTTTTAACAGTATTCCAGTTATATCACGGCGTGTCGTGGGAGGAAAGCTCGAAGTGATGCAGGTCTCAGACGTTAATCACTTCGGTGAAAACCACGAGCACGTGTATGTTGCTGACAAAACTGGAAACATAATTGGGGTGAAACGGGATTCGAACCCACAATCATAGGTTTCTGGGGTGCCCAAGGGGCGCAACTCTGCACAGCGAATCGCGGCGCCTTAGACGACTGGGCCACCCGTGCCCTCAACCTAAATATTAATAACCATGATGAAAATATGTATCTGTTGTGTTGGTGACATCGCATTTACAGCCCACATGTAAGGGAAAAAAGAGTCGATGACAGGATAAATCTTGAAAGGCTTCGATTTTTTAATCCTGTCTGACAGACTGTCAGCGTCAGCACGTCTTTGGATGAAGGTAACGCCTTCAGACGCTCACACCGACATACTCAGGACAACCAGTGAATTGTATCGAAAGGGCATGACGTATTGAGTGAAATACGTGCTTTATAATTTGGCCTACCTAATGACAATGTAACTAGGCAACGTTATTCGGAAGTACCTGAGTATGTCCCTTTCAATAGCTGCGCCACTGCAAGTAACAATGCAAATACAACATTGGTCCAGTAGACATTGTATGACTGAATAAGGATGGCTTACAAAATTCTCGTCGATTATTGAACATATCACATCAAGTATTAAAAAAATAAATTGTATTTGAGAAAGGGACATTGACTGTTGAGTATTATTACAAATCGTTACTTATCATGGTGCAGTTAGTTCACTGTTAACTTCAATAAATACAAGAGCAAAGAATGAACACTTACGTTTTATACATCGAAAGCCATTCGATCTGGTAAGAACAATCCTTGACTGTCTCTCCCTGCATAGCCCCTTTCTTTGTGCAATAGCTCCGGGTACTTCCTGGCACAGACACATTGGCATTATACACTTTCTCATACAAATTCCTCCGAATAGTATCTAGGAATGACATACAAATCATGACCATGATCGTTCACCAAATGGGAGCTCATGTCTTACAAACATGTTAAACAACCATGTGTTTCAAGGGATCTCAATTCAACTTTCATAATCAGTATTATATCTCAAAGACTATATTGTTTAAAAGTTGTTGACCGTCGCCTTGCGCTGACTTTAGTGCCTTCACATAAAAGTTAAGATTATTAAAGTTGAACTCATTGTTTTCTTTCATAGACAGTATCTTTGAAAAATGTACATAAATATGTTGATGTTTCGTTGTGTAATGTCTAAATCCAAGTTTCAACTCCAATTAGCAGAGCAGGCAAGATCTTGTTTTATGTTGATGATCTGTTATAATAGCAAAGTGCGTTCCTCTTTATTTAAGCATCAATGTGTCAAGTAGATGACATTGTAAATATATACGTTGAAAAACATTGAGGGAAAGTGAATATATTTTTGTCAATCCTGGGATTTTAATGTCAAGATGACTTGCTTAACTCGTTATCTGCTCATACCCCTAGATGTGCGACAACAAATCTCAAGTGTGCTGTCACATGATTAACACAACTAAGAGGCATAAATCTGTCCTTTGGGAGTTCCCAGAGTGTTTGTCACAGGAGAAACTGCTACCTTGTTGATATCCAGATAGAATGCCTCCTCCCCGTTAGTCTGTGGTGGATTTTTGGACCATGTAGCAACGCAGGTAAGCCTTGTGATATAAAATACGCAAAATGTGCAGTTATTATATTGGTCACAATGGTCTTTGCACATTTCCACTCCGACCGGCTGCCTCCCTTGGTCAGATGTTCCAATGGCAGTCATGATAAGAGCTGTCCAAATTAGTTGAACTGTGTAGTCATATGCTCTGTGAGGAAGCATCTTTCTGTCGCTGGATGTTGCTGCAAGCAAATTCTTACATATATTATACATTCCATGTGAATTGGCTCTAGTAGTATGTGGTCATTAATCAACACACATGTAAAGTATATCAACAATCAACAGTTGTGACTGTATCAATATTACATGACATGATATCACTGTACGAGAACTGAATCAAGTAATGTCACCATTTCACAACAACCCACGTTTATATAAGTGAACGTTGCGTGACAATTGTGGTCGCGTCGCACTAGTTCTACGTCCAATCATAACATAATACACCGATAAAAAATATATCTAAATGAGGATGTAAAATGAATTGCAATTATGAGGCTTAACTGTTGTTGGTCTGTCCTTAGGCCAACTCATTAGA